>NC_135638.1:23905714-24547321 GCF_053574225.1 Canis aureus
TATATGTACTCTTTTAACCCTCATGACAATTCTCGGAGTGTCATTCTTTTTGTGCGAAGGAGAAAACTGCAAAAAAGAGAGGTTGAAATAACAGGCTTAAGATTGTACAATTATTAAGAGTGAACTTGGGAGTCTTAAACCTTGGCATTCTAATTCCAAAAGCCATTCTCATTACCATGCTATCTCTTTTGAATTGTTTAATAAAAACTGACAAAGTCAATAGAAATCTGTTGACAGGAAGTAAAGTAGCAAAATAAACAAAAACTAGGGGAAAAAAAGGTAGAAAAAGAAAAAATAGTCTAGAAAATATAAAACACAAAATAAGGTAGCAAAATAAATTCAAATATTTTCAGATCTAATAAATGTAAATAGAATAAGCTCACCAATTAGAGAACAAGTCTCTGAGCTTGAATTTTAAAAACAAGGGAAAAAACTAAAAAACAAACATATATATATATATATAATATAGGCACAGAAATACTGAACTAAAATGATAAAAAAATTATATGTGTGTATGTGTATGTGGCAGGGGGAACCACTGCCCCCCAGAACTGGATAGTCAGGAAGGTACAGATAATCACAATTTTCTGGAGAAGAAACCCATGAGTAGAAGACCCCATGGGAAACAGTGCCTATTTTGGAATACCTAACCTATAATTGGTGAATTGCGAAGGCTCAGGATGGACAAATCTGAGAGTTAAAAACTCCAGGGGGACCCAGTCATGAAGGAGCACCAACACATTTGTGAGTTTTACTTTAGGAGCTTTACCAGGTTGTCACAGTGAATACCATAAAAAAAAAAAAAAAAAAAAAAAAAAAAAAAAAAAAAAATCCCCTTGTGCTTCTGGCAGGGGGAGGGGAAATGTAACCATCTTAAAATATGCCAGAGTATTCTGTTCTTAACAAGGCCCGCCTTTGAGAGAAACTATTTTACCAGAACCCAAACTATTCCGTTTTTTAAGAGTCTAATTGACCTGGGGGAAGAAAAATACCCAACTCTAGTCTTCTCCAATCTTCCAAGTGGTGACAGGGTAATACTAAACTCCAGCACTCTATAGCTATACTGTCCCCATCTAAGGGATTAGGGGGAGCAAAAAGAATGTGAAATATTTATAAATTTCACAGTCCACAGGCACAGACTCACTAAAAAACTGAGTCCTAATCATAAGACTATAGAACACTTCTCCCGCCCCTAAAAGATACAACCGCATTACTAAAGGGTTATTTACCACAGTTACTTTTACCAAATACATCATGCTTAGCTTTCAAGTAAAAAACTACAAGGCATATTAAAAAGCAAAAAATAATCTAAGTGATGGAGCAAGCATCAGATCTAGACTCAATACAATATTGAAGGAGAAGAACAAAGCTGGAGGACTGACAGTATCTGACTTTAAGGCTTACCATAAATCTCAGATATGGAAAGGATATTGGATATATCAGACCAGAAATTTAAAACTGCTATGACTAAGATGCTAAGGCCTTTAATAGATAAAGACAGCATGCAAGAACAGAGAACAATTTAAGCAGTAATGAAATTCTAAGAAAGAATGAAAATGAAATGCTAGAGACTGAAAACTGTAACAGAAATAGAGGGTCTTTAATGGGCTCATTAGTATACTAGACATGGGTGAGAAAAGAATTTCTAAGCTTGAGGGTATGTCAATAGGAACTTCCAAAACAGAAAAGCAAAGTGAAAAAAGAAAAAAAAAAATACCCAGAATATCCAAGAACTACAGGATACCCACAACAAGTTTAACATATGGATAATAAGAATACCAGAAGGAAAGAGAGAAAAGACCAAAAGAAATATTTGAACCAATAATGGCTGAGAATTTCCTCCAAATTAGTGTTAGTCACCAAACCATAGATTCAGGAAGCTCAGAGTATATTATCAAGCAGGATAAATGTCCAAAAATCAAAACAACCCCAAAACCCTATATTTAGACATAACATATTCATACTGCAGAAAATCAAAGATAAGGAAAAAAAATCTTGAAAGAAGCCAGAGGGGGAAAAAACCACATCATATCTAGAAGAGAAAAGATATGAATTACTTTCAACTTCTCAAAAATCATACAAAAATAATTTGAAGTGAAATAAAGTGGTGAGAGGAAAAACTCAACAATCCAGAGCAAACTTTAGAACAAGAAAAGTTATCAGGATGAAGATCACATTATAATAAAAGGGCCAATTCTCTTAGAAGACATAATCCCTAATATGTATATGTCTAACAATGGAGCATCAAAATAAATGAGGCTAAAACAGAAAAAAAAAATGGCAAGGAGAAATAGATGGACTCATGGTTTTAGCTGGAGATTTCACCATCCCCCTATCAGAAACGGACAGATCCAGCAGGCAGAAAATCAGTAAGGACATAGTTGAACTCAACAGCACCATCAATCAATTGTATATAATTGAGATCTATTAACTACTTCATCTAACAACAACAGAATACACACTCTTTTCAAGCTCACATGAAACAGTCTCCAACACCAACCATATTCTTGGCCATAAGATGTAACAAATTTTAAAAAATATAAAAAACAAAATATCTACTTTCAGACCACAGTGGGATTAAATTAGAAATGAATAATAGAAAAACAATAGAATATCACAAAATAATTGGAGATTGAACAACACATTTCTAAGTAACACATAGCCAAAGAAGAAAGCAAGGTAAAAAATATGTTGAACTAAATGAAAATGAAAACAAACTTATCAAAATTTGTGGATGTAGCAAAAGTAGTATTTAGAGGCAAATTTACAGCATTGGATACGTATATTAGAAAAGAAGAAAGGGGTGCCTAAGCGTCTCATCTGGTTAAGTGTCTGCCTTTGGGCTAAGGTCATGATCTTAGGGTCCTGGGATTGAGCCTCACGCCAGGCTCCCTGCTCATTGGGCAGTGTGCTTCTCCCTCTCCCTCTGCTTCTCCCCCTGCTTGTGCTTTCTCTCTCAAATAAATAAAATCTTTAAAAAAGAAGAAAAAAAAAGCTCTAAAATCAATAATCTAAGCTTCTACCTTAAGAAACTAGAAAAAGAAGAGTAAAATAAATCCAAAGGAGAAAAAGCACTAACAAAAACTAGAGAGAAACCAATGAAATCAATATAAAAGAATGAACAAAACCAAAAGCTGGTTGTTGAAAGCTGAATAAAACTGATAAACTTCTAACCAAGTTAACTAAGAAAACAACAGATTACTAAAATAAGAAATGAAATAGAGGATATCACTTCAAATACTATGAACATGGAAATAATAATAAAGCAATAGTATGAACAACTCTAGACATGCAAATTTGGTAACCTAGATAAAATGGACTTTTACTTGAAGGTCAACTGCCAAAACTCATATAAAAATAAATAAGAAATAGACAATACAAATGGGCCTGTATCTATTAAAGAAATTGAATCAATAATTAATAATCTTTCAAAACAGACTCAAATGACTTAACTTGTGAATTCTACCAAACACTTAAGAAAGAAATTATACCAATTATTTATAGTCTCCTCCCAAAGATACAAGCAGAGAGAATACCTCTTATCTCATTGTCTGAGGATGGTACTACCCTAGAACCAAAAACAGATGAAGATATTACAAGAAAACTATAGTCCAATACCTCTCATAGACACAGAGGCAAAAATTCTGAACAAAATATTAGCAAGTTGAATCAAATAATGTATCATAACAATTATGAACCATGACCAGGTGAGGTTTATCCTGAGTATGCAAGGCTGGTTCAACTTTCAAAAATCAAACAACATAATTCATCAAATCAACAGATTAAAAAAGAAAAATCACATGATCAAATCAAAGGATGAAGAAAAGCAATTAACAAAATCCAACACCCATTCCTCATAAAAACTCTCAATTAACTAGGAAGGGGGGGATTTTCTCAACTTGAGAAAGAATATCTACAAAATCTTACAGTTAAAATCATACTACTTAATGGTGAGAAACTCAAAGTTCTCCCACTAAGATCAGGTATAAGGAAGGAAAGTTCTCTAGCATCAATCCTTGACATTGTACTTCAAGTTCTAGCTAATACAATAAGAAAAGGAAATAAAAGGTATGCAGATTGGGAAGGAAGAAATAAAATTGTCTTTGTTCATAGATGACATGATTTTCTATGAAAAATACATAAAATAACTGACAAAAAAAGCTACTGGAACTAACAAGTAATTATAGCAAGGTTGTAGGATACTGGTCAGTATACAAATTTCTTTTTTTTTTTCTTTTTTTTTTTAAGATTTTATTTATTTATTCATAGAGACAGAGGCAGAGACACAGGCAGAGACAGAAGCAGGCTCTATGCAGAGAGCCCGACGTGGGACTCCATCCAGGGTCTCCAGGATCACACCCTGGGCTGCAGGCGGCGCTAAACCGCTGCGCCACCGGGGCTGCCCAGTATACAAATTTCTATTGCTTTCCTAAAAATCAGCAATAGAAAGTGAAATTTGAAATTAAAAACACAATATCATTTACATTTGCACCCTGCAGAATGAAATACATTGGTATAAGCCTAATGAAGTATGTAGAAGATCTACATGAGGAAAACTGCAAAACTCTGATGAATGAAAATCAAAGAACTGAATAAATGGTGAGCTATTCCACATTCAGGAATGGGAATACTCATATTATCAAGATGCCAGTTCTTCTTGATCTATACATTCAATTCCAATTCCAATCAAAATCCCAGAAAGTTATTTTTGGACTTCTGCAAAGTGACTCTCAAGTTTATATGGAAGACGCAAAAGTGGCTAACACAATGATGAAGCAGAAGAACACAGCTGGAGGACTAACCGTATCCAACTTGAAGACCTAAATCTAAAATAATCAAGGCAGTGAGGCATTGGTGAAAGAACAGATCAGTGGAAAAGGATAGAGAGCTTAGAAATAGATCCACAAGATTACAGTTAATCTTTGACAAAGGTGGAAAGGTAATAAAATGGAGAAAAGATCATCTTTTCAATAAGTGGTACTGAAATTAACTGGGCGTTCACATGCAGAAAAATGAATTTATACATAGACCTTTCACCCTTCGCAAAAATTAACTCAAAATGGATCACAGACCTAAATGTAAAATGCAAAACTATAAAACTCCTAAAAGATAACAAGATCTTGGGTAAGTTGATGCCTGTTCAGACACAACACCAAAGGCACGATCCATGAAGAAAGAATTAACATAAAAAATAGTAAGCTGAACTTGATTAAATTAAAAGCTGCTGCTCTGGGAAAGAAAATGTCAAAAAGAATGACAGAAATTGTTTGCAAAAGATACATCTGGTAAAGGTCTGTTATTCAAAATATACAGAGCTCTTAAAACTCAACAGTAAGAAAATAAGCACCAATTAAAAAATAGGTCAAAGATCTGGACAGCTATATATATAGACTGCAAATAAGCATATTAAAAGGGGCTCAACATCATATATCATTAGAGAATTGTAAATTAAAACAGCAATGAGATAACACCACACACCAATTAGGATGGCTAAAAATCAAAAATCTTAAAACACAAGATGCTAATGAAGATGTGCAGCAAAAGGAATTCACATCCCTTGGTGAGGATACAAAATGGTTCGTTCAGCCACCTTGGGAGATGGTTCGGCAGTTTCTTACAAAACTAAACATACTTTTACTATACAATCCAGCAATCACGTTCCTTGGTACACTGGAACCAAATTAGTTGGAAACTCATGCCCACACAAAAACTTGCAAACAGATATTTTCAGCAGCATTATTTACAATGGCCAAAACTTGGGAGCGTCAAGATGTGTTTCAAGTATATGAATGGATAAATAAACTGTGCTATATTCAGACAATGGAGTATTATTCAGTGTTAAGAAGAAATGAGCTATCAAGACATAAAAAGACATGGAGGAATGTTAAATGCATATGACTAAGTGAAAGAAGTCAATCTCCAAAGCCTATGAACTGTATAAGTTCAATTGTATGACACTCTGGAAGAGACAAAATGATGGGGAAAGTAAAAGAAATAGTGGTTGCCAGGGTTATGGGCGGGGGGCACATATATGGAATAGAAGATTCTGGAGGTGGTAAAACTCTGTATGATGTTATAATGGAGGATACATGTGTTATACATTTTCATAATCAATAGAATATGTAACACCAAAAATGAAGTGTAAACTATAGACTTTGGATGACAGTAACGTGTCGATGTAGGTTCATTTATTATAACAAACTTATCACTCTGTTGTGGGATGTTGATAGGAGGGGAGTCTGTGCATACATGAGTGGGTGGTATGTGGGAAATCTCTGTACGTTCAGTTCAATTCTCTGTGAACCTAAAAATGCTCTAATATCTAACGTGTGTGGGTTTTTTTTAACAATGGAATAAGTAGCAATAAATGTTACAACATTGATAAATCTTGTAAACTTTATGCTAAGCAGAAGAAGGCTTTTACAAAAGACCATGTGATATATGATTCCATTTATATGTAATGCTGAGAGTAGGTACAGAAAATAGATTAATGATTGCCTAGAGATGAAGGAGTGGGTGGTGTGAAAGACAAGGAGTGACTGCTAATTGGGTATCTTCTGGAGTAATGAAAATACTCTTGGTTTGTGAGATGGTTGCAAAATTCTGTGTATATTGTAAAAACCAATGAAATTGTAAATGAGTGAATTTTATTTCATGTTGTGTATCTCAATCAAGATGCTTAAAAAAGAATATAATCACATTCACATTATAGTACTACACATTTTCAGTTAACAATAAGGACATTTTTAGGTCAAATTTCCATATTTTTCATTCTTTATGTCACAAGCCCAATGGTGAGAAAATTTCAGTATATCAAATAAATGATAGTGACCACTCTGGAAGAGTACGTATATTCAAAACTAGGAAATTCATCAAAGATCGAATTCTGCCTTCTGAACAGCTAGTATGAAATAAAATGACAACTTCTGTTTCTGCTCAGGATTTTTCAAACATCCATCACTTACACGGTTACATACATCACTTACATGCTTACAACAGACACTGATTTTTGCAAAACTTATCAGAGGCCACAGTTATGAGACATTTCCAGATCAAGCATCCATATGATTGCCTTGATTTTCTTTTCGTACCTCCTATGTTTTTACATGAAATTCAACCATCATCTTATTTCAGAAACAGTAACAAATGGCAACTTTAATTTTAATTCCTGAAATATTCTCATGATGTAACATTATGCAGCCACAGCTTTTTATATGTGAAAATTGTTATTTTATCTTTCAATTCAAATTTTTAGAAAAATGCACAGATATTAAATGAGTTTTGAGAAATGTATATATACACCCATTTAATGAATCATCCAGTCAAGATATACTTTTGACTGGGTGTCTTAAACAACAGAAATGTATTTTCTCACAGTCCTGGAAGCTAGAAAGTCCAAGATCAAGATGCCAGCATGGTCAGTAACTGATGAGAGTTGTCTCCTTGGGTTGCAGATGGCCATCTTCTCATTGTGTCCCACATGGCCTTTCCTCAGTACCCACACATGAGTGACACAGAAGGAGGGGGAGAGGGGGGAGAGAGATAGAGAGAGATAGAGAGAGAGAAAGAGAGAGAGAGAGAGAGAATGCTCTTCCTCTTCTCAGGGCACTAGTCCTATTAGATTAAGTAGGACTTTTTTTTTTTTTTTTGCTACCTTTATGATCTCATGTAAGCTTAATTACCTCTTCAAAGCCCTATCTTCACATATAATTACATTAGGAATGATGGCATTAACATACAGTTTTGGCAAGGGAAACAATTCAGTTCAGAGTAATGATATTGATTCGTATCGTTACATGTATCTGTACTTAATTCATCTTTATTGCTGAAGAGTATTCCATTGTGTGAATATACAAGTTGTTTATAAATCCTCCTACCGATTGTAATTTTGACTGTTTTGTTTGCATTATTTTGAAGAGAGCTACTTTTATATTCAAATATTTGTGCATCTATGTTTTACTGTCCTTGGGAAAATATCTAAGAATTGCTAGGCTATTGAGTTAAGTACATATTGAACTTCATAAGAAACTGCTAGATATTTTCTCGAAAGGGTAAAATTTTTCATGAGAATTTGAGAATTCTAGCAACTCCATATCCTTGGCGACATTTGGTATTGAGAGTCTTCAACTGAATCCATTCTAGTTGGTTGTGAAGTGGTATCTCCATTGTTTTAATTTGCATTTCCCTGATGGCTAATGGTGTTGAATACCTTATTATGTGCTCATTTACCCCTTGCTTCTTCTGTGAACTGTATATTGAAATCTATTTTTACTAGGCTACTGCCCCTTTTAAAAAAATGATTTGTAGGGACCCTGTATACATTCTAGATACAAGTCTTTTGTCAAATGCATTGAATATATTTTATCCCAATCAGTAGTATGCCTTAACATTTTATTTTCTTCATTTTTTGAGAAGTTTGTAATTTTAATGAGGTCCAGTTTATTAGAATTTTCTTTTATCCTTAGTGATTTTTGTCATCTCTAAGAGGTCTTTGCCTGCCCCAGGATTTCTAATATATTCTGCAGTTTTTCATCTAGAAGTTTATAATCGTTGTGTTTATGTTTGCACATATAATCACTTCAAAATAACTTTTGTTGTGGTATGAAGGAGAAGGAAAAAATTTATTCTTTTTCTTTAAATTTATCCAATTTTCCAATACCAAAAGTTAGGAATATTATCCATTCTGTATCAAACTGCTTTGGTGCCTTTGTCGAAAACTAATTGAACACATATATTTCTGGACTTTAATCCATTCCACTGATTTGTTTGCCTATCCTTATATCAATACATTGTTTTGATTATTGTAGCCTTGTGTTGAGCTTTAAAATCAGATAGTATAATTCCACTGATTCTGTTCTCTTCCCAGATGACTTTCTGGTCATTCAAAGTTATTATTTCCAAGTAAATTTTAGAATTAGCTCATCAATTCCTTTTTTAAAAAAGCTCATTAGGAATTTAATTAACATTGTTTTAATCATAGAGATATAATTTAATAATATTTGGTCAAAAATATATGCATCTATGTTCGTAAGAGATATTCTTCTGTATTTTTTCTTTGCTTTTAACGTTTTTGTCAGGTTTTGAAACTATAACTACATTGCTCTCAAAACAATCTGAGAAGTGTTCCCTCTTCTTTATTTTCTAAAAGACTTTGTTACATTTGACATTATTTTTTCCCTAAATATTTGATAGAATTCACACCAATAAAACCATATTCACCTTAAATTTTCCTCTTGGGAAGGATTCAATTTCTTTAACAAATATTAGACTATTCAGAGGTACAATCTCCTATTTTATCTCTGGTATGACATTTCACCAGAATTTTTTTGTGTGATATCTAAGTTGTCTAATATGTTGGCATCAGGATATTCATGACATCCTTTTTTTAATTCATTGTGTATATATGATCTGTAATTAGGTCTAGTCCTGTCTTTCATATCTAATATTGGTAATTTTTGTTTCTCTTTTTTTTGTCAGTATTACTAGAAATTTATCAGTCTTGGCATTGCTGATATTCTTTATTTATCCTGTTTTCTATCTCACTGATTTGCCTTATCTATACTATTTCCTCTTTTCTTATGTAGACACAATTCACATTTTTTTTAGATTTCCAAAGTAGAAACTTGTATCAATCATTTAATTACCCTTGCTGAAACCTCTGAGATTCTCTTTAAGCACTGATGTGTACGCTATACATGTTGTATTTTCATTATCACGTAAGTTTAAATTATTTTATAAGTTCCCTTTGATTCTTCTTTGGCCCATGTTCCCTTTTGATTCTTCTTTGGAAATTTAATTTCCATATTTTGGGATTTTCCTAAATGTTATATTGCTACTGATTTCTAGTATAATCCTGTTGTGATTTAAGTACAGAAAGTTGACCTTGTGTAGTGTTTCTCAATGAACATCCATCTTCATTTGAAAACAATGTGTTACCTGCATTGAGTAAAATGTAAATCCTAATTTACAATAAATATTGATAATGTTGGTTTTTTTTTTTTTTTGATAATGTTGGTTTTTGAAAAGATTTTTATTTGTTTATTCATGAGAGACACAGCGAGAGAGAGAGGCAGAGACACAGGCTGAGGGAGAAGCAGGCTCCCTTTAAGGAGCCCGATGTGGGACTCAATCCCAGATGCTGGTATCACGCCCTGGGACAAAGGCAGACATTCAACCTAAGTTGAGTGCCTGAGCCACCCAGGCATCCCTGATAATATTGTTTAAATCTTTTATATATATGAGTTTTCCACTTTTTCTATCAATTATTGAGAGAAATGTATTAAAATATCCAACTATGAATACCCATTTGTCTAGTTCTTTTTTTTTAAGATTTTATTTATTTATTCATGATAGAGAGACAGAGAGAGGCAGACACACAGGCAGAGGGAGAAGCAGGCTCCATGCTGGGAGCCTGAAGCGGGACTCGATCCCGGGACTCCAGGATTGTGCCCTGGGCCAAAGGCAGGTGCCAAACCGCTGAGCCACCCAGGGATCCCCTCATTTGTCTAGTTCTTTTTTTTTTTTATTTGTCTAGTTCTTAAAAAATTTTTGTTACTTTATATAACTTTAAACTCAAATGCATACATATTACAATTGTTATGTCTTACTGATGAATGTGCTTTATATCATTGTGCTATACTTTCTATGCCTACATCTGCATGTAATATATTTTACTATCCTTTTACTTGCAACCTATCTGGTCTTACACTGAACCTTACACTTATATAAGTGTATATAAATCTTGCTTGTTTGTCCACACTGACAATCTCTGCCCTTTAATTGGTGTATGCAGTCCATTTATATTTAATGCAATTATTAATATGTTTGGGTTTAAAGTTTCTCATTATGTTATTTGCTTTGTATTTGCCCCAACTGCTTTTGATTTGTTTCTCCTTAGTCGAGTGAATTTTAATATTCCATTTTTATGTCCTTTATTAGTATTTTAGCTTAACTTCTTTGGTTTTCTATTTAAAAAAATGTTTTTCTTTTTTTCTTTTTTTTTTACTTTTTTTTAAAATTTTTTATTTATTTATGATAGTCACAGAGAGAGAGAGAGAGAGAGGCAGAGACATAGGCAGAGGGAGAAGCAGGCTCCATGCACCGGGAGCCTGATGTGGGATTCGATCCTGGGTCTCCAGGATCGCGCCCTGGGCCAAAGGCAGGCGCCAAACCGCTGCGCCACCCAGGGATCCCTAAAAAAATGTTTTTCTTAGTGATTGCTCTTGGGATTAGAGTAATGCACCCCTAACTTTTGACAGTCTATTTACAATACCATCTCTTATTAATACTGTATCATTTTTGTAAAACTATAGAAACTATAATACTGTAATTCCATTTACTATCAGCTGCTTTGCTATTTTTCATGATTTTCTATTTTATAAACTCTACAGCGCATTATTTGCACTTTTACTTTAAGAAATCAGTTGTTTTTCCAAAAATTTATATTTATTCACATAATTTGGTGTCTTTACTCTTTCCTATAGATCTTATTTTCCATCTGATACAATTTCCTTCAGCCTGAAAGACTCTAACAATTTTATAGTGAAGGTCTACTGATAACATATTCAGTCCGTTTTTGCTTACCTGAAATGCTTTACTTTGTCAGCCTGATATTTTCTAAACTTGTATTGTAGACTCATATTTTTCATCAAATTAAGGGAAAAATGAAAATATGTATAATAATTGCTTTTAAAGTCTTTGTCAGCAAATTCCAGCATCTGAGTAAAATACTTCTATAGGTTGTTTTTTTGTCCTGATTTTGTGTCACATTTTATTATTTTGTTGAATGATTAGTAATTTTTTATTATATGATGGACATTAAAATGGATTCTTTTTAGGAAGTCTGGCTTATGTTATATTCTCTAAACAATATTGAGTTTTCTGTCAGGAATTAATTGGCAGGGACGCCTGGGTGGCTCAGTGGTTGGGCATCTGCCTTCGGCTCAGGGTGTGATCCCCACAGTTCCAGGATGGAGTCCCACCTCTGCCTTCCTTCATGGAGCCTGCTTCTCCCTCTGCCTATGTCTCTGCCTCTCCCTCTCTATCTCTTGTGAATAAATAAATTAAATCTTAAAAGAAAAAAGGAATTAACTGGCAGATCCACTGTACTTTTCTTAGTCATGATTTTATGCTTTGTTATGCTGGTCTATTTTGAATTTTCCTTCATTCTTAGGAGTGGCTCTCAATTTACTATGAGATCATTACTCCTTATGGTTGACTTTTCTAAGGTCTCTTCTGAATGTTAAAGGGTTGCTCAGAAAGTTTATTCTCTCTGGTTGGGCTGGAACTCTGATATATCACAGATCTGTCTGACCCTTCTTCCTCTATTTGGTTCTCAGACACACAACCACCACCATCAGGTCTTGAGTAGTTTTGCTCTGTGCAAGAGCAGCACAGTCCCAGCTAAAGATTTAAGGGAACAAACCTGTTGACTTTTTTCTTTTTAATTTAATTTATTCATGAGAGACACAGAGAGAGGCAGAGACATAGGAAAAGCGAGTAGCAGGCTTCCTGCAGGGAACCTGATGCAGGACTCAGTCCCAGGACCCTGGGATCACAACCTGAGCCAAAGGCAAACACTCAATCACTGAGCCACCCAGGCACCCCACAAATCTGTTGACTTATGTTCACACCCTCTGCTCAGTTTCTTTCTCCTGGCATACTATCCTACAAACCTCAGCCATTTGAACAGCCACAAACTCCAATGTCTTACCCTCAAATCAATGAGAAAGCCACTCTTCACTCTCCACTTGAGCTCCTCATTGATACACAAACTGTCTGGGGAAGTGTCATCATGAAAAAACCCAGTGTGAAACACAGGACTCACCTCACTTTTTCCCCTTCTCTTAAGAATCAAAGTCCTGTACTGCTTTTTGTCCAGTGCCTGAAAAATTGACCTCATATACTTTGTATAATTTTTTTATTGTTAAATGTGAAAAGATAAGTTCAATATCAGCTATTCCATCATACATTTAAGCAGAAACCCCAGATGTTAAATTTTAAACTTCGTTTATTATGTGAAAACTGCATATATGTGGCAAGTAAATATATACACATAAATGTAGATGTGCATTTTAGTGTTTAAAATAATACTGCCTACTCCATGGTATTTTGTGATTTCTAAGTAATGTATAGAAAGCACTTAGCACAGTTTATTGTATATTATAAATGCACATGGTAATACTATTCTTCATATATTATATATAAAAATATCTAAAACATCACCAAAACATTTTAACAGTAATTATTTCTGGGTAACATTTATTTATTTTGTTTCTGTAATTTTACACTCTTTACACTGAATATATATCTTTTAATAATAAAAAAATAATATTATTTTTGTAAAGTTTTTTTTTTTTTTTTTTTTTTTTGAGAGAGAGAGAGACAGCAAGAGAGAGCACGGAGTCTGAGGGCAGAGGCAGAGAGAGAAGCAGACTCCCCATTGAGCAGGGAGCTCTCAATCCCAAGACCCTGGGATCATGAGGCAGATGCTTAACCAACTGAACAACAGGCGCCCCCAAAATATTATATTAAAGGACAACTGACTTCCAGAATATTTGATATTAAAAGTTCCTAAATTAGCTTATATTGCCAAAAACTGCCAATATTTTTCTAGAGAGACTTATTCTTTGTTCAAATTTCTTTCTTTCCTTTTGTTTCTTTCTTTTCTTTTTTTTTTCTTATCAGGATGATAATAAATAATGAAGTAAGTTGATAGTATGCACATTTGAACATTCAGTGAAAGAAGGAACTAAGAATGCCAAAATCGTGAAGCCATTATAAGACCAGTAACGAGCACATGACTTTTCTTGTCTTTTCCCTTCAAAACTGAGAATTATTTAAATGCCTGACTACCAAAGAAAGCAATGATACAATTTAGAAAATAAGTTTATAAATATGTATATTATGATGGCATTTCTCTTTATGGTTGGAAAATGTATTTTAAATCAAGAGTATTTCTAAAGGAACAACCATGGTTACTTCTTAGTGGAATAATGAGCAAATAATTGGAACTTTATCACCAAAAATTGTTGCTTTTTAAATCTTTTTTAATGTATGTTTTAGATTTTTCCTTCTTCCTTGGGATGCCTGGGTGGCTCAGCAGTTGAGCATCTGCCTTCCAGCTCAGGGCATGATCCTGGAGTCCCCGGATCGAGTCCCACATCAGGCTCCCTGCATGGAGCCTGTTTCTCCCTCTGCCTGTGTCTCTGCCTCTCTCTCTGTGTGTCTCTCATGAATAAATAAATGAAATCTTTAAAAAAAAAAAAAGATTTTTCCTTCTTCCAGTTAAAAGCTTTTATACTGTAAAATAACATCTCTTACATTCTTTTTTTTAGAGAAAGAAAGAGTGTGAATGGTGGAGGGAGAGGGAAAGGGTGAGGGAGAGAGAATCTTAAGCAGACTGCATGCCCAGTATGGAGCCCAATGGGGGCCTTGATCTCACAACTCTCAGATCATGACCTGAACTGAAATCAAGAGTCAGATGCTTAACCAACTGCTCTACTTCTCTCACATTCTTAATTTTCTTTATCAAAATAGAGGGGCTAGGAGTTTGTTTGGCCCTTGGTCCTTTTGTATTTAGATTACATATGAGCAGAGACACATTTCTTATCTTAAACTACTACTTTCAATAAAAGATGTCCTTAACCCAGCCACTGAGATGTTAGGAATCAGATGGTAATAAAATCTTAACAACATGTTATTTGAGAAAGTTTTGGATTAAAAGATCAAAAGTCCACAAAAGGAAGATAAGAACACCAGATTGTAGCCTGAAAGAATATTCTCCCCTTCTTCTCTTGATATTTTGCTTATATTATTGAACGTGGATTTTCTGAAATAAAAGAATGCATTATTTAAAAAAATAAATAATGCATTATAATATGAAAGTACATATAGCTTGCACAAGCTTTGGAAAATATTTACTTCTTTGAGCTAGTTTTGAAATGCAATATATCTTATTCCCATGATAAGGTGGGATGCACGAGGCCAAAAAGTCTCCATGTTCCTGCAAACCAGCTATCACCTTTCTTAGACTACTAAAGAACCTATGAATGTCAATGACTAAAAATCAAGGAGTAACCTCCCTGTGACCAGTAAAAAACAAATACATGTAAGAGAAAATCAGATATAAGTTCCTAGCTTTTGATATTGTTTTTGTTTGTTTTTGATATTGTTTTTAAAAAGTTTTAATATTTCAAATTGCAAATAATTTCTTTGAATTATTAAAAACATTGAATATTCTAATGCTCTCTTCTGATGAGGGTATTATCTCCAATGGAAGAAAGGCGAAGATTCTTTCAAGACACTGGGGGAAATTTAAGCTCATGTGACATTCTCTTATGAGAAAGTTGTTCGTGATTTTTTAAAAGAAAGGAAAAAATTAGTTGGACTTAAATATCAAGTGGAGAGTACTTGTCCAAATAATTTCTAAATGTGTAATATATCTATATGAAGCATTTATGATAAAAGACTAAACACTTTAACCCCCAAGGCCAAAGTCTTATGATCTTACTTTATTTCTCACATGTATACACCTCATGTGCTAGATGAAGACAGGAAAGGAACTGCTATAAAAATGACATGAAGTGTAATAACAAATCCTTTTCCTAGCTCTAATCCTTTATCAGATGCACTGAGTACTTCACATAATTTACGTAATCTTCACAAAACCTTATAAGCATTGCAAAAGTTCCTATTTTTCTGACGATGGATCTAATATTAGAAAGAAGTTACTGTTCTCAAATCATAGAATTAGTAAGAAGTAATGGTAAAATTTGCAAATAGGGTTACTTGAGTACAAAGCTCATGTATGCTGTTGCTATTTCTAATATTATGCTATACTACCTTCCATAAAATTAATCTCATTAGATCAACTTAAATTTTGCTTTACCATATTTATAGTACTCTACATTAAATTCCTGTAATAGACTTTGCCCAAACAAATGTTGATAATTTAAAAAGTAAATATGACAGCATTTAAAAGATGAAAACTGGTTGGCCAAATAAACCCCCTTTGACAATTCCTGAAAAAATAAATTTTCAAGAAATTAAAGTTTTACATGAAATTTTACATTATGTTCCAATACAAATCAATTTATTCTATATTAATATCAGGCATTCAATCATCTTTTGCAGAAAGAAACTAAAATGTTGAAACATAAAATAAAATAACTAAATTTAATTTACCTCCATTAGAACAGTGTCATGTTTCTTCCCATTGTGTTCCCTAGTGCCCTTCTATTTAAAAGTTCTAGAGCAACTTAAAAAAAATATTTTCATGATTGCTAAGAGTATTTTCTGAAATTATGGAATATGACTATTTTAAAAACCATAATATTTTCATTCTAAAATTCCTATATGTGACCAGTTTAAATATTTCAGATTTTGAAAAATGTATTTCTAAAATATCTTTTAAAATCTTGACTGATAACTTACAAAAACTATTGTTTTCAGATGTTGAAAATAATTGGCAAGTTCTGTGACCTCTCTATTACAGTATATTCAATATTTCAACTATAATAATTTTAGCTTCTATTTAGAGATGATTAAATATCAGCAATATTATCATACATAGAAATTTAAATAGATATTGTAGTTAGACAAGAAGCTTGAAACAATTCAGAAGAACAGTTAATACCTCTTTAATGTCTATCATTCTTTATGTGAAACTGAAAATAACTGATGATTAATAACACTGTTGCAATTTTCAACAAAGAAAAAAGTACAATAAAATAGTGATTTTTGTACCACTTTCAAATGGCTCTTACATAGAGAACAAAATTCATTCAAATTCAGTCAAGCTGTATGAAAATCATTACCACAGCTAAACAAATCATCACCATTTTATTATGTATTTGAAATGGGAAAGTTTATTTCAAAAGCAACAAAACCCTAAATATTTAACACTGATTTTCAAGTTGGTTGTGATTTGTTTATACAACGAATTAAGGTAAAACCACCAAAATTGTGCTGTATCAATATTTTCATACTTATCAATATAATTGAAGAGCTTTTAAAGCTTTTTCAACATTTTTAAAGATTTTTCAACATTTTTATGGTTTTATTTACACAGAAGCATGTAAACATAGTACAAATTTCTAGTTCTTAAATATCTCATCTTTGCCTCATTTCTGGTCCCAGCCTAATTTGTGCTAGTGAATATTCATGTGTATGCACAAAACAGTTTTCTTTTCCTCCTAGAAATTACACACTTATGTGGAAGAAAATCAAAGACAGTGGAGTAATTTGCTCTATGTCCTCAACCAAATCACATCAATGTTTGCCCTGGCTTAACTATCCAATTTAAAAATAAAAAATGTAAAAAAAAAAAATGTAATGCTTTGTATTGGTATATCAATTATTTTAGCTTGCAAATACATTTGTAACTTTCCCTCCTTTGTCTTCAAGCCTTTGATTGTATTATCTTGTGAGAAACATCTTAGAAATACATATTGTTAGTAGGTATTTCCAAAGCTACAGGAGGCTATTTTTTTTCTTTGATTATAACTACACAAAATGCATATAGGGTTGGAGGATATCAATTTATTTGGAAGGAAAGTTCCATCTATAAACTCTAGTGTCTTTTTTTTTTTTTTAAATATTCCTGTTAGGCATGACAAAAAGAAAATAATAATAAAAGCATTTTCAGAGAACAGCCCATTTTTATTCCTTCAATATCCCTATGGGATAGGAAGGTTCAAGTTGTTATTGTTACCAGCATTTTATAATTAAGTAGTTGTAGCTCAGGTAACAAAACTAACAAAAGGCCGCATGAGGGCTGGAGCTGGTCTTAAGAGTTTTTTTTAGCTCAGTGCTCAAGCCATAGACCAAAAAATCATGTCACAATGTGGCTCTCACCTTTGCAAGATACTCAGTGAAAAGCTATGGCCTAAATATGAAAAAGCACATAACTTATATGACTGCTATATGTCTGAAAATATAACTTATTTCAAAGTGAGAAATATGTATTAAACAACTTACCTATAAATATACTGAGACAACTATCTCTGAAATAAAGGAATTTTCATACAGGTATACAATTGAGATGAAAGACAACTGTCAATGATATGTCTATGGGTTTAGATTTTATTTTCAAACTCTTGACTTTATTCTGCTATGTGATCTACTTTTACCACTAGAAAAAGTTTTTAAAGAAAAAAATTCTTATTAAATGCCATAAAAGTAAATCATGTAGGATGATGTATGTTTTTGGTGACATGCAACTTTATATTTATTTAAAAGGCAATCTCTACATGTAACTGCTGGTTATTATTTGTAAATGTTCCAATATTTTGTTGAAAATAAACACAAATGAAGAATGAAGAGAATGAATCACAAATGCAATTCTATATACAAAAAAAACAAGTACTTCTAGAAAATAGTGAAGAGGGCTATGAATCACATCTAACAAAAGCAAAGTCAAAATCCTAAATAAAGTTCAGAATAATAATGTGATAAAAGGGACTCTCAATCAAACTATGTCCAGAAGTCTATGCTAGAATTATTTTATAACTTATGTAATTTTTGTACTCTTAAGAGTTCATTTTTCAAGTGCTCCTATAAAATATGATAATCAGGAGGAAAGAGAGAAATAATTAGTAATACAAACTACTGTAACCAAAGCTTCTTAGCAAGACTTTTCCTTGTTTTCAGGAGACATTTCAAAAGAGCCTGGTTAACTCAGAAACCTCTATTCCATGCTCTTTATATTATAAAAATCATACTTTCTACAATCTTATTCCTCTTGCTTCAGGATATAGTAGATCAAATAACAAAAAGGTTCACCGACCATACCTTATAGATTAGAGTTTCTCATTGTATGTTGTACAGATCACCTGCAACAGAATTTCTTGAAGGACAGGAGGAACGGCATTCCTGTTGGAAAGCATGGTGATTCATAGGCTGTATTCAAATCTAATGAATCAAAATTTGGGTGGGGGGGGGATTGGGATTTTTAAAAATCAGCTTCATAAACCAAATTTTGAGAATCATCCTCGAGCAGTTAATATTTCAAGAAACATGTTCATATTCAGGCAAATCTGAACTCCCAGTAATGTGAAGAGTCTCTTTGTAAGTAGAGAAATTCATAAAGCTATGAATGAATTAGTAATGGACTAATTGTGAGCTGAAGCAAAAATCTACAAATTGCTAGGTTCTATATAGATGCCAGAGTTCAACAGATTCACCATTCTCTCAAAATCCAAAGATATCAAGTAATTAGAAAAATAAAAGACATAATATTCCTAGTGCTATTTATATGAACTAGTACTGTTCCATAGCAGGTGTGTGATATTCGCTGAATGAAAAAAAAAATGTGTCTGAGTGGATTTTCTCAAATGCTGTCACCATAATCTGGAGAGACAAACACGGTGCTAAGTGTGTGGAGTTATACTCCACTTAGAGGACACTTCAACTTGAACTTACCTGGCATTTGTGCAGGCAAGGATAGCTCTAAAACAAGCTGAAGATGGAATTCAAAAATATAGAACAAAACTCTATGGAGGGGGCATTTCATAGAATTTCTGCTACAATATATCACATGGCTCAACAGGAGTTGACATTCATTATTTAGCACGTAAAAGATATTTTCATACATCTGTGTGAAATCCTAGTTTTTCAATTATATGAATTTGTTTAGTGAACATTTAAAAACATATGTGCAGATTTTTCTATAATGCTTAAGTAATTGTGGCCACCAATGCTACTGGAATTACTGGAATTTCTGAGAATATCTTGTATTTAAAAAAACAGGGTTGCTTAGATTGAGGTGATCTGGGTGTTATTTTCTTCAGTATGTTCCAGATTTCACTAATTTCAGTGGTCCTCAAAGTCGTTATACCAATACCTCACAAATTTGGAATATTTTAACATCTAATATGTACAAATTCCATATTAAGTTATTTTGGTTCACAAATTTGGAATATTTTAACATCTAATATGTATAAATTCCATATTAAGCTATTTTGGTTCTACGCTGAATGAATTTCTAAGCAGTATTTAAAGCAACCTTACAGATAATATTAAAGGATCTATAAATTTAATTTTGGAAAGTCCTTGCCTTCTTAAAAGAATCTTTTCTCCAAAGAATCTTCATTTTAAAGTGACAACTCTTCTATTGTTCTGATATTCCCAATGATCAATACTCAAAGGAAAAAAGTTTATATGTGCTTTAGACTAGTTCACATACTTAATACCATTAGAATATAAGTATATAGATAGGTAGGTAGATTTTTTTTTTAACATTTAAGGTCTTCTCTCCTTTTTTTCTAACATCATTGAGTGACAGTATACATTATTCATTAAGTGAAATACATGTTTTTATCCTGCAAGTGTGGGTGCTTTCTGCTTTAAGAAGCCTCCAACTGAGGAAAAACAAAACAAAACAGAACATAACATGAATGTTTACTTATAAAGATTGGTCACAATGCCAAAGAATTTGCCAAAAGAGTCCCTTAATGCAATGAGTTCCTCTTGAAAATTAAATTTATGTTTTACATAATCTGGTACAATATTGAGGTTTTAGAAATTTAGAAATTACTATATTCTACAAAGAATACCAGTATAATTATACTTGTTCTTAATTACTAAATTTAAAACAAATAAAATATATTTGTAATCACCTTGTTTGCTTTTGGTAATACATTAGTTTTAATTTTTATACCTTTATTTAATTTTGTATGATTAATTTTACATGATTATACTTTCTAATACCAGAAATTATAAATCATGACTAATGCTGTTTTCCTTTCTTAGCATCTCTGGAATGTGATTTTTAGATATTTCGCTCAACATTAATTCTGAAAAAGCCAAAAAACCTTTTTTTAAGTAATATCCTATACTAAAATGTGTAAGAATAATACTTATGTCTTTCAAATAATTCTGCTATTTTCAACGGAGTATAAATTATATAGATCATCAAATACATAATTGCAATTAGCATTTCATCAAGAATAAAATGAAAAATGCATGTGATGAAAATGAGCTTACATATACAAACTGAAATATCTTTTAAATTAGTGAAGTTCCTCAAATTTTCTGTGAAAGTCAGTGGAGTAAAAGATACATATAGGCTTTTTATAAATCTCTTGCTGTACCATTGTAATTTGTCTTTCTACCTTTGAAAAATTATTGATTTTAACAACTTTCAAAAATATGTAAATTTAATCACTTCGGTCATTAATTTCCAGCATAGTTACTAAAATAATTGGGAATATCTTATATTTGAAAATGAGAACTACTTACTTTGAGGTGAGTTGGCAGATTCTTTATCCAATGTCTTCTGTAATTAGAGCACCAATTTCAGTGGTGCTTAAAATTGCTATATTTTAAAATTCAGGAAATTTGGATATTTTATTCTCTGGTATATAATAATTCCATATCAAACTACTTTTGTGCTATGTATTTAAAAGTAGTAATTAAAGCATTCTTACAGTAAATATGTAATCTACTTAAAAAATCGCAGATGTTGTACAAACTATATTTTCACATGCCCAATACACTTGAAATAGAAATCCAAAAACATACAATTAAAAATCAACCAGTATGTATTAATAATGCTAGATTTCTTAACAAACAAATTAAGATAAGTTTTACTGACCTCTACTTATTCAACTAAAAAGCTTCTTTTCCACCTTCAGTTTTACTGAAGAACAATCCTTTGTTACATTAACTAATAATTATATTTCTCATTTATTTATCACTTCACAAAGAGTACAGACTCCTTTCATGCATAATAAATTTTTAGCCAGTTATGCCTGATATAGACAAGTTACACACTAAAAACATGTAAATTACAGTAAATTCATTCTACAATGTTACAGATTTGCAAAAGATATCTTAAATACCAGATCAGATGTCTCTTGCCTTTTACAATTCTATGTACTAAAACTTGATTTCATATAAATTTTCAGGAACTGAGCATTTATATTTTCCTCAAATATGTACAATTACGTATGTTGCTCTGGAATCAGGGTTTCAAAAAACACTGTCTTAAAATTCTTTAATAATAAAAATATGATTGAAAACTAATATTAAAAGACTGGAAAAGTAGACATTAGATAGTTTCTAAATTGATTTAGCAATATCACATCAATTCATTAGTATAGGTACTGAAATCTAATGGAATATTAATAGAGACATACCTGGCTACTGAAGATGTCAGGTCTTAAAACCGAATAACTTAATAATCATTTTATTTTATACCCATACTCATCCATATCAATCATTTATCCATTACTGTATCATGATTGAAAATAATTTTTAACTTTTATATTAACTGAAAATTTTCATGTACATCTGTTTGATTTCATGTAAGAGATGAACCATCATATTAGATAAAAGCATAAGTAAAATTATAAGCCATGAATTTATATACACTACTTTTGAAGAAAACTGAGCCTATATTTTAAATATATATTTTCTAAATAATTGAATGGATAGGTATACTTGGGTCTTAAAAACAAATATATTTCACAACCAAATAACATTTTACAATATTGATGAACTTCTTGGCAAAACAATCTTTTGGATACAATTTTCTGCTATATGACCTTTGTTCACTGATCCAACTAGGCAACAGGGTCGCATATAGCACTATTTTAGAGGATAGCCCAGTGGACTTGGAACATTCCATGTCATTGCAGAGAAATCTCATTATCTAAGACAAGCAAGCATTAGTACACTACAGCTGCCTATGCTGAGAGTGTGGAGTTACACGGAGAAAGTCCAGACTTTCAAATATTTCTCATTCTTATTTTTGCTGAGACCACAAGCTAAAATGTCTAAATGAAAAAAAATGAGGATCACCTATTAATTGCTCATATTAGATAGTCTCCAAAACCCAACCATCTGGTCTTCAGCTTCGGAGACTAGAAACTTCAGAGGAGCTGAGATCTAGGGGGTACCAGCACTAAGGGACACCTGAGTTTTCTTAAAGAACTCCTCAGTATCACTGAAGTTGATGATTTCCTCTACTCTGACGAGACATTCCTGAGGCTATCAGGAAATCTAAAGTAATTTGGAGCAATCCTGGATTTCTTCAAAAAATTACCTTTGCAAGTATTACTACCTTCCTGTGGATATCAACTGACCAAGAACTGACGTGCAAAGGAAGGGAGAGAGAGAACAGTATCAGCACAACCCAATGTCGATGTACCAAAAAAAGTCAACACTGATGTTGTATGAACAACCTCCTGGCCTTCCATTGACAGTCACTGTTTAAGCCTTGCCACCTTTGCTGCACTGACCGAAGCAAAGGAACAATTTACAGGCACAGTTATGGAGCACAATTATGGAGCACAATTACAGAAGAGTTCATTCCTCCAAGCACAAACCTACAATGGTAATGACCACAATGCCTGTTGAACTTCCAACTACTTGTCCTCCAGGACTCAACTCACCACTGGAATCATCTATGAAACATTCCCTGATCACCATCCTCTACCTCTGCATTAGGTGTTATCCCTACATTAAACTGTGTGCTTAATCAAATTAGCACCTGTAGCAAAAACTACTAGAATGATGTATTTGCATTTTTATCAAATACTAGAAATGTGAAGTTCATGCAAACAGGATCCATGATTATTTTATTTTTATGTCCCTAGGACTGAGCTTAGTGCTTAGCACACAGCAAGTGCTTAGTAAACATTGGCTGAATTGAAGTTGAATGAAGGTACCACAACATCTGGCACATCTGCCACATTAATGATTTGGAGGTGGGGAGATGAGATTCCTTAAAAAAACACCCAGACTTAATTGTTCTTAAAAAAAAAAAAAAAGAGAGAGATGAACAGCATGAAGTGAAAATGCCATGAAAGACTCCTCAATGCTGGAATGAATGCAGTATTATAACATCAGAGAACATCAGTGACCTTGCCATCAATGAAAAAATAATACCTTTGTAGGTCTACGCAAGGAGGTCTATATCACTTTTTATCATGATAATATTTTAATGCCATAAACACTTAAAATCTAGGAAGTTAATTTGGAAAAAAATTTTTTTAAATGTCTGTATATTTCTGGGCCTCCTTATTCTATGTTAAGCTTATTTACAGCTTTCAAAGGATTACATTATTTATTCACATTAGTATATGGTTACAAAGTATATGGAAACTGTTTTAACGATTTAGAATAAAAGGAAAGTTCAATTAAAAAAGTATTATCCAAAGATTTATGGTGAAATAAAAACACACATTTACTTCATTTAAGATATAAAGGGTTCCCTACATATACAACACTAATAAGGTTTTTCATGAAAGTAACAAGCCTATAAAAACATTGAAATCTTGCAAACTTTCTTGTCACAGAAGACATAAAACACTAATTATTATCTGTCTCTCTAAATTTTACTGTATTTTTCTAACACACCCTTGAAACAACAGGGGGACATCTTCGAATGAGGGCTGAAATACGTATTTTGGATATATTTTATAGACAAAAGATGTGATCAAGGCAATCATAATCAAAGAATAAAGGAGACAGACTTGAATTTTTATCACAATTGCACATGGAATAAAGCTTGGTTAAGGAGTCAGAAGGTAAAGTGTTGCATATACAAAGCACAAAATACAGTCTAATAAATACTTCACATGCTTAGATGATTTCAACTTAGTTCTTACATGCAACTTTGTGAAAATCTAACGTATAAAGTATGGGGTCAACGGTTTCTTTCCCCTAAGACAAAACTATTCAAAAACTTTAAAATCTCTTTATCACTAGCCATTTTTACAATGCTAGAGAAGAAGAAAAAGAGAAATTATTAATTTTTAAAATTACCCAGCAATTCCATTGCATCATCTTCATTATCAATATCTTCTTCTGTTACAGATGGCGTGGGGCTGTGGAGAGACTCAAAAGAATCTTGAGAGAGCATTGCTGCCAGAAGTTTCTTATGTTGCTGCTGCTGCTGTTTTAATCCTTTGGTCTTGGGCTCCACCTTTAAGCTGAAGAAATATTTAAATGTTAGTTTTCAATGATGATGACTCTACCAATTAGCTGTGGTAAATAAAGTCTACAACCAAATTTTCATTCAATTATTTTTGTGATGCAAAATTACAGGTATGTTAGTAAAGTCTTCTCCAAGGATAATGGAAACATAGACTATCTTCTTTCCTAGACATCCTTGGTACCTCATTAAAAATCTCCCAAGTGGGTATGGTGAGAAATATAGCAAACTGAAACTCCTGCCCCATTTAAGGGAGAGGGTGCTGACCAGCGCCTACCAATTGTTGCCATGTCAAAGACAAAGCCCAATGTTAATGTATTTTTCTAATTTTTTAAAAAGAGGAGGTAGAAAGTCCCAGATTATTATATGAAATTCCCTGATGTACAAACAAATGCACATATAATAAGTCAATCGGAGAAGGACAAACATTATATGGTCTCATTCATTTGGGGAATATAAAAAATAGTGAAAGGGTATAAAGGGGAAAGAAGAAAAAATGAGTGGGAAATATCAGAAAGGGAGACAGAACATGAAAGACTCCTAACTCTGAGAAATGAACTAGGGGTGGAGGAAGGGGAGGTGGGCAGGGGGTGGGGGTGACTGGGTGACGGGCACTGAGGTGGGCACTTGACGGGATGAGCACTGGGTGTTGTTCTATATGTTGGCAAATTGAACAGCAATAAAAAATAAATTTATTAAAAAAAAGAAAAACACGTAATAGAATAACTATTTTAACATACTATGGCAAGATTATTTTAAAATGAACATTTTAATTCATTTTAAAAAAAAGATTTGAGAGAGAGAGAGCATGAGTGGGGAAGAGGCAGAGAGAGAATCCTCAAGTGGACTCCCCACCGTGCACGGAGTGTGACATGGGGTTCCACCCCAGGACCCCGAGATCATGACCTGAGCCAAAATCAAGAGTTTGCTGCTTAACCTAATGAGCCACCCATGTCCCTGAAAATTTTAATTTCTATAATTAAAATAAACTTCCTCACTGTCCTATCACACTGCCTAGATCTGGGGGTTGGATGAGGTAAAAGAAAGAATGGATCCAGAACTGACAAATACATGTTTCTGTTTTTTCCAGTCTAAAGAATCTTTGTAAATTTGGAAGGTTTTCTTTGTGATAAAGCCAGGGCTCCTTTGGGTAAATGCTGTCTTTCATGGTTCTCTCTCCCCCAACTTCTCAAGACAGTATCTGATTGGACAACCTCACAAGTCCAAATAACAATCATATACAGTTTCAAAAACTGTCCCAAATTTCTTCTCTTCTCTGTAATCAGATTTCTTTTCATATTATTGCCCAAAGGAAGGAGATGGCAAATGTCACCTCATGAAAAACAAAACAAAACAAAACAAAACACATGAAGTAGAGGAAGTCTAACACTTTCTAAAGATATTCAGAAGGAAGGCCCATAAGGGAAATGGGTTAAATGCATTGTCCCCATTGCCACCAGGCCAAAATGCAGAGGAAATTTGGTAAAAAACAAAAACATAAACACAAAGAACCAACCAGATAAATTTCAGCTGGAGATATTTCAAATTGTTTTAATAGAAGTACCAGGTTCAACACTATCTAAGGCGAGGAAGGAAACAGGAAAAATGACATTGTATGTCATCAGTGGGCAAGATCAATCAGCCCCACCTCATTGGTTCACCTATAAGCTAGATGAATATGTTAGAGAAGGTCAGGGGAGATAGGGGTGGATAAAAAGCATTTATTTTTACAGGTTAATGCTAGTTAATAAATATAGAAGGCATGACAGAATCAGAAAATTACCATTTTGCAATGACCAACATACAAACTATTTAGGCAAGAATGCCCTTTGCTGAAAGACTGCAAAGGAGATAGACTGTCAAAAACGTCAAGGTGTTTTCAACAGATACTAACACTTTTAATTGATTTTTTTGGCTTTGAAGTAATTATAGGTTTACTTGTACTTCTAAGAAATAATACAAAGAGATCCTGTGCACTCTTTACACTGTTTTCTTCAATAGCGTCATCTAATAAAACTATAGTACAATATTCCAACCAGGATCCTGACAATGATACAATTTTCCAATCTTATTCAGATTTCCTATTTTAATTGTGTTCATATGTATGTGTATGCCTGTGTGTCTGTATTTAGTTCTAGATAATTTTAGTACTTGTGTAGGTTTGTGTGTCATGTATCCACCACCAGAATAAAGATCCAGACCATTTCAAACACCACAAGGCACTCTCACACTGCTCTTTCCTAACCACTCCCACCTTCTTCCATATGCCTTCTCCCTCATCCCAAATCCCTGGCAACCACTAGTTTATCCTCCAGTCTTTTAAATTTTGTCATTTCAGGAATATTATATAAATGGGATCATACAATTTTAAGATTTTTTTTTCAGGCAGTCTAATTCCCTGAAGATTCATTCATGCTGTTGCATGTATCAATGGTTCATTCCTTTTCTTTGCTATGTAGTATTCCATGACATGGATATACTTCAGTTTATCTAACCATTCACACTTTGAAGGGCATCTATGTTAGGTTTTTTGGCTATTATGATGGAGTTGCTATGAACATTTGTATACATGCTTTTCTGTAAACTTAAGTTTCCATTTATTTAAGAAAAGTGCCCAAGAGTGCAACTCTTGGATCATATGATATCTGCATGTCAGTTTTATATAAAATTCTCAGACCATTTTCCAGAGTGACTATGACATTTACATTCCTGGAAGGGACATCAAATGAACGTAAGGATTGAGGAGAAGTACTGGAGCTTGGGGGAGACAAGAAAAGTCATGAAATCATCACTGAGGAGTGTGGACATGTGAACAGACCAAGTGAATGCAGAGCATCTTTTGGCAGGACCAATGACCTCCTGGAGTTTGGTGGTCATGAATTCACAGTCAGTGTGGCCATGTGTTCTTCTCCAGTCTATGCCAGTTCAGCCACAGAATAGGTAGAGTTAGATTTAAACAGGGTAGAGTTTTACCACCTAATAAAACAAAGAACAAGAGAAGTAAGGAACTAGGGTATATTCAATAAACAGATCACAATAATGGGCCAAAAATAAAAACTGGATGAGTGGCAAGGAAAACTGGGTGGAACCAGTGTATTTGGGTCCCAGTTACAGCTGGGTATCAGAAGGAGCAAACTAAAAAGACAGGAGGTATACTCAGAGAGTAAAATACCTGAAAATGACACTATAGGTTTACAGATAATAATAATGAGGCCTAGATATAACAGAGGGAATGAGTGACTGAAGTAGGGTGGAATTCAAGATAAGTAGGGAAGAGCAGACAAAGGAAGGAGAGACTAGTTTTGGGGAAGAATTATCAATGTGGACAGTGACTTTATCAAGATAGGAAGGATGTTGGGGAAAGTGACAGTGAGCCAGATGCTTACATATTCAGGAAAAAGAGAATGACCTAAAACAAAAACAAAAACAAAAAAAAAGAAAGAAAGAAAAATAAAAGAGAATGACCTGGGAATTGATAAATTATTGCTACCAGAAGTAGTAGAAGATTAGCACATATAAAACATGAAATTCAGAACCAGGGGTAAAGGAGACAGCAAAGTCTGTAAGAAGGAAAGGGGAGCAAGGATGTCACCTTCCTCTTTTCCTTTTAACCTATAGACTGTAGAAGTGAAAACTACAACATTACATTCCTCAGGGAAGCAGGGCTCTTACTGCAGACAAGTGGTGAGTGGGATGGGGAGAGGTAGGGTGTGCGGTCTTTCTAAGACACTTAGCATTCTGGGCCCCCTCTTATCCCAACTTTGATCCAAAACCTTAATGATAAGGGGATTCTGAATTCCTTTCTGAAGAAAAGTGGCATAACAAAGCATTTAAGGGCACAGAATTTGCAGCAAGATAGACTGGCTCAGCTAATTAATAGTTGTGTTATCTTGGGACACTGATGTAACTACTTTGGGACTTAGTCTCCTTATTCTTAAAATACAGATGATAATGTTTCATGAGGATGAAATGAAGTATGAGGTATAACGCACCAACAGCAGCCAATAAATGATAATTAATACCATTTTGTGCTCAAAAAACACAATGTACAGCATCCTAGATATTTACAGGTATTTCCTTGGGCAGTAATATCCCACCTAGAGAGAAAGGGAATCAGAAAGAGGCCTTATGAAAAAGAAGAGTAGTTAATACTTCAATGTGGTGTTAATACACTCTAGGACTCCATCTGACTTTGGTTCAAAAAGATAAATTCTGAACCAGATCAGATAGAAAAGGATGGTTTGAAGTGGCCACTCTCCTCCCTCTCTAGGTGGAACCTTACTCTCACTCCTGATGGCCTGCCTGCATTCTGACCATTTGTTTCCCTCCTCCTGACCCTACTCTTCCCTGGATGTCTGACCCTGCTGTATTTTGTTACATATTCTTGTTTCTGAACACAGGTTGGTAAGTATTAGTTTTATCTGACCCCAGGTGCTCTTCTCAGTGGAAAACTGGATTATTCCCCTCTTGATCTATCTCCTAAACTTGTTTAGTTCACCACTGCAGCCCAGCAGACAGAATCTGTGCCCTTCTAGACTCTAGCCAGAAAGTAAAGGACTCTCTTTGCATTAAGGTCCCAGTTGTTGAAGATAAAAAGTTTCACAATGAATTGTTGTATTTTGGTTTATGCATAAGAGGTGTCTTATTTTTTTTTTTACCATATCTAGGTATGATGTTTTTATAATTAATGAGCAGATATTTATTAAGTGCTTTTTATATACTAGGCATTTTGAGTGCTGCACTGCAGAAATAAGACATATTTCTTTGTCATTCTCCTCATTTGAAAGTAAGTGTTTTGAATCTAGAATGTTCTTTTTCATATTGGTATCATAGTATCTAGAACATTACCTTGTGTTAATGCTCAATAAATATTTATTTTTTTAAAGATTTTTAAAATTTATTCATGAGAGACACACACACACAGAGAGAGAGAGAGAGAGAGAGAGAGAGAGAGAGAGGCAGAGACACAGGCAGAGGGAGAAGCAGGCTCCACGTAGGAAGCCTGATGTGGGACTCGATCCTGGGTCTCCAGGATTGTGCCCTGGGCCAAAGGCAGGCACTAAACCACTCAGCCACCTAGGGATCCCCTAATGCTCAATAAATGTTTAATGAATTCACTTTTTCTACCATTTTTAACACATTAAATAAAGAATTAATATAAGACGATGTATATGAGCCCTCCAAATTGACAGACATGAAAATCCAGAGAAATATATTGGTAGTGAAACAGAAAAAGGAAAAATATGTAAATTGGGATGTCGAAGATGAGGAACAAATGGCAGATTTTTTTTTTTAAAGATTTTATTTATTGGGATCCCTGCAGGGAGCCTGATGCAGGCCTCAATCCCAGGACTCCGGGATCACAACCTGAGCCAAAGGCAGACACTCAACCACCGAGCCACCCAGGTGCCCCCAAATGGCAGATTATAAGTACATAACTCCTATTCAACAGCCAAAAATGACTAAGATCATTTCACGAGGGTTAAGTGTTTCCTTTAGTGTCATTAAAATACATGGTTTGGTGATAAAGATAGTACTAGGCTATGAGTCCTAGACACTGATTAAGTCCAAAATGTTGCCTATCTAGAGATTACAAATGAGTCTTTGAGTCCATAGGCGACTAGAAATATATTCCATAAAATAATAACTTGAGTTAGGATATGTATCTCGTAAAGAAATAAATGAATAAATGAGAAAAAACAAATTTTGAACATATCAAAATGACCTCATCAACATTCTGAAATAAATGCATGATTTAGTTACATACATTTTTGGCTTTAAAAAAGAAATGTGTGAGTCATAAGGCATATCCTTCAAATGTTTTAGGTATTTTTAAGGCCTCTATTCTGATTCCTTTGGCAGATTAATTTTTGATTAACCAACATTCTTTCTGTTACTTTTTAGAATATCCCTAAATTATTAAGCTTAATTCAGTCTCTGACATATGTACACATATTTGTCATTTTTGGTTTTTTACTTATTTGTCTCTTGCTGCCAACTGAGGAAGCTCTAAAAGAAGAGGAGCATTTCCAGGTTTTGTTAACAGATACATCAGAAGAAAATATGAGCTTTAATGAAAAGAAACATTTCTTAAAGGAAAGCGAATTTAGCTTTTATTTTAACATTTAATACATATTTCTAAATTGTAAGATTTTCTATTCATTTTATGGCATATTTACCATCTAATAATAATCCTCACTTAACAATGCCAATTTACCAGATCTAGAATATTTATTGATATTAGTCTTGTTTTAATAAAGTGGTTAAGCTCAGAAGAGCTTCATCATGCTTTCAAGGCTTGATAAGCCTGTTTACAAATTTACATTACAATTTAGTTAGTAATTTTAGGAAATCCATTACCCATCTATTGCAAAGGTTAATTAAGATGGCTTAAAACAGAATTATATGGGTTTATTACACTTTTTATTTACATTTACATTTATATTACCAATGTGTGATTATTTTTAATATCTCTAAATGTGCAATAAACAGGTAGGCTTTCCCACTAAATGGCTAGATAAGCCATAGCAATTCATGTCAATTGATAGTATCAGAAAGCCTTCAATCATTCCCCAGTGTATTCACCTCTCTCTTTGATAAACCCCTGTTACTATTCTTGCTCAGATGCTTTAATTTCTTTCTTAAACTTACATAATAAAACCTTTTGGAAAATCTAAGAAAGATATGTCAGGAAAATGTCCATGTGTAGATACACAGAACACTGTCTACATAACTTAATTTCAAGAGATTCACAGATCTCTTGGGTCCATTCAGAGACCACAGAGTAGTCAGGGACCACATGTCAGTCCCTCTTGTCTTATCCTATTGGTTCTCTATATTGCCCTTATAACTGCCTTTCTTTTAACCAGCACTTAACTCTTCAGGTGACAGCTACAAGTACTAAAGCTGCTGGCCCTCTTCATACAATGTTCTACATGCAGGACCTAAGGAGAAAAGCTGGCTATGTACTAAAGATGGAGTGTTGTAATAGCAGCCATTCAAATAAGACTTGATGAATTAACAACAGGAAAAACTGTGATAGGAAAGGGCAAAAAGTTACGATAGACTATAAACGAGCTTTATTTAGCAGATGTCTACTCACAGCCTTCTACATGTCTCCTTTCCTCACATAACAGATGTCTATTGGTAATGACAATGAGCCAGGCCCAGCAGGGGAGAGAAAAATGGAAGAAGTCACCCTTGAAAATTAAATCTTCTTTTTCCTAAGCCTAGAGTATCACTTAGCCTGTTAATGTTTAAGACTGTTACAAGTTCATTACTACTTAAATACAAAAGCTAACGCTCTAGTTATAGCCTCTAGAGACCTTAAATAATTTCTCCCCAATCTATTTTTATTCATCCAAATCAAATCTAATGCTATGTACGTTCTTGGTATAAATTCAGAATCCTGTTTGGTATTAGAAGATGAGAGAGAGACAGTTTCTACCCCAAGTGTTTACTGCTATTCTTTAAACTAAGTTCAGATATACATGCATTCTTTCTGCTCTGACGGGGCACTGGTGCGAGACTTCACTTGCCTTCATTTTGTAGAGAATACCTCAATGCATAATTTAAAGATAGAGAAGAGAAACACTAAAAATAACTTTTCATAACAAATATTTGAGAGAGGTCTTCATTGGTTGAGTTTTCTGGGTAATAGATTTGACTAGGACTGAAGGAAAGATTCCGCTTTATTGGATATTCAAAAGGGAATCAGAGCTCACTGAAGCTAGGAAGAAAATAGAAGCACTAACATTTGCAATAAATAGCTCCGATTATTATTATGACTAAATGAAAGCAAAATGAAGGTTGACATTTCGCTACTTTACATTCAGAGACCATTCAGAGAATCTGGCAATGACTAAAGATAAAGGTCTAGTGAGTTTCATAAGTCTGGTATTAAAAATAAAATTACCCTCATTGACAGGTGAAATTGATCTGGCATTTCACAAAAGAAGGTAAATGGATTTTTTAAAATGGTTTTCTTCTCCTTATACAGGACACTTCAACTATTTAAATAATTTAAAAGTTATTTCTCATGGAAATAGAATCAATTTTCTATATGCCTGAAGCACATTAATGAGTATTCTGAATTTCCTTCCTTCTAGCCAAGTGATAAGTCAAAGTAAAAAAAAAAAAAAAAAAAAAAACCCTGAAAGCTATTACATTGTAGAAAATACAATTTTCTCCTTGAGAAAGAATAGTTATTGGTTGCTGCTAAATTTAATGTAGGAAATAAAAGTTACTCTGGTTATACTATGCATAGGAAAAACTCTTCTATGGTGGTGAGCTAGTAGCACCCAAAGAAAGTTTTGGCTCTCTCACATTCAATGCATGAGTATTTAAATCCGTTTTCTGAGGCTGGTGTAAGCCATGCCTTCATAATGCTTTTTCACTCCAACTTCATTGTGGAAGTTTTCATTTTAGGGTTTTACTCCCTGCAGGTAGTATTATAAAACAAGAAAAAGGTTGTTCTGAATATAATTTTTTCTAATAAATATGATCTGGACATTTCAAAACTGCTTCATTTCTATCAGCATATGGAAACATTAGGCAAATCTCCCACCACCATTTTGAGCATCATAGGACTGGGTAAGTGAAATATGGGCTTTCAAATTCACAAATCATAAATGCTTCCAAAATTAAACTTGGAAAATGAAAAGAATCATGTTCAATCATAGTTAGCAACTCTAAATTTAAATGGTTCTAAACCAAGGTTTTTCTCTCTTATTCTATATTAACTCTGCTTCATGTGATCTATTATACTTTTAATAGTTTTCTTCTTCTTGTTGACCAACTATATCTTTCTGGTAAGAGAGAAGCCCTCCATCTCCAGTTCTTAATGGTCAGCCACTCTCTGCCCAGCATTATAGCGGGTCTTGACTGACAGCCTAGGTCTTTGAAATTATTTCTCCATTTGGTTTTAGTAGCAGAGAGATGGTGATTTTCTTAGATATAAAGAAAAAAATTAAACCCAAAACTAAAAGCAGATCTAGTAAAACTTTAATTTTAAAACCGAGAAATGAATTTTTATCTTATGTGGAACCAACATAGTTTTCTATATAAAATTGCTAAATTACTTCATCAAAATCACGCACTTGGATTCATTTCCCCGTTAGCTTTTAACGATGAAAAATATTCAGAATCTTAGAAGGCATCTCATCTCACCTTCCTGCAGGGCTTGAGCTATTATCTTCATTTTCCCATTGCTCATTTTTACTTCTTGGAACTGGGGGCTGTAGCATTTCAGCGGCAAGTGGGTCAGCATCGTTCTCTTCTCTACCAATCCATTCTCCAATTACACGGGGTCTCAGAAGAGAAGAATTAAACGCCACTGTTTCCTAAAGAGAAGAAAGGAATGTACTGATTCAGATAACTTATTCTTGTTAATAGGACAACAGGGAAGTAATTTTATCTAGACTTTCAACTGCCTTGGCAAATCAAAATGTTCCTTTTTTTCTTTTTGAATTGACTTAAATTTTTAGTTCTCTCCATTTTCTATTGGATGACTTACTCTATGTAATTTGTGCTAACTCCTGAAGGTCGCTGTGACAAAGGATCCGGAGTGAAATCTGTGATTTGGATTTGGAAAGCTGCATATGTGTTCTCAGGAAGGAGGAGCTGAGACTAGCATTTGTGACAAAAGGAAACATGTGTGGTAAGTCTCCAAATGTGAAAGAGCTTAGCATTGCTGTAAATGGTAAATAGCTTCTTATGAGGAAACTGGTATGAAGTCAGGAAATAAAGTCAAGAGATGATGGTGGAAGGATGGATTGCCTCCAATTGTGAAATAGTTTGGACTTGTAGGGATCCAGTGGAAGTTACAAGTGGAGCAATATCAATGACAGGTATGCTATACTAATTAAAAAAAAATTTTAAGTGATTCTTTTCATAGATTTGCATATGATGTGGTTCTTAAAATGATACTTTGAATAATTAAATCATTTAATAATTTGAAAGGTATTAAAATACTGAATATGTGTAATTGCTTGAGATATCTCAGTAAGTGAAGAAAAATGTAAAAGCATGCCTACTCTATGATCTTAGTTTTGTTTTAAAAATTCACATAAAAATAAATAAAAATAATTTTAAAAAATTTATTTTTATTTTTATTTATTTATGATAGTCACACACACAGAAAGAGAGAGAGAGGCAGAGACATAGGCAGAGGGAGAAGCAGGCTCCATGCACCAGGAGCCCAACGTGGGATTCGATCCCGGGTCTCCAGGATTGCGCCCTGGGCCAAAGGCAGGCGCCAAACCGCTGCACCACCCAGGGATCCCAAATAAAAATAATTTAAAAAATAAAAATTCATATGAGTGCACATCAATATTTTGTGCCTCATCCTCTCAATAACCAATGTGTGGTTCTTGTAATTACAAGAGTCCCTTCAGCAATAACCATCAGGAAACTTTGAAAAATTACAAATTTATTGCTTATAAGACCTGTGAATTACACAGCACACCTGGGGGCCATACAGTGACATCACAGGTAGAGAGAGAGAGAACAGAGAACTTATGAGGTTCTGCTTTTATTGGGGTTCAGGGTGGAAGCCTAGGGTTTTCTGGGCTCACTCTTTATTGGTCAATTTAAAAAATAAGAATGGGAATTAAAAGCACGGAGAGAGAAAAGAACAAGTGGCCCAAATAGTAATTGAAATCAACCAAGATCTCTAAAATAAAAGAGCTTCAGCCAGAGGAGGTGGCTTGGACCTTTATCTAGTCTACTGTGGGTGATAATGTGTTTATCAGATTAGCCATCTTTGAAGTGAACACTTTGACAATCAAGGCTTAAGTGGGGCACTTGCATTACACAAAAGAAAAATAGAAAACCAGTTTTAGGGTTGATCTATAACTCATCACTCAGACAGTAATTTACTCATTTATTAATTTTCTTATACTTATTAAGACACACTGTGTGCCAGATGCTGCTTCATTTATTGGGAAAAACAGTGGTGATTTTATCTGAACAGAGGGATTACTGTCATTTTAGTTTCTTCTTTTTGTGTTTCCATGTCTTTGTAGTATTGTGATATATACTTGTCTTATAATGAGAAAAAAAATGCATTTAAAAATAACCTGATCTGAGAAACACAGACCTAACTTAAATTATGTTTCTCTATAGTTTTTAGTATTATAAGATTTCTGAATAATTCCTTAAATATTCAGACCTGATCTTCTGGGTCTTTACAATTCTCCAAAATATTATACAAATACAATACAATACAAATATAGTATAACAATACATACACTATAATATTAATTAGTATTAATATTACACCAAAGGCAACACCAGGCAACATGTTTTTTTTTTTTTCCAAAGGCAACATGTTAAATACGATTAGGACATATATGATGAATATTTATCCAACTGCTATCAAGGGACAGTAAATAGTTGGATATCTTAATACCGATTTCTTAGCCCACATGTAAATGTACCAGATAAATTTTAGCAGGTGTTTGTATAACAGCAAATAATTGGAATTCCTTCTGTATTTATGTTCCCATAATCAGGAAATCAAAGCACTATAATGGCTTTCAGGTCTGAAATCAAATTATTGGATTAAATTACTAGAAAGGCACATTCACTTGTCACAATCCATTATCATTTGAACTATAACAATTAAAATTAACAGCATTATTCTTAAATTTTAAACCTATGTTTGTTTTTAAAAGTGAACTGAAGTAAAGGCATGCTTTAGAATTTTACAAAATTATGAACATATTTACAGCTTCAGAATCAGTTTTGGCCTATATGTCTGAACTGTTATTTATTTTGTGAATTTCACTTTGTCCAAATGTACAACAGTGATGGTGGGAATTACAAAACCTATTGTATCAAATGAGTTCACTGGTAGCAGAGTTAAAGTACAGAATTCTGTACATATGCTAGATACAATTACTTAAGGGTGTGGACTATATTAAAACCATTTCTACATGTGTGACATATCTGGGGATAAAATGATAAAAAGAACGGCAAGAATGGGCAAGTTGGGTAAAAATAGATCCTTGGTTGTCAATATGGGCAGAGCAAACAGAACAGAAATTTGATGGGGCAAATTTTCATCCTTTGAAGTTTAATTTTATAGATAGAGTATTAAAAAGGTTGGATAATTAGTTCAATGTTATTCATCTCATTTATGTAATGAAACAATTGGGGTTGGAGATCTGTCCTATTATAGGCTCAAAAGATAAGAATGGGGACAAAGAGACTGACCATGTAACAACAGAAAGGAGTGGGTTTGGACACTGTAGATGAAAAATGTGAAATAGAATTTAGAGTCGAGTATGATCAAAAGTTGAGAGCTGCAAAATCAGAAATAACTCCCTGGTTGCTTACTGGGAAGTTAAGTAAAATGATAGATGCCATTGCTGTTGGAAAGTGGAACACTGAGAGGATAAAGTGCTTGATATGCAGCCTGTTTAACACTAGCTGGTAGCAGGACTTTTAGTGAGAAATAGCTGATGAACAAAGCAATACAAAGAGGGGCAAACAGGGTTCAGAGGAATCAGGAAGTGAGTATTTTACAAGTGACAAAATGGGATTCTACTATTTTTCATTTTTTTAAATAATAAATTTATTTTTTATTGGTGTTCAATTTGCCAACATACAGAATAACACCCAGTGCTCATCCCGTCAAGTGCCGCCCTCAGTGCCCGTCACCCATTCACCCCCACCCCCCGCCCTCCTCCCCTTCCACCACCCCTAGTTCATTTCCCAGAGTTAGGAGTCTTCATGTTCTGTCAGAATGATCAAAGCTCTTTTGATATATATGTCTTTTTGAAAATGTTTTATCTATAGAAATTTTTTAATGTAATCTGTTTACTTGCAATAGATTAAAATATCAAATGTTTCCTTGGATATATTGCTTATATTTGTTTAAGCTAAGTAAACAAATGTTTATGAAAGGATTTCAGTGAAGAAAGCAGTTCTTAACACTATATACAATACACCACAAATGTTATTACATAGCAAAAGAAATTTTAAAATGCATGTTAAAAGCAGTAAGTTCTTGAAAATATTTTAAGTATATTTAAATAATTTAAAATGTCAATGCTAAACAATCTAAATCCTAATTATTCCTTAAAAATGTATAAATACATATTCCTTTGCCCTCCTAAGGCTAGATGCCTCTAGAGGTTGAGATTCTTAAGTATGTTTAAATTTAATAAGAAAAGCATTTCTGGTCAAAAATTCAACCAAAGATCACAGATTTGCTTAGTATTTTCAATCAGCAGAAAGCTAACCTATCCTAGAAGTAAACCAGACTTACTCTCACCAAGTAGCCTACTCCCACTGGCTAATTCACAATGAGTTCAACTGCTCAGACTACTTTAACACATTTGATCATACTCCACATTATTTGTTTTCTGGTTTTTATTTTTTAATTCCACTGTAATTAACACATAGCGTTATATTAGTTTCAGGTGGATGATACAGTGATTCAACAATTCTACACATTACTCAATGGTCATCATGAGAAGTGTCCTCTTATCCCCCTTCAATTATTTTGCCCATCTTCCCAACCCACTGTCCCTCTGGTGGCCACCAATTTGTTCTATGTGAGTCTGCTTTTTTCTTTTCTTTTTTTTCTTTATTTGGTTTGTTTCTTAAATTCCACATATGAGTGAAAATATATGGCATTTGTCTTTCTCTCACTGACTTATTTCACTTGGCATTATATTCCCTGGAGCCATCCATGTTGTTGCAAATAGCAAGATTACATTATTTTTTATGGCTAAGTAATATTCAATTATATATATATATTATATATTATATATATTTATCCTTTCATCTATTGGTGGACATTTGGGTTGCTTCCATATTTTTGCTATTATATATAATGCTGCAATAAACATAGGGGTGCATGCATCCTTTTGACTTCCTACTGTTTTCTACAGTGGTTGCACCAGTTTGCAATCTCACCAACCCTGCATGAGAGCTCCTTTTTCTCCATATCCTCACCAACATTTTTTTTTTTTAATTTTAGACATCCTGATAGGTGTGAGGTGATATCACTTAGTCTTAGATTTCCCTGACCATAAGTGATGTTGAGCATCTTTTCATGTATCTGTTGGTCATCTGTATGTCTTCTTTGGAGAAATGTCTGTTCATGTCTTTGGCCCATTTTTAATTGGATTATTGCTTTTTGGTGTTGAATTGCATTGTCTTTATATTTTTAGATACTAACCCTTTATTAGATATGTTATTTGCAATTATCTTCTCCTGTTCAGTAGCTTGTCTTCTAGTTTTGATGATTCCTTTGCTGTGCAGAAGCTTTTTATTTTGATACAGTCCTAATAGTTTATTTTTGCTTTTGTTTCCCATGGCTCAGGAGACATATCTAGAAAAATATTGCTACAGACAATGTCAGATACATTATTGCCTATGTTATCTTCTAGGATTTCAGGTCTCACACTTGGGTCTTTAATCCATTTTGAGTTTATTTTTTGTGTGTGGTGTAAGAAAACGGTCCAGTTTCATTCTTTTCAAGCTGTTGTCCAGTTTTCCCAACATCATTTCTTAAAAATATTTTTCCCATTTAATATTCTTGCCTCCTCTGTCAAAGAGTAATTGACCATATAACAGGAGGTTTATTTCTGGGCTCTCTATTCTGTTCTACTGATCTATGTGCCTATTTTGTGCCATGACTATACTGTATTGATTACTACAAGCATTGTAGTATATCTTGAAATTGGAGATTGTGATACCTTCCAGTTTTGTTCATGCTTTTCTTCTTTTTCTTTTTTTTTTTTCATTCTTTTCAAGATTACTTTGATTATTTGGAGTCTGTCCTGATTCCATGAAAATTTTAGGATAATTTGTTATAGTTCCATTAGAAATGCTCTTTGTATTTTGATAGGGATTGCATTAAATCTGTAGATTTCTTTGGGTAATATGAAGTTTTTTTTAATATGAACATTTTTAACAATATTTGTTCTTGCAATCCATGAGCATGGACTATCTTTCCATTTGTTTGTGTCATCTCCAGTTACCTTCATCGGTGTTTTATAGCTTACAGAGTACAGTCCTTTTACTTCCGTGGTTAAGTTTATTCTTAGGTCTTATTATTTTCGGTACAATTGTGAGATTGTTTTCTTAATTTCTCCTTCTGCTACTTTGTTATTAGTGTATAGAAATGCAATAGATTTTTGTATATTGATTTTGTATGCAGTGACCTTACCAAATTCATTTATCAGTTCTAGTAGTTCTTTGGTGGAGCCTTTAGGGTTTTTAATGTATGGTACCATGTCGTCTACAAACAGTAAAAGTTTGACTTCTTGCCTATTTGGGTGCATTTTTATTTCTTTTTCCTGTCTAATTGCTGTAGCTAGGACTTCCAGTGCCATAGTGGATAAAAGCGGTGAGAGTTAATGTCCTTGTCTTGTTCCTGATCTTAAGGGAAAGCTTTCAGCTCCTTGCCATTGAGTATGAGATTAGCTGTGGTTTTTATGCATATGGTCATTATTATATTGAAGTATGTTCTCTCTAAACCTACTTTGTTGAGGATTTATATCATGAAAGTATGTTGTACTTTGTCAACACTGGGTCACTTTGGAGTGGTGATGGCATCCTTTGAGGCTATTTGCATACTGACAGGATTGTGGCCCTGCTTTGCATGGACTCCTGCCAAAGGTGAATTGGAGAAGGTGCATCCATAGGAGAAAGTGGGGGAGGCAGGGCACAGTGTTAGCAATCTAGGTGGAGAATGTTCTCACTGGCTCCAGCAGGTGTCCATGTATTTAGGCCAGTGAGGGGTGGGGTCAGGGGGAATGGTTCCTACCAGCCTCTTTATTCTGGAGAAGTCTCCTAAAGATCCCTGCCCCTCCAGCACATGTTCTGAGATCAGCAAATAAATCTCAGGTATTTTCCAAACTGCTGCTTCTATACTGTATCTCAGGAGGGTTGTTTGTCTCTTTTAGGGTGGAACTCAGTTTCCTATCACCCTCTTTCTCTCCCAGAGCCAAGCCCACTGATTTTTTAAAGTTCCAGGTGTTTAGTGCCATGGAGTATAAGAACTCTCAAAGTTAAGCCCCTCTGGTTCCAAAGCCAAAGTTTTTTGTTGTTGTTGTTGTTCTTGTTTTTATTTTTGTTTTTCCCTCTGCACGTCCCCCATGCCTGGGGTGCCTGGTATGGGCTCTGCTCCTTTCTCCTCCTCTGTGCCTATGGTACCTCTCTCTGCTATGGATGGATGTTCTGGGTTCCTGACCATGTCTCCACCCTTCCTACCACTTTCAACGTGTCCTCTTCTCTAAGTCCAACTGTGAGGAGTCTGTTCTTCCAATCTTCGGGTTGTTTTCTGCATTATTTACATTATTATTTAATGTGGGTGTTATCTAGGTGCCTCTGTGGTATGAGCTGAGCCTAGGATCCTCCGACTCTGTCATCTTCCCCAGAAATTTGTTTTCTCTTCTTAATAAATCAAGATGTTTATGGAAGCCTGAGATCACATCTTAAATACCTTTGTTTTCTCCATAACTACTAGCATAATTATGATTTCATAACATAGGCATAAAATTTGTATAAATGAATTAAAAATTATTCATAGAATGAAAATCAAAGCAAATGTGGTAAATTATGAAGTATCTTTATATTTACTAAAAATCATATAAAAGATTCATGGACAACACTAATACATTTTTAAGCTATATAAAAGGAAGGTCTACAAGATGCAATGCAATCTATTTAAAATCATTAAATATTCTTACAAACTCTTAAGCTTTTGAGTAAATTATTTTAATCCTACCAGTTCACAAGAGGAAAGTTATGGAACACATAATCAGACATTAAATGTTTAACACAAAATTGCATTAAATGTTTATCTTAATAATCACTGTTAAAGCAATCCACACATTGAACTTGAATTAGAGTTTAAAGAAAGTAATGTAAGCAGATAGTTAAAAGCTCTTTTCCTACTGTCCCTTCTTTTATTTTTTCCAGTTTTGAGATATAATTGACATATATGTTTACTGTATAGCATAATGACTTGACATACACATATAATGCAAAATGATTACCATAAGGTTAGCTAATGTACTCATCACTTCACATAATTATCATTGTGTGTGTGTGTGTGTGTAGTGAGAACTTTTAAGATCCACTTTTTAAAGCAACTTTCAAGTATACAATATAGTGCTGAAAACCTTAGTCACCACGCTGTGCATTAGATCCTCAGATCTTGTTTATCTTATAACTGGAAGTCTACATCTGATCACTTGCACCCATTTCTCCCACACCCTGACCTCTGCCAATAAGCACTCTACTCTCTTTTTATAGGTTAGGGTTTTTTTGTTTTTTTTTTAGATTTCACAAACTGGTGAGGTTGTAGAATATTTGTCTTTCTCTGGCTGACTTATTTCACTTAACATAATGCCCTCAAGGTTCATCCACATTGTCACAATGACAATGGCAGGATTTCCTTCCTTTTTTGGCTGAATAATATTCCATTATATTATATATCATAAGTATACGATATACACATATATATGTAAATAATCACTTTCTCTTTATTCATCTATCAATAGGCAATCTAGATTGTTTTCATGTTTTGGCTATTGCAAATAATACTGCAGTAAACATAGAAGTCAGATATCCCTTTGAGAAAGTGATTTCATTTCCTTTAGATACATACTCAGAAGTGGAATTGCTGAATCATAGTTTATGTTTTTTTGAAGCACCCCCATGCTGCTTTCTATAGTAGCCATATGAGTTTACATTCCCATCAACAGTATACAAGGGTTCCCTTTTCTCCACATTCTTGCTAACACTTGCTATCTCCTTTTTGATAAGAGACATTCTATTAGGTGTGAGGTGATACATCAGAGTTTTGATTTGCATTTCCCTGATGATTAGTGATGTTAAGCACCTTTTCATATACCTGGCCATTTATCTATATTCTTTGGAAAAATGTCTGATCAGGTCCTCTGTCCAATTTTGAAAAATCAGATTGGTTTTTTTACTACTATTGAGCTGTATGGGTTTCTTATGTATTTTGGATATTACACTGTTATCAGATATATGATTTACAAATATTTCCCCCCATTCAATAGGTTACCATTTCAGCTTTTTTTTTTCTTTTCTGTGCAGAAGCTTTTTAGATTGATGTAGTCCTACTTGCTGCCTGTGCTTTTGGTGTTAAAAAATTTTTAAAGCACTATCAATACCAATGTAAGTGAAATCTTTCTTCTAGGAGTCTTAAATTTAAGTGTTTAATGCATTTTGAGTTGATTTTTGTACTTGGTATGAAATAAGGGTCAAAGTTCATTCTTGTTTTTAATTCTATTTTTAATTTTAATTTTTTTATGCTATAAATGCTTATATTAAGAAAAATAGTTCCTGGGGTGCCTGGGTGGCTCAGTCAGTTAAGCATCTGCCTTTAGCTCAGATCATGATCCTGGGGTTCTGGACCAAGCCCCATGTCAGGTGCTCTGCACAGAGGGGACTGCTTCTCTCTCTCTCTCTCTCTCTGCACCTCCCCCCAGCTAGTGCTCATTTTCTCTATGTCTGTCTGTCTCTCTCTCTCTGCCCCCCCAAAATAAATAAATCTCTAAAAAAAAGTTCAAATAGACAGCAATATACCACAAGGAACAACAGAAAGAAGAAATCTAACTGAAATTTAGTATAGGAAGGAAATAAGAAAGATGAGAAATAAAATAGAGACAAGAATAAACAATAACATAATTTGAAAGTAATGACGAATTTAAAAAAAAAACAACCCACAATTGGCAATACTTTAACTACATTAAAAAAGAAAAAAGAGAGAAGACTCAAAAAAACAAAATGAGAAATGGAATGAAAACAATACAATAAATGCCACAGAAATATAATCTCATTGTTTTGTACTTGAGTATCTAGTTTTCCCAACTTTTACTAAAGAAATTATCCTTTCCCCGTTGAGGTTTCTTGGATGCCTTGTTAAATACTAATTGTCCAAGTATGCATGGCTTATTTCTGGGTTCTTGATTCTGTTCCATTGGTCTATGTTTCCATTTTTATAATAGCACCATGCTATTTTAGCTACTCTAGCTTTGTAATATAGTTTGAAATCAGGAAATGTGATGCCTCTAGCTTTGTTCTTTCTCAAGATTGCATTGGCTATCCGTGGTCCCATACAAATTTTAGGATTGTTTTTTCTATTCCTGTGGGAAATGCCATTGGAATTTTGGTAGGGATTGTATTGAACCTACAGATGGTTTTGAGTAGCAGGGACATTTTAACAACATTCATTGTTCAAATTGGAAGAGTTTGAGAAAGATTGTGTTAATTCCCTAAATGTTCACTGGATTTCATCAGTGAAATCATCTGGTCCAAGGCTTTTCTTTGTGAAAAAGTTTTTGATTTCTGCTTTAATCGCTTTACTTGTTATTGATCTGTTCAAATTTCCTGTTTCTTCATGATTCAATTTTGGTAGGTTGTATGTTTCTAGGAATTTGTGCAGTTTTTTCCCTATATTATTCAGTTTATTGGCACTAATTGTTCATAGTAGTCTCATGATCCTTTGTACTTCTATAGCATTAGTTGTAATATCACTTCTTTCACTTATAATTTTTTTTCTTTGAATCATCTCTCTTCTTTTTCTTGACTAGTCAAGCTAAAGATGCCAGTTTTGTTTATTTTTTTAAAGAACCAACTCTTAGCTTCATTAATCTTTTCAATTACCATCCTATTTTCTATTTCACTTATTTCTGCTCTGGTCTTTATTATTTCCTTTCTCATACTAACTCTGTAGCCTTTACTCTTCCTTAGTAATCAATATAAACTGCTGAAAACCAGTGCTTCAGTAACTAGAAGGAGTACTCAGAGTATTGTATTTTAGTCTTTAATGTGTTTACTTAGCACATGTTCTTCTCAAAAACTATATATTGGGGATCCCTGGGTGGCGCAGCGGTTTGGCGCCTACCTTTGGCTCAGGGCGCGATCCTGGAGACCCGGGATCGAATCCCACATCGGGCTCCCGGTGCATGGAGCCTGCTTCTCTCTCTGCCTGTGTCTCTGCCTCTCTCTCTCTCTCTCTCTCTCTCTCTGTGTGTGTGACTATCGTAAATAAATAAATAAATAATTTTAAAAAACTATATATTACATTCTGTGAAAACAAACAAACAAATATGTTCTGAGCCTTTTGACAGATCCCCAGTAGCCTAGAGCTTTTGGCTTAGTGATCATACCTTTAGTGTATGGTATGATGGCATTAATGGTTCTAATTGTTCAACCTCTTTGTGTCCATGCCCCTTATTATATAAGTTCACAGTTTCTTTTTTTTTTTTTTTTAAGTGGATAAATTTACTCTTCGCATGTGAACTGTTTTAGCCAATGAAATATGCACATTACTGTTTGCCTGTTAGAAGCCTAGGCCTTAAGATACTTTACATGTTTCTACTTTTTCTCTTGTATTTCTGCCATCCTTATGAGAAGGGTATGTCTATGCTAGTCCACTAGCCCCAAAATGAAGATAAGAAACATTTGTAACACACCTGAATGACAACAAACAAGCCCACTCTACCATCCAAGTACTAACCAGGCCCGACCCTGCTTAGCTTCCAAGATCAGACGAGATCGGGCGCGTTCAGGGTGGTATGGCCGTAGACCAAGCCCACTCTATATCAGCTGACAGTAGCCAAACTCCAGACACATAAGAAACTCCAATTGAGATATGTTGAACCCATCCAACCAAGATCCAGCATAGGTCAGCTGAATTCCAGGAAAGCAGGAAAAATTAATTTTATTGTTTCAAGCCTCTGAGTTTTGGGGTAAAACATTACACAGCTATAGCTAACTGAAACAAACTAATCCTAGAAGTAGAGTATTGCTTAATAAAAACTTAAAATATCTGTCATTGGCTTTGGGATACAGTGGTAGATGTTGGCTGTAAAAACAGTGAGGAAATTATTATAAGAGGCTGGAAAAATGGAGGCCAGTGTTATGTGGTATTAATCATTTGGTAAAACGGCCATCTCTGGTTAAGATAAAAAGTGATCAAATGAAGTTTCAAAATTGCACAAAGAGATATCTAAGAAAAAGAATCTGTAAACATTACTTACTTGCTTTTAGCTACATATGATAAGTTTCTTCAAGAAATAGATGAGTGCAAAAAATAACTCACCAATTTGCAAGCAAAATTTAGAGGAAATATTAAAAGTCTGGCCAAGCTTCCTATATCCAGCCTTTCTTGACAGCTCAAGATTTTTAAACTAAGATAATCCTTGTATAAATATTAAATTCATGGCCCTGCCAGAAAGAAAAGGCCTCAGAAGTGAAGAAATCAAGGATGTGGTTCTAAGGCCCTTCATTAAGACTTCTGAAAAAATTAAGAAGGCATCTTATTTAGGATGTTTTTTCACAACATCTAAAATACCATTAATGAAATCTGGAGAGAGATGCATGTCCTGAAAATAATTGTGAATGTGGTTTTTGGCACAAGAGCGAGAGAGAAATAAAAAACAAAGGAAACCTCAAAATTATTTAAAACAGTTGAATTGGCAAAAAGCACCTGAGGTAAAAGGCACTGAGACTACAAGATGTAAATACCCCTTGGGGCTGCCATTTTTCTACAGGAAAGAAGCTGAAAAAGTTGCTCAATGGTATCTTGTCCAAAGCCCTCTTCAGAAGTGGCCAAAGACATTAACAAAAAAAAAAAAGAAAAAAAAAACACCCCCACACACACACAAAACACAAACACACACACACACACACACACACACACACAAAGAAAGAAAGAAAAGAAAAAAGGAAAGAAAGAAAGATCTACAGGAAAAAGCCACAAGCTATGGAAAATGACAGATGGAGACTCTCAGGGAACCCAGTTCTCACTCCTACAGAAAAGAACTGGGACCCAATTAAAGAACACTTCCTAATGCCTTGGATAGGAATACCTAATACATGCCTATACAAACCAATAATTTCTATAAATCTCTCATTATTTCCCTTTTCTAATAGGAATATTTAATGTAGTTACCTCACATCAATCTTACCACTTAGTGGAGAGGAAGAAACAAAACTATCATCAGTCACATATGTTTCTCTATATAGAAAAATCAAAAGAATTCAGAGAGAGGCAGTTTATAATAAATGAGTTTGGCAAGTTTACAGAATTTAAGATAAAATTAGAAAAATAATTCTCATTCCTACATTACAGCATATTTTAAAATGGTCATTTATAAAACCATTTAAAATAATAGCCCAAAGTAGAAAGTTATCTAAGAATCATTTAATAAAATTTGCCTGGCTTTATTGAATGAAATTATGTGACTTTATCATGTAACATTATAATATTTAATTAAATGGAAATATGCCATGTTCACAGTAGAATAACTCAGAAATAATGTCAATTCCCTCATATCAATCTAAAATACAACTCCAAACCAAATGAAATAACAGAAGCAAAAATAAACCAATAGAAGAAAAAGAGGGCCCAGAAATAAGACAAGTAAGAGAAGCATGCATACTGGTGGACAAATGATGAATTTTTCAATAAAGTTATAGGAAATATATTATCCATATGGGGAACATATGCCCCAACTTCTTACCATATTAAAAAAATAATTTCAAGTAGATGAAATACCTAAATGTAAAAAACAGAACTTTTAGGAGAAAATCAAAAATAACTATTTTCATGACATCAAGTAGGAAAGTCTTTCTTAAAACAATATTACAAGTTAATGTTAAAAATGTCTGTTAATAGAAAGGACTATTTAAAAAGTGATGACAAGCCTCAAACTTAGAGAATATATTTTCAAAACATATAACCAATAAGAGTTGACATCCAGAATATGGAATTCACAAATCTAAAGAAAAAAATGCTGGCAAAAAATATGGGCAAGAGAGACAAGCAGGCATCCAATCTTATTGAAAATTATAAAAGCACTAATTGAATCTATAAGAAACAATTTTCATTGAAATGTTTGATGACAGTGTGAGCAAGGATTAGGAGCAAAATTTTTATAAACTGTTGGTGGAAGTATAAATAACATAACCTTTAGAAATTCTGCTTTACCTAGTAATGTTAAAAATGCTCATGCCAAATTGGTAGATTGAAATTCATTTGGTTGTGTTTTTCTCTTTCAGTTCAAATACATTTTTATTCCTCAGTTAATTTCAACATTTCGTGTCTCTCTCCTGATTCTTAGCTGATTATGTTACTTCTTATTTCAATGGGAAAATGAAAGCAATCAGAAGAGAATTTGTTTATCTTTTCATCAATAAACCCACTGCTACTAGCATTCTTATCTACAGGGACAAAAAATGAGCTATCATTTCTTCTTTTCTGGCATACAGAAGGTACTTGATATGTACAGTAAATTTTAAAAAATGACAAAACTTAGGTAATGTAGGATTCAATGGTTCATAATGCCTTATCAACACTACTAGTCATTGGAATATGTAAATGTAAGTCAAGACCACAATAAAATACTACTTCACATCCATGAGGATGACTATAAATTAAAAGACAAGCACTAGCAAAGATATGGAGGAATTGGAACCCTCACACTTGCTGGCTGGAATGTAAAATGGTGCTGTCACTGTGAAAAATAGTTTGGCAGTTTCTCAAAGAGTTTAAACAGAGTAACATCTGAGCCAGCATTTCCATTCCCTACATATATGCCCCAAAGAAATGAAAACACACATCCACACAAAAACGTATACATGAATATTCAGAGAAACACTGTTCAGAATAGCTGAAAAGTGGAAACAACTCAAATGTCCATAAATTGATGAGTGAATAAACTAAATTAGCCTATCCATACAGTAGGATTTATATTACTCACCAACAAAAAGGAATGAAATACTGATATGAGCTACAGCATCATTGAACCTTGAAACATTATGCTAAGTGAAAGAAGACAGTCACAAAACAACACATTTGTTTGACTGCATTTATATGAAATTTCTAGAATAGGCAAATCTATAGAGACAGAAGGTAAATTAGTGGTTGTCTAGGGACGATAGGCTTGGTCAGGATGGGGAATGGGTACAAGGTTTCTTTTGGGATAATGACAATGCTCTAAACTCAGGTTGTGCTAATATACTTTGAAGATAATAAAAATCAGTTTACATTTTATTATATGAATTATTATCTCGATAAAGTCGTTAAAATAATGCATTAAACCCATTTTTGCATTTCCCCTTTCATTGTGGAGTATGGTATATAGTCTAAGGGAAAACATGGATGTGGAGTCAGATGAACAAGCGGAAGCCAGAGGGAAGTATTTATTGTAGCTCTACTAAGTACTACTTCTGAGATCTTCAGCAAATTACTTAATCATGCTAGCCCTAGTTTCCTTATCGATAAAACAGGAAAAACACAACCACTTCATTGGGCTGGTCCCAAAACTAAATTCAATAACACATCAAAAATCCCTTAGCATACTTGCTAGACTTAATAGGGATCCAACATTATCCTTCCTCCTCTCCTCCACTATCTTCCACACCTTCACACCTGTGATCCGAAACATTTTAATCTTTATTTATTTTTTTTTAATTTTTATTTATTTATGATAGTCACAGAGAGAGAGAGAGAGAGAGAGAGAGAGGCAGAGACACAGGCAGAGGGAGAAGCAGGCTCCATACACCAGGAGCCCGATGTGGGACTCGATCCCGGGTCTCCAGGATCGCGCCCTGGGCCAAAGGCAGGCGCCAAACCGCTGCGCCACCCAGGGATCCCCATTTTAATCTTTATTATGGGAACTTTCTTTCTAATAAAAAAGTAGAAGAGCAATATAAACCCCTTTAAAGTCATACACATTTTCATCAATTATTAACTCATGGATAAACTCATTTCATCCTATCTCCATCCACATCCCTTCCACATCCCCCCTTCTCTGCCCAAATCATTTCAAAGCAAATCCCATTCACTGTATCATGTCATTTGTAAATGGCCAAGTATATATCTCTAAAAAGGGAGAGTACTTTTGTAAACAAATACCATCATCACTTTCAACAATAAAGTAACAGTATTCTTTAGTATCAACAAATATCTTATTAGTTTTCAAATTTCCTTGATTATCTCAGGGAAGTTATCTGTTTGTACAAGTCCGATTCTACACAAGACTTTATATGATGTGACTGACTTTTATGTCTCTTTTAATCTACAGGTTTTCCTCCTATGTCTCATTTTTTCTCCCATAATTTTGTTGTTGCTATTCTTCAAAAAAACCAAATTGTTTGTCCTGTGAGATTTCCGCAGTCTGGATTTTTCCCTTTACATTCCTGTGATATGGCCTGAAAGGTCCCTCTGCCCCTTGTATTTGCTGTAAATTACTAGTTAGTTTTGGATAAAGTTTTTGTTGCTGTTGCTGTTGCTCCCAGTATGGCTTTGGAAAGAATGATTATACACTAGCCCCCCCACCCCCGCCACCCCTTATCTGTGGTTTTAGTTACCCGCAGTCAACTACATCCAGAAGTAATTGATCCTTCTGACATATCATCATAACATCAACAGTAGCCTCACATCATGTCACGATGCCTACATCATTCATCTCACTTCTCTCATCACATAGGCATTTTAACATCTCTCATCATCCAAGAAGGGTGAGTACAGTACAATAAAATATTTTGAGAGACCAGAGTCACATAACTTTTATTATATTGCTGTTTGTTTTATTATTGTTGTTAATCTCTTTGCATAATTTATAAATTAAACTCTATAATACATGTACATGTAGGAAAAACAGAATATATAGGGTTTCATACTATCCATAGTTTCAGGCCTCCACTGGGGTTTGGAATGTATCCCCTACAGATAAGGGGGGATGACTATAGTTCCAGCTGGAGGCACATAATATCCTGTTGACTCTTCTTTTCTGAAGTTTGCAGCATTGATAATTATTGCTTAGATCTATTAATTCACTAGAGACTGCCGAAGTGACTATCTAGTTTTATAAGACCATATTCATTTGTTTCTTGGAAAACTTCTGTAAAGAGAAACTTCATTCAAATATTTAGTTACTCTGAAGTACAATTTGTATAGGAAAGGCAGATTAAATGTTTGATTCTTTCCCTTTTCTTTTATCAGCTTTTAAAAGTAGTAACTTTGACCTCCAAACATACTTCAAAGATTATTAATTTTTGGATGAACATAACAATTTTAAAATGTTACATATTATTCAATGGATTGCAATTATTATTCATGTTCAAATTTTCTCAATTCTTTCCAATGGGAGACTATTTAAAGTTGGCTCCTGAGCTCTTTGACACAGACAAGTGGTCCTTCACATGTTCTTGCTTTCTGGCATAAGAGGTTATTTTAGGTTCATTTTGCTTCCATCTCAGAATCAGTCATTATTTCAAGGGGTGTCGATTCATTTTAGTGGTAAATACATTTTAAGACTAGATTCTGGACACTGGGTATACTTGTTATTTGGGGGATAGTAGACAGTAGACAGATCCAAGCAATATGTATGTTTTAAATATTTTATTTTGACATAATTCAGGCTTATAAAAAATTGAGAAAAGAAAAAAAGGAATTTCTGTATGCCTTTTGTCCAAATTACCCAAATGTTGTTAATGTAATAATGTCAACACTGTTGGTTAATATTTTGCTGTATCATATTCTTTCTTTTTTGTATTTATACATAAAATTTCCCTAGAACCATTTGAAGGTAAGTTGCAAATATGATACTCCTTACCTCTAACCACTTTAGGGTATATTTCCTAAAAAGAAGGACATTTTCTTTTGTGGCTCCAGTATAATTATCAAAACCAGTAAATAACATAAATACAACACAATATATCAACCCTTTTTAAATTTCCTCAATTATTTGAATAAAGTTGCTGATGGCAATAGAGAATCCTGGATCATATATGGCACTCAATTGTCATGTTCTTGTTGTTGATTAATCTCCTTTACTGTAGAACAGTTTTTAGTATTTGACATTTATGACCTTTATGTTTTTTTAACATGTGGGTCAATTATTTTTTGGGGGCCCCTCAATTTGTCTTTTTCCAATGTATCCTAAGATTATAGTCAAGTCATGCATTTTTGGCAAAAATGACACAGAAGTGATGTATTCCTTTCCTATCAAAAGGCATATAATGCTGATTTTTCTTATCACTAGTGATATTAACCTTGCCAGGTGGTCAAGGTGGTGTCTTCCATGTTTCTTCATTGTAAAGCTGCTACTTCTTCCTTGTTAATTATTAAGTATCTTCTGGGGAGTAACTCTGTCTCTATGTAAATAATGTCTAATTCATCAAAATTTCACCTACTAATTTTAACATTGTTTGCTGACCCTTCCCTGCATCAATTACTATGATGGTTGCCAATTTGTGATTTGCTAATTTCACAGTTCCTTCTAAATTTATTTGTTGGTACTCTACTGTGAGAATGAGTCTCCCTTTCACCTCCATTTGTGTGTGTATGCATGTATATCAGAATGGCTTATGGATTATTATTTTATTGGATGGACTATATATACTAGTATCGTTATTTTTAGGCTTTAAAAAGTTCCTAGAAGGAGCTCCTACAAATAGGCTCCTATGACTTTTCAAAACATTCCATCATTCTTTGATTGCATCGTTACTTCCTGACACTAAAAGATAATCCAGGCACAATGCATACTTTATTAGCTGCAGCCCTAGATTCAGTCATTTCTCCAAAGAGAAATTAAAAGAGTTCCTTTTAATAGAGAATGATATTGGGCAGCCCACGTGACTCAGCGGTTTAGCGCCACCTTCAGCCCAGGCCATGATCCTGAAGACCCAGGATCAAGTCCCACGGCGGGCTACCTGCATAGAGCCTGCTTCTCCCTCTGCCTGTGTCTCTGCCTCTCTCTCTCTCTCTCTCTCTCTCTTTTTCTCTGTGTGTCTCTCATAAATAAATGAACAAAATCTTTAAAAAGAAATAGAGAATGATATTCAGAAAATAGTATCTGTTTTCCAGTTGTGCTCAGTGCCAGTGGGGAGCGCATTTTATTTTTAAAAATTAAAAAATAGGAGTTCTTTTTCCTTTTTCAAAAAGTTGTTATTAAATTCCACTTAAATTAACATACAGTGTAATACTAGTTTCGGGTGTAGAATTTAGTAATTCATCAAAAAAATATGAGTTCTTAATGATGCTTCCTCTTCAAAACAGAATTATAGGATTTTTACTTAATATTGGTCCTACACCTGTATTTCCTTTCCCAATGCCAAAAATTCTGGTTCTTAAGGATATCAACATAATTACTTCTTCACTATATCACACAATGCATAGACAATAATCTCTTTATAGTAATGCCAACACTATCCATCAATGATACAATTGCCAAAAACAATTTAAAAGTTTACTGCTGTTCCTTCTGTCCTTAGGGAACAGATAACAATCAAGTCACTGTGTTTATAATAACTGGGAGTATTTTACCTCAGTGTGTTTACACCATCAACCTGAAACACAGTTGTGCTGATTTGTTTCATTTTGCTTTTGATTATTAGAAATTACTGTTTTAAGATTTTGTTTTAAAATTATATATTTAAATGGTCCCAAATGCATATATATTTGCAGTTCTAAGAAATCAAGCCTCTATCCCTATCCTCTCTCTCTACACCTTTCTATAGGTAACTTTAAAAAAAAAAAAATAGCTGTGTGTGTGTGTTTCACAGTATGACAGATTTTGCTCTTGTTATTTTGGTTTTAATATAAATAAATATGTATCTATATTTTCTTACACTTACTCAGATAAATGGTAGCGCACTTACAAACATATTTCCTCTTCTTGCCTTTTTCATTTAAAAATATGAGTTCTTAATGATGCTTCCTCTTCACAACAGATTTATAGGATTTTTACTTAATACTGGTCCTACATCTGTGTTTCCTTTCCTCATGCCAAAAATTCTGGTTCTGAAGTCTCTATAGAGACTCCTAACTCTGGGAAACGAACAAGGGGTAATGGAAGGGGAGGTGGGCAAGGGGATGGGATGACAGGGTGATGGGCACGGAGGGGGGCACTTGACGGGATGAGCACTGTGTGTTATACTACATGTTGGCAAATCGAACTCCAATTAAAAAAATATACAAAAATTGGGGCAGCCTGGGTGGCTCAGCAGTGTAGCACCGCCTTCAGCCTAGGGCGCGACCCTGGAGACCCTGGATTGAGTCCCACATCAGGCTCCTTGCGTGGAACCTGTTTTTCCCTCTGCCTGTGTCTCTGCCTTTCTGTGTCTCTCATGAGTAAATAAAAAAAAAAAATATATATATATATATATATACACACACATATATATACACAAAAATTAAAAAAAAATAAAAATTAAAAAAACAAAGCTGTAATCATCCAAAAAAATGAAGACTCTAGAGAGATATTGTTTCATTTTTACAGCTATATAATATTCTATTGTGTGGATGTACTATAATGTATCCAGTATTTTTCTTTTAGTGAGCATTTAGCTGTTTTGCTATTAAAATATTTAATTTTGCTATTACAGTATCATGACAAGGTATAATCTCACACATAGGTCTTTTCATATTTTTGGCCAGTGTGTCTTTGGAATACAGTCAAGGAAACAGGATCATTTGATCAAAAAGTACAGCACATGAAGTTTTTTAAATGTTGAAAATTTTTCCTCCATTGTGTTTATACTATTTTGCATTCTCACCAGCAATGTCTGAAAGTGCCTGTTTCCTCATGGTCTCACCAACAAGGTATTTTAATTAACTTGGGGATTTTTAAAAATCTGATAGGTAAGCAGTAGTGTTTACTTTTGATTTCTCCTATTCTGAATGAAGCCTAGTATCTTTTCATATGATTAAGAAACATTTTCATGTTTTTTTCTGTGAGCAATTTATATGGTTCATTTTTAGTGGAATTTAGACCTTTTATCCTCTGTTCTATTAAGTTTTATTTAGCTTTACCTGTGATGTAAACTGCAAATATTTTTCCTTGATTGTCATTTTTCACATCTCATTTTTGAGAGATAGGTTTTTAAGACAAAACATGAACAATAATCATACTGGTAGTCTCCCTTAATATTAAGACTATTGCTTGTTACAGATCAAACATATGACCAACACAAGATATTAAGCAGTTTTATGGATTTTCCTCTACTGCCAAAAATATATGATACACATGCAGGTGGTCACATGTGGGTGGGCAAGAGATCCTGTAACACAGAAACAAGACAAAGGATCATAAGAATGTAATTATGCCCTAAATCTTAAAACCATTCTCCAAATAACTATACACATGCGAGCACATACACATATTCACACATACACACACACACATACACACACACACGTGCGGAATGCAATCCAGATTTGTTTGCTTGGGGAGAAATGAATAGAAATGGAAAGTCAATAACAAAACAAATCTGTGTAGTGAAAAAATATCTTATCTTTAAAGGAGTTAAGTTTTTAGTCCTTCCGTTGGTATGCTTAGTGAAGGCAATCACCAGGTGGCTAGAAAGCCCATAGCATATTATGTCTGTACCAGATTTCAATGTTACTTGTATCATATAAGCAGTCTGAAATAATAAAAAATAGTCTTTCTTGGAGCTTCTTACTTCTTAGTGAGGCAACATAATATAGTATTTAAGAAAAAAGGGTTTTGGAGTTAAATTCATACTCAAACCTGAATTCTACAGTATTTTATCTGTATCTGTAAAATTACACAAGTTACCAAACTCCATGGGTTTCAACTGTATTATGTGTAGAAATGATATAAGAACTTTCTCATAGGGCTTTTGTGAATGTTAATAAGAACATGTACTTAAGGGACACCTGGGTAGCTCAGCGGTTGAGCATCTGCCTTCATCTCAGGGTGTGATCTCGGAGTCCTGGGATCGAGTCCTGAATCAGGCTCCTTGCATGGAGCCTGCTTCTCCTATCTCTGCTTCTGTGTTTCTCATGAATAAGTAAATAAAATCTTTAAAAAAAAGAACATGTACTTAAGGCACCTGGCATAGTACCTGTTATATACTATATGCCTAATAAATATTATCCATTATTATGCACCTAGTTAGTCCTTTGGATGGTCTCATGTATACTTAACTTACATGCTGAAACATTATTTGAGAACATGAACACTACCCTATCACCCTTCCTAGATTTCTATCATACTAGAATTAGAGTTCTTAATATAATAAAATAACTCAAAGAGAATGTCTTGATAGTCGGAAGTATGGTAAAAGGCCACAAAACTGGATTAGAGAAATGGAACATATTTAGTTCCAGCTATTACACAATTATTTCCCAAAAGCTTTGTGTAGACTTAGTAAGCACTGTGAACAAAGAATTTCTAATAAAGATAGTAATTATTAATTAAGTGATTATTCTGCACCAGGCACCTGTAATAGGAACTGCACTGGCATAATCCACTGAAGAGACTATGAGTATAGACTTTGGAGTATAAACTATCTGGATTTGATTTCCAGTTCTTCCATTTACTGTGGGATGAAGGGGGAACTTATAAAACCCTAAGAGCTCTGATTTTTTTCATCTATTAGTCTGATAACTAACAGTAACTATATCATATACATGACATAATTCAGAACATGGTCTGTGAGGTTAATGTGCCTGAGTCTGTGTCCCACCTCTATTTTCAGTAATATAACCTCTGGTAAGTTTATTAACCTCTCTGCACCCCAATTTTGTCATTTGTCAAATGGGAATAATAGTATCTAATTTCATAGGATATTAGTAAATATTTAAGATACTACAGGTATATAATTTAGAACACTGGCTGGCATGCAGTAAGTTCTTAACAAATATATTTTTTTCATTAGGATAAAATGATATAATCTATAAGAAATGTTTATCCCAAAGTCTAAATATAGTATGCACTAAATAGTTCATTATTATTACATCCATTATTATTATTATTACACCCATTTAAAAATTCAAGGCCTAGAAACTCAAGCTGTCATTCAATAGCTAACAAAGTTAGTGAAATGAGATGTCTAAATGATGATTTGTCTAAAAGATATGCAAACTGTCTATAATGCTAAATACTCTAAAATGTATCTTTTACTTACACCAGAACACCAGGGAGCTCTGTCCTATACTTCACTATTTAGACTTCTGTGGAATTGTTCCAACCAACCTTAGCTTTTGGGTTATGATATCTGCCTAGGTCAGCAGACATTATTCAAGGAACTCCTATGAAACTAATGATCTTATTTATTGTAAGAGTATATTGTTTTAAATTATAGTAAAACAAATGTACTATCCCAAACCATTTTTAAGTATACAATTCAGTAATGTTAAGTACATTCATGATGCTGTGCAAACCAGTGTTGAGTGGACCTCTTTCGTCTTGTGAAACTGAAGCCCTATACCCATTAAAAAACTCCCATGTCCCACTCCTCCCGGTTCCTGGCAACTACCATTTTACTTTCTGTTTCTATTACTCTATTTTATATAACTCCTATAACTGGAATTAGATAGTCTATATCTCTCTGTGACTTTTTTTCATTTTGTATAATGTCCTCAAGCTTCATCCATGTTCTAGCACCTGGCAAGACTTCCTTCCTGTTTAAGATTGAATAATACTCCATCACATGTATACATCACATTTTGTTTATCTATTCATCCATCAGTGGACTCTTGGTTGCCTTTATCTTTTCACTATTGTGAATAAGGCTAAAATATGTGCAAATAACTCTCAGAGATCCTGCTTTCAATTCTTTTGGATATATACCTAGAAATAGGACTGCTGGATCATCTGGTAATTTTATCTTTAATGTTTTTAAGAACTGCAAATGTTCCGATTTCTCTACATCCTCACCAATGCTTATTATTTTCTGGGGGTTTTCTGATAGTAGTCCTCCTAAGGGTTTGAGATGGTATCTCATGGTGGTTTTGATTTACATATCTCCAATGATGAGTGATATGGGGATTTTTTCATATGCTTGCTGGCCATTTGTACATCATCTTTGGAGAAATGTCTATTGAAGTTTTTTTTTGTTGTTTTTTTTTTTTTTTGAAATCAGGTAAATTGTTTTATTGTTGAATTGCAGGAGTTCTTTATATATTCTGGATATCAGCCTCTTATCATACATATATGATTTGCAAATATTCCTCATAATCTAGAAGTTATTTTTGTACTCTGTTGATAGCCTTTGGTGAACATAGCATAAATAAAGCATAAATAGTTTTAAGGATATTATATGTAATATAATATACATATACATTATATGTATCTACTTCATGAAGATAAATGGGGGATATTTTTCTTAAGATTCAGTAGGAAGGGGAACCCTGGGTGGCACAGCGGTTTAGTGCCTGCCTTTGGCCCAGGGCGCGATCCTGGAGACCCGGGATCAAATCCCACGTCGGGCTCCCGGTGCATGGAGCCTGCTTCTCCCTCTGCCTATGTCTCTGCCCCTCTCTCTCTCTCTCTCTCTGTGTGACTATCACAAATAAATAAAAATTTTTAAAAATTCTTAAAAAAAAAGAAAGAAAGAAAAGATTCAGTAGGAAGAATAGTTAGTTTTCCTGTGAACAACTGGTTTGCTATGATGCTGTCAGTGGTGATGATACCACGTGACAAAAAGTTCAACTGTGGCTCAACTAGAATGATTATTTATATTGAGCCTCAAACTGCATTTTGTGCAGGGGACTCATATAATTCCTATGCTCTGTTATCTTTGACTTTCCCAAACAATCCTTTTATATGTTTTATATTTTAGATATTTTAGCCATCTGCCTAAAATTATTTTTGAGTAGGAGAGCAACTGATGTTATTTTCAATAGTTACTAAATCCACAACATTTCACAGAGAAGGAAACTAAAGCTCAGCATCTATAAATAACTTCCTGAAGTCCACATAATTAGTAAATGGCAGGAGCCAAGGTTCAATCCAAGGTTTACTCTGTGGATTTTTCCAAAATATCAGGCAGTTTCTTCAAGCAGTGAGCAAAAATTTCCATAATATGAGACAAGAAGTGTCATTTGTGATGTGGTTGCTACATCTTCTAAGAACTCAGAGAAGGTGAGATCACTTTCTGCAAGAGTGATCAGGGAAGGTTGGAGCTTGAAAAATGGAAAAGTAAGAGAGAGGTGAGGGGATGACAATGAGCAAAAATGTGGGGAAAAAAAACAAAAAAAATATGACTTAGAAGTACTGTGGTCTAGCTGCCTTACACTATTCTTTGTTGAACACAAAACAGACTCTGAATAGAGAAAAAGAAGGAAGCAAAGCATAAAATATAGATTTGAGTGACAAAATGGAGACTGTTTATTCTAGTGTTAGAAATCTGGACTTAATTTGGTAAGGAGCAGGGGAGTCACGGAAAATTTTTAGCAGGATTCTCTAAGCCTCCCTAGAACCAGAGGCTATATCAAGTGATATATTCCTAGGGTCTCTCAAGTGAACCTGGAAGAGAGTAAAGGAAGCAGAAGACAGGGGAAGAAACTAGGCAAATATATGGGTTCGGGTAAAGTCTCCTCATAGACTGACGTCAGAAGGAGCCCTGGAATGTAAATGACAGGTCAAGGTCTTATTTCAGTAGGTCACTGGCCGAGGGCCACCCCAGGCATCCCTGGGCAGGACAGACTGAAGCAGTCCTCAGGAAGAGAGTGAGCCCATAAGCACCCAACCCCGACCACACTTGAAGCAGTGGCCACGCTGCTCCAGCGAACAGAAGGTGAGCAGGAACCGGCCATCTCTACTATATGGCACTTTGAAGGATGAATCTAGGTCTCAAGAATTAGATACAGATAGGAAAGGTCATACTATCTGAACCTGAATTGTGGCTGAGAGGCAAAAATGATAAGCTTCTTCTGAGTGTCTGCATCCTAACCCCCAAGCCTGTGAATATGTTCCATTAAATGACAAAAAGGACTTAGCATGATTAAGGTTAAAAATGTTAAGATTCAATTATATAGATTAGCCAGGTGGCCCCAACCTAATCACATGATGCCATACAAAGTGGAAAGCTTTTCCTGGCCACAGGTAGCGAGAGAGGAGATACTGCTGGTTTTGAAGATATAGAAAAAAGGCCATGCACCGAGAAATAGGGCAGCCTCTAAGAGCTAGACAAGGCAAGGAAAGAGATTTCCCCTAGAACTTTAGGAAGGAATGCAACCCTATAATACCTTGATTTAAGTCCAGGGAGAGTCATGTTGAACTTCTAAAGTATAAAACCCTAAGACAATAAGTTGGCATTATTTTAATTTGTTACAGCAGCAAAAGAAAACCAATACAGTGGCTAAGGAGAGAGGAAGGGCAATGAATAAGAAAGAGAATTCCCACAACTAAAAATAAAAGTCTTAAAACTAACATTAGCCTCTGTTTTATTTTGTTTCCATTTTAAGTAAAATTAATCATTCTTACTACCTTTATCAGGATTCACAAACTAACTTTAAAAACCACAAGGAAAAAATTATTTCAAATAAATTACAATTGAATATAATTGGAGGGATCCCTGGGTGGTGCAGCGGTTTGGCGCCTGCCTTTGGCCCACGGCACGATCCGGGAGACCCTGGATCGAATCCCACGTCGGGCTCCCGGTGCATGGAGCCTGCTTCTCCCTCTGCCTGTGTCTCTGCCTCTCTCTCTCTCTCTCTCTCTCTCTCTCTGTGTGACTATCATAAATAAATAAAAATTTAAAAAAAAGATTTGAATATAATTGGAATAGGATAGTAAATAATTAGTACTTTATAGAGGATAAGAAAAATGATCTTCAGCAAACCCCCAAAATTGTTAATGGAAGATTAAAAGGAAAAAAACTTAATTGATTTTTATTACATTAAAGACATAGGTGTCAGGTAACACAAGTTGTAAATCATTGTTTAGTTGTTGTTTTTTTTGGATATGTCTGAGATTCACATTTTCTTACCAAGAAAAATGCAGGACTGTGAGCTTATGGTCAGCAGAGAGCGCCATAAGGCCAACTCTCCTCCACGAAGACTGCTTTCCAGGAAGGCAAAGAATAGTGGCTATGGCTCTGGCAGCCTGTGTTATTATCTGGTACTCTTTAAAAATTTAATATGGGAATGGGAAAAATTTCTTTGCACTGTCATAACTATTTTTTAAATAAAAGTTTATTTATGACAATTGTTGACATCTTCTCAATAAAAATTAAAAATAATAAATGTGCAATAATTTCAGCAATTTCCATGAAGTCTTCAAAAATAGGAATGTCAGGTAAGTAAATGAAAATTAGCAATGTCTGCAGTTTAATTAAAGAGAAACTCCTCTCAGCAAGTACTTGGAAGAAAGAGGGTTTGGGGGTAAGGATGTGTCCTGAGGATGATACTAACCAAGTATCATGGCATCCACTGAGGGTGAGGGTAAAATCTATTTTCAGTTCAAAGAACAATTAGTATGTTCTTTAGCTCACCAAGATGGTGTAGACACTAACCCCATTGCTAGTTAGCACCCAGAAGAAAGAAAGAATAGGGCCAAGTAGAATCACACAAGCTAATTTATGATTAGGGCAGTCAGGGCTTTGCAGAATATATTGGAAGGAGCAACTGAACCTAGAAATAGAGATGATGAGGCCTTTGTACATAAAGTGAACACAGAATATAAATACAGGAGCAGCAATTATGAAATTTCTGCAAGTTGTAAGGAAGGTCATGGTGTAAGAAGGAGGCCAGCTGGGGAAAAGACAATGATGGACACACAGAGGACGAAGACTAGAAAAGCAGGACAAAGCCAAAAGATTACATCTGCCACTTGTTCTAGTTGCTATTGTTTGTAGCCAAGATCTAGAGAAGATCTAGTTTTGCACATTTTGTACCAATATAAATTAATTTTTAAGTATTATGATGGCTTATTTTATGCTTAAAAGTATATTGATAAATTTTACCTAAAACAGAAATGTATTTTTATGGTACAAAATTCAAAAGGTATAATCCTATTTGGAATAGAAGAATACTAACCTTCTTGTTTTTGTAGAAATAATACAATTATTACATTATAGTTTATTATTTTAAAATGTAATGATTTATAGAATCCCATTTTTTCTTGTACAATACTTTCTATCATTTTCTTTCTATGTATCTAGCCACTAAGCCAATTGTAATATGTCTTCTGTTTAGAGAGATATTTGCGTCAACATTCACAATATTAATGGCTATTTCAAGGTGCTTTGCCCTTTTCCAACTACATATCTGATGTCAGATTTTTAGCAGGGGGTGAAATAACACATTAAGTACAGAAGTAGTTTCAAAAATTCAGAAGTTTCCAATTAAGCCAGACATTAAATAGACTCTTAGAAATGTAAATAATGTAATGTTCTCACAAATACCTTGTTTTGGCAAATAAAGTATTTTCATAAAAAAAACATGTTATCTATAATACAATGGTTTTATCACTGCTATTTTTTAGGTGAAAAACGTATACAGTTTTTAGAAGTCTTAATTTCTTACATGGTAAATATAGAAGATATAATCTACACAAACCAAAGCCTCTGTCATAGGAGTATAAAGGCGTCCTTGAGACAATCAATCAATCAATCAATACCGAGAACTTCTATCTCAATGACTCCTAAGCGTACAACTAAATTCTCATGAGTAACTGCTCATATAAATATGCTTAAAAGACAACTCAAAATAAGCAAGCCAAAAGACAACATTTAATGTTACTGTAATCTACCAGTTTTTTGCTTTCTGCTTTCACTCCAGTTTTTCCAATTTTGATAAATGGCACTACAGTTTGCCTAGCTGCTCATCTCCCAAACCTAGGAATCATCATTGACTGACTTCTACAACTTCCCAAATTGGATACATTTAACAAGTTCTACTGACACTACTGTTAAAATATATTCCTAATTCTATCACTTTTCACCACTTCACAACTATCACCCTGGTGAAGTAACCATCATATTCTCTTTGCATCTTGAAAATTAAAAACAAAACAATACAAAAACTTACTGACTTAGGTTTCCAAAGGATAGCTATAGAAAAGTATAAGTGTCTTCCATAACATCATCTTCATCATCATATATAGAAAAAAATACTTTACATAATATTATTAGTTTTCCTCTTTTTTTGTACAGTGATTCAGTGATTACAGTGATTCCGTTTTCTCTAACCAAATTCTAAAACTCTTGACTCCAGAGAGTAGGTGATATATATATATATATATATATATATATATATATATATATATATATTTCATGCAATAGCTTTCATAAAAAAAAATCAAAGCATATAACTGAAAGTTTTAAGAAGTTAGCACCAAATCAATCAGATTTGAACACTCTGTGTATCAGAAAGTCTTTCATTTAGACAATGAATTAAAATGTCAATTCTACATTTTCTTTTCAACTTACCTTATCAAGTTCATCTGAAAGTGCAATACCTGGGATTCAAAAGAGATGTATAAAAAAGTTTTAGAAAAAGTCTTTAATAATACAATGTCAGAAACAAAAACAAAAGTTCTATTTGTAAAACTAGTATGTTTTCCATTTTGCTTTTGCCTTTTATTAGTGCTTCAAAATAATGTGGTACATCCTTTCTACTAACAACACAAATAAGGAAGTTAAGCCAACTATAACAGCATGAACTGCTGAAACAATGTAAATGTGCAACAGAAACAAAACAAGTACCATACTGCTGGTAGATTGTTAAATGAAGAACAAATATTCAAAGACAAGTGTAAAGATGTTGTCATTATGTTATAATGACAATCAAATAAGGCTTAGCCTGTTATAATTTTGTTCCTTCTTAAGAACTGATTTAGACTCCTAGAGGGATAGAATATTATAGCAGAATAGTGGCTGGAGATCATTTATTTTAATTCCCTTGTTCTACAGATGAAAACACATACGATAGAGCTTAAAGAATTTGCCCCATATTCTCTTCGGTTGACAGCTTTTTGAGCCTATGGATAAATGATTCCTCCTCACAAGTTCACCTTCAAACCATCTATACATTTCTCACTGTATATCAGTCGAGTTTCTGTCTTTACTACTCCTCTAAAATTGGTCTACGTTAGCAAAGTGAAAAGTTTTAGTCCTTAATTTATTTATCTGTGGTGACGCTCTTTTAACCTCATTCCTCCTCCTTGAAATGTTGTGCTCCCTTTCATTCTCTTTGTCTTCTTCACGGGAATCCTCTTCTTTGGGGGCAGGGAGTCCTTCCCTGAAATGTCTAGGGTTCTTTGCTGAGCTGTCTTTTCTTTTCACTAATACACTCTCATGATACTCTAATTCATACCAATGACATTTTTATTTCTCTATGCGGTGATGAACAGCGAATCTTTATCACCAGCATAGACCTTCTTTCTGAGCTAGTTGCTGAATCCCTGTGGGCATTTCAGTCTGGATACGTCAGGTTAAAGACAAAATCCTCCCAAAGCCTTACTTCTCCTTTTTTTGAACAATGATGTGCCTATGGTGGCATGTACTGTGGCCAGGCACTGAAGCAGGCTCAGTTAACCCTCAGGTTTGGGGCATAGAGTAAAGGGAAGCTGGTGTCAAACCCCAGTGTGGGATAGGCCAAGAGACAAGGAAAGTTCTAAGGTTTGAAGTCAAAGGAAATACAGAGGAAATAAAAACAGATTGAAGCCAAGTTCAGCAGGCTATAAATAAAGCCCAAGAAAGAATGGGCTGGATTAGAAAAAAAGAACCTGAAAACCGTAGCAAGAAAATAAGTCTGAGTAAAAAAATCCCCTAACCTGATCAGGTACAGAATGTCTGTACAGAATGTTTGTACTTTGTGGGCTGCTATATATTATTTTTGCTCTCCACTGACCTAATAAATCAAATATACACAAAGTAGAAAAAGATGCCCTACTTCATCTTGGTAAATGGCACAACTCCCCTTGTAGATAAAACTAAAACAGGTGTATTTGAGACACATTATTCATCACAATACTCTATGAAATTCTTTTTTGGTAAAAGTTATTGATGACTGAGAATTTTTATGTGTCACTATTCTAACAGAGAATCTAGCTACCATACCACTATTGGGATTTGGGGAAACCTAACTTAACAATTATTCAGGGACTTGCTTTATTATAAAGACAGCTTCTTCTTTTTTTTTAAAGACTTTATTTATTCATGAGAGACACAGAGAGAAAGGCAGAGATACAGGAAGAGGGAGGAGAAGCAGGCTCCATGCAGAGAACCCAATGCAAGACTCGATCATGGGACTCCAGGATCATGCCCTGAGCCTAAGGCAGACGCTCAACCGCTGAGCCACCCGGGCATCTCAAGACAGCGTCTTCAAACAATTCAAGGAGAAAGACTTCATAAAGGAGCAGCATTGCAGCTGGTGTGTATGGTGAACTCAGATACAGAGTGTGGGAGCATCCGTAGACAGATGAGGGAACCCAAAGCTCTGCTCAATTATAAACATTTCTAAAGGCCTGATATAAGTCACACATTTGTGAATGTTTGGGTTTAAATATATATACAAATATGAATGTCACTTAGAATGACTCTGATTTCAAGCTAATGTAGGAATTTTAGAGTATCAAGTGGTTTGTGTCACAGTCTACAGAAGATTTAAAATACATTACTCTAGTTTATAGAAGGCAAATATACATTTTAAATGCTTGTATTTACATTTATTATACTATGAAAAAAGTGTTCCTTTCCAATGAGTTCAATATTAAAATTGAATATATTATTTTAAAAATAAATATTTAAAAGACTTAATCTATTTTTTTTAAAAAAAGAGAGAAAAAAAAGAGAGAAAGAGAAAAGATATATAAAACAAAACTCTCTCATCCATAGTCATAAAACTTAGATTTTTAGAATTAAATAATCCATGATTCAACTGACTGGGATTTTTGAAACACTCTTGATTTTTTTCAACTTTCTGCATGAATGCCCTTGGCCCTGCAATGAGTTTTCTCATTCAATTGTGAGAAAGCTATCAGTTGATCCTTAAATTTTTTACCCCTCATATTACTTATGAATAATCTATTCATAATAATGGTAATGCTTCACCCATGTAGAATGTAGCCAAGAGCTAGCAAGTAAGTCAAAAGGCTTTTGAATGGTCAGAATACATGGTACGCAGTGCTTGTTTATCACTTATGAGCTAGCTCCTTGCATCCTCTATTCACTGTCCATTACTCTTCACTTTAGCATGTATCAAGAGCTTTTCTGCAAGACAAAAATATCTGCCAGTGGAAACTGGAGACAAAGAGAAGGTTGTTATGAAGAGATATTAAAGTACGATGAAGTGGGGGATCCCTGGGTGGCGCAGCGGTTTGGTGCCTGCCTTTGGCCCAGGGCGCGATCCTGGAGAATCCCACGTCGGGCTCCCGGTGGATGGAGCCTGCTTCTCCCTCTGCCTATGTCTCTGCCTCTCTGTGTGTGTGTGTGTGTGTGTGTGTGTGTGTGTGTGTGTGTGTGTGACTATCATAAATAAATAAAAATTTTTAAAAAGTTAAAAAAAAAAGTACGATGAAGTGAAGTGACAGGTCCCAGAATACATTTCAAACTAACTAAAAGGAAACTTCACTTGGGAAAGGAATTTCTAATTGTTCCAGGTGCTTGGTCTTACATATTTTGCTCAAATACCTATTATTATATTTTTCTAACTTTTATGTATTCTGATGATTTTGCCTAAGAAATTATCTAAATTATCTAAATCTCTACTCATATATATATATATATATATATATATATATATATATATAATTCTTTCAGTTCTGTAGTATTTATATCAAATTACCTAGGATATTTTTCACTTTTTATTATTTCATTTTTAATCAAAGCTTAAATTGGCTGGGGCACCTGAGTGAGTCAGTTAGTTAAGCATCTGCCCTCAGCTCAGGTCATGATCCCAAGGTCCTGGGATCATGCCAAGTTGAGCTCCCCACTCAGTGGGGAGTCTGCTTCTCCCTCTGCCTCTCCAACTTGTGCTTGTGCTCTCTTTCTCTTAAATAAATAGAGAAAATCTTTTTTTTTTTTTCAAAAAAAAAAAAAAAAGCTTAAACTGATTAAAAGCAGTTGAAAGAATGTTAAAGAAATGCTCTTTTACAGAAGCATGAAGCCCTAATGAGAACTATTCATACTGAGGAGCCAGGATTTTTCTCCTAGTGCCTAGCAGAGCATTCACGGCTATTTCCTCAGAGGAGATTTTTACAATTTTTGGCCATTTCATTAACTCTTAAGAGCCATAATACCTTATATGATAAGGTTATATTTTTTTAAGTTTATAGAAGGTGAGAAGAAGGGAGGAACAGAAAATAAAATACCTTGGAAAAGATGCCAGAAGAAATATAGTGGGTTGCTACAATATGGTAAGGAAAGAAGGCTCAGAGTTTAACTTGTGGGACTCTTGATGCATACTGGCATACTTCGTCTTCCTGAAAGTCAAACTGAAACCTTAAAGGAAACGTTGCCCTATCAGAGTAGCCAAAGAGGCTTGGCTTAGGGTAGCAATGGTGTCCAACTTATGGAAGTAAGCTGCCTCTAAGAAACTGGGGAATATTAGTGCCTTCAGAAACTAAGCTTCTCTTCTAGATAAAGAGGCAAGTCATGCATGTCAGAGGTGGCTTCATGATTCTGCTGTAGCGTAAGCCTATCTGGATGGATTCCATTTGTGTCCTTCAGCTTATGGGCATTTCCATTTATTCCAATCTCCAAAGAGGCCTCCAAAGATGCCAAAATACAGTTCTCACATTCCCAAATTTGAGTTGTGCTCCATCAAGAAAACAAGAGCTATCTGATTCACCAAGATGTGCATCTTCCCATGTATCAGCTTAGCCCTAGGGTTCAAATTCAGTTGTAGCTACAAGAAATGGAATTAGAAGCTTTTCAAAAGTTTTTACAGCTTAGTCAGTGTAATTAATTTCATGAGAGTAGGTCAGAAAATTCATATGGTATGAAATGGAACTAGTTATTTCTCCATAATTTGTTTTCCTATGGAAAAAATCCCAAACTGGCCCAAACTGGCTTGTGACAACCTATTCTGCACATTTCTTCTCAAATCCTCCTTCAGTACTGTCACATTGGTAGCCTGAAATTAGCCATGTTGGGAGTATTTATACAATGGAAATTGGCAAATGCTACAAATTAAGGATTATTTTTAGAGTTAGTGTCCCAGAACACTACTGAGTATAATGCATAGTGTTAAAGCAAATACCTATGGAAGTATCACACATATCAACAAAATGAACATTACTGATACTTCAGACTTAGCCCTGACCATTTGCCAATTAAAATATTTTTTAGATAGATTGGTGACTGCCTTCACAGCAAAGAGGATTCCTGCCACAAAATGAGGGATTCTATCTTCAATTTGGTTACCAAGGAAAAAAGTTGGAAAAATTTTCTGTAAGGAGCTAAATAGTACATACTTTAGGATTTTCAAGTCACATATGGTCTATGTTATATCCATATATTTCTTCTTCTTTTTTTAAACAACCTTTAAAAATTTAAGAAACACGCTTAGCTTCTGGGCCACAAAGACAGACCACAGGCTAGATTTGGCTCCCTGGTCAGAGTTTGCAGAATCTTGTTCTAGAACCCCGTAACAATTTTTATACTTTACTTATTGGCTCTTTCAGTCTCTGATGGACACTTCCAAACCTAAGGATTTTCATCAGGCCCCTACCCATCTCTTCGATGTAAAGGATGTGCTCACTATTAAAGAACTTCAACTAGTAATATTCTGAAAATTTTGAAACTATCCATTGAAACTCGCTAGATGTTCTGATCTATCCTCCCTGAAACAAGCCATTTATACTGTTTTCTCTAATCTCAGAGGTTGACATGTTCTTTCTCGCAGAAAGAGCAAACTCCACAACTATTTCCTGACTCCATCCGCATCTACCTTCTCTGGTGTTTGCTCCATCTATTACCTTCCTCCTCTATTCTGACTTTGCTAGTTCTTTCTTTTGGTTTCCTCTGATCACCTAAAACCCATTACATATGTACACAAATGCCTATGTATTCTCTGTAATCTCCTCTCCTGTCTCTCTCTCACACTCACATATATGTACATATGTATGCGCACATATGCGCAAAACTAAAAGAAAACCAAACCAAAATAACTCAGAATTCCAACATCCTTTACCTTCCCCCACTAATTGTGTTCTCTTTCATGCCTTTCCTATTCTCATCAAAACTTTTCAAAGTGCTTATACTCCTTATCTCTCTTCCTTACTGTCCATTCACTCTTCCATCTCCTATCTACTAGCATCTGCTTTCATGATCTTCTTGAAACTATTCTGTATACACATCCTGAGATGTAATCAGATGGAATCTTTCCTACTACAAAAAGATAACTATTCTAGGACACCTCGGTGGCTCAGTCGGTTAAGCATCTGCTTTCAGCTCAGGTCATAATCTGGGGTCCTGGAATTGAGCCCTATGGGGCTCTCTACTTAGTGGAGAGTCTGCTTCTGTCTCTCTCTGTGCCTATCACTCTCCCTGCTTGTGCTCTCTTGCTGTCTAATAAATAAAAAATAAAATCTTTTAAAAAAAGATGCCTATTTTATTTCACTTTATCAAGCCAGTACCTGTTTACCAACAAAAAAATATATATATATAATAAGAGGAGAAAGGAAAACAAGTTTCCATTCACAGACAAATAATAACAGCTGGTTGTGAATTCTTTCAAATAATTTTGTGCACATGTATGGGCATGCATATAAATACTGTATGTCTATATAGGCATATATACAAGATAAAATTAAAATTAAATATATACACTTTCATTACCTGCTTTTTACTTAAAGCATTATCTTAACTATATTTTCATATTAGTATTTTCTATATCATTTTTAATGGCTCTACAGTGTACCATTGTGTGAATGTACCATGATTTCTTTATCCATTTCTCTAATAAGAGATACTTAATTTCCAACTTTTCACTATTACAAATCCCACAGCAGTAAACAATGGAAGTAGGGCTTGGAGATAGCTGTACTCACAGTGGAATAGATTTCCATCTGTTTCTTACAAACTTATCTGCCAATTCAGACAACTCAGGAATATTTTCTGAAATATTTTCCCTCTTTGATTTTTATGAAAATTCTTAGTTTTCATCCCACCCTTTTCAGTCTCCTCAGCTGGATCATTTGTCTACCTGTGTCTCAAATGCTGATGGTGTGTGTGTGTGTGTGTGTGTGTGTTGTCTTTCTCTATGTGCTGAAGATTCCCGAATCTATATCCCCAACCCAATTTTTCCAAATAGGTGACTTTGATATGTATGTACTTGACTGCTGGAACCAGAAAAGAGCTATCCATACCACTGGGATGTGCCAGCAGTATCTGAAACTAGAGTGCGAAACAAAACTCCACTTTCACCCCCAAACCCTTTTGAATTCTTATTTGAGGTAGAGAGAGCACCCACTCACCTTAATTATAAACAAAAATAAAACAAATACATATTTTTCTCTTTATGTGCACCCTTCCCTCATATGAACCAAGGACTCTTAGTCATACAACAATCTATATTTTCTTAAGCCCATTCTCTTTTTTCTATCCCATAGCTTTTTCAGTCTCTCTTCATCTCATTTTTGCTTAAGGCAAGGACTATAATCACTGTGCCAGAGTGATTACTCAAAAGCATGGGATGATGACCTAATTACAAGATCTCTATAGCACAGAAGTAGAAGCTACTCCCCCCCTCCCCGCTCCCCTGCCACCTAGACTTTCTTCTTCATAGCCTTCCTTTATCACTTCATCCTTTATGCATCAACAATATAAAATTTTCCTCTTACACACATGCTTCTCTCTCTGCCAGGCACCTCCCTCTCCCCATGATACATCTTCATTCTCCTTTTACCTTAGCTTTACCTTTTCATCCTTCTAGACTCCATTCAATAAAGTTTCCATCAGGTTGACTGTAAATCTCCTTGTTGAAGGCTCTTCTACACTCCCACAGGCCCTCCAAAGGCACCTTATACAAGACTTTGAAATTCTGCTTTTCACACTTATTGCTCCTATTAAAATATGACTTGAGGTTTGGGTGCATGTGTTAACCATCTTATAATGTATGAAGACTAGATAAATCTATGTGGCAATGAATGGACAAAGAACTCTGCATTATCTGCTTCCATTTTCACTCACAGGCTGTCATCCTCTAACTCCTCAGGCTGTTTGTCAGACAAGACTTTCTCGGTATGTTCATGATTGACGAACTAAAAAAGCCATTTGTTATTTTTTTCTTGGCTGAGTCCAGATTGCTATTACCAGTCACGAAGCATAAATATCTGTCTTCTGTCCTCTCAACAGCTGGGCTCTTTTCCTTGGAAAAGTTCCAGCCAGAGTTTCTCCCAGGCTGCAATCTGTAGACCGATATCTGGATGGACTAAAGATACTCATCCTATTGCTGCCTCATTTCAGAGAAAACTGCCAAAAGCTGCAAAAGCCTTAGGCTTGGAAAATGCTGGAAGCCCTGCTACCCTGGAATCAGAACTCTGCTAAGGAAAACATTCTGTTGACCAATGTCATATAATATGGAACTGCTGTACCCTTGCTTTTAGTTTGTTTGTTATTTACCTACTCACTTAACTATTTATTTTTCAGCATAACTCCCTCAATAGATAAGCCACAGTCAAAGCCAAAGAGCTCAGCAAACAAATAAAATCTACAAATACCAAACCCATGTAACCTGATATCAAAGGCCCACACTTAAGAGAAGTAGGAAGTAGATCTGCAGTGAAGAAAGAGTTAGGGAGATGTCTCAGAGGAGAGGGACCAGGAAGAAATGGAATCACAGGTAGCACCCACTGAGCAAATCACAGCTGCGTTATGTGCTACATGCTGGAGAAGTCCAGGGCAGAGTGGCTCTGGAACCATGAATGAGATTAGTGAAAAGCAGATAATAGCAAGTAAGTATGTTCAGAGAAAAATACAGAAGCATAAAAAGAGGACACCAAATCCAGTCCAGAGAAGGACAGCAACAGTAGATCATTTTGGATTTTGGAAGAAGTGGTATTTGAACTGAAGCTAAAGGGAGGAATAGGAGTAACTTGGTGGGAATGGAAGCACTTGAGAGAAGTGAGGGTGAGATCTCAGGGTACAGCATAAGCAAATACGGGAAACAGAAGAACCTCAGTAAGTATGAAAATGCTCCTGTGTTACTGGTGCATAAGTGGCTAGTCATGAGAGATGATACGGAGACAGGATTAAGGGTCAGATCATGTAACACTTTCTATGAGGTTTTAAGGAAACACTGAATATCTGAAAGAAGTGGGTGTCAGATTTCCACTTTAGACTTATCACAATGAACGCAGTGAGAGACTGGAGGAACTCCTTTTTCTTTCAAAAAAAGTGTGACCTAGGGAGTACTAACAGGGGTGAAGAGAATCAAACCCAAGACTGAGGGAAAAATGAACAAAATCTGGTAATTAATTAGTTATGAACAGCAAGGAAGAGAAAGGAGTCTATAAGGGTCCAGTTGGGATGAACTGGTAAACAATGGTGCCATCACCTGAAGAAAAGTATGCAGGAAAAGGGTCACATTTGAAGAAAGATGTATGATCTACTTAGATACTGAGTTTTGCATGACAGTGGGATATCCAAGTGCAGATACGCTCCAAACATTTTGTATAAACTGTAAACAGTCTGTATGGAAAATATATTCATCTGAGTTAGCTTTTCAGGGGTGACAGTTAAAACTATGAGGGACAATGACAATGAAAGCAGAGACCATTTGAAAGAACAAAGGATAACATGTGGGAACAACATTTAAAGTGACCAGGAAGAAGGAAGAGCACCAGAATGAAACCTACAAGAAACAGTGTGAAGGACATCCTAGAGGATCAAATATTAAGAGCAATGTCCCAGAAAGCAGAAGATGAGAGTCTGAAGACAGACAGAATAATCAGTGGTGTTAAAACTACCAGGGCAATTTTGTAAGATGAGTATTGGAAAAGTGTTCATCTAGTTTGACAATGTGGATTCAATTGCTGACCACAATGAGAAAGGTTTCAATAGAATGACAGGTGTAATCGCACAGCTATATTGAAGGGAGAAAGGAAGATGAGCAAGTGGAAATAATGAGTGTTCATTATTTCTTTTGAAAATTTTTTTGAAAGAAGAAGGAATTCTGATACTGCCATGAGGTAACTCAAACTCAAGAGAGGGGTTTTTAGGTATGTTTGTTTTTAACATTAATGAGAGCTGTGGTATTCAATATGGTAGCCATTCATCATGTGGCTATTGAACATTTCAAATGTGTCTAGTTCAAATTGAGATGTGATGTAAATTAAAATTCGTACTTGATTTTGAAGACTCAGTATGAAAAAAAATCCTAGTAATAATTTTTATATGTAATACAAGTTAAACTTGGATATAGAGGACTACGCTAAATATTTTATGAAAATTAATCTCATAGGATTCTTGTTGCCTTTTTGTAATGTGCCTGTTTGAAAATATAAAATCACACAAATGGCTCACATTACATTTCTGTTGGGCTGTGCATAGCTGGAACATGTTACAGGCTATTAGGGATAAACAGTAGTAATACTAATAATATATGTAGTAGACAGAATTCTAAGATGGCCCCCAAGGTACACACCTGTTTAATCCTTTCTCTTTGAGTCTGCACGATCGGATATGAAAGGATATCCCTCTCCTGACTAACCGGTTCACTGAGTAAATCAGAAAGATATCCTGATGGTCCTGTCCTAGGCAGGTGAGACTTTCAAAAGAAGGTCAAGCTTCAGAGAGATGCTTCCCAGTGGACTCAATAAAGTAGTAGGGAACTACCATTACAAGAAGAATGGGTGACGGGCACTGGGTGTTATTCTGTATGTTAGTAAATTGAACACCAATAAAATATAAAAAAAAATAAAAATAAAAATAAAAAATAAAAAATAAAATAAAAAATAAAAAATAAAAGAATCAAGTCAGTAATAAAATGTTTAAATCTTAAAAAAAAAAAAAAAAAAACAAGAAGATCACAAGGCAAGAGGCGGACAATGGCTTCTAGTTTCTAAGAGCAAACCCTAGCCAAAAGCTAATGAGAAAACAGGGTCTTAGTGCTACAAGGACTACATTTGGCCAATAATCGCAATGAACATGGGAAGAGATCCTGGAGCCTCAGATAAGATCATAGCATGAACCAGAACCTAAATTTCAGCTGGCCTAGAACCACAGTAAAGCATTCCACTAACTCGCACCTGTATACCTGAGCCACAGAAACTGTAAGATAGTAAATTCGTATTTTTAAAGCCACAAGTTTGTGGTAGTTTGTTACACAGTAATGGAAATAAAATATCTAACATTTAATTAGCAATTATTATATACTAGGCACCACATGAAGCACTTTAAACACATGATTTCATTTTCTCATAAACTCTAAGAAATAGGTACCATTACTATTGCAATTTTGAGAAAAGGTAACTGAAACACAGAGAGGTTACAACATTTTCTTAAAGTCACAAAATTAATATTAGTATGGGGGCACCTGGGTGACTCAGTAGTTGAGCGTCTGCCTTTGGCTCAGGTCGTGATCCCAGGGTTCTGGGATCAAGTCCTGCATCAGGCTCCCTGCAGGGAGCCTGCTTCTCCCTCTGCCTATGTCTCTGTTTCTTTCTGTGTGTCTCTCATGAATAAATAAATAAAATTTTTGAAGAAAAAACAAACTAATATTAGTGGGACTGGAATTAGAAAGATTTCCATGTACAGAAAAGACAAAGTAATTAATGGAATCATATCTCAGAGAACTAGACAAGGGTCAAGATCATGGGTGGAAAGCTTGGTTTTAAATGTGAGAAACACCTTCAGTGTTGATAATGGAAGGAGAAGGAGAGGAAAGATGTGGATGCACTTATGTATGCAGATGGATAAAAGGGAACATCTTCTACACATTCTACAATTAAGTTTTTCTATAAAGTCAGAAACAAGTTAATTGCTAAAACATGAGGCAGAGAATAAATAGGGGTGTATAGGTTATTGTGTGGGTTTTTGATGGTTGCAGTAAGAATACAGAAAGGAGGGAGTGACCAAGGTAAGTAACAGTGTTGAAAACCAAGAATCTGTAGGGTAGTATCCAACAGGGCTGAGCCATTTTTCCCTGGAGCTCTCAGCCTTACTGGGGAAGAAAAGCTGAAGGTTGGCAGCACTTATTCGAAGATGTGAATTTCACACGGAGACATGACAGAAGGAAGGAAACAATAGGGAATGAGACTATTAGTAAAGCTGGCTCACAGAAGAAGGAAATCAGAAGTGAGATAAAAGGATGAAAAACAATGAAGGGAAGATACACCAGAGATACTCCAATATACTGAAGGTCACAATGCAGGAACAGAGTGAGGATAACAAAGAGCTAGAAAGAATGCAAAAGGTTGGACGCCTGGGTGGCTCAGTTAGTTAAGCATCTGCCTTCAACTCAGGTCATGATCTCAGGGTCCTAGGATGAGCTCCACGAAGGGCTGCCTGCTGAGCAGGGAGTCTACTTCTCTCTCTCCCTCTTTCCCTCACCCCTGCTCATGTGCTCTTCTTTCTCTTTCAAATAAATAAATAAAATCATAAAAAAAAGAAGAAAGAAAGCAGGTTGAACCACAATCTATAAGCCATGAATACACTGTAACTTTGGAATATAAATTATAGATTATTAAATGAAATTGTGAAAACTGAAGTGATTCTTGATGGCAATCTGGGACAAATTACTTCGTTTTAATGAAGAGGAAATGTGAGGAAGGAGGCCAAATGGTATACTCAAAACTGGAAGCAAGTGAGTGGCAGTAAGTGGATCAATGATATTTCCCATGGCAGCGCCTGCATCTATTTTACATAATATACATTATGGTCTCAAAAAAGGACATAACTAAGACAGCATAGAGTATACATAATATTTAAAAACTGTCACTTTATAAAAAATGTGTTCCTAACAATGACTGAATTTACAGTCTAATTATAAACTCAGACACAATGTGTATATCAGTGTGTATATGTAAGTGTGTGACTAAAGTATAGTTAAATGAGATGTTATCCAACAGAGAAGAATTCAGAATAACATAATAAATGTTAATACAAGTGCACTATTTTTTCTTTCATTCTCCAGAAAAGTTTCCTAAAATTATTAATTATTTATATATAAACATGTATTTAGGGATCCCTGGGTGGCGCAGCGGTTTGGCGCCTGCCTTTGGCCCAGGGCGCGATCCTGGAGACCCCGGATCGAATCCCACGTCAGGCTCCCGGTGCATGGAGCCTGCTTCTCCCTCTGCCTATGTCTCTGCCTCTCTCTCTCTCTCTCTATGTGACTATCATAAATAAATAAAATTAAAAAAAATTAAAAAAAAAAATAAATAAACATGTATTTATTCCCACAAGGCATTCTAGGGAAAAATTATTTATTCTGATGGACACTAGTCCATTCCAAAGCAATAATGACTAATAATGCTACCTCATACTTCTGAAACACAAATCCTTAGAGATACTTTGCTAGGTTTTATTTTATTTTATTTTATTTTATTTTGCTAGGTTTTAGAATGTGTCTTTGACCCAGGTAGAGAGTAGGCATATGAAAATGTAGGTAGAAGAGAAATAGCAAGACCTCTCAACAAATCTGTCCCTTTTAGATTGTGGTTTCTTGAAAAAGCTATTAAGTAAATTTAATCTGCCAAATTTAGCATATTCAAAGCCAAGAATAATCAGTGTGAATTCATTTGGGGATATGTATTTTATTCTCTTTATATCAATATTCAAAGATGAATGCTTATATCTATATTCACATTCACATCCATATCTACATATACATATAGCCACATATATCCACATTCGTGTTCCCATACATATCTAAGTATTAGAGAAATATGATCAGTGACAAGCAAAGGTGAGTAGGCCCTGTTATTTTGGGGGTGGTTATAAGTCAATTTTTCCTTCTTTCCATTAAAGAAGAATTACAATGAATTGTACAATGAATTTAAGAATTACAATGAATGAGAAAAACAGAAACTATTTTTTAGAAAACCCCAGTAATAATTGTTGTAGGCAAGATTTACCAATGGATGCTGAAATTACTGGGTAAAAGTATGTAAAAGAAACATGATATTTTCAATCTATCTCTCCTAAGATATTTATTAGCTACAAAAAAGCAAAGTATTAACTTTACGGTGGTGAAACCTGACAGACACCACCTTAACCAACTGACTGAGGTTAACATCACCAGAAATAAGATGATGGGCCTGAATATAATGCACTGAGAAAGATGCTGCCCTCAGGCCCTTCTATCAAAGCCACCAGAAGAGATACATTATGTGGGGATGTGAAGGTCTTGTATCTTCATAACTTCCCTATTCAAAAAACAGTTTCTCTTACTACTTTAAAGTCAGTGGAAACAAACACTTGGAAAGGGCAGGAATCCAGGCTCCTGCAAGGAGAAACTCCTGTTTAAAGAATATTCAGAGGGGTGCCTCAGTGGTTCAATGGTTGAGCATCCGCCATTGGTTCAGGTCGTGATCCTGGGGTTCTGGGATGGAGTCCCTCTGTCTATGTCTCTGCCTGTCTCTCTGTGTCTGTCATGAATAAATAAATCAAAATCAAATCAAATCAAATCAAATCAAATGTTCAGAAGTGCTGCAAAGGTAGAGATCCAGGTACCAAAAATCCACCATGCCTATCACAACATGACTTTGCCACATTATAAGCCACTGCAAATTTTTCTAGCACATGTACCTTTTAAGAGAATCATAGCATAGCATGTGTTACAGCTCGACTAACTTAATATAATAAAGCATTACACTGAAAGGTTTGCAAAAAGCCAGGGAAAAGTATAGTACAGTTATTACTGAAACAAAAATCCTGTTTGTGAACTAGAAAGAATATCTAGTCTTTCTTGTTATTATTTGACTCCTGTTGAGAGAGAGAGAATTTAAGTCTGGATAAGCTGACAGCTATAGAGCTGAGATAATTCTATCATTTTGGAGGCTATAAATGATTTTTAGCTGTCAATCTCAGGTAAATAACAAATACTTCTAAAATATGTCACATCTTTTGGACAGCACAACTAAGATAAAGCAAAGTCCAACCTTGCCAGAGAAAATTCTATCAGAAAGTATAAAAATTAAGAGATCACTAAAAACTTTCAAACTTTCCTGTCAATAGCTATGGCACTGGAGAGAAAGGTCCACAATAATAAGACACTGAAGATTCCCTTGACCATACCTTGAAGAAAAAGTCCATTGCCTATGTCTTCCTAGTAAATAAAATGAAGCATAATAGAGATTAGAGATGAGAGGTTAGATTAGAGAGAGTTACCAACTTGAAGCTATTATAAAATTATTATATCAAGAATTAATGACATCCTGCTTCAGGGCGATAGAAGAACTGAGTTTGTGATTACACAGGTAAACAATGGGCAGCTAGACTGCTACATGAACATCTGTAAATGGTAAAGCTGCATTTTTACTAATTTACACTGGCCATCTCAGGCAAATTGATAACTTGGCAGTTAGTCACATGTTGGGCCTACGATGAAAAGTATTAAACCTCAGATAGCAAAAATCACAGAAACTCAAGTCATTCCATGAAGGCAGCATTTTATAGCAAAAAAGACTAAAAAAACCTTTAAAGGTAGAAAAGAGCAATCCCTCCCTATATAAAGACCTACTCCCTTACCCGCACATAAACCCCAGCACTATTGCCACAAAGAGTCCACTTAAAGCCATCATGGGAAGCCAAAAGCAACTCTCCATCATATATATATAGAACTGAACGTTACACCTTATTTCTGGCCAAGTTACTGGCTCACCTGACAGCTTTCTTGGCCCTGACTTTGTCCCAAGAATAATGTCCCATATTTGCACTTCTTCTACTCTCCCAACCAAGGACTGCTCTCTGGCCATTTTTGTTTCTCCAGACTTCCTTCAAGAATTAAATGAGCCTTCCACTAACTTCTGATCATGGTAATCAGTTGCTAGGTCCCACCTAGAAAGCCATACCTAGGTTTTCTTGGGACAGACCATAGCTTGAACCTTGATATTTCTGCTATACATGTTGGCAAATATATAAGCAAAAGGCAATCAAACTCCCTTATTTTTTTTTTAAAGATTTTATTTATTTATTTGAGAGAGAGAGAGAAAGCATGAGCAGGGGGAGGGGCAGAGGGAGAAGCAGGCTCCTTGCTAAGCATGGAGCCCAATGTGGGGTTCAATCCTAGGACCCTGAGATCATGACCTGAGCCAAACACAGACACTTAACCAACTGAGCCACCCAGGCACCCTTTAAACTCCCTTATTACAAAGTGTTAAGGACACGTGAATTTTTTTTTAACCAATTAACAATGATATAACAAGTTTCTGTAAGTCAGTTATCACACTTTAAAGAACAAAAGTTGACATCCTCTATTTGACGATCTATGTAATAACTGGGCATATTCTTCAATCATTCCTCTTTTAATTCATGTTTTTAGATAAATTGAGAGGCTATAAAGAGCCACAAGCTCTGACCAAAGGGGTAAGATTTATACATATTAATATAAGCCGTTGACATTTAATAGAATAAGACTTATTTTGTGAACATAATATAGTAATAAGCTAAACTCGCTTTATCATTATTTCTTCCAAAAGTAAATCTAGCCAAAATTAGGGTCTTCTTGAATCCCAACCAGAGAATTTCTACTAATGGAAAAATTGTAAGATCCTTTGCAATGGGAAAATGTCTCTTCAATAAATGGTATTGGGAAAACTGGACAACTACATGCAAAAGAATGAAACTGGACTACTTTCATACACTGTACACAAAAATAAACTCAAAATGGATTAAGACCTAAATATGAAACCTGAAACAATAAAAATCCTAGAAGAGAGCACAGGCAGTAACTTCTGTGACATCGGATATAGCAACTTTTTTCTAGATAGGTCCCCTGCTGCAAGGGAAATAAAAGCAAAAATAAATATTGGGACTACATTAAAATGAAAAGCTTCTACACAGTGAAGGAAATAATCAACAAAACTAAAAGGCAACCTATAGAATGGGAGAAGATATCTGCAAATGACTTATCTGATAGAGAGACAAAGAAAAACTATAAGAGACTCTTAGCCTAGGAAACAAACCAAGGGATGCTAGAGGGGAGATGGGTGGGGGGATGGGGTTACTAGGTAATAGGCATTAAGGAGGGCACAGCATGTAATGAGCACTGCGTGTTAAATGCAACTGATGAATCACTGAACTCTATCCCTGAAACTAAAAATACATGATATGTTAACTAAACTGAATTTAAATAAAGAATTTTTAAAAGTTTAGAAACATGAAAAAATCATGGAGGCAATAGGCATGTTTACTATTTAGGATGACACAAAGCAATGAGGTTCAAAAAAGAAGAATGAGCAAGATACCATTATATATGTGTAGCTGACCTGGGTAAAAGAGACCTTGCCGAAAGACTGGAATCCAATAGTAAGGGCAAGAGACAGGGTGGGGTGGGGGCAGTGTCCACAGCTCCTCTACTCTATATATCAGTCTTCCTAGGAACCTTGTGTAAAATGCAAGGTCAATCCTCATTTCCAATCTCACACACACTCACCATCTCTCCCGTAATTATAGTGAGGATGCTGGAAATGGGTTACTGGCAATAGTTATAAATGTTTCTACTTTAATATTGGTTAGGAATTTCAATTACAATCAAGTAAATGAACTTACTTCGAGAAAGATTCTCAAGGGCTTTTCCCAGCTTCTTGCTCTCTTGAAGGATGTGGTTCAATTCATCAAAATCACGGCTTTCTGGTTTAATTCGCCAGTTCCACTTAGGATGATCTACTGACCTTGGCACTATGTTTTAAAAAAAATGATTACTTCATAAGCATGCTACATAATGATAAAAAATTTACTACTCATCATTATGTGAGAGACTGTATCAAGATCAATGTACAGAATAAAAATGTTTGTCTTGGAAATAGTATTCTTATGAGTAAACAGAAGGAAGTTACAAACTGGGTTTTAAGAAATGTTTTAACTGAACTAGTAAAGGGAAGTGTGTTTATAGAAAAAAAGAAAACTCAGATACTGATTTAAAACTAATAATTTCTATAACTTAGAAAAAACCACAAAAGTAAACTATATTTTATATCACGTATTAACAGCTTAAAAATAATTACTAACTCCTTCAGCAGCAATTAGTAAATATTTTTAAGACATTTTGCTGTCTTCTGATAAACCAGAAGACTGAACACATCTATGATCACTTCCCTTAAATGCTTCCTAAAACTGTATTAAAGAAAATTTTTTTTGGTCAAATAATTAGTTGAACAAGAAGAGAAGATGTTATAAGGCAATAAACAGCAAATCTTTTTTGGAAGATGCAGTATAAATTGAGGAGTGGTGGCTGCATTTAGTAAAGTAGAGAATGCTGAAGTCTGGTCCCAGAGGAGAGAGATGCTCAAAAAGGTGGACATTTCATAACATTTCAACATTCAAGCATCAATCAAGGAGGTCAAATGTCAAAGTAATAAGGATATAAAATTTTGTTTTTCAGATTGGAAGGATCCATTAAATGTCCAGAACAATTCAAGGCATATTATCATAGAATTTTACAACAGTGGTAATAAAGAAAAGATCTTACAAGCTTCCAGAGACAAACACAGCAATCAAGTTCTCATCAGACTTCTCAATAGCTACACTTGCCCCTAAAGACACAAGAGAAATTCCTTCAAAGCTCCAACTGAAAATTACTTCTAACTTAGAATTTTATACCCAATTGAGGAACCAATCAAGTTTCTTGTAAGGATTCAAACATTTATCTTGTAATTATTCTTTTTCAGAAAGCTTATAGTCCAGAGACTCCACCAAAAGGAATAAATAAACCCAAAAGTGGAAAGATTTGGGATTCGGGAACAGGTGGTCCTCCACAAGAAGGAGGAAAAGAGAATCCCCAGAATGGTAGTGAAGGATGGTCTCAAAAGACTGTTGAGAAAAAGGCTAGAAACCAAGAAGCCAAGATTAGAGCAAGAAGACAAAGGGCTGCAGAAGAGAGGTCTCTAATTTTTTGTAGTGAAATAAAATATAAATAAAATAAGATCAAAGTTAGAATTATTTGATGTATTTGAGCATACTGAGTATTGAATGCTTGAAGGCAACATTTGGTGAAACATTAGTGAGGGGTACACAGAAAACAAAGCAAAGAGAAAAATAAGACAACCATTAGTTCTAGAAACAAATTAATATTTGGATACCAATAGATCTATTGTGAAAAATGCTAATGAATATAGTCATAATATCGATGTAGAGTATATATTCAACATTTCAAATACTTGCATGATTGCACTGTGGGGATGAGATGGACCTGAGGTATGAAGCCACAAAGTCTTAGAAGGAGGTCAAGAGATGATGCTTCAAATTTAAAAAGTAAAAGGGAACTGTGTAAGTTACTTGTATGTTTGGATATGTAAACTTGTGTACCAAAAAGAACATCTAAAAGAGTTAAAAGTGACTCCAAAGCCTATATTACTACTTTACTTTCCAAAGCATATTTTTTGTTGTTTTTATTAAAATAATTTTTTAAAGATATTATATGATAATGCTATATAGCAAAGGCAATCTCAGACTAGTGAAATATTTTTTCAGCCATCTTCAAAAAAAGTAATCGGAAATATTTACTATAATAAAAATATACTGATCCTCTGACCCAGCAATCTTATGTCTGGTAAATTATCACAAAGAAATGAGAACACCTATACTTATGTAGGTATGTACAAGGTTGTTTATTTTATTAGAAATGGCAAGATATTTCAGTTATAGTTTGTGGCGGCAAAACTCTATAAATAATCTAACTGTCCTTCCACAGGGGAATAAATAAATTATGGCACATTCACAGCATGCTACAGTATGCACAAAGTATAAGATTAGCATGAATATACATCCACAGTACATTCTAAAATAAATAAAAACAAATTGCTCAAGAATGTATATAGTTGAAACCAGTTTTATAAAATAGCAAAACAACTCACACATATTTTATATGCTAGTTTTAGAAAGAAAAGGATGTAAAAGGATGCCAACTCTTTCAAAGGATGTGAAAATATATAAACTATTTCTGAGGAAGTAGAATTTGAGGGCCTGAAAGAAGGGAGAAATATTAAGAATTTAAATTTTATTAACTTTTTTTGAATATAAATCTCCTTTACTTCTCCTCTAAAAGATTTAATTTGGAGATCCCTGGGTGGCTCGGTTTAGCACCTGCCTTCGGCCCAGGGCATGGTCTTGGAGTCCTGGGATCGAGTCCCGCATCAGGCTCCCTGCTTGGAGCCTGCTTCTCCCTCTGCCTGTGTCTCTGCCTTTCTCTTTCTCTCTCTGTGTGTCACTCATGAATAAATAAATAAAATCTTTTAATTAATTAATTAATTAATTAATTAATAAAAACTACAAGATTTCATTTGCTTTTACGTACTTTATTAAATGTAGGGCTAGTTTTGCTTTGAATGTGATACAATGCTGCAACTGAACATGACAGGCAAGGAACCTGCTCTAGGCAGTTTACATTCTTACAAGAATATTATACTCAAAGTCTAAATCAATTAAACATTCTTGAGAATACGAGTGAGTAGATCTATTTAAAGCTCAATGTTACTGCTGAAATGAACATGACATTCATTAGGATTAATAGCCAGAAAGATCAGATAAAAAGTTTGACTTTAATTCTTACCTTTTCCTCATTTTGTTAGTAACACATACTTACATACATTAAGTAACATTTGAATGACAAAATTCCTTACATGATTTGGATTCTGGTGATGGTGGAGAAATGTTAGACACAGCAAGGTCACTTTTTGATTTTTTAGGCTTCTTTGCATTTAATTGCCAAGGTTTATCATAGCTTCTGAAATCCCTTCTTGTTCCTTTATGTTCTGTTAAGACAAACAAAAAATACATATACAGATATATTCAACAATAAGTGATTTCAAGATTGACCAAAATCTAAATCTGTGAAGTCATTAGATATGCCTGGAAAAAGCTATAGGTCACCTCACATCAAAAATAATGCAAATATTCAAAAGTATTCCTTGCTTAATTTCCCTTGTAAATTTTAGTTTTGAATTTGACATGATTGAATTTGTATATTAATAGGATTAAGATCGTGTTAAATTGTGAAAGGCTTCCAGAAAGACTCTTTAAGGCATGGGATTACCATTACTTAAAATAACATTCTTTAAATGGGTAGTATTAGTAAAGCCCTGTATTCTAATGAAAACACTGGGGCGGGATCCCTGGGTGGCGCGGCGGTTTAGCGCCTGCCTTTGGCCCAGGGCGCGATCCTGGAGACCCAGGATCGAATCCCACGTCGGGCTCCCGGTGCATGGAGCCTGCTTCTCCCTCTGCCTGTGTCTCTGCCTCTCTCTCTCACTGTGTGCCTATCATAAATAAATAATAAAAAAAAAATTAAAAAAAAAAAAAGAAAAGAAAACACTGGGGCACCTGAATGGCTCATCTGGCTCTCGGTTTCAGCTAGGTCCCTACCCTATGGGTGGTGGGATTGAGCCAGTGCTGGGCTCTGCGCTCAGTGGAGAATCTGCTTGAAGATTTTCTTTCTCTGCCCCTCCCCCCTCTCTAAGGTAAATAGATAAATCTTTTAAAAAATAATAAATCAATAAATAAAAATAATTAAACACATAAACTTTACTCATCTTATTTTATCTTATCTATTATTCACTGACATGTTAAACCACTGACAGTCACCTACATTTCTGCCCTAGCATCACTCATTTTTTTCCACTTCTCTACTCAAGAAAGGGTAATTCAACCAACTTTGTTGAAAGTTATAGCTCACCTTCAAAGGTGGTCAAAGTCATACCAATTCCCAAATTAAATGAGCTTTCCAAGAGGTCACCCCTCCTGATCTTTGACAAGCATTTCATATTTTTAGACAGGCCTATCTGTGGGATATTTTCCTCTCTGACCCTCAGGCCCTACATTCTCCTCATCTCCATATCCCCTATTTGACTCTTCCTCCTCTTGTCTCATTCACTGCTTCCTCATCTTTCTCTTTCCTCCATGTGACATTCCTGAGAGTTTACAGCTTCCTTCTGCCTTCTTGTTTAGTTATAAGTGTGGTCAGCCTGGGTGGCTCAGTGGGTTAGTGCCGCCTTCAGCCCAGGGCCTGATCCCGGAGACCTGGGATCGAGTCCTGCATCAGGCTTCCTGCATGGAGCCTGTTTTTCCCTCTGCCTGTGTCTCTGCCCCCCTCTCTCTCTCTCTCCTTCTCTCTCTCTCTGTGTGTCTCTCATGAATAAATAAATAAAATCTTTAAAAAATAAATAAAATAAAGTTATAAGTTGTCAAATTATCCTATCTTTATGAATGCCTCATCAATCTTTCTCTAGCCACCCACTTGTAAATACCAAATAGACATCATTAAACATTATATGGATTCCTCATATTTATATTTGAAGGTTGTACTAAACCAGCTGTTACCTAATTTTACTACCTAATTTTACTACCTAATTTTACTACATGCCATTCAATACCAAAATTGGCATAAATACTCTAAAACTCTAGAACAGAAATGTCAGTCTGGTCTGCCAGAATGCAGGACATGTTTCTACAGATGGGAATAAGATATAAGATTAAGATGTAAAATAGGCAAACCAGAAAAGGACTGGAAGATTTCTAGGCATTCATGATACTTGCCCCTACATCAGAGTTCTCTATTCCTGTTGTTCTATGAGAATCTGTCTTTCTATATCCATCCCAGGACCATAATATCTTCCAGTGCTACATGGCTAAAGGAAAGGAATCCTGGTCATAAAACAGAGCATTTCACGATACAAAGAAAAAGGCTAAAAAGAACAAGGGAGAAATAGTATGTGGCTTTTTTACTTTTCCACTACAGGCAAGAAGGAAAATCCACATTAATTTAAATAATCTAGCAACGATACTGTTCTTATTTCGTTGGTTGAAAACAGGATGAGACAAAGTTACTCATGAGTATAGCAGAGACCCATAGGATTAAACTGATAATGGAATTTTAGTAGTAACCATAATTTCATCTGTCTCTCTAAAATTTTTGAAAGGGATCCAAATTGTTCCAAGCTATATGTTGAGGGGACAAAGAATCCATCTATCCTATTAATTGGCAAACCGAAAACTAGATGGAATCCCCTTCATCATTTAAATTTGAATAAATGGAGAAAAATATCATTCTACAAAAATTTCAGTATGAAAAGCAAGAATGTATTATTCAAGATACAAAGAAAAATCATAGTTTTAGAAAAGATTTACTCTGGAAAACCTTTAAATTTTAGGATGTGGCTAATTGCCTTCTTAATAAGAATAAACAAAATGGATTCTATGAAACAAGAAAAGTGAGAGGAGGCAGATTAATCAACCAATCTACAATAAAATAGAACAGCACCCAGAAATGAATAAAGAAGATAAGGAAATACTGACAATAAACCAAAATGCAATACCAGCATTTAAATTTGTTTTCAAAACCACAGAGAGAAAAGTGATACTGCAGAAAACTGAATCAGTGACACAGCATGCTTGACAAATTAGGCAGTAAAGAAAGGCAAATATAATGTGAAATTAAACGGGAGGAAGGAAGAATAGCAAAGCAAACTCAATTTACAAGTGGTTGATTTTCCTGAAGAAGAAACAGAAAACAAATATAATAGAAGAGATAACTAAGTACACAAGAGGAAAATAGTTTTAGGCTGAAGATCTGGATTTGCCGTTTGAGAAGATTCACTGAATATAAGAAAAAAATTTAAAGGAAAAAGATAATCGTCAAGATATTTTCCCAGTAGAACTTATCAAGAAAAAAAAAAAACCCACAAGTATTTAAGAAAAATAATTAGAATGTCTATAAAGAAATAAAAATAAGGCAGGTTTCAGATTTCTCTTAAATTATATTAAATGACAGACTTTTAGATGATGTTGTATCCTGAGTTCCTAGATATATTTAAAGGCAATAAGAGGACAACTTAAGATATTTTCAGAAGATATTATACCAATATACTTTGAATATTGAGATAATTTCTAGCTGGTCAGAGCATGCACAGAAGAAATAATTCAAAATTGCAGTCAAGGTATAAACTGGTATTATTTACTGTCACCCATATTATAACTTCTTTACTTATATTCATATCCAAGAATTATCCTATGCTTTCCTTCTCTCTCCTGTCATACTCACTCTCAATTTTTTCTTCCTCACCTTCTAGGGCATACAATCCATTGTACACAAACACTTCTCTATCCTCAATACCCATTCTTTCATGTTTTAAGAGACACCTCACTCTTTCCTCTGCAGCTTCCTGGAATGGGGGGTGCATTGCCTCATGTGGTATCAGCCACAGGCTGGATCTTCTTAGCCCAATACTGTTAAGCTGGAAGTCCCTCCTCTCTTGTGGTAAATCCTGCCTGTCTACACTACTCACTTCTCTTCAAGGTTGCCATCATTCTCCTCCTGATTACTCCACAGCCCAACTCAAGATGTTGGCACCATCTCCCTTGACTTTTCAACAACTCGAATGCAACTCTGGTTTCATTTTCTTAATACTCAGAAAAATCATGCATTAAATCTCATACTTCTTTGTCCTCCCTAACTCTGAAGAGCTTCACCTCCCTGATAATTAAGGTATCCCAAAACTAAGGTTCCCATCAGGACCTTCTCATCATCTATCTGGACTCACTCCACCTCAGAAATCTTGATCTCAAAAAAAAAAAAAAAGAAAAAGAAAAAAAAAAGAAAGAAAGAAAGAAAAAAAGAAAAAAAGAAATCTTGATCTCAAATATTACAATCTCCCATCCTTCTACTTCTCTCATATTTTTACTACATCTACCCCTGCACTAGCCTTCTAAAGGTCTTTATCTTCAGTTCTCTGATTGCGTTTCTGTCTAATTCTTTTTCTCTTTTTAAAGGATTTTATTTATTTATTCATTAGAGACTCAGAGAGAGAAGCAAAGACTTAGAGGGAGGAGAACTCCCTGCAAGGAGCCCAATGTGGGACTTGATCTCAGGACCCCAGGATCACGACCTCAGCCAAAGGCAGATCGCTCAACCACTGAGCCACCCAAGTGTCTCCGTCTAATTCTTTTTCTATCCTTGCTCAAGATCTTCTCATACTAGACCATGTGCTTTGATCACTTGCATAAATTGCTCCAAATGTTGTCAACTGCTTTGTAAAACCATTCTTCTGCCCTCCACCTTTGCCCTGTCACAACTACAATTCTCACTCAGTCCCTCAACTGTTTGCTCTGCTCCCTTCCCACTGCTTCTGGGCACCACTGCAGAAAATTACAACTGCACTGATGATTTCATTCATGTCTTCAACTTCAGAGAAGCCCCAGTACTGCCTCACAGTCTTTTTTTTTCCTTTTGCCAACTATTTCCTCCTTTTCTTTGGTGACTTTTCACAACTGGCATCACTCCAATCTCTCCTATTCAATTCCCAACCCTCTTGTCCTCAGCAACAACCTTACTTCTTACTTACTTATTAATAAAAAGACAAAATTTTAGGTATCAGATATAACCTCACACTTGCATTCCCCCAGTCCATCTTCCACTTTACCGGGAAATTTGACCACAACTTCTTCTATTCTTTCACTCTCATAACTTTAACAATTATACCCATAATGCTGAATGCCACTCTGTGATTCCTGCCTTGACCCATCACCAGAGTTTTAGACTCATATCTAACTGCCTCCTGGAATTATCTATGAAGATGCCTCACAAGAAACTCAAAGTCATCAATAGGAAGTGGACTCATTATTGCCCTTCACAAATTTACTCCTGTGTTGCCATCTTGCTTTATTAAAATAAGCATTTATGCCATTGCCTAAGTCAGTAAATTGGGAGTTATAATAATCTCCTCACCTCCTTCCCTCTCCAAGCAGTAAGTCATCAGTACTTGTGTTAGTCAGAATTCTAAGATGATCCCCATAATCTCTGCCCCTGACATTATGCCTTATATAATTCTTTCCCCTTGAGTGTAGTAGATAGAATCTTTGACTTGCTTCAAACCAAAAGAATATGGTAAAAGTGATGGGATATCAATGCTATGATTATGTTATGTTAAATACGTTAAGTAGACTTGACTGAGAGAAATTCCCTTGGTGATTTTAAAAAAGTAAGCTGCTGTAATATGAAAGAGCCACATGGCAAGGAACTGTGGATTGCATTTAGGAGTTGACAGTAACCCCGGGCTAAAATCCAGCATGAAAACAGGAACCTGAGTCACAGAGCTACAATAAAATTAATGCTGCCAACAACCTGAATGAGTTTGGAAACAGGTTCTTTTTTTTTATTCCAGACTCCAGATGAGAATGCAACCCAGCCAATATCTTGATTTCCAGCCTTGTGAAATTACATGAAGGATGTAGTTCTGGTAGGTACAGACTTCTGACCCATGGAAGTATAGGATACTAAATGTGTGATGATTAAAACTGCAGAGTTTAACACACTACTATCTCCCCAGATACTATAATTTATAAATATGGACTCATAAGAGCTTCATTGGGCTCATAGATTTCATATGGTCTGCCTTTACATGATGGGTGCCATCTCTGCACCTACAAAGCAGTGTTCATGCCTATATACCCATGTTACTTAGAATCTAAACCCAAGAATGTGAAGCTAGGAAAATGCAAGAGTTTTCTCTTTCATATGCCAAAAGTTTGTATCCTAGTTTCCTGTATAATACAGAAATCTTCTCAATGGATAACTGACACCAGAGAGCTCTACATTCTTCAGAGGATACCCTTCTCCCTACTCATTTTAGTATGGCTTTGAAACATGGTCTCAAGAAGGTACCAACATGAAACTATAGCCAAAAGAGAGAGACCAAGATCTTTTCAGGGGATCTCATAAGCCATGAAGAAGATGGGAGAAGTGAAAATGTCATTCCAGGAACATATTTGGAGTCCTGTCAGTCAGATTCCCATAAGAATTAGGCTTGGAGTTGGCTAATAACATAACAGGCATAGGAGATTTGGTTTTATAAGTAAATGCTAAACCAAAACACCTAAAAAAAGTCTACTCAATTATCTTAACCAGTGCTTACTAGGGAGATGAGGCTATTGCAGACTTAGTAAGATTGGTTTCTCCAATGTCCAGGGTAAATTAATCTTCTTAAAGTCAAACTTACTACATAAGATAAAAATAGGCACCACAGGAAATAGAGAATAATCATCAGTTTGGGCAAAGTGAAAGGTAACCATTAAAATCTTTGTTTATCTTTCTACAGGTAAGCTAGAAGTATTTAATTCAAATTCTTCATGAAAAGAAAAGAAATAAGCTTAGAATAATTAGTTTGAATTCATACTGAAGTCTTTTTGTGCAACTCTGAATCCTCTATTAAAATTGAATACACACAGATTATGTTTTGAAGCATAATATATAACACAATTTATAACAATATATTCAAATTCAAGAATATTTTATGACAAGTTAATTTTTTCCTCTTTTTTGAAGTATGATTAACAAAGAATGTTATGTTAGTTTCAGGTGTACAACATAATGATTCAATTCTATATATTACTCAGCGGTCTTCAAGCTAAGCATACTCTTGATCCCTTTTTTTCTATTTCACCCCAACCACCCCTCCACAACCTTCCTTCTGGCAACCACCAGTGTGTTCTCTGTATTTAAGAGTCTTTTTTTTTTTTTGTCTCTTTTCTCTTTATTTGTTCATTAGTTTTTTTCTCTTAAATTCCACACGAGTGAAATTTTAGCATATGAGTGAAGCACATTTTCAAATGAATATGTGAAACCCTTGGTAACCATCTACATTTATCTTATAATCAGAAAGATTTTGTACATTTTTACATTAAATGTATCAAAATCAATGGTTAAATAAATTTTTTCACTTACCTGATGTTTCACTTTCTGCCCAGAGAGCTGCAGATCCAGATAAAGTTCTCTGAAGTTGTCCACGGTTTCCTTGTTTAGACTGAAGATGGTCAATGAGAAATGGAATTGGCTGGTCAGGTGTTTCAGTTATTAATTTGGTCATTAATTCCTGAAGGTAGAATAGAACATACATTTATATCTAATAATAATAGCGAACACTTACAAAGCATTTACTATTGCCGGGTACTCTCTAACTGTTTTACATATAGCAAATGATTCAATCCTAATAATAATCTTGAAAAGCAGGTACAAATTATTGTCTTCCTTATGAGGAAAATGAAGTGCAGCTATGTTACGTTATATAGCTATGTTTTAGAGCTAACACAGGCAAAGCCAAGATATATATATTTATTTTTGTTATTCTACTTGAACTTTAAATTCTTTTAAAAACTATAGCACAAGAATTTTAAACTTCAGATTACTATTTTGAGAAATGCCTTTACAAACTAAACTTTCAGTAAACCTCACCATGTACCTTAGATACTAATGTTATTTTTCCTTCTTAATCACATACAAATACAAAATGAAGAAAATTCTATTGGAATGAAAGAAACAAGTAATAAGCCACAGACTCGCAGAAACCAAAAAGTGTCTTAAACTAATCTCCCAACAATACAGGATTTACTTTTTCCAAAAGCCCTGATGGGTATTCATTCTTTTTTTTTTTTTTTTTTTTTATGAGTTAAGCCATGAAGATTTCTCTACCTGCTGAAGCAGCCTGTTCCATTTTTGGATAGCTATAATGATGCCTTATATTAGGCAAAAAAGCTGCCTAAGAGTAACATCTATACATTGTTTTTTTCCAGGCAAGAACAGCAAAAACCAAGCTCCAATTTGTGGTCAATTAGAATCCCCAGATTATTCTCATATGAACAGCTGCCAAGCCATGTGGATATCACTTCATGCTGTGTACCTAGGTTTGTGAACTTGTATGCACCACTGTACAGTCATATCAAGTACATTTTACCTTGCTGGATTTAGCCCAAAATTCTAGTCTGTCAATTATCATCTTAAGCTTAGATTCTGTGCAAGGCAATAATCTTATGAGTGGGCCAGAAAATCAAGTATTAAGAGAGCTAACAGAAGGGATACTTAAAATTCTCCTCATCCCATTGTCTTTTTGTGTTGGTGGCCTATTTCTTCTGCCTTGAATGCTCTTCTCTCAGATGTTCAGATGGCTGGTTTGTCATCATTTATCTCTAATGCTATCTTCTTAAAAGAGGCTTACCCTAATGAATATTCCTAAGTCTTTGTCACTTCATTATCTTATTTTCTTCATAGTTAAAGAATCATCTTTAACCAGAATCATCTCATTTAATACTTGCTCATCTTTCTATGCCTGCCTCTGCTCATCCTCCTCCACCATATCACTAAGAACATGGGCTGGCCTGGTTTGACCTCTACTCTCTCCCTAGGCCTGGAACTCTTCTTGGCTCATAGATGGTACGGAATGGATGAATGGATTAACTAATTCTTTCTTGGTTTACTGACCACAGGTAAATATTAGTAATTAAAGTCCCCTATTGTCCTAGTAAACAGCAATTAAAGCATTCATAGATTTCTTAGCCCAGCAAAATAAACTCTTCAAACTTCCTATATAAGAAATTGCTGTCATGATATCTCAGGAAACACACGGATTTATCTGAGAAGAGGCTAAATGGACTTTGTAGATGGCAAGATTACAAGGTAACCTCAAAGACATTGATAAAATAAATCAGGGTATCTCAAATCTGCAGATTGAACATAGGGTTGGAGCTAAAACAAGCAAAGGATTTCTACCACAAAAACACTGTGTAGCAAAATTTATCAGACAAATGTGATTTTTTTAAGTATATTCTGAAAAAGAAGTAAACAAACAGCCAGTTGGCACAGGTCTTCTTTATTTCTATTATTCAAGATCTCAACTACTAGTTATAACTAAAGAAGTCATTCCTATACTGTGGTTAAAACAAAGCAGGGTTCAGTTAAACCCCAATTATACATCAATGGGATGTAATTTAAAACATTCTGGATTTTGCCTCTGTAGAAAATATGTATTATATTCTATTTAAATTCATTGTACATTACCCTCCACCCCCCAAAAAAAAGAAAGAAAAGAAAAATGCATAGAAGGACCAACTAGATTACTCCTGTCACAGAAGGCCTGGGTACTCAGATAAAGCAAAATCAGATCAGATAACAAGGCTTTAAAGCCACAGCAATTTCTATTCTGAAACCTCTGAAGATCTCATACATTTCTTTTTACCTTTCAAACGAGATGGAAAGTTTCTCTGGATATTTTTCTTTCTTTTAAAATAAACTGAAGTTGGGCAGCCTGGGTGGCTCAGCGGTTTAGCGCCACCTTCAGCCCAGGGCATAATCCTGGAGACCCAGGATAGAGTCCCACTCAGGTTCCCTGCATGGAACCTGCTTCTTCCTCTGCCTGTGTCTCTGCCTCTCTCTCTGTCTCTCTCATGAATAAATAAATAAAACCTTAAAATAAAAACTTAAAAAAATAAAATAAACTGAAGTGTTTAAGATGGGTTATAAAAAACATATGGGTTATACAGTCATAATAAACCAAGTACCACTGTTAAATTTTTAAAATATCATTAGTCTAGTAACTAATTTTGGATACCCTTAACATTCCATTAATGAATATGTATTAGTAACACGGGATAAACTCAGCCATAAATAAAATGAAAATAGTTAATATTTGCAATAGGGTATGTTGGGTACCTTGGCTGGACAACAGTCTAGCTTTAGATTATCGTGTTTATGAGAGGAGTTATCCTGACTCTCACTCAATCCACCTATCCACCGGCATTAGAATGTGACTAATTTTGAGGAATTGAACTGGACAGAAACCTTTTGCAGAAGTGAAAATTTAAATCCTCAGATTTGCAAAGATGCTCCTGACAATAAAAAAGGTTGACTTCCACTACCATGATCCCACCACCCATCCACCCAAAGATTTATATGCACAAAGACATAACTGAGAGGCAGACAGATTGGTGAAATGAGAAAGTAGTCATGCAGCTAGAATGTCAGGTTGGTGACAGAAACCCCACTGCAGAAAAGGTTCACAGGGATGGTTCACATAAGGCAAAAAGGACTCCAGAAGAGCAACCGGTGTAAGGTAGAGAGGCCGAACTCTGTGGAGGGAGAGGAGGCTTAACTACAATTCTTACCATCAATGCAACAGCTGTGACATGAAGTTCCCTGGGTGCTAGAACCTGACCAAGAGGCAGACGATGAGCCCGGGGGTCCACACTACACTGGTCCCCTGGGGATCCCTCTGGGCGTCCACACTACACTGCTCCGTGGGGATCCCGCTGGGCGTCCACACTACATCAGCCCCCTGGGGATCGTACTGGGGTGTCCACACTACATCAACCCCCTTGGGATCGCGCTGGGCGTCCACGCTACATCAGCCCCCTTGGGATCGTGCTGGGCGTCCACACTACATCAGCCCCCTTGGGATCGTGCTGGGCGTCCACGCTACATCAGCCCCCTGGGGATCGCGCTGGGCGTCCACGCTACATCAGCCCCCTTGGGATCGCGCTGGCCGTCCACACTACATCAGCCCCCTGGGGTTCGCGCTGGGGTGTCCACACTACATCAGCCCCCTTGGGATCGTGCTGGGCGTCCACACTACATCAGCCCCCTGGGGTTCGCGCTGGGCGTCCACGCTACATCAGCCCCCTTGGGATCGCGCTGGGCGTCCACACTACATCAGCCCCCTTGGGATCGTGCTGGGCGTCCACACTACATCAGCCCCCTGGGGTTCGCGCTGGGGTGTCCACACTACATCAACCCCCTTGGGATCGCGCTGGGCGTCCACACTACATCAGCCCCCTTGGGATCGTGCTGGGCGTCCACACTACATCAGCCCCCTTGGGATCGTGCTGGGCGTCCACGCTACATCAGCCCCCTGGGGATCGCGCTGGGCGTCCATACTACATCAGCCCCCTGGGGTTCGCGCTGGGCGTCTACACTACATCAGCCCCCTGGGTTCGCGCTGGGCGTCCACACTACATCAGCCCCCTTGGGATCGTGCTGGGCGTCCACGCTACATCAGCCCCCTGGGGATCGCGCTGGGCGTCCACGCTACATCAGCCCCCTGGGGATCGCGCTGGGCGTCCACGCTACATCAGCCCCCTGGGGATCGCGCTGGGCGTCCACACTACATCAGCCCCCTGGGGTTCGCGCTGGGCGTCCACGCTACATCAGCCCCCTTGGGATCGCGCTGGGCGTCCACACTACATCAGCCCCCTTGGGATCGTGCTGGGCGTCCACACTACATCAGCCCCCTGGGGTTCGCGCTGGGGTGTCCACACTACATCAACCCCCTTGGGATCGCGCTGGGCGTCCACACTACATCAGCCCCCTTGGGATCGTGCTGGGCGTCCACACTACATCAGCCCCCTGGGGTTCGCGCTGGGCGTCCACGCTACATCAGCCCCCTTGGGATCGTGCTGGGCGTCCACACTACATCAGCCCCCTGGGGTTCGCGCTGGGGTGTCCACACTACATCAACCCCCTTGGGATCGCGCTGGGCGTCCACACTACATCAGCCCCCTTGGGATCGCGCTGGGCGTCCACACTACATCAGCCCCCTTGGGATCGTGCTGGGCGTCTACACTACATCAGCCCCCTGGGTTCGCGCTGGGCGTCCACACTACATCAGCCCCCTGGGGATCGCGCTGGGCGTCCACGCTACATCAGCCCCCTGGGGATCGTGCTGGGCGTCTACACTACATCAGCCCCCTGGGTTCGCGCTGGGCGTCCACACTACATCAGCCCCCTTGGGATCATGCTGGGCGTCTACACTACATCAGCCCCCTGGGTTCGCGCTGGGCGTCCACACTACATCAGCCCCCTGGGGATCGCGCTGGGCGTCCACGCTACATCAGCCCCCTTGGGATCGTGCTGGGCGTCTACACTACATCAGCCCCCTGGGTTCGCGCTGGGCGTCCACACTACATCAGCCCCCTTGGGATCATGCTGGGCGTCCACACTACATCAGCCCCCTGGGGATCGCGCTGGGCGTCCACACTACATCAGCCCCCTGGGGATCGCGCTGGGCGTCCACGCTACATCAGCCCCCTTGGGATCGCGCTGGGCGTCCACACTACATCAGCCCCCTTGGGATCGTGCTGGGCGTCTACACTACATCAGCCCCCTGGGGATCGCGCTGGGCGTCCGCTAGCAAAGGCCGCAGATGAGCGAGCGCCCAGGGCGCTGGGGCTTGGAGCTCGGGGGTGACTTCCCGCTCTGCTGCGAAGGCGCAGGCGCAGACCCAAACCGCAGGGGGGATCCGGGGCCCCCGGGGGGAGGTGGGGTGGGGTGGTACTCGCCGCCTGCCCCGGAGCCAGAACCGCACCCGAGCGCCGGCAGATTCCAGGCGTCGGGTAACAACGCCTTCGCCGCCCCGGGCTGCAGTCTCCTCCGTCCGCACTGCCCCAAAGGAGACCCTGGACGCGGCTCTCTTTGGACTCCGCCCCAAGCCTGTCCCGGGAGGTAGGCCTCCCTGGAGTCCCGGGGCCAGGACACGCCCTGAAGACACCCCCTAAGGGGGTCCCGTGGGTCCCGTGGGTCCCGTGGCCGCAGAGCTGGCTGCGGTGTTTCAGGGAGTCCTGCCGGTGGCCACAAACCTACTCCTGCTCCGCCCAGCTTACGCGGGACGCCAGCCTCAGACCCAAAAGGGATGCTGGAATGACCGCGGGGCTGCTCCCCAGCTCTGAGCACCGGGGCCCGGCGGAGCCGTCCTGCTCAATAACAAAAGCCCTCCCCAAGCAGCTCCGGCAAGCAGCTCAGGGGCTGCCCTGAACTTGGGCAGGATTTGGAGAGGACCCGCCTGGGCCTCTTCTACTAATGACCTTGCCTGCCCCCTTTTCAGCCAGGAATCAGGCCTAGAATGTGGGCGCCCTCCTCATCTACTGCTTCGGTGACATTCAAGTCTTCCTTTAGCCAAGGATCCCTGGGAGACTGTTGGCTGTGGGCTTATAAAAATTGAAACAATGGAAATGGTAATAGCAATCCTGCCCTAGAACAAAACATTTGTGGAAATTTTAGGCTAAGGACTTGGGGACTGATAAAATGTAGGTATTAATTTTAACATGATCAATTTGCACTTACAGACTTAAATTTGAGGCATTAAAGTTCCAAACAAAATATATTAACAACTGTCACCAATTTAATTCATACTTAGCTAGCATCAATAATATTACTAATGTAAACAAAATGCAACAGAAGACACAGGATAATGTAGTGATTAGACACCAAAGCTTTGAAATCAGATGGTGTCCTGTAAGACTTTGCGCAAGACAATCACTTTAACATTCAATACCATCTACTAAATGTGGATGATACAACCTACATCATAGAGTTGCCAGGAGGATTAAATAAAATGATCGCAATGCATTCATAAAGTGATTGGGATATATGTAGCCTACTATGATAGGTTGTCCCCATTTCCTTCTAAGGCTGGGAACTGTTTCCCAAAATCTCCTTTATATGATCTGGGTTAGAGCTTCCTACTGTGAGGAATTCATAGGAGACTTGGAAAGAGCACAGAGAGATAGAAGAAATTCTCCAGAGTTAACTGCAGGCATATGTGAGAGCAGATGAGAAATTCACAGCAGTTTCCCAGCAAATTTGTGAAAACCACTGCAGAGAGCTCTGGGAGCTGTGCAAGGACACTGAGGACTGCGGCAGCTTTCAGGCACGCATTTGAGAGCCGCTTACTTCTGTGCTCCATCCAGGTGGAGACCTTAAGGATCAGCTCTTCCTGCCTTTGGTGACAGCCCCACAACCTTTAGCAGCATTTCCCTGGCCTCCATGTACCACCTTCTAATTCACCATCACATAAACTGGTTTGTTTTAAACCCTATATGATCCAGATACATAGAGTGGCTTCAGTTTTCCTGACTGAACCCACAATGATCCACCTGAAAGAAGTGTTAGCTAATATTTTCATGTTAGTATTACTTTTATATATTTACATCATAATATTTTATGTGTTGATTAGTACTACCATCATTACCATTTTTATCACGTTTTATAGCATACATTTTTGATGCTATACATGCATACTGCATTTTTTATTGGCTTTATTTTTCTGGTTCTAAACCAGAAGTAGATGTACTCTTAATATAGTTTATTATCAACTACAGTCTTTAACTTCATGAATATACTATATGTCGAGAGAATCTCCTGCATTAATATCTGTTTCCATGTTAATTATAATTTTGTTATTGGTACCAATTCAAATATATTAATTTTAAAAATGAATATAACATTTTTTAAATTTTTGAAAAATAATTTAAAGAACCATTAAGTAATTACTGATTGCAAATTTATATTATACAACATGTAAGGACTAATGGAATTTAGGGCTATTATATCTAATAATAGACAACCGCATACTATATGTAACATTAGCACAATTAATGAGCTGGAGAATGAATACTAATTAAATAACAATGAGTGTCTCAAAATGCATTTTAATTTTAATGTCCACTAGATAAAAGCAAAACCATGAGTGAGAAGGTAGCTCATCGTAGAGTCATTATTAAAACTGGAAAAGGTAACCAGTCAACAGTAAAAATCATTTTAATAAAAGACCATTTCATTTAATGAAAGCTATGGGACTCCTTAGTTAAAAAAAAAAAACAAATAGAAAAGCACTTGTGTACACACAAACACCAAATTTTACATAACATTCCTCAGTGTTTATCCATCCACAGACTGACTGATCCTCTAAGGTTTCACAGACTCTAGGTAAAGGACTCTCATTCTGGGTCCCATAGCATACAAATAGCATGACATTCTGCCCCCAAATTACTTAATTACTTCTTTGCGAGTAAGTTACTTTGTATTTCATTACCCTAAGAGTACTTATTACTTTTGTTCCTCTTAACCTCAAGAGAAAGTTATCAAGAAACAAAAAGCCATTTCTAAAATCTTAGGACTCTATCATTATGTAGTCTTTTTGTTAAATCAATAAACATGCAAGACGTATTACATTCAATAATGGAGGTGGTGTCAATCAGATTCTTTTTACTCAATATCTATAATTAACTTAGATATTAACTGCATATGGCACATTATCATCTGCAGAATGTTATTTTAGTTCAAAACTGTATAAAGACCTGATCACTGACTTAATTCTAAATCTGCATGTTTCAACTTTCTGTTTTTAATTATGTCTCTTAAAAATTTGCATTTGAAATCTCAACCTTCTGAATGCCCACCCCACCCCCACCACCCAACTAATATGTTATAAATGGGCAGGTAATGGACGTTGGGTTATCAACAAATATATGAGAGAATGTCCACTTAAAATCAGTTGTTCCCGGAAACACTTTTTTCTGAAACAACTTTTATTTTTTTTATTTTATCTATTTTTAATTTAATTTAATTTAATTTAATTTTATTTTATTTTATTTTATTTTATTTTTTATGAGAGAGGAGCAGACAGGAGGATTGGGGGAACGTGAGAGAGAGAATCTCAAGCAGACTCCATGCTGAGCACAGAGCTTTACATTGGGCTTGGTCTCATGACCCTGAGATCATGACCTGAACCAAAACCAAAAGTCAAATGCTTAAATGACTGAGCCACTCCGGTACCCTGAAACCACATTATTTTAAATTAGTGTCACCATTCCCAGTTGGTCAAATTCTACTTGATTTCTACCCACAACAGAACCCATGCTTTCCTTTCTCTCCTTTCATTTTTCTGAATGGAAGCAGACCTAGGATTTTTTTTTCCCTGCCTTTAAGCTCTGTTCTGAGTTTTGGCTTTGTCCAGAAATGGGTTCCAATGCAGCATCTAGATTTCTATACACAAATGAGAAAGGGACAGAGAATTGTTTGATGTTCTTCTGTCAAATCCTCTATTCAAAGAACTCAAATTATCTGCTGGTAGCTCAACCTTCCTCCACCCTAGAACCATGCCCATGCCTGCCCTAACTAAACTCACTCCCATCATTCCCAAAACTGAGATTTCATTGGAACACTGATCTCAGAAGAAAAGGAAGAAATGTGAATAGCAATAATTAAAGTATCGGTTATTTATTGAATCCAATATGCACAAGTGTCAAGTAGTTTATATAGATTTAATCATTCTCTGTAAATTAAAGGCTTGCATACAAGACGCACAACCAAACTAGTATGTGCTTGTTAAATCCTTGCTTATTTCTGGTTACCTGCCTCTCACCAACAACCCATCAATGCAAACCATCATAGTCACACACCCACCCACAACAAAATAGGCCTAGAAAATTTGCACTCCTATCTGAAAAGGAGCTCATGGCCCTTTTCAAATATAATTTAATATAAAATTAAGTTTACAATACTCATTTACAATAAGAAAAGGCATCTAATCAGCCCTGTTGTATATTATAGAATTTAATCTAGATAATCTGGGGAAAGTAAAAATTAAGTTATTTTATAATGAAAATTAAGAATAATGAAATTATCACAATTAAAATTAGCCATTCCAAATCTAAAGCTAAGTCATAGACACTGAATCCTCTCTACTTTTAATAATATAAGCAAATAATAAGTAAATCTAGCCAGTAGAACTATCGAATGATGACAAGTGGTATAATATTTACCTAATGCTTACTAATCTTTCCTCTAATAAAGAAATGTCTTTTCTGTTTAAATTATTGAGTATTTAGTATCCACTCTGAGAAAATATTCATGTAATTAAATTTCCAGGCAAATATCAAGGTCCCCATTGAAAAATATTAACATGCCCTATGAAAACACTTTCAGTTAGGGAATTATATTGTTCAACATAAAAGTCTATCAAAACAATTTATCTGGTGTTAGGAATTTCCAGGTTCTTCCTTGAAAATACCACTGTAGGAGTGAAATATAGGTGATACTTAGAAGAAATAGTAAAGCATTTCAAAACTCAAAGAAATTAATTAAATCAACCCATGACGGAAGTAGCAGGTGTATGTAGAAATCACCCTAAGAAGAAGAATGTCTCTCAGTCGAGTACGAATTAATTTATTTTAGACTTTTATCATTTATAAAGAATATATAACTAAAATAAGGTGCTCAAGATGACAGAATAATGAGGAAATTTCATAATGCATGCCCAACCCTTCCTGTTAGAACTAGTGACTTAAGGAAAGGATGTATACATTTCTTCTCTATGGCAAGTATAGCTTCAAATTGGTGATGGATATACTGGATTATCATAGGTGAACACTGCGACATAATAAGTACTTATTCTGACTGCACATACCCTGAAAAGTCATAAAATCAAGTGACCACATACATGATCCTATTTCTAGAACCTATATTCTCTTTCATTATCTATTTGCCAATCTTATGCCATTGTTATAATATCTTAAGGATTATATCCATACAATAAATTCTGATAGCTTTAGGAAAAATTCTTCCTATCTTGTATCAATCACTTTTCTATTTACTTAGTCAAAACTGTTCATTTTTCTTCTTCTTGCATCAGCTCAAATTTAGTCTACTTTTTCCTCTGTTAGTCTGAAAGTCACACATACCTTTAATATTCTTTTTGTGGTTATCCAGAGATTATACATTAATACTGTCTTATGTAACATTAAATATTAATTGGTCCTTTTCCTTCATCTCAGACTTTACAAGGAACTTAGAATACTTTGATTGCACTTATCACCCCTGGTTAGTATACATTTATACATATCTATATATTTACTATTCTTTTTTTTTTTTTAATTTATGATAGTCACAGAGAGAGAGAGAGAGAGAGAGAGGCAGAGACACAGGCAGAGGGAGAAGCAGGCTCCATGCACCAGGAGCCCGACGTGGGACTCGACCCCGGGTCTCCAGGATCGCGCCCTGGGCCAAAGGCAGGCGCCAAACCGCTGTGCCACCCAGGGATCCCTATATTTACTATTCTTATTGTTCTATTTCTTCTTTCATCTCCAACTATCCATCTGGGATCATTCTCAGCAGTATAAGGAATACCTTTTATTTTAGTAGTGACAAATTCTGTGTTTTGTTTTGTATATCAACCTTTTGTATAGACCTGAAGATATTTTCACTCTATCTCACTATGTACCGGGATTATTTTCTTTCCATTCCATTATTATTTTTGAGAATTCAGCCACATTTCTTTAAAGAAAAATCGGAATTTTCCTAACGATGTTTTTAATATTTTCTATTTTTTTATTTATGCGCAGTTTTCTAAGAAAGTTTATTTTGAAATAACTATTTTTCCAAACAGCTTTAATAGAATAGGTATGGTTTCTTCTTTAAAAGTGTGATAGAATTCCCCTGGGAATCCATCTGGTCCTGGACTCTTGTGTCTTGGGAGGTTTTTAATGACTGATACAATTTCCTCCCTGGTTATTGGCCAGTTTAGGTTTTCTATTTCTTCCTGTTCCAGTTTTGGTAGTTTGTGGTTTTCCAGAAATGCGTCCATTTCTTCTATATTGCCTAATTTATTGGCGTATAGCTTCTCAGAATATGTTTTTAAAATCGTTTGTATTTCCTTGGTGTTGGTGGTGATCTCTCCTTTTCATTCATGATTTTATTAATTTGAGTCTTTTCTCTCTTCTTTTCAATAAGGTTGGCTAATGGTTTATCTATCTTACTAATTCTTTCAAAGAACCAACTCCTGGTTTTGTTAATCTGTTCTACAAAGAGATGGAAAAATATTCCATGCTCAAGGATTTGAAGAATTAATATTGTGAAAATGTTAATGCTATCCAGGGCAATTTACATATTTAATGCAATCCCTATCAAAATACCATGGACTTTCTTCACAGAGTTGGAACAAATCATCTTAAGATTTGTGTGGAATCAGAAAAGACCCCGAATAGCCAGGGGAATATTAAAAAAGAAAACCATAGCTCTCCTTTCCGCCGCCATCCTGGTTGCGTGTGGTTGACTGTGATCGCCATGTCTTCTCACAAGACTTTCAGAATTAAGCGATTCCTGGCCAAGAAATAAAAGCAGAATCGTCCTATTCCCCAGTGGATTCAGATGAAAACTGGTAATAAAATCAGGTACAACTCCAAGAGGAGGCACTGGAGAAGAACCAAGCTGGGTCTATGAGGAAGCATTGCACATCATGAAATAGCAAACATAATTGGCACACATATTTAAGCTGCATGGAGATCACATGTTCCTATCCTGTCAATATAGAAACATCCTTCCTACCGGGCCAATAGACATGTCTTATCAAGGGAATGATTTTCTCTGTTACTATGCCTCTATACCAGTAGGTTGGTTCAGTAATAAATGTGAGACCTTTCAGTTGAGCTGCTGTTGTGTCCTGATTTGTGAAGTACTGAATTCCCCCTCCTGACAGATCTCACATAGCACTGTCTGATAGAACTTTCTGCAGTGATAGAAATGACCCTTGAGAATGCAGTATTTAAAGTGTGGCTAGGGGATGCCTGTGTGCTTCTGTCTGCTAAGCGTCTGCCTTTGGCTCAGGTCTTGATGGGGAGTCAGCACGTCTCCCGCTCTCTGCTCCTCTCCCTGCTCATGTGCTTTCTCTCAAATAAAATCAAAAAAAGAAAGAAAGAAAGAAAGAAAGAAAGAAAGAAAGAAAGAAAGAAAGAAAGAAAGAAAAGAAAAGAAAAGAAAGAAGAAAGAGAGAGAGAAAGAAAGAAAGAAAGAAGAAAGAAAGAAAGAAAGAAAGAAAGAAAGAAAGAAAGAAAGAAAGAAAGAAGGAAAGAAAGAAAGAAAGAAAGAGAAAAAAGAAAACCATATCTGGGGGCATCACAATGCCAGATTTCAGGTTGTACTACAAAGCTGTGGTCATCAAGATAGTATGGTACTGGCACAAAAACAGACACATAGATCAATGGAACAGAATAGAGAATCCAGAAGTGGACCTTCGACTTTATGGTCAACTAATATTTGATAAAGGAGGAAAGACTATCCACTGGAAAAAAAGACAGTCTCTTCAATAAATAGCTGGAAAAATTGGACATCCACATGCAGAAGAATGAAACTAGAACATTCTCTTACACCATACACAAAGATAAACTCAAAATGGATGAAAGATCTAAATGTGAGATAAGATTCCATCAAAATCCTAGAGGAGAACACAGGCAACACCCTTTTTTTTTTTTTTTTTTTGGCAACACCCTTTTTTAACTTGGCCAGAGTAACTTCTTGCAAGATACATCCATGAAGGCAAGAGAAACAAAAGCAAAAATGAACTATTGGGACTTCATCAAGATAAGCTTTTGCACAGCAAAAGAAACAGTCAAGAAAACTAAAAGACAACCTACAGAATGGGAGAAGATATTTGCAAATGACATATCAGATAAAGGGCTAGTTTCCAAGATCTATAAAGAACTTATTAAACTCAACACTAAAGAAACAAACAATCCAATCATGAAATGGGCAAAAGACATGAACAGAAATCTCACAGAGGAAGACATAGACATGGCCAACATGCATATGAGAAAATGCTCCGCATCACTGGCCATCAGGGAAATACAAATCAAAACCACAATGAGATACCACCTCACACCAGTGAGAATGGGGCAAATTAACAAGGCAGGAAACAACAAATGTTGGAGAGGATGTGGAGAAAGGGGAACCCTCTTGCACTGTTGGTGGGAATGTGAACTCGTGCAGCCACTCTGGAAAACTGTGTGGAGGTTCCTCAAAGAGTTAAAAATAGACCTGCCCTATGACCCAGCAATTGCACTGCTGGGGATTTACCCCAAAGATACAGATGCAGTGAAACACCAGGACACCTGCACCCCGATGTTTATAGCAGCAATGACCACAATAGTCAAACTGTGGAAGGAGCCTCGGTGTCCATCGAAAGATGAATGGATAAAGAAGATGTGGTTTATGTATATAATGGAATATTACTCAGCCATTAGAAATGAAAAATACCCACCATTTGCTTCAACATGGATGGAACTGGAGGGTATTATGCTGAGTGAAGTAAGTCAGTCGGAGAAGGACAAACATTATATGGTCTCATTCATTTGGGGAATATAAAAAATAGTGAAAGGGAATAAAGGGGAAAGGAGAGAAAATGAGTGGGAAATATCAGAAAGGGAGACAGAATATGAGAGACTCCTAACTCTGGGAAACAAACAAGGGGTGGTAGAAAGGGAGGTGGGCGGGGAGTGGGGGTGACTGGGTGATGGGCACTGAGGGGGGCACTTGATGGGATGAGCACTGGGTGTTATGCTATATGTGGGCAAATTGAACTCCAATAAAAAAAATAAATAAATAAAAGAAATAACTATAAATTCACAGGAAGTTGCAAAGATATGTACAAAAAGTCTCATGGACACTTCACCCAGCTTGCTTCATGCAAAATTATATACTACAATATCAAAACTAGGAAATTGACATTGGTACAATCTGTAGAACTTATTTACATTCACCAGTTTACATGCAATGTGCATGTGCACACACACGCAACTCTGCAATCTTACCATGTGTGTAGATACTTAACTGCACCATTATCACAATACTCCCTCCTGCTATCACTTTCTAGTGATGCCCACCTACTCCCCTGATCCATACCTGGCAACCACTATTCTATTCTCCATTTCTATTATCATGGTATTTAACAAGGTTATTATATATCAAGGATCATAAAATATATATCCTTTTGTTCTTTTTTTAAAAAAGATTTTATTTATTTATTCATGAGAGACAGAGAGAGAAAGAGAGCGGCAGAGACACAGGCAGAGGGAGAAGCAGGCTCCATGCAGGGGGCCCAACACGGGACTCGATCTCGGGTCTCCAGGATCACACCCCGGGCTGAAGGCGGTGCTAAACCGCTGAGCCATCTGGGCTGCCCAAATATATATCCTTTTGAAATTAACTTTTACACTCAGCATAATTTCCTTGAGAATCATTCAAGTTATGTTGATAAGCACAACAATAAACAAGAGCTTATTCTTTTTTATTGCTGAGTGTTATTCTATGATGTGGATGTACTATGATGTATTTAACCATTCATTAATAACTATCAATAATCGGTGAAGGACATTTGGTCAGTTCCAGGTTTTTAGTATTATGAATGTTACTACGAACATGTATGCATAGCCTTTTGTATGAACATATGTTTTCATCTCTCCGGGATAAATTCCTAAGATTGCTACTGCTGGGTTGTAATACTAAGACCACTATAGGTTTTTTTTTTTTTTTTTTTTAAGACCACTATAGTTTTAAAAGGAACTGCTAAGCCATTTTTAGAGTATTCAATTTTACCTTTACACCAGCATTAAATAAGTAATTTTAATTATTCTTATAGTTTATAGTGATATCCCATTGTTGTTTTAATTGCATAGTGGCTGTGCCAGTTTACTTCCCACCAGCAGTGTAAAAGGGCTTCCTTTTCTTCACATCTTACCAATACTTATTATCTCTCTTATGTTTTGACAATAGCCATTCTAGCAGGTGTGAGGTAATACCTTATTGTGGTTTTCATTTGCATTTCCCTGATGATTAGTAACACTGAACATCTTTTCACGTACCCTTTGTCCATCTGTACATCTGTTTGTTTTTGTTTTTGTTTTTGTTTTGTAAAAATGTCTGTTCAGGTTACCTCTCCATTTTTAACCATAATACTTGTTTTTGCCATTGAGTTGAATCAGTTCCTTATATTTTGGATATTAACTATCAGTTATATGGTTTGCAAACATTTTTTTCCCAGTCTATAAGCTGCCTTTTCATTTTGTTATTTCTTTGGCCATGCAGAGCTTTTTTAAAGTATACCCAACTTTTTTTATTTTTGCTTCTATTGCTTATGCTTTGATTTTATACACAAAAATTGTTGCCAAGACTGATGTTAAGGAGCTTTTCCCTTATGTTTTCTTGTAGGATTGTACAACTTCAAACCTTAAAATGAAATCTTCAATCCATTTCAAGTTAAATTGTATAAGTGGTGGCGACAAGGATCCAACTTTATTCTTCTCCATGGGAATAACCAGTTTTTCCTATACTTCATTGAAAAGACTATCATTTCCCCCTGAGTGTTCTTCACTCCTTATCAAATATTACTTAACCATATACACATGGGTTTATTTTTATGCACTCTATTCTATTCCATTGATTTACATGTCTGCTTTCATGCCAGTGTCTGTTTTGATTTCTATAGCTTTATAGTATATTATGAAATCAGGAATTGTGAAACCTACAGCTTCATTCTTCTTAGTCAAGATTGCTTTATCTATTGGGGATTTGTTATGGTTTTATACAAATTGGGGTTTTTTTCTACTTCTGTGAAAACTGACATTGGAATTTTTTTAAAAATATTTTTTAATTTATTTATTCATGATAGAGAGAGAGGGAGAGGGAGAGAGAGGCAGAGACACAGGCAGAGGGAGAAGCAGGCTCCATGCCGGGAGCCCGACGCAGGACTCGATCCCGGGACCCCAGGATCATACCCTGGGCCAAAGGCAGGCGCTGAACCGCTGAGCGACCCAGGGATCCCTGGAATTTTGATAGGAATTGACTGCATCAAATCTATTGAGGCTTTGAGCAGTGTAGACATTTTAACAATATTAATTCTTCTAATCCATGAACATAGGACATATTTCCATTATTTCTGTCTTCTTAAATTTCTTTCATCAAAATCTTATAGTTTTCAGTGTAGAGATCTTTCACCTGCTTGGTTAAGTTATTCCTAATATATTTTACTTTTGATGCATTATAAAGAAGATCTTTCCTTTATTTCTTTTTCAGATAGTTCATTGTTAGTGTTTAGGAATGCAAATGAGGGGCACCTGGGTGGCTCACTGGTTGAGCGCCTGCTTTTGGCTCGGGGTATGATACTGGGATCCTGGGATCGAGTCTCACATTGGGCTCCCCACAGGGAGCCTGCTTCTCCCTCTGCCTATGTCTTTGCCTCTCTCTGTGTGTCTCTTATGAATAAATCAATAAAATATTTTTTAAGGAATGCAACTGATTTTTGTATAAACTGATTTGTATCCCAGAACTTTAGTGAATTAGTTTATTGATTCCAACAGTTTTTTGGTGGAATCTTTAGGATACATAACATCATGTCATCTTCAAATAGAGACAATTTTACTTCTTTCTTTCTTATTTGGATGACTTTTATTTCTTTTTCTTGACTAACTGTTCTAGCTAGGACTTTCGGTACTGTATTGAATAGGAGTGATAAGAGCATCCACCCTTGTCTTGTTTGTGATTTTAGAGGAAAAGCACTTAGCTTTTCACTATTAAGTATAATGTTAGCTTTGGACTTGTCATATATGGACTTTTTTTTATTGTATGTTCCTTCTACACCTAATGTGTTGAAAGTTTTTATCATGAAAGAGTGTTGAGTTTTGTCAAATGCTTTCTTTCCCTGCCTCTATTGAGAGGCTCAAGTGATTTTTTTCCTTCATTCTGTTAATACTGCATATCATGTTTATTGATCTGCATATGTTAAACAATCCTCACAACTCAGAGATAAATCCAACTTGATCATGGTTCATAATCTTTTCAATGTGCTGTTCAATTCTGTTTGCTAGGAACTTGTTGATAATTTTTGCATCTATACTGATCAAGGATATTGGCCTGTGGTTTTCTTTGTTTATAAAAAGTGTTCTCTCTCTCTCTCGCTCTTTTTTTTTCTTTTTAAGATTCCATTCATCCTCTATGAGAGACACAGAGAGCCAGAGACTTAGGCAGAGGGGAAAAAGCAGGCCTCCAGTGGGGAGCCCAAAGAAGAACTCGATCCCAGAACCCTGGGATCACAACCTGAGCCAAAGGCTTAACCACTGAGCCACCCAAGTGTCCATAAAAAGTGTTCTTATCTGGATTGGTAAAAGGGTAATGCTGGTCTTGTAAAATGAGTTTGGGAGTGTTCTCTCCTCTTCAGTTTTTTGGAAGAGTTTGAGAAGAATTGCATTAATTCTTTAAATGTTCACTAAAAATCACCAGCATCTCTTTCATTTATAATTCTTTTGAGTCCTCTCTCTCTTTTCCCCTTGGATAGTCTTTTTTTTAAGATTTTATTTATTTATTCATGAGAGAAAGAGGGGGGGAGAGAGAGAGAGAGAGTGAGTGAGTGAGAGAGGGGCAGAGGGAGAAGCAGGCTCCATGCAGGGAGCCCAACGTGGGACTCGATCCTGGGATCCCAGGATCACGCCCTGGACTGAAGGCGGCGCTAAACTGCTGAGCCACCAGGTCTGCCCTCCTCTTGGATAGTCTAGCTAAAGGTTTGTCATCTGTGTTTATCTTTTCAAAAACCCAGCTCTTGACTCATTGATTTTTTTTTCTATTGTCTTCCTAGTCTCTAATTTATCTCTGCTCTAATCTTTTTTATCTTCTCTGCTAACTTGGGGTTTAGTTTGTTTTTCCCCCCTAATTCTTGTAGTGTAAACTTAGGTTGTTTAAGATTTTTCTATTTTCTTAATGTAGCCATTTATCATCCCTTCACTTTCAGCCTATATGTGTTCTTAAAACTAAAGTGATTCTTTTTTTTTTTTTAAGATTTTTTTTTTTCAATTCATAGAGACACGGGGGGGGGGGGGGGGCAGAGACACAGGCAGAGGGAGAAGCAGGCACCACGCAGAGAGCCTGACGTGGGACTCGATCCAGGCTCTCCAGGATCACACCCTAGGCTCCAGGCAGCACTAAACCGCTGCGCCACCGAGGCTGCCCTAAAGTGATTCTTTGATAGGCAGCATATTGTTGGATCTTGTTTTTAATCCATTCAGTCTTTTAATTGGAATATTTATTCCATTTAAATTTGAAGTAATTATAGGTAGAGGTTAGGATTCATTATTACCATTTTGTTATCATTTTCTTTTTGTTGTTCCTTTAGTCCTTTTTTTCTTCTCTTGTTTTCCTTTGTAATTTATGTAGCAATATACTTTAACTCCTTTCTCTATAGATAAATATCTTATAGACATAACAGTCTACTTTAAGATATAACAAGCAACCTTCAATTGTGTTTAAAAAAAAAAAAAACACCCTACAATTCAGGGAAAAAGTCTACATTTCTACTGAAGTAGAAATGTTCCCCCACATTTTATGTTATTGATGTCACACTTTACACCTTTTTATACTGTGCATCCATTTACAAATTATTATAGCTATAGTTATTTTTAATATTGTTTTTAACAATTATGCTCGAGTTAAAATTGATTTTCACACTACCATTATTATTTTAGGGCATTCTGGATTTGACTACATATTTACTTTTACCAATGGGTTTTATATTTTTATTTGTTTTCATGTTGTTACTTAGCATCTTTTTACTTCAGCTTGAGGAGCTCCCTTTAGCATTTCTTGTAACTTTGGTCTAATGGTAATGAACTCCCTTAGCTTTTGTCTAGAAATGTCTGTATCTCTCCATTTCTGAAGGATAGCTTTATCAGACATAGTACTCTACCTTGGCAGCCTGGTTTGTTTGTTTGTTTGTTTGTTTTCCCTTTAGCACTACAGATACATTGATCCCTTCTCTCTTGGCTTGCAAAATTTCTATAGAGACATTTGCTGATAGCCTTATGGGTGTTCACTTGTATGTGATGAGCCATTTATCTCTTGAGCTTTCAAAGTTCTCTTGTGTTTGATTTTTACCATTTTGATTATAATATGTCTCAAAGTAATCTGCTTTGGAATTTTCCTTAGGGTCCTTTGAGATTCCTGTACCCGAGTGGCCTGATCTTTCCCATGATTTGGAAAGTTTTCAGCTATTATTTCTTATAATAAGCTTTCCTCCCTTTTCTCCATGTGAATATTTATTCACTTTTTGGTGTCCTATAATTCACGTAGGCTTTCTTAACTCCTTTTCATTCTTTCTTCTTTTTGTTTTCAATTCTGTCACTGTATTTTTCATCTTCAGGATGTCTGTCTTATTCTTTTTTATGGCTCCTTTTTATTGAACTTCTCATATTGTTCATGCATTATTTTCCTGACTTTTTTTAGTTGTTTATGTGTGTTCTTTTACATTTTCATTGAGTTTCTTTAGATAATTATTTTGAATTTTTAGGCAAATCATAGATCTCCATTTCACTGGGGTACGTTATTGGAGCTTTATTGGTTTTCTTTGGTTGTGTCCTATCTACCCAATTCTTCACAATCCATGTGGCCTTGCATTGGTATCTGTGTATCTGAAGGAGCAAACACCTCTTCCAGTCTGTAAAGACTGGTTTTGGCAGGTGAAAACCTTCTTCTATCAGTTCCCCGGACTGATAAGTTTACTTCCAGAATTTCAGGGTTACAGCTGGTTTAAAGCTGTCTCTGGGGCTGTAGTGTGGTCCACATCAGTGGACTTATTATCAGGAGCTGAGATAGACATGGATCTTGTCTGGTCCCTGGGTGAATGAGACTGCTTCCTGTATCTCCCTCATAGGATGGTGCTGTGGAAAAGGTCTGGATCAGGTTATTCAGTTGAATCTTCAGATAGTGGGCCTATTACCAGATGCATGGATAGCTGTGTCCTATCAGACCCATCGCAGTACTCTGGGTCACTGGAAGGGTCCCTATATAGAAGGATGACCCTAGATCATGACTGTAAGACACTAGAACCAAGCTCCAGGACTGCTTCAGGTCCCACAGCTAAGACTAAGGTGTTCATATCCAATTCTGAAGGCACAGATAGATATGTCTCCTGCTAGGTTCCATGACATGGTTAATTGCTCCCTGACCACAGTTGGAGCGACTAGAGTTGATAATAGGCCCATTTCAGGATCTTCTGAGCCACAGACATTAGTGACTCCTGCCTGATCCCTGTGCCAACTGGACATCTGGCAAATTATGGCTAGGAAGGGAGTGGAGCCAAATATAGGGCCCTTTCAGGATCTTGGAGGGCAAGACAAAAGTAGCTCTTGCTAGGTCCATGTGCCAGAGGATTATTCACAGTGTGCAGGTGAAATGGACTGGAGCCCAGTTACAGAGCTCTTCTAAAATCTACAGTCTGACTCAGTTTAATAGGCTTATTTCCAGGAGCTCCTGGACCATTGCAGAGAGAAGCTGCAGCTGGCTTACGGGCCACTTCATCATCTATAGCCAAGACTGAAGTCTGTATGCCTATTACCCAATGCACAGGTAGGCATCACTCTTCCTAGGTTCCTTGGTGTATGGCACTGATGACAGGGTTAAGGCCAAATGGGGTTGTTGTGAATACCAGGAGGGTACCTAGCTATTTGTAGGTCTGTAACTGGGATCAGGATTGGTGAGTCAGCTGCCTGGATTTGAGCGTGCTTCACAAAATGGTTCTCCTTGGTTTTGGACCACATCAAAATTTCACAATCTCCTACCAGAATCACAAATCTCCTTAAAAGCCACTTTTGTCTGTGGATGAATGTCAAACTATTGCTGTTGAGAAGGGGATCTGAGTGGAGGATATCTTATTTATCTATTTTGCTAACACCACTCCTGTAGTTCTTAGATCATTTTTATGACAACTGCTTTAAAATCCTTGTCTCTTGACAAGGGAGCTAAAAATAGTCAATGGAAAAAAATAACAACTCTTTTCAATAAATGGTGCTAGGATAATTCAACATTCATATGAAAGCATAAAACTGAGCCCATAACTTATACCATTCCCAAAAATTAACTCAAAATGGATTAAAGACTTATATATGAGACCTGAGATGATAAAACTCCTAGAAAACAAAGGAGTAAAACTCCTTGACATGGGTCTTGGAAACAATAGTTTGGATGTGACACCTAAACCACACAAGTAACAAAATCAAAAATAAACAAATGGGAATACATCAAACAAAAGGCTTTCATACAGCAAAGAAAACCATTAACAAAGTAAAATGAAAACATAAAGAATGGGAAAAAATATTTGCAAACTGTATACCTGATAAGGGGTTAACATTCAAAATACAGAAAGAGCTCATACAACTCAATGGAAAAAAATCAACCAATCAGTTGAAAAATGGGCAAAGGACTTGAGTAAACATTTCTCTAAAGAAGATACACAAAAGGCAATAGGTACATCAAGAGATGCTCAACAACGCCAGCCATTAGGGAAATGCAAATTAAAACCACAGTGAGATATCATCACATGTCTGTTAGAATGGCCATCAACAAAAAGACAAGAGATAACAACTGCTGGTACAGATGTGGAGAAAAGCAAACCCTTGTGCACAGTTGGTGGGATATAAATTGGTACAGCTGCTATGGGAAACAGTATGGAGGACCTCAAAAAATTAAAAATGGAATTACCATTTGATCCAACAATTCCACTTTTGCATAAATATCCAAAGGATATGAAAACATTAGCTTGAAAAGATATCTGCAACCCCATGTTCATAGCACTATTATTTATAATAGCTAAGACAATGGAAACAACCTAAGTGTCCATCAATGGATGAATGGGTAAACAAGTTGTGGTATGTATATATATATATATATATATATATATATATAGAATAGAGTAGCATTCAGTCATGAGAACATAGAAATCCTACCATCTGCAACAACATAAATGGGACTTGAAGACACTATACTAAGTGAAATAAGTCAGAGAAAGACAAATACTGTATTATCTCACTTATATGTGGAATCTTACAAAAGAAAAAGGAACTTACAGAAAAGGAGATCAGATTGTGATTATTAGAGGTAGAGGGTGGGGGAAAGGGAAATTATTAAAAAGGCTGTCCAAAGGTACAAACTTCCAGTTAGAAGATAAATAAGTACTATGAATGTAATGTACAACATGATGATGTAATCATCATCATCTAATACTGCGTTATGATATATACAAAAGTTGTTAGGAGAATAAATCCTATGAGTTCTCATCACAAGGAGAATGTTTTTTTCCTTCTTTTTTAGATCTATATGAGAAAATGGATGTTAGCTCAATCTCTTGTGGTAACCATTTCACAACATCTATAAATCAAACCATCAAGCTGTATGCCTTAAATTATACAGTGGTGTATGTCGATTATTTCTCAATAAATCTCTCAAAAAAAAATCCTTGTCTGGTAGTTCCAACACCCAGTTCTTTTTGATATTAGCTTCAGTTGACTAGTCTTTCCTCGTTCAAATTGTGGTTTTCTTGGTACTAGGTTTGAAAGTGATTTTATATATAATTATATATATATGTCTCTAGGACATTCTGTTTAATATGTTAGGAAACTCTTTTGATCCTATTTACTGATATCTTATCATTTAACATGCAGTCACACTGTTTAGGTTAAGCATGTGAGTTCTGCCCTACTTTTGTGGACTTTTGTTTAAAAGATAGCTTAGTGTTTAGAGCCCTTGCAATGTTTATTTTAGTCTGCTTTGTTCTTCTAGGGCTGTGGAACTCCTGCTCAATCCCTGGTGTTGCAATCAATAGAAACTAAAAATTTGTTAGCTGATTGTTATCAATGGGTGATCACAGTCAGGGGTAGGCCAGAAGTCTCTTGCCCTTGTTCTTCTTGTGCCATTAGGTAGAAAGCAGGTGAATAGGACCGCGGGTAAATTGAACTGCCTGCTGGTGTGACAACTTGTAGAGCCAGGCCTGGGTCAGCTTTGCCACTGCCACTGTGGGAACATCAGACGATCCACTAGTTTTCTAATTGTGTCCAAGGGACTAGAATGGCCTAGTGCTTTGGTGATGCCACTGCTGGCAGATCAAACTGCACACAGGTGCCTCAGTTGTACAATGGCTTCTGTTGGGGTTTCGTGGTCAATCTTTTAGTAGCCTCTTAGAAAGGACCGATTCTCTCAGGGCAAAAGTAGCCCCAAACACATGGCTTACACCCTGAATTTTCATCTTCTCCTTGATCATGGCCCAGTCATCTTTCATTAATTTGTTAGGTTTTTTGAGGCTCTCATAAAGATGTTTTCTATATTTTGACCAATTATTCCAGGTATCCTTAGTTGAATGCTTGGTCCAAATTATCTAGTACATCATTACTAAACTCTTTCAGTATTATTTATAAAAATATGTTCAAGAACAACATATGTTCTTATTCCTTCCTCTCACATAAAAGTAACATACTTTACATATCTCACTCTTTCATTTAATAGCATATCTTTTAGATACTTTTCATATCAACACATGGAAAAAAGTCATCTGTGTAATACTCCACAGGATGTATAAAGTTTATTTAATCAGTATCTTATTGAGAGACACTGGGTTCCAAAGAGACTCAAAAGTAAGCTTAAAGTTTAATTTGAAAAAAAAGTATATGGGATCTCTCTGTACTATTAAAATTTTCTAAAAACTTATAAATGCTCTAAGAAATCAGGTACTTTTTTACTCTATTAATGAAATTATTTAAAAATAATAATCTATTGGGATACCTGATTGGCTCAGGTTATGATTTCAGGGTCCCTGCTCAGCAGGGAGTTGGCTTCTCCCTTTGTCCCTCCCTTCCCGCCTTCCTGCTGTCTCATAAATAAATAAATAAAATCTTTTTATTTTGGGGGGATTTTATTTATTTTTTTTATGAGAGAAAGAGAGTGAGAGGCAGAGGCAGAAGCAGGCTCCCCATGAAACAAGAAGCTCAATGTGGGATTCCATCCCAGAACCCTGGGATCATGACCTCAGCTGAAGGCAGATGCTTAACCAACTGTGCCATTCAGGCACCCCAAATAAAATCTTTAAAAAATAATAATAGTCTATTAATTTTTAAAACTCTAATTAGAATTATTTTAATTAAAAGAATGGCAGTTGGGATCTCCAAAAGGATCTCAGAAATTAACATGTATACTAAGTCTTTTTATATGAACAGTCGTTTTAATAGCAGTTGCTAAAAACTATGAGCCATTTTTATCAAGAGTGGAACTGCTCCCATATGGTATCTAAATCTTTCCTCCATCCTTCCCTTCTCCCATGTCTTAAGATGTCAGCTCTGGGGAAAGCAATAATATAATACTTAAAGACCACAAAAGATGAAAGTATATAAATAACTTTTTAAAATTGATATTAACAAATAAACACAAGCAACAGTCATAACATTATTCTAAAATATTCACTCATTCATTTATTCAATAAATATTTACTGATCACTTGATATATGCCAGTCTCTTTTGGAGATATTTGGAATACAGAAGTGAACAAAACAGACAAAAATCTCTGTTCTCAGGGAGTTTACATTATAGTGAAAGGAAGAAGTAATGAATAAAATAAATATACAAATTATATAACATATTGCTAGGTGGTGATTACTGTGGTCAGAAATAAAGATGAGAAAAGGGTCAGATGTGCCATAAATGAGAATGGTTCAACAATTATACACAGAAAATGTCATAAATGAACTCATTTTTAACCAGCCAGGGGAGTTGTTTAAAAATTATTTGTAATCTTAACATCTTCCTAATAAGAACCCAAAGTTTAAAATACCACCCTCCAATCATACAGCCTGGTTAAGAATGAAAAAACAATTCATCTGCAAGGCACACAGTCCAGGAGTTTAAGATATGCTTTCTTTTCATGCTCACAACAATAATCCACGAAGCAAGTATTCTTTTGCTCCTGTTAGAATTAGGAAATTGAGACAGAATTTTTGACTGACTTTCCTAAGGGTTATCAATTAATTGCTAAGTCCACACCATAAGAAGCCTTTTGAACATAATCCAGACTTCATATGTATATAACAGCACAAATAGAGAAGCCATTTTGAGCAGAGTTGGCAGCTGTAGATACCATTTGCTGTAGCATATGCTAAGGAACAACTCTCCTTAATATTACTGCTAAGAGGATAGATGAAACCATATATTTGAAGATCCCTCTGTGTAAAGTATAAAGTAGATAGATGGAGAATTTTCTGTGGTTAACATTTTTAAATGTATGGTTCTAGTAGCCATAAATCTGATCTGTGAGGTTTTTGTTTTAAATTCCACATGTAAGTTCATATAGTATTTATGGAAGTATTGACCATACAGTATAGAAAGTATTATCTTTCTCTATCTGACTTATTTCATGTAGCATGATTACCAGAGGCCTTGGGTGGAGGAATTGGGTAAAAGTGGTCAAATGTTACAAATTTCCAGTTAGAAGACAACTAAGTCCTAGGGATATAATGTACAACATGATGACTATAGTTAACATTGCTGTAGAGTACATTTGAAACTTACTAAAAGAATAGATCCTAAAAGTCTCATTACCAAGAAAAAGGAATTTCTGTAATTATGTGAGGTAAGGTAGTTAAGAGAATTTATTGTGTTAATCACTTCACAATATACATAAGTCAGGTCATTATGCTATATCCCTTAAACTTATACAGTGCTGTATGTCATTTACATCTCAATAAAACTGAAAAAAAAATAATATTGCCCCCTAAAATGCATGGCTCAGTCAAACCTCTAGCTTGGAGGAAAATGCAGATTTATTGACTTACAAATTCCAGAATGAATTGAATAACCAATCCACAGGAAGTAGAATGATAGATGCTGGCTTTCAGGAACAACTGGAGGCAAGCTCTTGAAGCTCATCATATGTCTCTCTCCATTTACTTTCTTTTTCTTTGCATTTGGCTTTCTCCACATGTTGGAAATCAATTCTTGCAGCATCTGAACCAACTGTCCTCTAGGCCATACATAGCCAACTTAACTTAGCTCCTTTATCTCAGGTCAACAGATATAAATGAACTTTGACTCTCTGGATTACAAATATAAAAATTCCCAGAGAAGAGATGGAGTGGACATATTGATTAGGTTTTCATGAAGAACATCACAGCCTTTCTAATAGCCATATGGATGGTGGAAATGGCAGTTCATTAGAAGAAGAGGAAATGGTGGGAAAGTGTTATTATAGATGCCTACTAAATATAGCTTCAAAGAAGTGACTATCATAATAAGAACCACATAGAATTTAAAAAAAAAAAAAACCAGCTCTGATCAGCCCCAAGCACAGTTGGTTAGGCATAAGAAGTATTTGAATAACATTATGAACACAATTGTAGACAACACTCATCCCACTGCATTAAATCCTATGTCTACCAGTACAGCTATCTGCAGAATTCAGAAACATGTCTTAGACATCTTTGTTTCCCAAGATCAAAGAGTAGTTTTTGGCACATCTGCTACAAGAAAGAATGAGTAAATGAATAAATTATGTCAATAGCTTTATCAAAAATCTTCTGTAGCTGCGTATTACCTGCAAAAAAAACCCCATACATACTTCCTATTATGGCGTTCATAAATATATAAAAACTGTTCCCAACCTGCAGTTTCATCTTCTATAATAATACGCTCTAGACTCTACAGATAGCAAAGGTTCCCTCGATACATCTTTCACTTTCATATCACATATTTATAGTAATCTCTGGTCTCCAAATAAATTAGTCTAATTTGTCCTAGGGCTTAGGGAGCTTAAATTCTTTGGGAAAGTAAGATAATAAACACTCATATAAATAAAATAAATATAAATTCTGGAAAGCTCTATGAAACAAAAGGCAGAATAATACATTAGAGAAAAATGGAAGTGAGATATATTAATTACATAGGGTGGTAAAGAAAACTTCTCTAAGGAGGTGATATTTGATCTGAGACTTGAAGGTAAAACTAGAACCAGACATTCCAGGCAAAGAGAAAGTAAATGCAAAGTCTCCTGGGTATTAATGAGCTTGATACATCCTGAAGAGCTGAAACAATGCCAACAGACACTGAAGAGTGAGTGATATGAAGAGGTAGGCAGATGCCAGACCTTGCAGAGTCTTGTCACTAAAGCATAGAGTCTACTTTAAATGGAGTGAAAGCCAATGAATGCTGTTAAGGAAGGACAGATTTACCTCTACCCTTCTAAAAGGTGATCTCTGGCCACTAGGTCAAGAGGGGAATCCAGAAAAACTGTTCAGAGACTACTAGACGACTTGCTGTGGTAGCATCAGTGAGGGTCCCAAGCAGTGGCCTGATTTTAGACAAATTTCAAATGTAGAGCTGATCTGGGGTGGATGGGTCAAAGCAGCCTGAGGAATGAATCTTCTAGGTGCTGAGCTTAAATGACTGACCTGTGGTCAGTGCCACTCATTATGATACAGAATAGTAAGCAAGGATTGGTTTAGGGGCAGAGAACCAAGAGCTCCAATTTGATAAAAGGAGCTGTGAAGTAGTCAAATGAGATAGATAGTGCTCATAGTAATTTTTAAGTTAATATTTTAATGCTTCCTTTAGAATATCAATGATGCTATTTATTTGTTCAGCAGATATTTAATAAGCACCTACTGTAAACCAGCATTGTGTGTTGCAGATTGTCAGTGAACAAAAGAGAAGGATACCCCTGCTCTATAGCTGGTGGTGTTCGTCTGTCGATTTTCTCTTCAGATCAGTGTGCTTCAATTATCCCAGGAAAGTAGGAAACAAGGTCTAAAGCAGAAAAAGAGCATGGGAAATGAGGACTAGAAGTTTTGGGGAGAGGAAAACATCTAAAATGGTGAGTAGGAGTGTATGAGAGTAATTAGACTATGAATGTGATCACTGCCACTTGATGTTTGTGGTCACAAATTTAAAGCAAGACAAGTTAGTGTCACTGCATGTTTCCCTCCCAGCCATGTTCAGCTACACAGGTATAGACATGAAAGAAGTAAATGTTTCTATTTAGGCAGGGTTATGGTTTTGCCAATTGAATGGGATGGACTGAGAGAGATATAAAGCACTTGAGGGTACATGCAAGGGAGTAATTATGACTAGCTACGGACCCCAGAATCTAAGCTGGGTGGGAGACAGAGTCAAGACATCAAGGAAGTAAGGGAAAATGAAATCATGGTAGGATCTATGCACTGGATGTCCAGATAGGGTCAAAGAAATATTGGCGTCAGAATACTAGAGGCAGTGAAAGACAGAAGGAGACAGTCAGAGAGAAGGATGCTTGAAAGTGAGACTACAGAGTCTGCAGTTACTGGTAATAGCAATAAGCGTGGTAGAAGATGGAAATCAGGTAAAAATCATTGGTTAAAAGTTGACTAAAGACACTAGGATGAGGGAAAGATCATTTACACATGTCTGAAAATTGTCAAGAATGAATACATGTGTAGCATTAGAAAGAGTGGTAATGATTAGGAGTTAAGACTATTGAGGAATATGTGTGACTACCCAAGGGTCTGTAGATAAAAGTAACATTGGTGGTGGGCAATATAATCTGATAACATGGAGTTGAAAGACAGGACTATATATAAAATTTCTCTTAAATCCAGCAAGTCTAAAATGGCTAAGTAGTAATCTTTCTTTTTTATTAAAATACTTTCTTAGCTATACTACTACTATTAAAATCCAAAATTATAAAACATATTTGAATTTATGATTCGTTTTAGAAGAAATATAATACCTATTATGCATAACGCCAAGTCACAATGTAGAAAAAGTTAATTGACAAGGCATTTAGTGCGAAATACTATATCTACATTAAAGCAAAAGTCATGGCATTAGGCACAGACATTCTTATATAAATTAATTTAGCAGCATGCTGACAATCATATATTCCCTATGGTTTATGAAAAGTAAAAGAGCATATTCATGTCATCAGTAATTGCTGGTAACACATTTCTAATTTGCAGGCACCTAATATTCCCATTCATAAGGTATGTGTTAAACTGTTTATATTGCTCTATATAAGATTTTGTTGAGTTATATATGTTTTGATAAAAACAGACATCATGTGCTTTAGACTAAAATTCCTTAATGAACAATAAACAGCAATCAGTTTCAACAAACATTCGGAGTCCAACTGAGCTTACTGCAGCTGGTAAACCACAAGGTGATTTAGAAAGATTCACAACCATTCAGTAAAATCCATTTTCTGCTAAGGCAATGAATAATCTTGACAGCTGTTTTCAAGACTGTTTTACATATGAAATATGCTGTGTACATTTACATACTTTTATCTGACCAAAAATATTCTCCTTCAACACCAAATCCAGACCACAGGTATTATTTGGAAGCCATGTGGTTTTGTGACATTTGTGCGACAAGTTAAAACACGTCAGCTTCTCATGTAATACAGTAGAATGCTCTTATACATTTTGACATTGACTAGCCCTTCCCTCATGCGCCAAAGTCCTATTAAAATAAAAGATATGGGATCCCTGGGTGGCGCAGCGGTTTGGCGCCTGCCTTTGGCCCGGGGCGTGATCCTGGAGACCCAGGATCGAATCCCACATCGGGCTCCCGGTGCATGGAGCCTGCTTCTCCTTCTGCCTGTGTCCCTCCATCTCTCTCTCTCTCTTTGTGTGACTATCATAAATAAATAAAAATTTTAAAAAAAATTAAAAAAATAAAATAAATAAAATAAAAGATACTATTTAAATAATGAAAACACATTCACAGGAGAAAGCAAAAAAAGGGTGCCATCAATGGACTAGAAAGTTTGAGAAACTCTGGAAGCATGAAGAATGATGCAGGTGGGGTAACATCAGAGCAGGAGAGACACTATAGCTGAAGACATGGGAATTAAGTTCTTTTCTTTCCAAGAAAGCTAGAGAGAACATCTAAGATAAAGCACAAAACCAGGGCAGCCCAGGTGGCTCAGCAGTTTAGCACCGCCTTCAGTCCAGGGCCTGATCCTGAGGACCCGGGATCAAATCCTGCATCAGGCTCCCTGCGTGGAGCCTGCTTCTCCCTCTGCCTGTGCCTGTGCCTGTGCCTCTCTCTCTCTCTCTCTCTCATGAATAAATAAATAAAATCTTAAAAAAAAATAAAGCACAAAACCAGAGTGCAAGGGAAAGCCTTTGATGTGATTCATAAAAGAATGGCATTCCCGAGCAATTACGCTAGTTGGGGTCCCATCTCCCTCTCCCAAGCAGTGCTGCTGACAGTTGGGGTTTTACCCACACAGTGAGGTCAGGGAACTCTTTTCCTGTGCCACCTGCCCAAGACAGTCTCCAGGAATGGTTTTAAACTCCAAGAAGTAGCAGAGTAGAACTTGAGATAACACTGGACTCTACATCTCCTGAAAAGTGAGGACAGATGTCTGTGAGTGAGCTTACAGGAAAGCATTTTACCCCCAGAACAAGGCCCTCATTTGGGCAGTTGGGTGTTCCACCGATGCATTGTAAGAGGATGCCTGCTTAGTAAGCCGTCAAATAATTCACCCAGCCTTCCCAGTCAAGGAAGAGGTCAGATAGGGGAATGTAGTCAAATACAGAGAAAACGATCTATAATAAGCAATCTCATTTTCATTCATATATATGAATCAACAACCAGAAATCACCAGAAATTTTAGGAAAAATTGTACAAGTGTATAAACAAAGAACACAACTGAGCCAAAAAGAAATAGAGCTATTTCAGGAAATTTAGCTGGAAAGAATGTGGCATTTAGAAAATAGGAACTCATTGCCATGAAAAGTAAAAAATCTGAGAAAAATACAGAGTCCATGGGGATTAAAATATTATGGCTCAAATCAAAACATAATTGGAAGGACTCAATAAATTAAAGTCAATGTTAGTGACCTAAAAAAAGAGATTAATAAGTCTAACAATGAATTAAATAAAAATAAAAAAAGAATGGAGGAATATAAATGAAGAGGCATGGAAGTGAGATATGGAAGTCCCAACAGCCTTTTAAGAAGCTGAATTTCAGAAGGATACAGTGGTAATGCAAATAAGAAAGTAAATAAAAATATATAATTAAATTTCCCTAAGCTGAAGAGATACCCAAAGCATCAGACTGAAAGAGCCCAGAATTAATGAAAAAACCCACAGCTAAAAATATCCTGATGAAATGTTATGAGCTCATAGATAAAAATAAAATAAAAGATGTCAGTGGGGGAAAATGTTGCCTATAAAGAAAATCTGACTATTAGAAACTTCCCATCAGTAGAATTCAAGGTTACAAAACAAAAGGGCAGTACCTTTCAGATCCTTGACTGGGGTGAGAGGGGAAATGAATGTGTTATGATCAACTGTGTGGAGAAAAATAAGGATATTTTCAGACATGAAATTCAGAGTTTATCTCCCTCACACCTTACATGAGAAAAAAATTATGAGAAGAGATAGTCTATAAAGATAAAAAGAAAAAATATAGTATGAATATAAAAATCAGAGCCAGCCAGGTATATAGAAATGTGATAAAACATTAGAAAAGAAAATGTTTATTTTTTTTTATTTTTTTTTTTTAGAAAAGAAAATGTTTAATATAAAAGGAAATGTTTATAGAATTTGATCCTTAGTAAAAGTCTTTGAGTGATAATATTTTAATAAGACGTGACTACTTTTCATATTTTAGGGGCATAGTCACTCTATAAGGCTCTGCAGCCACAGGCAGAGGCAGCACTTCCACATCTCATAACTCAGCCTCCACAACACCCTTCTCCCAGGGCAGCCCTGGCCTCCTCCTCCTCCAGGCTGGCCTTCCTCACCCTGAGCCACCCACACCATAGTTCCATCAAAATATATGGAAATATATTTCCATCAAAAGGAAGATTATCACAGGCCCTGTGTTCCAGTGCACCCAACAAAGCAAGTCATGACATACCATGACCACTGGGATCTCCGGGAAGAACAGTGTTGCCCAAGAAACTCCTGGTCCAGTGTAAGCAGATGATCTTCCTTCACCCATAAGGCTCTCAGGAAGACCCACTATGCCTCACATTTCTCCCAAGGCATCAGCAGAAACACACATCTCTGTTTACCACCCAGAATATCACACCCGTAGTCTTCTGTATAGTAACAAATTTAATTTATCCTCCACTCCTTTCTATGGTTCTGGATCCTTCCACTGTTCTATGGTAATATGCTCCAAGAAGGACGGAAACCACATTTAAATTTACTAAGACAAACGCTACCAAAAGTCCAGCAGATTGAATCATCATGTTATCCACACTCCATCTCCCAGTATTTCCTCTGTTTCCACGAGGCTCTTAGCCCCAGGTCTGGATCCCCTGGACCTACTTGCTTCACATTTCAGGGCCACACTCCCTCCTCCCTCTTATACTCAACACCCTACCCTGTAAGTTAAAATAATTTCTGTAAATAATCTTCTCTGCCTTTCCTACCCTCCCTGGATGGACTTTAGATGACATATGAACTGTAACCTATCACACAACGTATCATCCATCTGTGTCCTCTACCAGTCTAAGTTCAATCCACCACCAAGTTTTTGTGATGAGTCTGTGAGAACCATCCTAATAAGCAATGACTCAGACTGGCCCACACATCTGAATTTACAATATATTAGGGAAGATCGGGTTAGTAACAGACTTACAATCTTTTATTTTAGGATCTGGGTGAACCCAGTGATCCTAGGGTAAACCAAATTCTTAGGTCTTAAGTAACCCCAAGCTCTCTTTTCTGTGAGATCCAATATAGGATCCTTATGTCAAAATAAGTGATAGCTAAGCTAACAATGATGCCAGACTCTGATGGACAAATGATCATCAAATCACCTCAAAAACCTAAATAATCAAAGGACAAACTGACTCACTCACTTATTGTAACTCTGAGACTTCCAAAAGATAGAGGAAGAAATCACAGAAACCTAAGCAGAAGAGTGGCCAGTGGTGAGAATGAGCAAGTCTCCAGGAGGTGGAACATGATGAGCTGATGAGCACAGGAGTTACAGCTGGTCTTCAGGCACTCCAACCTCCCAGTGGCCTCCCCCATGGGCACACATGTACATGGTGGAAGAGATGCATCTTCCATGTTCTACTACTGCAACAATAGCATCGCAAAGCTCTTTACTGATGTTTGTTGCAGGTGGAATTAAGGTCTTCAAGAAGTTAGTTTGGCCCATGGAAGCACTGAACTGCATGGATTTGAAACTCCTTTTATAGTAGGAAACTTCATCAACGGGTTCTCCATGACTGTAGAGAGTAGAAAAAGAAAATATGGGACCTCTTGTTCAAAATTGATTAAGAATTTCAAGACAACAATAAAGCATTAAACCAAGAGTGGAGACCTCTGAGCCTGGGGGCCTGTGTGATGGCCCAGGTCGCACACCCACAAAGCCAGCCCTGTCTAAAGGAAAGTTAAGAGTTGCTGAGTCAGATACTGCTGTGCTGTAAACTGCTTTTTCAGTAAATTTCCCCAATGCTAAAACTGCATATTTAGCAAAACAATTCAAATATAGAATGACTATCTCAAGAGTGCTTGAAACTTTCTCAAACTGCTTTGAAATCATTTCTTTCTTAGGGATGTTGGATTATGTAAGTGAATTCTTCTGTGCCAAAATAATAATTCTATTTTGTGATAATACTACTAGATTTTCAAAATATTTAAGTGTGCTGTGTTTTGTTCCTGATGATTGTTTGGTTACATATTTCTTTCAGGCTTATGTTCATCAACCTGTGACTACACATTTAGTATAAATAGGATAGTCTTCACAAATATTAATTACTGGTTCAACTGCAAGGGAATTTTAATTAGCTTTGTTTAAGCATAACTTTTAGGCTCTTAAATTAATTAAGGGACCCTACAGACTTCTAATAGTTAAAGTGGCTACAGAAAAATCATAGGCTATATTTTCATATCTTTGTGTTTCTAAAATCTGTGTTTCAGGTTTATAAATTTGTGGTACATATGTCACAAATAATAGAAAAAAACAGACTAAAAGAAACCAGTAAAAAAAAAAAACATAGAAAGATAGTTCACAGGACAAAAGAAATGGCTCTTAAACAGTGCAGCACAATTGTAGCAAGGCATTTCAAAAGTAAAAATGTGCTTCCCAATCTAGCCAATTCAAAAAGGACAAATAAACAAGGACATTTCTTTAAAGCACTATTTAAAATAACAAAGACTGTCAACAACTAAAAGTCTATAAGATTTTGGCTAAAGAAATTACTATACACCCCATTTTAGAATATTTACAATTATTATGCAGAATAAAGCAGTTTACAGACACACATACAATCTTCCTCCAAGTCAAATTGCTAAATGAAAACAACAAACAAGGAGTTAGCTCATGATTATTAGGATCCTGATCTAGTAAAATGGAAGCTGGGAGCCTAATTAATATAGCATTTAGGAAAATTAGGGGACTGAAAGGAGAATGGGGAAATATTTTGGGAGCTAGGAGAAAGGAGGCTGCTTCAATGTAAAAGAATGAAGAAAGGGTACAGGTGAGAGGCAGATGAGGGAACTGAAGAACACAGAGTAAGTCCACTTGTCTACGCTGACAAACCCACTAAGAGTGATGCTGTATAGTGTATGAGATGAATTAGTCATTTATTTATTATTACAATTATTAAGTATTAACTAATCATTAAAATTTTTGTAAATATTACACAAATAGAAACATGCTGATAAATTCAGTAGATAGATATTGAGCATTTTTTTTTTTTATTTTAGTCACATGCCAAACTCTGTGTTAAGGCCTTAGAGATATTACAATGAATAAGCCATTTCTCTGTTTGGTGGCAGAGATAATGGAGGCAAGAGTAGAGACAAAATTATGTCCCCAAAGTTGCCATTTAGTATAAATGTTGATTAAATTTCTCTAAGTACTGCTCCATTAGGAGGAGATATAGAAGAAAGTGTATGGTTTTATTACATGTAAATTTCTATTAAAAGTAGCCGGCACACTTCTATTTCCCTGCCTTCAGGATCTGTAGGTTTCCTTATGTCTGAATACCCCAAACAAAATATGGATATTAGCTATCTACCTCACTACATCAAATTCTAGCACAGACACTGAATTAAGCTGATGGGTTTCCCACTTGGCTCTCCTAATAGCCCTCTCCTGTATCCCTTGCCTGCCATTATACAGTTGTTTTAATAACATAGTTCTAATATAATAGTTGTCTACATATCTCTCCCCTAATAGACTATAAACTTCTAAACCACAAAGATCTGGGGCTCTTATATGGATGTCTGGGTGGCTCAGTTCGTTAAGTGACTCTTGATCTCAGCTCAGATCTTGATCTTAGAGTCATGACCTCAAGCCCTGGATCCATTGGGCTTCTCCTTGGGCTTCATGATGGGCTTCATAATGGGCTCCATGCACTGTGCATGGAGCCTACTTAAAAAAAGACCTACACTCATATATATTTCTAAATTTCTCACAGTACATATCAACAATCTGTACTGATTAGAACTTTAATTTTTGTTATTTGACATGGTGAGGCAAACATAAGAAATATAAAACACAATACATTCAAGGAGTTCACCACTAGTACTTGACCAGTGATACTAAGTAGGAACAGGAGGTCCCATTCCAGATATTCAGAATTTTGAATTATTGGTTGGAACATGTGTATATGTGCATGTGCGTGTGCGTGTGTGTGTGTGTCTGGATTCAGAGATGGCTGAAACCAAACAGTATATTTTGCTATCTTTCCCCAGTGACATTATATTTCCAGGGAAAACCCCATACTTTTCCCTTTGTTTGTGTCTTTCAGAGTATGATGACATTAATCTTTGGGACACAAAAACTGTTCACTAGGTATCTACATGCTGATAGTTCTAAAAAACCTCTTTGTAAGAAAACGAAAGCAAAACAAAATAAAAACAACAACAATAATAAAAATCAACCGTTTGTAACTTTTCCACATTTTTGCCATTGAGGAACATTCTGTTATTTGACATGATATGAAGGAATTTTAACTATTGCTGGCTTTCTTGCTAAATTTTCCCTAAAGGTGCTAAAATAAGTTGTTTCAAGTCCTACTCTAGGAAACTAGAATTTATGCTACAAAATTTAACAGAAGCTTCACATCACTAATCCTCTACATAATATGATTCATTCAATTATAGGGATTCCTACTGAATTTTCAAAGAAGCTGATTCCCCAACAGTTAACATTTACTGTAATATATGTAATATATAGCCTTTCTCTCAAAATGATATAATTCAAGAAATGAAATCTTGAACACAAAATTAAATGAAAGATATAATAACTAGTAATGGCCACTAGATGGCAACAGCAGAAATGTCATCATTTTTAGTACTATATGCTGCATTGAGATAACTGCCTTCACTTAAAATGAGAAATTATGTGCTTACAGTAGAGCCTGAGTCCAAAACAAGATGGAATTCATCATTAAAGCTGTAGTAAATATCATGTTTAGAAACAAAATTACTTTGCTTAACATTTGGCACTTAAAAATGAGTCAATAATTGCCAGAGATGTGTGTTTCTTCCTTCAGAAATAGCATGTCTACCCACTTAATTTCACTACCTATCCCATTATTCTTGAATACACCTTCACCCTCACTCCCATAGGTAATCAAATACTAAGTCTGTCAAATCTCCACACTTCTCTATTTCATCACATCATATAAACAACATTTCTTGTAATATATGGGATGGGACTGAGATTAGCCCTCATAGATAGACTTTAGCCTGACCAACCACCACTAATACCCGAGTTCAACTCATGTTACTCACAAGAGGCTATTCAGTTGTAAAAAATTGACTGCATACATGGATATACATCTACCCCAGTCTTCAGCATTTTCTTCTTTCACCAGCCCCAAATAATTAGTTTAAAGCATGAGTGAGAATTACAGCACGGTTTTACAAATGAAATGAAATTTTGGCTAATGGATTAAACAAAATTAAGAAAGTAATGTGTATCTATAACATATTCCTTTACAAAACATTTCCAAGGTCAACATTCAATCTCTTGGCTTTTTCCAAAGCTTAGTCTTTATTCCCTGAAGCCAAGAACATGATGTTATCACTTTTCAAAATCATAATATCCTATAAAAGAAAATAGGATGCAGTCCCTAACACAGGCATATTCTTTAAACCAAGAATAGAGGATGAACTAGGATCAATTTCCTTTAAAGTGGAATCTGAGAAGCTATCAGTTTTTATATATTTAATTGGAATATTCTTGTATTAAGTAAAGCATAATTGGGGATAAAAAAGTATTTGATAAAGCTATTTTGTAATGAAATTTTATCTGTAATATCTTCAAAAACTTTACAAAGGAAAAAAGTAGTTTTGGGCAAAACATTCTTTTATATTTGGGAAAATATACAAAAGTTACAAAGACTAATCCACCATTCTTTTTTTTCTTGGTTTTTTTTTAAGATTTTATTTATTTGAAAAAGAGAAGAGAGTATGAGCAGGAGGAGGTGCAAGGGAAGAGGGGCAAAAGAAGAGTGAGAGCAAACTCCCCACTCAGCAGGGAACTAGATGCAGGACTCAACCTCAGGACTCCAGAATCACGACCTGAGGGAAAGGCAGACCCTCAATTAACAGAGCCACCAGTCACCCCTGCTCCAAACATTCTTGTACTCAAACTCAAAATTAACCCACGTTATTCTTGTTTCCAGGTTTGTATGTTTTTTTTTTTTTTACTTAAAAAATAGTACATTGTGAAGAAAAAACAAAATCCTCTATGCATCCAAGTAAATGTGAGAAAATATATTTTAGAGGTGGCCTTGTATATCTGAGAAGAAAGGAGGACTATTTTATTAAGGGTATTGGGACAATGTATTTTCTATACATATATAAAATAAAATTAGATTCCTAATTCAAACTCTATACAAAATAAACTCCAGATCTGTTAAATGCCTAATGAAAAAAGAAAAAAACTATTAGAAGAAAATATAAAAGAAGATCTTCATGATCTCATGGAAGAAAAATATTTTGTAGATAAGAAATAAAATTCATGGCAAAAAAAAGAAAAAATTGGTAATTTTGAAATCAGAATTTATATTCCCTTCAGATCAGTTACCTTTTGCCAACAAAACTATATAATGTGTTTTACATGAGTTTAAAGTTGTGTGAACCATTCAGGGGTGTTCATCAGTTGTCCTGGTTTTGCTCTTCTGGATATGGTAGGATTACACTTTCTAGGTTCCTTGCATTTGGAGGTGGCTATGTGATGCACTTTGGACAATGAACTATGAGAAGTGATTTATTTATGTCACTCTAGGCCTTTACGAACCAGTACACAATTTGCTATCTTCCTGTCCCTCTGTTGATGGCCTACCATATTTCAGAAAGTGGAGGTTTTTAAGTAAAGATGAGAGAGATCAGAACTTCCCACTGATTCAAATGGCCATGGAATGTGAGCAAGAAAGAAAAGTTGTGGCTTAAACTACTATGATTTGATGGTTGTTTGTCATGTGTCATTTTGATAGTTATGCAGCAGTATCATGCTGGACTCTGGTAGCAAGTGCTAAACACCTAACTTAAAGTTGCTTGAAGAAAGAAAAGCAGCAATTAGTTAATTGAGTTAGAAGAGAAGAAACCTCTTGTAACATTTGTGGTTACCTTTCTCTGACTTTCATCATTGCTTCTCTGAGCATGCTGGTCTAATGCTCTTCAACCAGACTGTTACATGGCATGGGGGATATGATCACCAGCATGTCAGTACAGCTTCAGTGTTGAGACGGTAAAGAAAAACATTCTTTTCCAATTTGAATTTGAAAATATTTGTGGCAGGAATCTAGTTGACCCAGACCTGACTCCCACACTTGTGCAAATTTCAGTAGGACAGTGGTAAGTTTTATCCTAAGATAGTAAAATCTCCTCCTATGATGTAAACATGAGAAATCAAAACCAAATGAAGTAACCATGTGAACAGTTAGCTTAGAGTAAGTATATATTAGCCCTTATTAACATGACAACTATGTGATAATTAGTTTTAGGAGTCAACTACTGGCTAGGCTACAGTAGTTGGTCATTTAGTCTAATGTTAATCTATGTGTTGCTGTAAAAATACTTTGCAGATGTAGTTAATACCTACAATCAGTTGACTTTAAGTAAAAAATATTACCCTTGATAATATGGGTAGGCCTCATCCAATCACTTGAAAGTCCTGAGAACAAAAACAGAGGTTTCCCAAGAAACAAATTCTGTCCCCAGCTTGCAACAACTGCCTAGGTTTCAAGCCTGTTGGCCTGACCTACAGATTTTAGACTTGCCAGCCTCTACAAATGCATGAGTCAATTCCTTAAAATAAATCTCTACTGGATCTGTATCTCTGGAGTACCCTACATGAAACACACTACAAATACACTCATACATTAAAAACCTTCATCCCCATTTCATAAATAAAAAATTGAGCTATTAAGTGGTAAAATTTAATTCAAACTCAGATCCCCTGGTTCCAAAGCTCATGGCCTGGGGGAGATGTACAGGCTAAACCATCAAAACTTGATAAACTTCCCATATCCAAAGTAAAAAGGAAAAATATGACAGGGATGAAAAGAAAGTCTGTTCTAGTTTTAAAGAATCTATGAGATACAGCTTCCATTCAAAATCCCCTCTGATTTATATTGACTTCTACCACCAGAGCATTTGTATATATTATCTTACTGCTAGCTATTTCTTCTTGACCCATTTATGGCTTATGTAAAAAGCAAGTAACTATTACCTTTTAGTTTAACAAATTTCATAAATTTAGTTAGTTACATTCAGCTACCCCTCCAACTTTTCTTTTCCAAGGAGAATAAACTCAGTTCGCAGTCCTCAATTCATGAAACTTTCAGATTGCTCCAGGGGACAGACTGGCAGACTCAAGAACTCCAATCCTTCATCCCCAACCAAGTGTATGTTCATTGCATCCTGCTTCCTTCTAGTTCCTTCCATGGCAAAAAAATGATACACCAAAAGGGAAAAAAATATATATTTATATAGCAATAGTGAGGAAAAAGACAAAACAAACTAAACTCAAATTTGAAATAGGATACATAAATCCAGGGTAAGGAAAGAGTCACCTATTCACTAATAGTAATGGTGATGACAATCACTTCAAAAGTAACTGTAGCTTACCAAAATGCTTACTCATAGGCCTTAATAAATAAGCACCTTAGAAAAGAGGTTAAAAGAAAAGTGGTCATCATTAGGATTATGTAAGCCTAAAAATAATTTCCATCTAAAGAAACTGTCCTTGAACCAGATTTTGCTTCTTATGTGAAAAGTAAACATATTTTTCTCCACACAAGTTCACCGAGGCTTTTAGAAAATAAATAGAAAAGAAAATGTCCAATCATCTCTTCCATATATCAAAAGATCACTTTATTTCTTTTATTCAGTCTTGCCTTCAGATTTCTAATATATAACCCCTTGAATGAGTAAGTTTCCAAGTGCCTGAAAATTCTGAGTTCCTAAGCTGCAATAAAAAAAATGGAATAGTCACCCATGCCTTTGTAATACAATAATTACAAAGTAAGTTCTTACCTTTAAAGAGGGAGGCTCATGTGCTATGTACAATAACATGGGTAACAAGTATACTAAGGTATTGGATGTGCTCGAAATGTGCCTATAAATCATCACTACAATACCATACAAGAATCCTTTTCTTTCTATCTATCATGGTCTTTCTTATATACATATTCTTTTTTTTTTTTTTTTTTGGTCTGTACCTCACATCTAAGTGGCTCTTGATAGTATACAAGACATTTATGATACCTTACTTAATTCGTGGCAACTATGTAGGTTTTATCTCATCACTATATCACAAATGTAGAAACTGAGGAACATGCCCAAGATCACAGATCATGCTTGATCCCTGAGATGAAAACTATGTCTTCAATTTTATAATTGCCTATGTATTATTCTTTTCCTCAATATATTACAGGTTCCATGAGGGCAATAGTTCACTAATTAATCTACCTATAAGAGGGGGCTGGGACTTAATAAATTTCTGTACAATATATGCATACTAAAATCTGGATGCCAGATCTTATTAGCGATGATAAAGCTTCAATTCACTGAATACCTGCTAGGAAGCACATCTTGTAATTGGTATTTTACATGCATTCTTTATCAACTGACAGTACAAAAGGATTGCAGTACAGTTCCTATTCCTAGTCAGAAAAGGCTAACGTGAAACTTATAGAACTCATCTAAAGCCAGTATAGAGCAGGGGTTCCCAAAGTAGGACTCCTGGGCCAGCTACAACTGCATGCTTGAGAATTAGAAGGGCAAATTCTTGGGTCTCACCTCATATCTACTGAAAAGTTCTGACAATGGGACCTACCAATATGTGCTGTAACAAACCCTACAGATTATTTTGATATATGTCAACATTCTGAGAAAGACAAGATTAGACTAGACTAGTGAAATAGCATCCATGGAAAATGGTTTGAAAGATAAGAGGTCTTTCTACTTCTCTATACTACAAGCCATGTTATTTTAGCCGACTGTAACATTACTTTTCCTGCATTGTGTTTTGGCATCAAGCTACTGACCTGTGTCAAAAAAGAATAAGCTAAAAAAAAAAAAAAATTCGTAAATACCCATTTGTTCACTGCTCAGTATCATAACACCATAGTACTTCAGTCTACTAAAGCGCCTATAGCCAAGAGAGATTGGGGGGGCTGGAGGGGTATGTAAGCCCCTATTCCCATGAAACTTGAATTTGAGAGAAGAAGAAACATATTTACATAAAAATGCATACCATAATAAGTTGGGTGATAAGTGGTTACAGGTAATCCATCCCTCAGAGGAGGGGTGACTCCAGCTAGCTGAGTAGCTGAGTTGATCAGATAAGAATTTTTATGCACTCTGGAGAGGAAGAAAGCTATGTTAGACTCCACTGGGTCTCTAGAATGAAAAACAATGAAGCTAGCAAGCTTAAAGGATGAGGTTGCTAAATACAAAATATAAGCTATTGCATTTAATCCCCAAATCCTTTATGCAAACTTTATTTAAAAATTTTTTTTTCTTTAATTATTTATGATAGTCACACACACACACACAGAGAGAGAGAGGCAGAGACACAGGCAGAGGGAGATGCAGGCTCCATGCACCGGGAGCCCGACGTGGGATTCGATCCCGGGTCTCCAGGATCGTGCCCTGGGCCAAAGGCAGGCGCCAAACCGCTGCGCCACCCAGGGATCCCTTTTATGCAAACTTTATAAAGATATTTCTCCATGGATAATAAGTAAGGGAGAGAAAAAACAAAACAAAACAAAAAACAGTGAATTAAATGTCTGTTTACTGAAAAAAAATTGGTCTTGGGGACAAAAGTTAGAAGCAATCTTCATGTAATTCATTATTAGAAATGATCAGTAGAAAATAGCCATCAACAATAGAAAGCAACCAAGTATTCCCTGTGACATATGACTAGGAAATATACAATTGGTGTTAATAAAAACGTAGCTCCCCACTGGGAGCCAGTAGGAAATAGGTGCCATTTCCCTCTGTTAGGGCCAAGTATAAATACACAGACCCCTGAGGGAGCCAGCACTGCTCCAACACTCACTATTTAACTTGCTAACAGTGCATCCCAACCTATTTTCTCCTGCAGACACTCGCCCTCAAGCCACACCTCAGCTCCAGGTCTCCTCCAACAGCTAATTGAACAAACTGTGCTAATACCACACCTCCCACCACTGGGCACCTGCACTGATCCACCTCCTACTACTCCTACAAGTTCTCCTGCCTCAGGCTCAGCAGCTGTCGGCCCTCTCCTGGTATGGACCTTGCTAATACCAGGTGCTCTGTCCCCGTATTCTACTACAGTTTGGTGCTACTACATTTCTGATAAATGCCTAGACTAATTCAACTTAAGAACAAGGCAGTCACAGATTGGCCCATTAAAAACACAGGAAACTGGGCAGCCTGGATGGCTCAGCAGTTTAGAACCACCTTCAGCTCAGGTCGTGATCCTGGGGTCCCGGGATCCAGTCCCACGTTGGGCTCCCTGCATGGAGCCTGCTTCTCCCTCTGCCTGTCTCTCTCTCTCTCTTTCTCTCTCTCATAGAATCTTTAAAAAAAAAAAAAAAAAAAAAAACTTTAAAACAAAAAGTGTAACAAGAAACAAAGAGGGCACAATATATTAAAAAAGAGAACAATCCAACAAGAAGATAACAATTTTAAGTATTTATGCACTCAACACGGAAGCACTCAAATGCATAAAGCAGCCATTAACAAACATAAAGGAAGTATTCAGTAGTAATACAATAATAGTGGAGGATTTTAGTATCCCACTTACATTAATGGAGAGATCATCTAGATAATCAACAAGAAAAGAGTGGCTTTGAATAACACATTTGACCAGAGGGATCTAACAGACATATTCAGAGCATTTCAGCAGAATATGTATTCTTCTCAAGTGCGCATGGACCGTTCTCCAGAATAGATGAGATATTAGGCCACAAAACAAGTCTCAACAAATTCAAAAAGAGTGACATCATACCATTTAATTTTTCCAACCACAATGCTATGAAACTAGAAATCAACCACAAGAAAAAATCTGGAAAGAAAACAAAAACATGGAGGTTAAATAACATGCTACTAACCAATGAATGTATCAATCAAGAAATCAAAGAGGAAATCAAAAAAATACATGGAGACAAATGAAAATGAAAACACAATGGTCCAAAACCTTCAGGATGCAGCAAAAGCTGTTCTAAGAAAAAAATTTATAGCAATACACCCCTACCATAAGAACCAAGAAAAATCTCAAATAAACAATCTAACCTTACACCTAAAGGAGCTAGAAAAATAACAGCAGAATCCAAAACCAGTAGAAGGAAGAAAATAATAAAGAGTACAGTAGAAATGAGATAGAAATTCTCAAAAGAAAAAGAAAAAGGGCAATAAAAGAAAAAACAATAAAACAGGGCAGCCCGTGTGGCTCAGTGGTTTAGCGCCTGCCTTCGGCCCAGGGCCTGATCCTGGAGACCCAGGATGGAGTCCCGTGTCGGGCTCCCTGCAGAGAGCCTGCTTCTCCCTCTGCCTGTTTCTCTGCCTCTCTCTCTCTCTCTCTCTCTCTGTCTCTCATGAATAAATAAATAAAATCTTAAAAAAAAATAAAACAGATCAATGAAACCAGGAGCTAGTTCTTTGAAAAGATCAACCAAATTGATAAAGCTTTAGCAAGACTCATCAAGAAAAAAGAGAGAGAATGAGGACTCGAATAAACGAAATCAGAAATGAAACAGGAGAAATAACAATCAACACCACATAAATATGAAGGATTGTAAGAGAATATTATGAAAAGTTCTATGCCAAAAAATTAGACAACCAAAAAGAAATAGATAAATTCATAGAAACATATAACCTCCCAAAAATCAATTAGGAAGAAATATGAAATTTGAACAGACCAACTATCAGCAATTAAATTGTATCAATTAAAAAAAAAAAAAAAAAAAAAAAACTCCCAACAAACAAAAGTCCAGGACCAGAGAGTTTCACAGGTGAATTCTACCAAACATTTAAAGAAAAGTTATCTACTCTCAAACTGTTTTTAAAAAATAGGAGAGGAAGGAAAGCTTCCAAATTCATCCTGTAAGGTAAGCATTACCCTGGTAACAAAACTAGATAAAAACATCACAAAAAAGAGAACTAAAGGTCAATATCTCTGATGAACATAGATGCAAAACTCCTCAACAAAATATTAGTGAACCAAATCCAACAATACATTAAAAAATTATTCACCACAATCAAGTGAAAGGAATGCAAGTATGATTCAATATTTGCAAATCAATCAACATGATATATCACATCAATAAGAGAAATTATAGCCATATGATTTATTCAATAGATGCAGAAAAAGCATTTGATAAATTACAACATCCATTCATGATTTTAAAAAACTGTCAACAAAGCACTGAAGATGGTGTAAGAGTAGGATCCCCAAGTCACCTGTACCTACCAACTTACCTAGATAACTTTCAAATCATCTTGAAAACCTACAAATTCGGCCTGAGATTTAAAAAGAGAGAACAGCTGGAATGCTACAGTAAGAAGAGTTCACACTTCTATCAAGATAGGAAGACGGAAAAATAAATAAATAAAAACCCTCAACAATGTGGATATAGAGACTTGAACATAATAAAGGTCATATTAAAAAAGCAAAACACACAGCTAACACACTAAGCAAAAAAATCTGAGAGACTTCCTCTAAGATCAGGAATAAGATAAGTCTGTCTACTCTCACCACTTTTATTCAACATAGTACTAGAAGTCCTAGACACAGCAATCATACAAGAAAAAGAAATAAAAGACATCTAAATTGGTGAGGAAAAAGTAAAATTTTCACTACTTATAGATGACGTGATACTGTATATAGAAAACTCTAAGGCCTTCATCAGAAAACTACTAGAACTGATAAATGAATTCAAGATATAAAATCAATATATGGAAATTCGTTGCATTTCTATACACTCATAATAAAGCAGTAGAAGGAGAACCTAAGGCAGCAATGCCATTTGTAATTGTTCCAAAAAGAATAGAAGACTTAGAATAAACTTAAACAAATAGATAAAAGATCTGTACTCTGAAAACTATAAAACAATGATGAAAGAAATTCAAGATGACACAATTTCCATGCTCATTGATTAGAAGAACAAATACTGTTAAAATGTTCATAATACCCAAAGCAACCTACAGATTTAATGCAATCCCTATCAAAATACCAACAGCATTTTTTTCACAGAAGTAGAACAAACAATCCTAAATTTTCCATAGGACCACAAATTGCCAAAGACCCCAAATTGCCAAAGCAGTCTTGAAAAAGAAGAATAAAACTGAAGCTCTCACAACCCCAGATTTCAAGATATCCTACAAAGTTGTAGCAACCAAAACAGTATGGTACAGATAGAAAAATAGACACATAGATCAATACAACAGAACCCATGTTTGATGATCAATTAATCTTTGACAAAGGAGGTAAGAATACTCAATGGGAAAAAGACAGTCTCTTCAAAAAATAGTGTTGGAAAAATCACACAACTACATGTAAAATAATGAAACTGGAGCATTATCTTACATTATACCCAAAAATAAACTCAAAATGGATTAAGGGCCTAAAGGTGAGATCTGAAACTGTAAAACTCCTAGAAGAAAACATAGGCAGTCATATTTTTGACATCGGCCTTAAATTTTTCTAGCTATATTTCTTCAGGCAAGAGAATCAAAAGCAAAAATAAACTATTGGGACTATACGAAGACAAAAAAAAAATTTTGCACAAAGAACAAAACAACCCGCAAAATGAAAAAGCAACCTACTGAATGGGAGATAATATTCACAAATGATATATCTGATAAGGAATTAATATCAAAAACATATAAAGAACTTAAACAACTCAACACCAAAAAAATCCCAAATAACCCAGTTTAAAAATGGACAGAGGACATGAACAGACTTATTTCCAAAGAAGACATACAGATGGCCGGCAGACACATGAAGGGATGCTCAATATCACTACTTATCAGGGAAATGCACAAGGAAAACCACAATGAAATATTATCTTACACCTCTTAGAATGGCTAGACTTCAAAGGAGGAGCAGGAGGAGGAAAGGAAGAAGTAGTAGCAGTAGTAGTAACAAGTGTTGGCAAGGATTTGGAGAAAATGGAACCTTTGTGTGCTGCTGGTGGGAATGTAAATTGGCATAGCCACTGTGGAAAATAGTATGAAGGTTCCTCAAAAAATTAAAAATAAAACTACCATATGATCTAGGAATTCCACTTTGGGTCTTTACCCAAAGAAAACAAAAATACCAATTCAAAACCAAAAATGCACTCTAATGTTTGTTGCAGCATTATTTGCAATAACCAAGACAAGGAAACAACCCAAGCATCCATTGACAGATAAATAAATATGATGTGGTGTGTGTGTGTGTGTGTGTGTGTGTGTGTGTGTATAATGTACATACAATGGAGTATTGCTGAGCCATTACAAAAGAATGAGATCTTGCCATTTGCAATAACATAGATATACCTAAGGAGTATTATGTATGCTGAATGAAATAAGTCAGACAGAGAAAGATAAATACCATATGGTTTCACTCTTATGTGTAATCTAAAAAAACAAAACAAACAAAAAAAACCCCAAAGAAACAAACAACAAGCAGAAACAGATCCATAAATACAGAGAACAAACTGATGATTGCCAAGGAGAGGGGGTGGTAGATGGATGAAAAGGGTTGAAGAGGAGTAGGAAGTACGGCTTCCAGTTATAGAATGAGTAATTCACAAAGATGAAAGGTACAGCATAGGAAATATAGTTAATGGTATTGTAGTAGCATTTTATAATGACAGATGGTAGCTACACTTGTGGTGAGCATAACCTAACATATAGACTTGCCGAATCATTATGTTGTACACCTGAAACGAATATAACGTGGTGTTGACTATATCTTAATAATTTCAAAAGCTACTTTGCAAAAAAATTCTATAATTTGACTCTGGATCAATTAATCTTGCTTCCTAGTGATTCCTGAATATACCTAGTCTTCTATTGTGAAAATTTAAAACCACTTTTCTGCCTTCATTGTTTTGGCACTTCTGTGTTTCAGCTTGGCAAGTATGGCATGGGGATTAAACCCATGGATATTGATACTGAAGTACCTGGGTTTGAATTCTAGTCCCCACTTGACTGATGCATGATCCTGGAAAAGTTAACTTCTCTATGCTTCAGTATCCTTATCACTAAAAAGGAGCTAACAAAATTACCACATAGGGCTGCCATGAGAATCCAATAAAATAATATCCTAGTGCTGAGAACAGTGACTAGCACATAGTAATTGTAGTTAGATGTCAGCTTATTAATTAAAAAAAGGTACACTGTGGTTCTATGACCTCAATTGTTGTTGAATTCAAAAGGATGTAACTCTGAGCCAAAAGACTTTCAGCTCATTAAAAGCATATTGCGTTATATTTTTCTCATTTCTTGGTCTTCAGCTTCCTCTTAATCAAGAACATCCTGTTTTATGGTGTTTAAAGATAATCTTCTTTGATAGAAAATATATTAACAAAATAAAAGTTGAATTACTCTACTTTCTCCATGTCATCTGTTAAAATTTTGCCATCTGCTCCCACCATGAGACTTGTTCCATCATATTATTAGAACCTACATTTCCGATCTTTCAAAATATACGCAGTGAAAGAACAATGCCCTTGGCTGAGTGGAAATAACAGTTATATCTATGCATAATGACTGAAACAATTTCCTTCTCACAGTATTTTTATGTATTTAAATAATCAACTTTAGCCTATTAATCTGATAGTAATCAGCAGCAGCAGAGGCTAAATTGTGTCTTTATACAGTAAATTCATACTGGCTTCTACTGAGCATCTTTTTTGATGCAGACAGCAATATATTTGTATTTTGAACACTAAACTAGCAAAAGTCCTTGAATCCATGTTCTTTGATCCATAGGTTTTGTTGTTGAAATCTTTTCCCTCTATAATTAAGAACCTATTAAAACTTCAAAGAAGAGGGTTAAGAACTTTCAACTGACATTGACTTGAGATGTAAACAAAATTTTTTAAAAGTAGTTTCAGAAAATATAATTGGAACAAGCTGAATTTCCATCTCTGAAGCATTTAGCTTTAGTTCAGCTTATTTTAAAAAGATGAAACTTCCTTTCTTATATCTGCTGAGAATCTGCTGAGAAAAGGCAGTGTTGTTAAACACTTATAAACTTATAACACTTATAAACAGGACACACATCTGAATGGCAAACTACTTAAAATATACTCATAGCTATCCCAATGTCCTGTGCATTGCTTTTAGTGAAACAGAAGCACTCTTTCCACCCAACTAGAGAGGTTGCACAGGTTTATTTAGACTGCTTAATGACACAAACCTGGATTCTTTCATCCAACAAATATTCTCTCATTACCTAGTAACTGCCAAGATAATCTCCTGGGCACATGGTTGCAAAATATTTATGGAAATACTAATGACCATAGAGAGGGTATGAGCAATTCTCACCACACATTAAAGAACCAGGATGGGCCACAGTGCTGAGTGGGGAAATTTTTTCCTATACTTTTCTCTGCAACATTCACTCTTGTACACTCTACATCCTGGTTGTGATAACTAAGTTTATTGATCACTTTCACATTGCAAGTATAGATGTATCTATCCATTGGACTTGAAACCCTAAAGGAACATCCCAGACCCAAATATATTTCCTTTCAGTAGACAGTGTGAAGAGAATGTGTGTTTTTAGTAGCATAAATACTATAAACTTCAATATTAAAACTGGAAGGAAAATCTTATGGTAGGGAAATGTCTAAACCATACAAGCAAGACACAGATCTTTGAAGCAGCTCATGAATGATCACAGTCATCATCATATGGGTCCAAAGTAAAAATGAAGAGATGGAGGACACAATCTCATAGTTAACAATCTTGCCCAAATTTAGGCGAAAGGTTCTCTCCTTAACGTGTTTTATACAGCACAGTTGAAATAAGTTCAGAATTTTCAATAAAATTTTACTGAGACCAGGAAGTAAAAAAGCAGATATGAACACAGTCAGGATAATGGCCTTGGATAACTAACTACATTCAAGTGTGTACTGGACCTCAGATGACAGTTACATCTTACCTGTCTTATGCTTTCATGAATCCTTAGCCTGGTGCTGTCATTCACCTCTTCTACACTGAATAGCTCATAGGCATCCAGTATCTGGTCCATTTTTTTCTGCTCACTAGAGTCATCCTCTCATTTTCTTGTTCTTGCCTAAGGAGCCCCTTCCTTCCCAGGAAGATGGAACTGTCAATAAATCTAAGCAACAAGGACATAAAGTAGACATATCAGAAGATATGATATGAAGTGGAAGTATAAAACTCAAGAATTGTCGGCAAACAAAGCATTTGAGTCCAAAGAGGTGGATGAAGTTCTAGGACTGAGCCCCAAGAACATACATTTAAAAAGTTGTCAAGATAGTAGAAGACTGAGCAGAAATGGCCTAAAGAAGCAGAAGGAAAACTGGTATCATAAAGACCCAGGGAAGATGGCATCTCACTGTGTGAAACTGTTGGGAACCCAGAAAGAATAGGAAATAGAAATACCTCTGAATCAAAGGCAACACTGCTCCCCAAAAATATTCTGCAATCATGGCAATAACCTTTTTCTGTTGTGTTCAGTACAGTTGCCACATGTTACTATTGAATTCTTGAAATATGACTAGTGAGGACTGAATTTTTAATTTAATTTAATTTAATTTAATTTAATTTAATTTAATTTAAATAGCCATATGTGGTTCGTGGCTGCTATACTGGGCAGAGTAGAGAATCTAAAGAGATATAGGGCAAACTAGCCTAGTAGTTAAAAGTGTAAGTTTTGATCATCAAAAATACAAGAGATAATAAGTGTTGGTGAGGATGTAGAGAAAAGGGAACCCTTGTGCACTGTTGGTGAAGATGTAGATTGATACATCAAATGATCTAGCAATTCCACTTCCAGGTACATATCCAAAAGAAATGAAAACAAGATTTCAAAGAAATATTTCCACTCCCATGTTGATTACTTGCAACATCCATGCAGCATTACTCACAGCAGCCAAAATATGGAAACAACCTAAGTCCCATCAACAGATGAATGAAGAAGATATAGTGTGTATACATACAATGGAATATTATTTAGCTATGAGATAAGGAACATTTGCAACAACATGGATAAAACGTGAGGGTATTATGCTAGTGAAATGAGTCAGATAAATACTTTATCATTTTACTTATACCTGGAATCTAAAAAAGCCCAACACACAGAAACAGAGTGGAATGATGGTTACTGGGATAGAGAAGTGGGAGAAATGAAGAGATGCTGGTCAAAGAATATAAACTTCCAATTATAAGAGGAGTTAAGTTCTGGGACACCTAGGTGGCTCAATGGCTGAGCGTCTGCCTTTGGTTCTGGGTGTGATCCCAGGTCTGGGGATAGAGTCCTGCATTGGGCTCCCTGCAAGGAGCCTGCTTCTCCTTCTGTCTATGTCTCTGCCTCTCTCTCTCTCTCTCTCTGTGTGTGTGTGTGTGTATCTCTCATGAATAAATAAAATCTTAAAAAAAAAGAAGTTCTGATGGACAGCTTGATGATTATAGTTAATAATACTGTACTGTATACCTGTAAGTTGCTATAAGAGTAGATCTTAAATGTTCTTACCACAAAAGAAAAAAGATACTGATGTGATGGGATAGAGGTGTTAACTAATACAATGACAGCAATCATGTTGCAATATATAAGTACACAAAATCAACACTTTGTAAATCTTAAACATATAGTCAGTCATACCTCCATAAAGCTGAAAAAAATCTAAAAATCTAAAAAAAAAAAACTTTTAAGTATGGGTTTTCGATTCAGACATATCCCAGCTTCATATCATTTTCTCTAATTGTACTCTGTATATTTTGGGAAAGTGATGTCAACCCTAAATGCTAAGATCCTTCACATACATGCAAAATGGATATGATAAAAATAATAGCACATTGTTAAAAGGATTAAATAACTCATGTCTTTTAAGTGTTAAGGGTTATAGATTTCACACTTCTAAAAAAAAACCTATAAATGAGATAAATGGAACACTAAGCAAAAATCTATAATAACAATACACAAGAGGTGAAAACACATAGAGATAAAAAGTCCTCTAAAAAAAAAAAAAGTCCTCTAAAAAGAGCCTTCCTTCCTATATGGCTGCACTTAACAAACCTAAAAAAAGGAAATCTGTCAACTGGAAGGGAGGATGGTCAACTACAGAAGCATAACAAGTAGGGTCAAGAGGCAAACAATGGCAGTGCTCATCCAAGGCTCATCCAGCGGGGAGATCTTAATAACTAGTCTTTAAGTATTTATCTATTTGCAAAAATCAAAGATTTTATAAGATTAATGTATGGAACATCTTAGCCTCATACCAGCACATCTAGCTCTCGCTGTTCCAATCAATGTCTCTGAGGAGTTTTCTGAGTCTTGCATAGCTCTATTCATATGGAGAGAAAATCCTGGCAAACACAAAGCTTGCCTATTCTCAACCCTATAATGAAAATTACTTACAGAAAAAAAATGATGAAATGTAAATAGAATAATAATTTTCTTCTCATAAAGCTTGGCTCCAAGAAAAACTCCCAGTCATGCCCACCAGTTTTACTGGTCCAGGATGCATTTGTCAATCTTTTTCTGTAAGATAAATGGTATTCTGATGTTCTAACCTGGAAGTATGTATTTTGGTAAGAGAGGGGTTTTTGTTATTGTTGTTTTGTGTTTTGTTTGTTTGTTTGTTTGTTTGTTTTTCAGAGCTTAGTCACCAATGCTGGATATCAAGAGCTTGTCTCTGGACTTTCCAAGCTAAGACTCAGATCTCAATGCCTTCTCCTAAGATGACATTCTCTGATAGTTGCCATCTACTGACAGGGGTCCCTTGCCAGAGATTACATTATATATTTTATTCGTAAGAAGAGTTTTTAGCTATTTCAGAAATTATGTGAAACTACAGGACCACATGAAATTATGGAAGATAAGCCTCCTTAGATGGGCAGATAGATGTAAATACCCTTTGGAATCACTTTCACAGAGGGTAAATCACATAGCAGCAAAAGAATGGCCCCTCGCAGAAGAAAAAGCTTAGTTTATAAATATAAATCAAGCCCTTGGTATTCAGAGTACATAATGAGATGGATACTTCTCCCTCCTTTAGATTATATAATTCCTTGGGTTTTCCTGGGCCTTTCAAAGAGTAGGCTGAGATGGAGACATGTTATTTCCAACTAATAAAGGCAGGTGGAGTTTTAAGGATTAAGCCGATAAATGCATGCAACTGCATAACTGATTTATTGAGTGGGTCACAGTATCACCTTTTCAGACATTTTATTTGTACTGAATGTAAAGTGATTGGCTCAATATCTAAAACTAACTTGATGACAGGAGAGAGAGAGAATCAGCAAGCACAGAGGTTCACAGAAGCCACAGTAAAACAGAAAACAGCAGGTTATTGGAGAAAACTCCATTGGGACCTTGAAACATCAAGGTTCTAAATCTTTATAGAAACCATTTTCATATGTCATTACAATGTGTTTCCCCAACAAGTCTAGAAAGCGGGAAAGAACTGTATTATTATCATTATTCTTATTTTATAGATGAGGAAATAGAGGCTAAATATGAAGAAATAAATAACCTACAACACTGCTGAGATTGTGACCTGTAATAATTGCTCTGGAAAGCAGTTTGGCAATACATGTAAAATTCTCTAAACTGAGCACATCTTTTTATATAGCAAATATACTAACAAGAATTTATACTAGGAAGCAAATATATATATGTATCCATCACAGCAATGTTTATAATTGCAAAGATGGGAAAATGGAAAAACAAATGCCCAATAAAATAGGAAACCAGTTAAATATCTTATGATGCTTTATACAAGAAATAGCATTAAATTTAATATCAAAGGAATTTTTTATGCAAGATATATTTCTTATTGAAATTTTCGAGTTGCTAGTTGGCATACTATGAATCAGTTTGTTAAATAAACAACATATATGCATAACAAAGAATGGAAAATATGTATTAAAATTTTAATAAGTTACTTCTGATGATAAGGTTATAAAACAAATTTATTTTGATTATTTTTTAATTTCTATTTTTAAGCAATGATTATTTAAATTTTTTTAAATGGAAGAGAACACATACTATGTTTAAGACACATAATTTGTAACCCATTTAATTGCCTATTTTAATTGCCTATTAAAGCTTATAGATGTTTTGGTGTTTTAAACGTAGGGTATAAATGGTGGAGATCTTCCAAGGGTGATGGAATATTCAAAAGGTAACATTTACAAATTGGAAAATATGATACTGACTGTACACGAAATGCAGGGATTAAGTGGACAAATTAAAGTCTGGTTACTTAACCTATAAATCTCTTTGGAAGACTTAAACTGTGAGCATGGCTTCTGAATACAGATTCATGAAGTTTACTATTTTCCCTTCTTGTTAGAGAATCATGACCTAATCTTCCTCTTTCAGATAGTGTGACAAACTAGCCAATATAGTCGTTTCTGGTTATAATTCTTAAAATGTTCAGAAAAAAAATATTTAAGTAATTTTCATTAACCTGCTCTTCTACTAAATAACTGAAATCCTTCATACTTTAGTTCATGATAATTATTTAGAATTCTTCATTGTAATTCCTTCACCTAAAAGCCTTCTTTTCCCTAAGACAACTTATCTTACCAGTTTTCACCTTTCTGCTTACATTTTACTATCTAATTTACTCATATGGACTCTCAGTTGAAATTTAGCTTCAGGGCATAATTCAACACATAAAAAAAGTTAATGTTTTCCCAAAAGAATCTTCTGAAGCAAGTGCCTGTGTTGTAAATCTTGATTGCCTTAGATTAAGTAATATGTATATTCTTCCAAGCTTGGGTTCAACCTGAGTTTCTTTCCAAATTGTCTGCACAAATAAAACATTTGCTGATCTCATCAGTGTCTTATATATCTATTTACCAAGTGGTACAACTGAATTACGTTAGTGTTACATAAAGTGGGTTTTTTATGTCAATAAAATATCAACGTATTCAGTAAGTCCCAATTAGAGCCAAAGAAATCTGGGGCTTGCATTCATCCAATCTAAAAAACCTATCAACAGTTTTGCTGGCTTGACAGCCATGGAGCCAAATACTGATAAAAACTCACTTGTTGGAAGCAGGAAATTATCCTAATCAAAATGTCACTTCTAAAAATATCTTTTTAAAATGACAATACTGTAAACAGAAATTTCCACAGTGACAATTAAACATAATTAAATGCTGGATTTCTCTTCAAGTTTCTTTCATTCTCTACAACTTATTTTTTTTTGGGCTGAACTCAATTTCTTTTTCAAGTACATCTTGTTCCTGTCAGAGAAAATGTAGCTAATATATTTTTTTAATTTACCAAGTGAATTTAAAGGCATTCTGAACCATATTACAAATTTTAATGACCCTGAAGATATTTTCTCTAACCATTAGAGGAGCCTTGGATTAACATGCAACAAGACACAGGGTGGAGGGCATATACATATATGCTTAGGAGAACAGAAGGGTGTCCTGACACATTTGTGTCCAAAATAATAATGTGAATTTTTTTATTTTCTAAAAAGTGACCTACACTGTTCAGGTTTTATTTTATTTGAATTTTTTAATGTGGTTTTTTGTTTGTTTGAGCATCAACAGCCAGTGGAAGGAATCGGATAACACTGCCAAGAGAAATGAAAGGAAGGTCCAAGCAATGGAAAGAAAGAGAATATATAAAGTCGCAAAGGCAACAGTGGGAGCAAAGTCAGAAAGAAAAGCAAAAATAGCAACGATGGTTAAAATTATTCCAATACTGAGTACCTAGGTGGCTCAGTTGGTTATGCATTTGACTCTTGGTTTTGGCTCAGGTCATGATCTCACAGGTTGTGAGACAGAGCTCTGGGTCAGGCTCCCCCGCTCAGTGGGTAGTCTAGTTGGAGATTCTCTACCTCTGCCTCTCCCCTACTTGTGCTCTCTCAGTCCCTCTCTTTTTCAAATAAGTGAATAAATGAGTCTTTAAAATAAAACAAAATGATATCCCAGTAAGTTTTATCTAAATCAACGTTGCTATGGAATGGGGCAGGTGAAGGTAGAGGGAGATAAACTTCATGCTTAGTTAGCCTACCTGTAGAAATATGAAAACTATAGTAGACATTTTTCCTTTGTGGGAAAGGGAACAGATGCTTTCTGGAGTATCGTTCATAAAAGTCTGATTCTTGTCACCAGGAACAGACTATACCTGGGATTGACAACTGAAGTAACAACAGATGAAGTAAACCATAGCTTATAACTAATTGTTTGGAGAAGGGACAGGATGATGGAATGCTTTAGCTGTTCATGGATATTTGAAAATCAGACTGTGCATCTCTAGGACATTCCTTTGGAACTTTGGATGTCTGCGATCCAAATCCTTAGGTTATAGACAACTTTTCTTCTATGGCCTTTGTGTACATGAACATGGTCTGTTGACATCTCCCTGTTGACATCTCCTCACTAGAAATTCTGAAATAGAAATCTCCTGTGTGTATATGTATATATATATTTTTTAAATATATATATATTTTTAATGCCATAGGCTAGCTTAAACAGATTCTAAGTCAGTAGCACAATCCAGAGCACTATGAACTCAATTTTAATGCTGCATATAAGAAAGAAATAAGAATGATGTACAATATATTAGACAAGATTTTTTTTGTTTTTTATCTGTTAGGTTACAATACATTTGAATCTATAGGCATGGACAGAGTGAAATGAAATGACTGAGGGGAAAAAAGAAAGATATACAGCACATAAAAGGAAAGGCAGAGGAACCAAAAGTAGGTAGTACAACAACCCTACAGGTTTTGGAGGATCTGACTCCTGACTGCTGTTCCAGCCACTTTCTCACCATTCCTCCCTTTATTCTCTATTCCTGAGGCACAGCAGTCTATTCCTGGGTCAATCAGGCTAAGCATCTCACTATCCCAGGGCATTCTTCCACCCTGTTATATCTCTGCCCACATCTTGTTCCCACTCTTTCTTTCAACTTACATCTATTAACTCTATTAAATCTATGTTCTGTGTCATCACTGCTTGAAGAAATATTCACATGGCCTACCTATGCTTCATGAGGCACTCTCAATTAAAAGCTATCATAATAGCTGTACTTTCTCTTTCTCTTCTCAATTAAATCAAAATTAAATATCTAAGTTTTTTTTCTAATTTAATGCCTGCCTTTTCTGATATACCAAATGACCTTCCCGCTCCCTCTTCCTTCTTTTCTTCCCTCCTTACCTTCACACAACAAATAATGCATTGTTCTACATCTTGGGGATACAAATGTGAACAGATAAAGGACAGGGACCTTGACATTGCCTCATGCAACACTGTGTGTCCCCAACATCTTAGCACTTAACACAGTCAATGGTATGTTGCAGGCACTCCACAAAGTTGAAGGGTAAATGATGGTTGGAGTGACTGATGGAGATTAGTAGTATAAATTTCAGGATTTGATTCAAATCTAGATGTGCCTGACTCTAAAGCCCAAACTCTTAACCACTTGGCTATCTTGCTGAATATATCTGTATATTATTTATAATATGTAGTATCATCAAGTCTAATCATACTTTTGGAACAAATTAACACCTAGCACAATATTGGCATATAAGAAGAACTCACTAAATAGATTCTAATTCCTAGATTACAATAGATAAAGACATGTGAGTATTTTAAGTAGTTTGTACTCTGTTTTTTAAACAAAACAAAATTCTTAGGGGCCCACTCTATAACAAATACTTCACAAATCAATCTTTCATGACTGAAAGACCACCTTCTATCAGGTCATCCTGTTTGTTTTCTGGGCTTGAAAGACACTAGAATACCAACAGAAGCAGAAAAGAACAGAGTAATATTCTATATAATGAGTTTCTATTGTAGCAATGCTTGTGTATGTCCACTAAATGGTTGGAGCAGTAGTCTCTTTTTTTTTTTCTTTTTTAAGATTTATTTATCTATTCATGAAAGACACACAGAGAGAGGGAGGCAGAGACACAGGCAGAGGGAGAAGCAGGCTCCTCGCAGGAGCCTGATGCGGAACTCGATCCAGATCCCGGGATCGCGACCTGAGCCAAAGGTAGACGCTCAACTACTGAGCCACCCAGGCGTCTCGAGCAGTAGTTTCTTAATGAAGTGTACATGACCATTCTAAGGAATGGAAGAAAATATTAGAACTTCTACTTTTTTTCATCTTTTGAAAAGGTCTTCATTTACATGTGTTTTATTATGTATAAAAGTTGTTAACACAGTTGTATATGCCTATAATTTATACAGGCATATAAATATTATGGGTACATAAAGAAATAATTTTTATGGATAGGGCTATACAAATAAAACATCTGGAAACTACTGAGTAGTAGGCAAAGCTCATGTCAAAAATTCAATTTCCTATGTCACCTTATTACACAAAAATAAAATCTCTCTCCTATAAGGCATAAAATTAAGTCCAATTAATTTTATGTGGATGAGTCATCACAGAACTATCTCTGATAGAACTAGACAACATCTCAAAGAATCTTAATGATGTTGATTCTATAACACTTTTTCCTATATGGAGAAAACTACTATTGATTGACTCTGTTTTACACTAGTCACTAAATCCTTATCCTCAAGGCTTCACTCTGAATTTCAAAGTTCAAACTGAATAATTATAAGGAAGTTCAAGTATCTTCATCTGAGTTTGGTGGATAGCTAGGCCCTCAAACAATATCTATGTCTGGGCAGTTTTGAACTACAACAAATCTTAACCTAACATGAATAACAAAATAAGGTTCACATCTGTTGTGCTATAGTCAGAAATAGAGGAAAACTTTCATTTTAAGTTAGACTTTGAAAAGAGAATCTGAGTATCAAGGATTAAGAGCTTGCATCCTCTATTTGCTGTAGATTTATCTAAAACACATCAGAAGATATACAAATATATTTCTAATAGAATCTTCAAATCAAAAATTCTGAAGTATAACTATCCTTTAAGAAAGAATTATGATATGTCATTTTGGTTTTTGTAATTAATGTCTTCTGGCTGTATTTATCTTAATTCTGTGATATACCAAGACTACTAACTAGAAAATAAACTCCAAAATATGTATTCATATAAAATGAAGGTAGAAAAAACATATTTTAATTTTTTTGGCCTCATGCTGCTATAAATAATATATACTGTGACTTAAAAAAAGGAAATAATTCTATTAGTAAATTAACCAGTGTACTAGGACATGGAATGAGGCAGTCAGCTGTCTCTGAAATTTGGGCTAAAGCATTAAAGCAGAGAACAGTGGATTAGAAGTAAACCATATTGAATATTGTGATGACTAAATTTATGCGTCACTTTGACTGGGCTAAGGGATGCCCACATAGCTGGAAAAACATTATTTCTGAGTGTGTCCATGAAGAGTATCTCTAGGACAGATTAGCAGTTAAGAATGAGTAGACTGTACCCGGAGCAGCTCGGAGGGGCTCGGGCAGAGGAAGAGGCTCCGTGCGGAGGGGGCTGCGCGGTTCCAGGAGCAGCTCGGGGGGCTCGGGCGGCGGCTCCGCGGAGGGGGCTGCGGGGCGGGAGCGCGGATCCACCAGCGCAGGCCTCGGAACACAGTGGGCCGGGACACAGCCCAGGATCCGGCCTCCCCCGAGACAGGCAGAGGCCGGGAGGGCCCAGGACAGCGAGGACGCTCCTGCCCCAGCTGAGCAGATCAGCGGCCCCGCCCCGGAGCCTCCAGGCCCTGCAGACGGAGTTCCTGCCGGAGCTGATCCAGGTCTCCAGAGCTGGCCCCGCCACTGGGGCTGTTCCTCCTGCGGCCTCACGGGGTCAACAACCCCCACCGAGCCCTGCACCAGGCAGGGGCACAGCAGCTCCCCCAAGTGCTCACACCTGAAAATCAGCACAACAGGCCCCTCCCCTAGAACACCAGCTAGACGGACCAGTTCCAGGGGAAGTCAAGGGACTTAAAGTACACAGAATCAGAAGATACTCCCCCGTGGTTCATTTGTTGTTGTTGTTGTTGTTTTGTTTTGCTTTTTGATTTGTTTCCTTCCCCCACCCTTTTTTCTCCTTTCTTTCTTTTTCTTTCTCTTTTTCTTCTTTTTTTTTCGTTTTTTTCTTCGTTTTTTTCCTCTTTCTCTTTTCTTTCCTTCTTTCTCTCCTCTCTTTTTCTCCTTTTCCCAATACAACTTGCTTTGGCCACTCTGCACTGAGCAAAATGACTAGAAGGAAAACCTCACCTCAAAAGAAAGAATCAGAAACAGTCCTCTCTCCCACACAGTTACAAAATCTGGATTACAATTCAATGTCAGAAAGCCAATTCAGAAGCACTATTATACAGCTACTGGTGGCTCTAGAAAAAAGCATAAAGGACTCAAGAGACTTCATGACTACAGAATTTAGAGCTAATCAGGCAGAAATTAAAAATCAATTGAATGAGATGCAATCCAAACTAGAAGTCCTAACAACGAGGGTTAATGAGGTGGAAGAACGAGTGAGTGACATAGAAGACAAGTTGATAGCAAAGAGAGAAACTGAGGAAAAAAGAGACAAACAATTAAAAGACCATGAAGATACATTAAGGGAAATAAACGACAGCCTGAGGAAGAAAAACTTATGTTTAATTGGTTCCCGAGGGCGCCGAAAGGGACAGAGGGCCAGAATATGTATTTGAACAAATTCTAGCTGAAAACTTTCCTAATCTGGGAAGGGAAACAGGCATTCAGATCCAGGAAATAGAGAGATCCCCCCCTAAAATCAATAAAAACCGTTCAACACCTCGACATTTAATAGTGAAGCTTGCAAATTCCAAAGATAAAGAGAAGATCCTTAAAGCAGCAAGAGACAAGAAATCCCTGACTTTTATGGGGAGGAGTATTAGGGTAACAGCAGACCTCTCCACAGAGACCTGGCAGGCCAGAAAGGGCTGGCAGGGTATATTCAGGGTCCTAAATGAGAAGAACATGCAACCAAGAATACTTTATCCAGCAAGGCTCTCATTCAAAATGGAAGGAGAGATAAAGAGCTTCCAAGACAGGCAGCAACTAAAAGAATATGTGACCTCCAAACCAGCTCTGCAAGAAATTTTAAGGGGGACTCTTAAAATTCCCCTTTAAGAAGAAGTTCAGTGGAACAGTCCACAAAAACAAGGACTGAATAGATATCGTGATGACACTAAACTCATATCTGTCAATAGTAACTCTGAACGTGAACGGGCTTAATGATCCCATCAAAAGGTGCAGGGTTTCAGACTGGATAAAAAGGCAGGACCCATCTATTTGCTGTCTACAAGAGACTCATTTTAGAAAGAAGGATACCTACAGCCCGAAAATAAAAGGTTGGAGAACCATTTACCATTCGAATGGTCCTCAAAAGAAAGCAGGGGTAGCCATCCTTATATCAGATAAACTAAAATTTACCCCAAAGACTGTAGTGAGAGATGAAGAGGGACACTATATCATACTTAAAGGATCTATTCAACAAGAGGACTTAACAATCCTCAATATATATACCCCGAATGTGGGAGCTGCCAAATATATAAATCAATTATTAACCAAAGTGAAGAAATACTTAGATAATAATACACTTATACTTGGTGACTTCAATCTAGCTCTTTCTATACTCGATAGGTCTTCTAAGCACAACATCTCCAAAGAAACGAGAGCTTTAAATGATACCCTGGACAAAATGGATTTCACAGATATCTACAGAACTTTACATCCAAACTCAACTGAATACACATTCTTCTCAAGTGCACATGGAACTTTCTCCAGAATAGACCACATATTGAGTCACAAATCAGGTCTGAACCGATACCAAAAGATTGGGATTGTCCCCTGCATATTCTCAGACCATAATGCCTTGAAATTAGAACTAAATCACAACAAGAAGTTTGGAAGGACCTCAAACACGTGGAGGTTAAGGACCACCCTGCTAAAAGATGAAAGGGTCAACCAGGAAATTAAGGGAGAATTAAAAAGATTCATGGAAACTAATGAGAATGAAGATACAACCGTTCAAAATCTTTGGGATGCAGCAAAAGCAGTCCTAAGGGGGAAATACATCGCAATACAAGCATCCATTCAAAAACTGGAAAGAACTCGAATACAGAAGCTAACCTTACACATAAAGGAGCTAGAGAAAAAACAGCAAATAGATCCTACACCCAGGAGAAGAAGGGAGTTAATAAAGATTCGAGCAGAACTCAACGAAATCGAGACCAGAAGAACTGTGGAACAGATCAACAGAACCAGGAGTTGGTTCTTTGAAAGAATTAATAAGATAGATAAACCATTAGCCAGCCTTATTAAAAAGAAGAGAGAGAAGACTCAAATTAATAAAATCATGAATGAGAAAGGAGAGATCACTACCAACACCAAGGAAATACAAACGATTTTAAAAACATATTATGAACAGCTATACGCCAATAAATTAGGCAATCTAGAAGAAATGGACGCATTCCTGGAAAGCCACAAACTACCAAAACTGGAACAGGAAGAAATAGAAAACCTGAACAGGCCAATAACCAGGGAGGAAATTGAAGCAGTCATCAAAAACCTCCCAAGACACAAGAGTCCAGGGCCAGATGGCTTCCCAGGGGAATTCTATCAAATGTTTAAAGAAGAAACCATACCTATTCTCCTAAAGCTGTTTGGAAAGATAGAAAGAGATGGAGTACTTGCAAATTCATTCTATGAGGCCAGCATCACCTTAATTCCAAAACCAGACAAAGATCCCACCAAAAAGGAGAATTACAGACCAATATCCCTGATGAACATGGATGCAAAAATTCTCAACAAGATACTGGCCAATAGGATCCAACAGTACATTAAGAAAATTATTCACCATGACCAAGTAGGATTTATCCCCGGGACACAAGGCTGGTTCAACACTCGTAAAACAATCAATGTGATTCATCATATCAGCAAGAGAAAAACCAAGAACCATATGATCCTCTCATTAGATGCAGAGAAAGCATTTGACAAAATACAGCATCCATTTCTGATCAAAACTCTTCAGAGTGTAGGGATAGAGGGAACATTCCTCAACATCTTAAAAGCCATCTATGGAAAGCCCACAGCAAATATCATTCTCAATGGGGAAGCACTGGGATCCTTTCCCCTAAGATCAGGAACAAGACAGGGATGCCCACTCTCACCACTGCTCTTCAACATAGTACTGGAAGTCCTAGCCTCAGCAATCAGACAACAAAAAGACATTAAAGGCATTCAAATTGGCAAAGAAGAAGTCAAACTCTCCCTCTTCGCTGATGACATGATACTTTACATAGAAAACCCAAAAGTCTCCACCCCAAGATTGCTAGAACTCATACAGCAATTCGGTAGCGTGGCAGGATACAAAATCAATGCCCAGAAATCAGTGGCATTTCTATACACTAACAATGAGACTGAAGAAAGAGAAATTAAGGAGTCAATCCCATTTACAATTGCACCCAAAAGCATAAGATACCTAGGAATAAACCTAACCAAAGATGTAAAGGATCTATACCCTCAAAACTATAGAACACTTCTGAAAGAAATTGATGAAGACACAAAGAGATGGAAAAATATTCCATGTTCATGGATTGGCAGAGTTAATATTGTGAAAATGTCAATGTTACCCAGGGCAATATACACGTTTAATGCAATCCCTATCAAAATACCATGGACTTTCTTCAGAGAGTTAGAACAAATTATATTAAGATTTGTGTGGAATCAGAAAAGACCCCGAATAGCCAGGGGAATTTTAAAAAAGAAAACCATATCTGGGGGCATCACAATGCCAGATTTCAGGTTGTACTACAAAGCTGTGGTCATCAAGACAGTGTGGTACTGGCACAAAAAAAGACACATAGTTCAATGGAACAGAATAGAGAATCCAGAAGTGGACCCTCAACTCTATGGTCAACTAATATTCGATAAAGGAGGAAAGACTATCCATTGGAAGAAAGACAGTCTCTTCAATAAATGGTGCTGGGAAAATTGGACATCCACATGCAGAAGAATGAAACTAGACCACTCTCTTTCACCATACACAAAGATAAACTCAAAATGGATGAAAGATCTAAATGTGAGACAAGATTCCATCAAAATCCTAGAGGAGAACACAGGCAACACCCTTTTTGAACTTGGCCACAGTAACTTCTTGCAAGATACATCCACGAGGGCAAAAGAAACAAAAGCAAAAATGAACTATTGGGACTTCATCAAGATAAGAAGCTTTTGCACAGCAAAGGATACAGTCAACAAAACTCAAAGACAACCTACAGAATGGGAGAAGATATTTGCAAATGACATATCAGATAAAGGGCTAGTTTCCAAGATCTATAAAGAACTTATTAAACTCAACACCAAAGAAACAATCCAATCATGAAATTGGCAAAAGACATGAAGAGAAATCTCACAGAGGAAGACGTAGACATGGCCAACATGCACATGAGAAAATGCTCTGCATCACTTGCCATCAGGGAAATACAAATCAAAACCACAATGAGATACCACCTCACACCAGTGAGAATGGGGAAAATTAACAAGGCAGGAAACCACAAATGTTGGAGAGGATGTGGAGAAAGGGGAACCCTCTTGCACTGTTGGTGGGAATGTGAACTGGTGCAGCCACTCTGGAAAACTGCGTGGAGGTTCCTCAAAGAGTTAAAAATATACCTGCCCTACAACCCAGCAATTGCACTGTTGGGGATTTACCCCAAAGATACAAATGCAATGAAACGCCGGGACACCTGCACCCCGATGTTTATAGCAGCAATGGCCACGATAGCCAAACTGTGGAAGGAGCCTCGGTGTCCATCGAAAGATGAATGGATAAAGAAGATGTGGTTTATGTATACAATGGAATATTACTCAGCTATTAGAAACGACAAATACCCACCATTTGCTTCAACGTGGATGGAACTGGAGGGTATTATGCTGAGTGAAGTAAGTCAATCGGAGAAGGACAAACATTATATGTTCTCATTCATTTGGGGAATATAAATAATAGTGAAAGGGAATATAAGGGAAGGGAGAAGAAATGTGTGGGAAATATCAGAAAGGGAGACAGAACGTAAAGACTCCTAACTCTGGGAATCGAACTAGGGGTGGTAGAAGGGGAGGAGGGCGGGGGGTGGGAGTGAATGGGTGACGGGCACTGGGGGTTATTCTGTATGTTAGTAAATTGAACACCAATAAAAATAAATTAAAAAAAAAAAAAAGAATGAGTAGACTGAGTAGACTGAGTAAAGAAGACTATCCTGACCAAAGTGGATGGGCATCATCCAACCCACTGAGAGCCTGAAAAAGGCAGAGGAAGGGGAAAACCTACTCTCTCTGCTGAGGCTGGAATATCCACCTTCTTCCAACTCTGGACACTGATGCTCTCCTAGTTCTCAGGCCTATGGACCAGTAATGAATTGCACCACTGACTTTCCTGTTTCTGTAGCGTTGAGACAACAGATCATGGGACTTCTTGGCCTCAATCATCTGACTTAATTCTTCTGCCAAATCTATGTGTGTATGTGTGTACATAGGTTCTTTCTCTGGAGAATCCTAATACAAATATGAAACTCTGCATATATCTGCCCAGGACTTAAGAGCGACCAAACTGGTTTAAACACCATTACTGCGATAGCCAATGTAAGATAAAACTAGAGGGGAAAATCCTTTGAAGGGAATTCCTAAAAGCAGAGAAAGCTAGGTTGTTTCACTCTGCTTTTGTGATCCTCCCTAACCCAAGCCAAGAGAAAATTTATAACCTTTGTGCTAATTATGAAATCTTATCTCTCAACACATCCATACTTCTAAAGTCTGCTTCATAATTCAGAAGCTGGGACTCTGAAAACTTCATTTCCTTTGGCAGCTGGCTTCCTATTGGGTTGATACCAACAGAAGAACTTGAGGCAAACTGGAAGAGGGGAGAAGGCACTTACTCCCTCCTGCCTGCATGCTGTTCCTCTCAGTATCACCCCTTGACCCACTGGCTTCCTGTCTCTGCTTCTGTTGGCATTTGGGGAGCCACCCTCACTACAGCTCCACAGAGGTACCCAAACCATCTAGGCAAAGCGCCTTTCTTTTTTTCTTTTTTAAGATTTTATTTATTTATTCATGATAGATATGGGGGGGGGGAGAGAGAGAGAGAGAGAAAGAGAGGCAGAGGGAGAAGAAGCAGGCCCCATGCAGGGAGCCCGACGCGGGACTCGATCCCGGGTCCCCAGGATCACGCCCTGCGCCAAAGGCAGGTGCTAAACCACTGAGCCACCCAGAGATCCCCGGTAAAGCTCCTTTCTGAGCAGGAAAGGCCCCCTCTACTGAGATTCTAAATTCTGGTAACTCGTTTCTTCCCTATGTTGCAAAGGCTCTCGGTATAACTGCTTCCTAAAGTTACTGAACTGGTGTTACCCCAGCTTTTCCCTACTTGCTTTTTCCACCCTCTGACCCCTATTCCACCAATTCCTCATAACAGAGCATCTCTGTTGAAATACTAAATGTGGTTTCTGTTTTCCAGCTTGCTCCTAATCAGTACTTAGGATTGAAACCCTCGGAGATGGAACTTGCTTGGTCATGAGCGTGAACCCCACTGCTAAACTCCTGACCAAGGAGATCACCTGTGTTTGACTGTGATAAATCACTTGGAGGAGCCTGCACCTTGGGAAACCGAACGGCTGCTACACTTGACCACTGCTGTACTAATGGTGAGCATAAGGACTGCAACTAATGATCATAAGGGGGATTTTGCCTAAACTGACACCGTACAGAAATAATGGCAAGCTCAGAGTTTTAACTCTCAGCTCAAATCACAGTCAGAAAACCACAAATTTTCAGCAGCAGCTGTAAAACAATCTCTTATTTCTTAGAGCTACAGTTATAATTTCATGGAAGTGATGCTCCTCTTTGTTAAGGAGATAGTCTTATTCTGTTCGGGGGGCCTTGAATAACCTCACCTGGGCAGCTGCCTTGCAATGGGATACCTTTCTCATTAACATTCTTTTTTTTTTCTTTTAGACTAATAACTAGAATCAGGTATCCCATTCTTCCTGGCAGACAAGTAAAAAGGTTGACTCTGTAGGAGACAGCTTAGACTTTATAATATTTCCCCAATTTATTTTGGCAAAAATATGTTTAGAAATGAATTCTAAGGATATTAGATCAAAGCAAGTGCAATAATATTTTATGGAAACATCTACAGATTCCTTTTGTAAAGTGTTAGCCCTCCTGTTCTAACAATTTGACTGACACTGGGCCTCAACATAGTCCTGTATTCAGTGAGGTTGAGATGCCATAGTACATCATGATACAAAAGAAAGAATCCAAATGCTTAGAAAGATAAGAATAGTGGAGTGAATTTCTCATGTGATAACTGCACATTCGCTCACCCTTGAATCTACACAGGGACAAGGACATTTTCTTCACTTAAGCATTAGGAAATACATTAGGGAGAAGAACAAGAGCGTATCCTTGAAAAGCTCTGTGGTGGCTGTCTTCTGAAGGCCAGGGATGACAGTGAAAACCTTGCCACTAAGGCAGGCTCTGCTTTCAACTGGGATGATGGCTTCCAGAGTAACAAAGGTCAGGTGCCACTGCTTAACTTCCACAGACAGAATGGACATATTTATTACAACAAGTAACAGGAACCAAATGATAAGCAAAATGTTCTGACCAGCAGTAGTCTTTCATATTGCCTAATAATTAATCATAGTGTCCCTAGAAGTAGAACAGATGGGCAGCCTACAGAATATTACTCTATCTATATAAAAAGAAAAAGAAAAAGAAACTAAATCTGATAGGCTGAAATCTGACTTGAGTTACCCACAATGGATAGTTTGACCTCATGAAAATTTAGGGATGTACCAAGTTGGTGAAGTATCTAAGGGCCCATTAATCCTGCAAGATTATCCTCTCCAAAATGCTGCATCCACACCACCTAACCCGACAAAGGGGCAAGCTTCTGATATATTGACTACTTGAATATATTGGATAATCCATGAGGCTGCTGCTTCTGAGTGGGGTCCAGAGTAAGGCCAGACTCTGCAGCAGATCCAGCTGTAGTACATGCTGTTCTAGCACTAAATCCTTATGTCCCAGGAGATCCAATAATACTCCAAGTGTCTGGGCCAAGTGGGATGCTGCACTGAGTGGCTAGCAAGCCTGCATAGGAGAATAAGCACAGGCCTCAAGAGATTTTTAGTTAGGTTCTATGTGCTTCTCCAGACAATCAGTTTCCTTTTGAAATATATTTCTTGGTATACTACTGGACCCTAGAAGAACATCTGACCATTGGACATGAATTGGCCTTGAGACCTGAGCTGTTCATTATGAACTGGGTATTCTCTGACTACCAAACCATAAGACTGGATATTACAGAAGAAATCCAGAGCACAGTAAGCTACATATGCAGGTGGCTCAGAATCCTTACATACATACTTCTGTCATATTGCCTCCTTTCCCTCAATCTATATGTACTTCCTCATGGCAAGTTCATGATGACTCATGACTAAGGAAAAAGAAGGATAAACAAAACAAAACAAAAAACTTGAGACTTGTTTAGACCTGGTCCCTTATGACATACTGGCATAAAATCGAAGTGGACAGTTGAAGCATTATACACCCACTAAGAAGTCTTCTAGAAAGATAGAGAGAAAGGCCCCCAAGCCTTGAGAATATTTACTTGCCTACATAACTGATCTATTGCCAGAAGTAGGGATTCACTGATTTATGGACAGTAGATAATGGTGTGCCTCAAAGATCTGAAAAGAACAGAAGTAGAAGATTGGTTTAAAGGATGTCTAAGGAGAAGTATGTGAAAGAACATCTTAAAATGTGAATAAAGGTTTAAGGTTATTTGTTACCTGGATGTTTTGTAGGTTGGAATCGGAATAACAAACAACAGCATATAAACTGGGAAAAGTGGTGGCAAGAGGCATAGCACTCTAAAGCCTCTGCATTATTCAGGAGGAAGGTAAATATATTGTTCAACATGCATCCTACTGTTCTGGGGAAACCACACACATACAAAAATTAAGTTTAAAACTTCCAAAAGTAGAGGTTTTGAAAAGTCTTTTTTTAAAAAGATTTTATTTATTTATTCATGAGAGACAGAGAGAGAGAGAGAGAGAGAGAGGCAGAGACACAAGCAGAGGGAGAAGCAGGCTCCAATGCAGGGAGCCAGATGTGGAACTCGATCCTGGGTCTCCAGGATCACGCCCTGGGCTGAAGGTGGCGCTAAACCGCCGAGCCACCCGGGCTGCCCATGAAAAGTCTTAAATAGCATATTAGCAATCCAAACCCAGCAATGCAAAAAATAGATTATACATTTTGATCAGAATCAATGCAAAAATGCATTGATTGGTTTAATGCAGAACTGGTTTAATATTTTTAAAATCCAATAACGTAACTCTTCCAATAAACAGAATAAAGGAGAAAAATCATATGATAACCTCAATATACAAAATGATCTTTTAAATATTAAGTGAACTCTTTTTTTAAAGATTTATTTATTTATTTTAGAAAGAGAGGGACAGTGCAAGCAGGAGGAGGAGCAGAAGGACAAGCAGACTCTGAGCATGGAGCCCAACTCAGGGCTTGATCCCAGGGCCTTGAGATCATGATCTGAACAAAAATCAAGAGTCAGATGCTCAACTGACTAAGCCACCCAGGGGCCACCAATCTTTTTAAAGTAATCTCTATGCCCAATGTGAGGCTTTAACTAATGACCCCAAGATGAAGAGTCACATGTTCTACCAACTGAGCCAGCCAGGTGTCCCATGTGAACTCAATTTTTAACCTAAAAATCCTAGCAAACTACTAAGAGAAGGAAACTTTCCTAACTTTATAAAATATCTATTAAACAAAAAAGCCCCACTAACTTTGCAATGATCATTCCTCTTAAAATTGGAACCACTTAAAAAAATACGAAGTATTACCACTTCTTTTCAACACTGTACTCGAATTCTTAGCCCTGACTTTAAAAAAACATAAAAGAGGATCCCTGGGTGGCGCAGCAGTTTAGCGCCTGCCTCTGGCCCAGGGCGTGATCCTGGAGACCCGGGATTGAATCCCACTTCGGGTTCCCGGTGCATGGAGCCTGCTTCTTCCTCTGCCTATGTCTCTGCCTCTCTCTCTCTCTCTCTCTCTCTCTCTCTCTCTGTCTCTCTGTGTGACTATCATAAATAAATAAAATTTTAAAAAAAGACATAAAAGCTATGGAGATTGAAAAGAAACAAAGCTATCATTTTTACTACTTTTCACTAATGACAGCCATCATATGGAGGAAAAGAAAGGAAATAAAAGCTATTATGACTGGAAAGAAAGAAACAACACTGTCATTTTCACAAACGATATGGCTCTTCATAGAAAAATTCAAAAAAATTTCTAAGTAAGAATAAATAAGATAAGTTAGCATGTTTCTCCATGCACATTTAAAATCAAATTAATAAATTTCTTTCATCATAATTAAATCCACTTTCTGGTCCAATCTCCGAGAATAATCCATGGTAAAAACCCACTCATTTTCAGAGTAGGTTGGCGTTGAAGCCCTTTTGAAGCAGGACTTCACTGAACTGGATGATCCGTCAAAATCACATTTTTAAGTGTATTAAAATACAGAAGAAAGTAAGCTAATAGAAACTCTGTAGCACCTTCACTAATCCAGAGAGGAGTAAAATGACCAATTTGTCTATCATTAGCTCAGCAATGTATTTGCTTTTCACAAATGAAAACCCTGCTTGATATTAAATAAAATCTCAGTTTCAATGAAAAAAAACATCAAATTCAGATTAATTCCTATAAGCTATATGATTATGAATAACCTTCATACTTAGTCAAAATGAGCCAGCAAGGAAAAAACACCTCCATTAAAGAATCCCAGATGTATACTCCATATGAGTAACAAGGCAATCAATTAAACAAAGAGGGATGCCATTTATTTTAGCTGCATCTTCCTTAGGCTTGCATAGATTGAATGGAATCACATAAATAGTTATGCTTTTACTTTACGCAAATCACAGTATTTTTAACCACATGGATCACTTAAGACTCTTACAAACAACAGAAAATCCAAATCAGTCCATCTTACACACACACAAAAAGGGGGAATCCACTAACTCTGTAAGAGACTACAAAGATTTTCATTCCTTTTACTTCATGGATCATCTCTTAACCTTCTCTGAGATCTTGGCATATTTTTCATTTGTGAAACCTAGAAGTGGTGGAAAGGTTTAACCAGCTCTATGGTAAAACAAAGATTAGCTTGTGTTTCTGCAAACCATGCTGTTTTTCTGCATTTATTCATTCAACAAGTACTTAATTAAATTCTTAAGTGCAAATACTACAAATTAGATACTCAGAAGGAATATTAGAGGAAAGAAAGCCAACAGTATAGTCAGAAAGACAAACCACAGCCCAGAAAGTAGTGAAGTAACATTGTGATTAACCCCAAAAGTGAGTAGCACAGCCCCCATGTGCCACAGGAATTCACAGAAACAGAAAATCTAGGGTTGCCAGAGATGTCCAAAATATTTAATTAAAGAGACAAAACATGAACTATCCCTTAATGAGTGGTTGATACTCAGACAGGAAAACATAGGTTCTGGGGTATGTGCCCAGATTCTCCCTTCAGAAACAAAAGCTCATTCTGCAAGTTGCCAGGAGTGTTGGCTGTTGGGAGGCTCTCACCTATGGCCTGGTCCAGAATTGTCCTTCCAGGAAGGCAGTTGACTTATCCAAGGTCACATTCTCTCTCTCTCTCTCTGGAGGAAGCTTGCTTCTAATCACTGAAGTACAAAGGCCCAGCCTCCATGCTTCTATTGGATTGGCCTTAAAGGCCCCCCCACTTCAAGGCTCTCCCGGTGGGGGTCCCGATGTGATAAGCCCAGCGTTTTATTATTACCGGCCTCACAGTTCACTTTGTTCCTCCACTCAAACCCACCTCCTTCACTCCCTTCAAGGTGCTGTTCCCATGAGCACTCCCCAATTAACCCTCTGCATGTATATCTCCACCCCAGCATCTGTCCCCCAGGATACCTAGTCTAAGATATTGTAGAAAAGGGACAAAATACTCAGTGTAGACAGAATACCAAGCAAATACTTGGCATTACATGTAGTAGGGGGAATTGGACAAATGAGCCTGGCTCACACTGAAAGCAGTATGGTTAAATAGATTTTGGAGGATGCCGAATGCCACCCTACTTTGGAATTCATCCCATAATTCAGTGCTCCAAAACTGTTCCATCTTTGATGGCCCAGGACGGTGAATCCAACCTCCTGGATGTCTGGACACAGAGTTAAAAGTGACAAAGTGTAAGCATGAACATTCCCTAAAGTTTGATTACCTCCAAACTTTACATGAACCTCGCATTTTGCCCACAGTTACCAGCATTTGTCAAAATGAATGCATACTCTTGTTTAAGCATGGCCATAATGAGTGGAGAAATAGAGTGTGTGCATATGTGTGTGCAGTGTGTGTTCACAATTCTCAATGTTTTTTCAGTTCTTTAAAGAGGGTTTAAAAAAAAGGGAGGATGGGTAAAAATGATAGTTGGGTTATATTCGAAAATGTTGACTCACTCCTGCCTTCCTCAGTACCATTTCTACCCACCTGATGCTCATTTCCTTGCTACCTGTTCCTAGCCTGTCATAACCATCATTTCTGATCTGTCTACTCAATGAGGGGTTTTCCTCTCAGCCTTTCCCAAGAGGCCCCATTAAGGTTTTAGTTGATAAGAAATTCAGTACTAATATGCAAATACAATATGCATGTGGGAGTCAGTACGGGCCTCAAGAAGACAAAATCATCTAAAATAAATAACAATACTAAAAGCAATAGCGCAGTAACATGAAGAGCTTAGAAAACCAGAATGGAAAAAAAAAAGAAAAAGAAAAGAAAACCAGAATGGCTATGGGAGCAAAAATAGCCCCTCTACTCAGTACTTCATATAAAAGCTATATACCCCATTCCTATCTTTTTGCATATGTTACATAGTTAGAATAATGTCAGACATTATTATAATCTAGAATTCACCTTTTCTACATTTTTAATGGATCCATAAGATCTCATCTAGAGCAAAGTTTATTTAACCTTTTAAGAAAATGTTTAGTCAGAAGAATAAGAATAAATAGCTAATTGTAGGAAATGGGCTACCGTGCATTGTAGAAATAGGTCAAAGAACAAGGTTGACAAAGTCCCTTTCCTTGTGGAGGTTTAATTAAGAAAGGGAGTCCAACACTAAACAAATAAATGAGAAAATGCCACACTTGATGAGTGCTGTAGCAGAATAAAACAAGGTGGCATGGTAGAGTTTGATGGGAAACTGTCGTATCTGAGTGGACTATGAGGGCCTCTCTGACAATACATTTAAACCTGAGATCTGCACAGCAAGAGGAGCTGGCCATGTGAGGCATGTGAGAGAAAACTTTTAAGCAGAGAAAACAGATCATGCAAAAGTCCCAAGTCTCAAAGCCTGCCTTTCAGGCAGCTTCGTCTCTGCTACTCATAAGGCTAACCCTGGGAGATATTGTCCTGCAAATATATTCTCACTAGACAATCCAGAATGAGCCAAACATTTTTAGAAAGAAAAACAGCTATCATGTGTAACAACAGGAAACAGAGGATTCAAATATATCCTATGATGTGCCTAAATTATTTGGACCAAGAGTAAGTCATTTTACTATTTATAGAACATATTCATCCTTATGTCAGAAAGAAGTTAAAGTATTTTCCAAAGAAGTATAAATTATGATCAAATGGCATAAATAAAAAGTGGAAGGAAAAAGATAAACAAGTAGACAATGTGGGGAAAAGAATGAAGGCATAAATGCTCACGACAAAGGCATTTTCATATACTATTGGTGGGAATGTAAGTTGGAGAGAGGTGAAATAGATAAAAGAAATTAATAATACACTTATCTTCAGGAGTCCTGAGAAATGCATAAAATTGCTGAATCATTACACTGTACATCTGAAACTCATGTAATGCTGTAGGTTAATTATACCTCAAAAAAGGAAAAAAAATGTTCATGATCATGGTCTGCATTCTGGCTACCACTAGGTATGAATCTTCCAGAAAGAAGGGGGTTTCTTATCATTGTGAGAAGTATACTCTTGATCCTCCTCACATATTTCACCCATCCCCACCCACCCACATACCCTCTGGTTTGTTCTCCATAGTTGGGTGTACTTTTCAGCTTGTCTCTTTTTTCTTTGTTTTGTTTCTTAAATTCTATATATGAATGAAATCATATGGTATTTGTCTTTCTCTTTTTTTTTAAAGATTTTATTTTTATTTGTTTATTCATGAGAGACACAGAGAGAGAGAGGGAGAGAGAAAGAAGCAGAGACACAGGCAGAGGGAGAAGCAGGCTCCATGCAGGGAGCCTGACATGGGACTCGATCCCAGGTCTCCAGGATCAGGCCCTGGGCTGAAGGCAGCGCTAAACCGCTGAGCCACCCAGGCTGCCCTATTTGTCTTTCTCTGATTGACTTATTTAATTTGGCATAATGCCCTCTAGATCCATCCATGCTGTTGCAAATGGCAAGATTTCATTCTTTTTATGGCTAAGTAATATTCCTGTGTGTGTGTGCGCGCGCATCACATCTGCTTTTATCCATTCATCTATCAATGGACTGTGAGGGCTAATTCCATAATTTGGCTACTACAAATCACATCAAACATAGGGGTGCATATATCCTTTCAAATTAGTATTTTTATATTCTTTGGATAAACAGCCAGTAGAACTACTAGATCATTTGAGATAGTTTTATTTTTAATTTTTTGAGGAACTTCTATACTGTCTTCTACAGTGGCTGTACCAGCTTACATTCCCACCAACAGTGCATGAGGGTTCCTTTTTCTTAGCATCTTCATCAACACTTACTTGTTGTGTTTTTTATTTTAGCCATTCTGACGGAGGTAAGGTTCATACACCATCTTTGACATTATAGAACTGAACAATAGTTCTCATACAAGGATGCTGCCTAATGCAAGGAACATGCCCCTCCATGATAACCTTTAAAAGATGACAAAACTGTATTTTCATGGTCTGATTCTTATAAGTCTCAATAAAAGTTTCTTAAATCCCTCCTCTGCATAGCTCAGTGAAAGTAATTCAATAGTGGGTTACCCTATGCTGAATGGGGACCCAAGTCACTGTTCAACTAACTTTATCAAAACCATGTTTGCTGGGCAGCCAAGGTGGCTCTATGGTTTAGCGCCGCCTTCAGCCCAGGGCTTGATCCTGGAGACTGGGGATCGAGTCCCACATCGGGCTCCCAGCATGGAGCCTGCTTCTCCCTCTGCCTGTGTCTCTTCACTCCCCCCCACCCCCACCGCACCGTGCTCTCTCTCTCTCTCTGTGTCTCTCATGAATAAATAAAATCTTAAAAAAAAAACATGTTTGCTAATAACCTGAGAACTTAGTGTACATGACCTTCTTGAATTATTCACTAATTATTTCTCAAAATTGAACTATTGATAAACCTAGCGACACTGATCTCTGTTCTGGATTCCCTATCAATCCAAGGACTGTGGCAGTGGATGTTGCCTCAACGTCTTAACTGAATTTAAAGAAAGGGTTCAATTTAAAATAATTCTGTGAAATCTAGAACTTTAAGCTTCCATAAAGTAGAATATTTGTCATCTGTATACTTTAAGAGTGTTATTTTTCAAATCATTGCTATAACACTAAGAAGGAAGATAATAAAAAATGATTCAATAAATATTTTCAGTCAGAATAGAATAATGTTCTGCATTTAATAAACTGTAGCTGGTTTTAATTACCATTTTATATAATGCTAAGATGATTATTATACATTGTAAACAAAAAATACAACTGAAAAAAATGAAATAACTAAAACAATACCAGGTCCTCTGGAGAGAATTCATAGGAGTAAAATAGCATTAAAATAAAAATAATATCTCAAAAACATACAGCTACAATAAATCTTTTTTTAAAAAGATATTATTTATTTATTCATGAGAGGTACAGAGAGAGAGGCAGAGACATAGGCAAAGGGAGAACCAGGCTCCTTGTAGGGAGCTGGATGCCAGACTGAATCCCCAGACCCCAGGATCATGCCCTAAGCTGAAGGTAGACACTCAACCGCTGAGCCACCCAGGCATCCTTACAATAAATCTTATACAATAAGTTCACTTCATACAAATAGATATATTATTTCAATGTACAGACAAATCAAATGTATTCTCAATTCAATATAGCTAGTCACTTTCAATTTAGATCATGTTCAAAAAAATGCAGAAATAGCAGGAGTTAGACACTCCTTTATGCTCCAGGCTACACTTCAAAAAGAAAAGTTCTCTTTTTTATGTTAAAGGAACAACTTACAACCTAAAACTATCAGGGTGTTTCATGTAGAACATTATCCAAAAATCAGATCACTTAGATATTTTTAATAATTCATGTTTATATATCTTACTGTTGCTAAGAACTTCCAGGAACAAAAACAACAGAAACTACTCTATTTAACATATTTACTTTCTACCTTATTTAATTTACATACTTGATTCTATGGCAAATTTCTTGAAAACCAATCGATAAATCTGAATTTCAAATATTAATTTCTTACTTCTATTTGTATAATGATGGACTGTATTGATGAACATGAAAATGGACCAAGCATATAAACAGAAAACCACGGTGGGCTTTAGTAAAATTACCAGAATATGATAGTTGAGAGTGTCCCAAGTATAATCAGTCTTTTCTAAGTACTTAGGAGTTTATTTATATTTCTCAGTACATAATACATCACCCAATAAATATGTACCAAATGAATGTAAATGATGTTCCAAACATCATGTACCAAAAGATTTAATAGCTTTTGAAAAGATAACAAAGTCATAATGAATTCTCAAGAAAGTGAAATCTCCTATAAACTGCTGAGAAATTCTCAGACTTCTAGTGGCAAGTGATTATTCATAACCAAACCACACTTTCCAAATCTGATAGGTTGGTCCTGATCTTTTTTATTCATAAAGGTATTTGACAATTATTCAGTAGAACACCTATTATGTACCAAACATTTGATAGGCATGAAGATATAAGCAGTTAAAAAGTTGACAAAATATCTTCCTATAAGAAGCTTATATTCTAGTGGGATAAACAGAGTATAAACTGAAATCAAAGGAATAAATCCAACAAAATAATATCCAATGACAATAAGGGTTACAAAAAAAAATCACACTACAGAGAATAACAGAAGAGGCTGGATCTATTTGTGCTATTTTAGTTGAGGCTAATCCAGGTTTCCTCTCTGAGACAACACTTATTCAAGATTGTTTTCTAATTACATATAATGTCTCCAAATTTAGCCAAAGTATACTTTTGTGATAGAGCCAACAAGCAAGACTTGCCCCCACTGCTGAACAAAGAACACACATACACACACACACACATTTTGCCTGGCCAAATGTTATTCTCCTTTCTACCTGTGCCACAATTCTTCAGAGATACCAGAACTACAACCTAAAAAAGCAGATGCACATTTTGAATTAGTTCTAATTTCAGGATATAGAAGGCCATCCTCCAAAAGCAACTCTCCACACAGTCTGTCACTGAGTTATCAATATTAATACAAAAGAGAAGTAGTAGCATCTAATGTGATGGCAGCCAAAACTTACTGGGTGTATATTAGGTGCCAGGCACTGGAATGGGTTCTTTAGTCTCTATTTTACTTCATATATTCCTCATAAAGTCCCTCTTAGGTATTATTTTGCAGATGAGGACATTGATGTTCACAGAGATCAAATAAAGTGCTCTGGGTCAAGCAGACAATAAATGACTGCTAAGCTTGAATTATCTCCAAAGATCACCTTCTTCATCCTATATAACTGTGTCATTCAACTTCTTCATGCAAATGCACCTGAGGGGTGTTCTGCAGTTGTTGCATAGAGTGGCCTACAAATGTCGACCAGATCCTGTTGGTTGATGTGTAGTTGAGGTCCTCTTTAGTATTCCTGATTTGCTGTAGAGTGTTTCTTCCAATTGTCAAGAGAAGAGTTTTAAATTCTCTAACTGTGGTTGTGGATTTGTCTATTTCTCTGCTTAAGTCTACCAGTTTCTGCCTCACTCTGCAGCTCTGTTGTTCAATGCATGAACACTTAAGACTGCTATTTTTCTTGGTGGGTTGACTCTTATATTACTATATAATGACAGTTCCTATCTCTGGTAATTTTCTATCCTCTGAAGTCTACTTTATCTGGTCTTAAAATAGCCACTCCTCTTTTCTTTTGACATTTGCATGTTTTTTCTATTCTTTTACTTTTAGCCTGCTTATATCTTTGTATTTTAAATCATTTTCTTTCTTTTTTTTTTTTTTTTTTTTTTGTTATTTATGATAGTCACACAGAGAGAAAGAGAGAGAGACGCAGAGACACAGGCAGAGGGAGAAGCAGGCTCCATGCACTGGGAGCCCGACGTGGGATTCGATCCTGGGTCTCCAGGATCGCGCCCTGGGCCAAAGGCAGGCACCAAACCGCTGCGCCACCCAGGGATCCCTTAAATCAGTTTCTTAGATACAGTATATGCTTGGGTCATGTTTTTAAGTCCACTCGGACAATCTCTGTGTTTTAATTGGTATATTTAGGCCATTTGCATTTAATTTAATTATTGGCATATTAGGGCTAAAGTCGGCCATGTTATTTTTTGTTTTCTGTTCTTTGTTTTTCTTCTTCTTATTCCTGTGAGTTATTTGAAAATTTTTTATAACTCCATCTTAAATTACTACAGTTTGTGGGACACCTGGGTGGCTCAGTCGGTTAAGCATCTGCCTTTGGCTCAAATCATGATCTTAGGGTCCTCCTTAAGCTCAGGTCATGATCTCAGGGTCCTAGGATCAAGCTCCTATGTCAGGCTTCCTGCTGTAGGGAGTCTGCTTCTCCCTCTCTCTCTGCTTCTCCTCCCACTCATGTTCTCTCTCTCTAATAAATAAATGAAATCTTTTTTAAAAAAATCAATTAAATTACTAGAGTGCTTTAAAAAGATTTTATTTATTCATTTGAGATACAGAGCACGAACACAGGGGCAGAGGGAAAAGGAGAAGCAGACCCCCTGCCAAGTAGGGAGCTAGAAGCAGGACTCGATCCTGGGACCCCAGGACCATGACCTGAGCTGAAGGCAGATGCTTAACTGACTGAACCACCCAGGTGCCCCACATTACTAGCATTTTTGAGGGCATCATTTCATATAGCCTTTTTAGAGGTTGCTTTAGGTATGACATTTTATATATGAAACTTATCAATGAGTGTTTTTGTTTTACCAATATAAGTGAACGATAGAAACCTTACCTCCTTTGCTCCCCTTTACTCTCTCTTGCTTAAAATACAACTGTCTTAAATACTTCCTTTACAGAATCACGTCTGATTCTGTTATAATTTTTGCTTCAAGCATCAAACATAATTTAGAAAACTTGAGAAGAAAAATGTATTATATTTAGTCATATTTTTGCTCTTTCCATGTTCTAAAGGTTCCAAATGTTCTAAAATTTTTTCTTTTCTAATTTTCTCTCTTTTTAGAGAACTTCCATTACCGATACTTTTAGGGTAGACCGGCTGGTGACAAAATCTTGATTTCTCCCTCATTTCGTTTTTATTTTCTTTTTTTTTTTTTTTTTTTTTTTTTAGTTTCAGAGGTAGAATTGGTGATTCAGTTGCATATAACACTCAGTGCCCATTACCCAGTTACCCCATTCCCTTACCCACGTGCCCTCCAGCCACCATCAGTTTGTTTCCTAGAGTTCAGCATCTCCTATGGTGCAGCAATGTCCACAATGTCAAAATATGATTTCCCCTTCATTTCTAAAGGATATTTTCTCTGAGTACAGAACTCTAGGCTCTTTGTTTCAGCACCCGAAAAATGCTGTACCACCTCCCCCTGACATCCACAGGTTTGATGAGAATCTGCTGTCATTCAAATTGTTTTTCCTGTATAGGTGTGATATTTTTCTCTTGTTGGTTTCAAGATATATTTTGTCGTCCCCTCCCCCCCACACACACACCCAGAAGTTTAGTTATAATGTATATTGGCATGGAATTCATGGCAGTAGCAGCCTCATTACCATTCAGCAGTGTAGAAAGTCCTGACTCTTTTCCAGGCCTCCTCTTACATGACCCCAGTGAGGAGGGAGAAGAATGTCTCACTGCTAGGGATGAGAGAAGTCAGGCTTCCTACATAGTCTCCACAGACACTGGTCTCACATAGGGGTAAAGATGGGGCCACAATGTAAATGTAAATGAAAACCACAATGAGAGATCACACAAATCTATTAGAATGGCTATCATTACAAAGACAGATGATACCAAGTTTTGGTGAGAATGTGGAACAACTGGAACTCTCATACAATGTTCATAGGAATGTAAAATTGTACATACACTTTTCAAAACTAGTGGCTAATGTCCTAAAAAGTTAAACATATGCCTATTATATGATCCAGCCAATCTATTCCAGGTTTTTACCCAAGAAAAACAAAAGCATACATCCATACAGAATACTACTCAGTAATTAAAAGATATAAATTACTGATACATGACACAACATAGATTATTATAAAATAATTATGTTGAGTGAAAGAAGATGTGCCCCCCAAAAGTACATAGTGTATGATCTCATTTATACAAAACTCTAGAAAAGGAAAACTGTTCCATAGTGAAAGAAAGAAGACCTGGGGAGGTGGTGGTAGTAAAGAAAGGTACAAAGGAGGAATTACAAAGAAAGGGGCAGTCTAGACAACAGGAAGGAGGGAGGGCATATGAGGAGCATGTCCTAACTGAGTCCTTCCAGGGAATTCCAAACAGCATTTCCACTACTTATTATAGCCTCTATGCCACTTGACTAAGTGCAAATTCATAATACAGAAACTCTATTGTAAAGAAGGAGAAATAGTCTCTCTGCCTCAGTACCCTTCCTGGTGTTCCAGCACTCTTGTGCATTTGGGTTCTTTTTTAATATTTTTGTTGATATTCCAATAAAATTTTGGAAGAAGAAGAGGAAAATGCATAGGCTTAGTTGACCAGAATTGTAAATGTTCTTTACTGAGAATTATAGTTTGTTACTTTCTGGTTTTCATGTATAAACTACTAATACAATTCTTAACTAAATTCACATAATTTGATGTTTAATAAAAAACCCATGGGTGAACTATTTGTTAAATACTTATTTCCTAGATTTTTTTATTAATATTTTTTTAGTTTTGAAATAACTGTAAATTTACAGGAAAAGTATAAGAATAGCACAGATAACTCCATACACCCTTCACCTAGAGACCCCATTCAGTTTTGGAGAACTTTATATGTGCTGCAAAATACTGTACTTTGGTGAAAACCAAACCATTTCACATCTTGCCAATTAATTAAGACGTTACATGTGGAAATCTATATTAAATAGGATTACAGTTCTAATTTATTGAAGTGATGTCAAGCATTCCTTATAGATTGATGCCTAGGCTATTCGCTACTAACCTGTCTTGAATAAGCCAATGAGAATATTAAAAGTATTCCATCTTACAAAAATTTCAAAGAGTTTGTGGAATATACGTCATTATTACTTTATTCACCTTACATCTTTATATTACTTAATTAAAATATCATTACTTAAGACCCTAATGCAATGATTTCTAAGCATGGTTTTATAATGTGTCAAAGCATGTCAAATCATATTTGAAGGCAACATAAGTTTATGCTCTTAAGTCACCTGGAAACAAGATTTATTTTCATCTAAAGGAGTTTAGAAATACAATATTGTGTACAGTTTTGGTAGAAGTTAGCTATTTTCTCCCTTCAATTATTTGAAGTGCAAATAAACCCTCAAAAATTAACCACTCATCACTGCAATCTAAGCTGATGGGGATGTAGGTAATATATCACCCCCCAAAAATCCATAAGATACACAGCATACAATTTTATCATTGTTTGATTTGGGGGGAAGAGGTCTTATGATTTCACAAGACAATTCTGTCATCATTTAAAATTCATCAATGCAGTGGCACCCGGGTGGCTCAGTTGGTTAAGCGTCTGCCTTCAGCTCAGGTCATGATCCCAGCCTGGGGTGGGGGTTGGGGGGATGGCGCCCCCCCATCAGGCTCTCTGCTCAGCAAGGAGTCAGCTTCTCCCTCTCCCTGTGCCTCTCCTCCCTGCTCACGTGCTCTCTCTCTCTCACTCTCTCTCAAATAAACAAAATCTTTTTAAAAAAATCATCAGCACAAAACTATCTAATGAGCTAGTTTAAAAAAAAAATGAGCACCTGATAAAAATCAAATTGGATTTTATTTCCCAATCACGTAGAAAGTTTACATATATTTCAAACTCCATTATTATCACTTGGAGAGAGTCTCAGGAATCTTAAAATGCCAATAAATCTATTAAAAACAATTCACATGTTCTCCCTGGTAAATTGTACTTTATATTCTAGGGGAGTGGAGACCCTATAAAAGTAGTTCTTTTATGTTTGTTTTGACACAATACACTGTGTCACAAAGGGTTATTATGATTCTACTTTTAATAGACTTATGTAGAGTCTCTAATCATTAGACTCAAGAAAAACAATCTGGTCGCTCCAGCAATTCTTTTGCTTTCATATATGGACTTCCTTTACTAACACTTTTGGCAGAAACAAGAATCAAGACGTGCCTTATAGGACTTTATGACTCTCTACAACGAGTTTCAGTTGAAACAATGGCCGTGTCTGTCGAGATAGAACAATATTAACTTAAAGTTGGGCAGCAGAAAAACTTGAGATCTTGCAAATCTCAGTTACCTGAAACCCATCCTTCCCTATCGGATCACATCCCTGTCTGCCTCTCCCTTTTTTCTGCTAAGATATTCTTTCTTTCTTTCTTTCTTTCTTTCTTTCTTTCTTTCTTTCTTTCTTTCTTTCTTCTTTTTTATTTATTTATTTATTTATTTATTTATTTATTTATTTATTTATTTATTTATTTATTTCTCTCTCTCTGCAGTTAACTCTCTTCTCATCAATACTAGGGAAACAGCTCCATTCTCTAGCTCTTCCCTCTGTGCGTGCCAGCCTTATTCGGACACCGCAGACACGTAACCCCCCAATAATGACCACAACTGGGTTTTTTTTGGGGGGGGGGGTCTTGACCCCTCCCTGCCCGATCGTCTCCTCTCAGTGCCCAGCTGGACCATCGAATGGGGACGGGCCGTGGGCTTCCCTCCCCGCGGCACCGGCATCTGCCCGGCGCCCTGGCTGCCCGCGGGACGCTTCGCCAGCGCCCGGTTCGGGCTCCTGTTCTTTTTCTCCTGTGCTCCCGCTCTTCCTTTCTGCTACTGTATTTCTGTCATCAGTTCTTTGATGGCGAGAGACAACAGCTCAGAGCTACACGTCTCCACTCGTAAATACGTGTCTGCTTCTCCTGAACCTCTCTCCGCCCCCTTCTCCCCCTAACACATGTAGGGTCTGCAATGCAAGGGGCTCTCCTTCCATCCAGGGATCCATGTCGGCGTCTCAGGGTGACAATTTCATTCAACGCGCCAGCACCCCCCGAAGCCTGCTCCTTACCAGTTTCCGTTTTCCCCCAGTTAACCACATCGTTTCCCATTGCCAAGCACCTCTTCCACCTTTCTGGGTTTCTAGTACTGCCCATATTAAAAAAAAAAAAAAAAAAAAAAAAAAAAAATTCCAGCATGCAGTATAGTGCAGATCGCAGGAGGAAAGTGTGCGTGTGCGAGACAGTCCGAGAGTGTGCATCTGTCCGTCTCGGCCGCTCTGGGTCCTGTGCAGGAGGCTGCGGGGTGCAGGACAGTGCGACCGCTCCAACTTGCCCTGCCCGACTCCCGCCTCAGGTGGACCGTCTCCGGCTCACCTGTCCGCGCCCAGGTAACCCGCGAGGCGCCCGCCCGGCCGCGTCCCCGGACACCTGGCCCGGCCGGAGCGAACGCCCAAGCCCTGGCGCCGCGCGGCCGCCTCCTCCCGCGCCTCCGTCCACTGTCCCTCCTCCGTCCGGGTGTTCGGGACCGTCTCCCGCGCACACAGACGGGACCGCCCCCCTCCACAGCGCCCTACCTCAAACAGGGGACCGATCCTGTTCTTCTCCAGGTAAGCCTGGATCCGGGATTGCTGGTGAGACGCCATGGAGAGACGGACGGGGCCGCGGGGAGTGCGGGAGAGGCGCGCGGCCGTGCGGCTCGGCCGGGGGACAGCCCTCCTGCTCCCCTGGGGCCGGGGCCGGGGCCGGGGCCGGGGCCGGGGCCGGGACAGGCGCTCCGGAGCCTCGGCTCCCCCGGGCCGCGCGCGTGGGCTGCACCCGGGGAGCGGCGAGCGCGTGGGGCGCCGAGAGCCGCCAACTCCGCCAACTCCGAGGCGAGCGAGAACTCCTTCGCCGCGTTCCGCTCCCCGCGCCCACCTCCGCCGCTCCTGCAGCGCGCGGCGCCGGGGGGAATCCTAGGCGGAGGCTCCAGGCTCCGCGCGCCCCCGGGCGGCAGCAGCGGGAGCCGGAGCCGGAGCCGGAGCCGGAGCGGGGAGGCGGGAGGCGGGAGGCGGGAGGCGGGCGCGGCTCGGCGCGGCTCGGCGCGGCGCGGGGGGCGCCCTCGGGCGGCGGGGGCCGCGGGGCTCGAACTCGCCGCGAGCGTGCGTGTGCCTGCGTGTGTGGCCGCGCGCCCGCCCGCGAGCGTCCCCTCCCGGCAGCGCGGGCCTCTCCGCGGGCCGCGCTCGCCCTGCCCGCCCGCGCTCCCCGGCGACGGCGCCGCCCGAAGCCAATGGTGAAGGTGCTTCTTTGAGAGTGCTCCGAGGTCTGGAGCGTGTTGGCTCCGCGGGGCAGCTCCAGAGGCGGCTCGGAAGGGGTCGCGCCCCCCGGCCGCGGGGCGTCTGGCCTGGGCACCTCGCGCTCTGCCTGCACGGCTGGGGCTCGAGAGCGCGCGCGGGAGGAGGCGGGTGGGCCTGCGGGCTGGGCGCCAAGATGAAGCCGCCCTCCCGTCGGTGTCTGGCGCGGCCTGGAGCCAGTCCAGGAGCCAGGGGCTGGGGCCCCAGCCGAAGGCTCCCCAGCGTGCAGGCACCCAAGCCTGGGAGCCACCCTGCAGCTCCTGACCGGGAGAAGGGATAGCAGCGAGCCGGCCCTCCCTTCTGATTTTGAATTCCTGATCCACGGAGGGTTATGTGGATTACAATCCACAGGTAATGATGCTTGGATGTCTATAGCTACACCCCGCATACTCCTCTGTTCCACTCAGATATTCCTCCAGGTGCTTGATGAGATCCTCAGGTTTAGCCCATACCTTGCTTACTATTCGGGGACCCTTTCCTAGTCGAGGATCAACAGACTGCACAGGTTTCTTCACAGAGTTATCTTGAGGGCTACATGGAGGTCTCCAAAGACGATTTCCGTAGCTCCCAACCGTGATGTGCTACCAAAATAAAGATTTGTGTTGGAGAATATGAAGGTTTAGAATGAAGGGAATAGTTGTACCTAAAGCCTACTGCAACAGTATCGATTTATTTTTCTTTCTGTGTCCTGGATTTCTGTAATTCATAATTTCTTTGTTGGTATTGATGTTTTTTTCTCTTCTGGATGACTGCCTAAACAGATCTACCTATATGGAAACATGCAATAGTTAAGAATGGAATATTCCAGAAAGTACTGTTCATTCCATCTAATAATTCATGTAAGAAATCTGCCAGAGTACCTAATAGCTTAACCATCACCGATAACTTGAATTACACATGGTTTGGAGTGAAACAATCCCCCGGTTATTACTTTTACAATCAGACTTGAGAGATCTGCCCAGAGGGAGTTAACTGAATAGCAGTGAAGTGCCTAGTATTGTCGTGTTTTCCATAATGGATCATAAGTATGCCTACTTATAATTTTCAAAATATATTTAGGAGAAATTAAATATACATAGTGCATATCCACATTTTTATTTGCTAGAAGGTATTGTATAGAGCCATCTAAGACCCCCTAAAAACTCAAGTACTTTTGATACCACATCGTGCTGGAGAATCAAAGTTCTTCCAAAAGACACAAGGAAGATGTGTCTTTAAATTGGATAATTAGGGACACCTGGGTGGCTCAGGGGTTTGGTGCCTGCCTGTGGCCCAGGGCGTGATCCTGGAGTCCCAGGCTCGAGTCCCGCATCCAGCTCCCTGCGTGGAGACTTGCTTCTCCCTCTGCCTATGTTTCTGCCTCTCTCTCTGTTTGTCTTTCACGAATAAATAAAAATAAAATTTAAAAAATACTAATAAATCGGATAATTAATATACATAGTAAGTATTCATTTCACTCAGAGCAACTACACCTGGGGCCTTGCGTAGAAATAACGAAGCTTTACTGGCAAAACGCTTATGTATTAAAGGGAGGATCATGAAGATATGCATCTATATATGTATATATATTATGTGTGTTAAAACACTGAACATCCAAAAATTACGTTGTTAAAATTAAGAAACTATTTCAGAAGTTTTTCAAGGCCAACTTCACATACCACCTCCTCCAGAAAGCATTTGTTGGTTCTTTCCACTGATTCCCCAAACCTGATTTCATTATTACAGTAAATATTTATTGCACAACCTCCCCATAGCAGACATTACGTTAGGGCTAAGGATTCAAAGGTGAAAAGCCTTTTCTTTGCTCTTAGGTGTTCAGTCTTGTTGAGGCAATTGGCATATACACAAATAAGACATTTGAATGTATTGTGCTAACATGGGTATATAAAACATGCTGTGCCCATACTGATGATGAAAAAATTACCTGTACCAAGATACTCAAGGAATTCTTCACGAAGGAGGTGGTGCTTGAGCAAAGTCTTAAAGGAAGATTAAAATTAAGTTTTCAAGATGGGATTGGTGGAGTTGTGAATGAGGGCAATGTTTCAGGTTTTGGCGTTAAAAAGTAGCATATACGAGGGCACAGAGCACAAAAAAATAGGCTGGTGGATAGAGGAATGTAGAGTTTTCATGGAAGAAGATTGATATGTAAGGTTAAAAATGTAAACAGAGTTCGGCTCATTAAAAGTCTTAACTGCCTTCTTAAAAAGAATAGACTTGCATCTGAAGTAACTAAAGAATTTTGAGCAGAGGAGTGTTGTGACGAGGTAAAAGTTTTAGATTGCTCTGGTTACAACATGCATGATAGACTGAGAAAGAATGATATGGAGATAGAAAGCCAATTTGGTTTACAGAATCCGTAAGCAATCAGGAGAACCAGCTTTAGGACTAGGGATGTGGGGATGGAGAGGATGGGATATATTCACTCGTTGATGATCTATACATAGGATGAGGTTGGAAAAGAGAATCAAAGAGAAATCAGACCCTCTGATTTCTGCAATGAAACCAAGAGATTATAAATTACTTGCCCAAGTCACCCAATGAATAGTCAATAGGATTTTGTTTTTTTAAATATTTTATTTATTTATCCATGAGAGACAGAGAGAGAGAGAGAGACACAGGCAGAGGGAGAAGCAGGCTCCATGCAGGGAGCCTGATGTGGGACTCGATCCCCAGACTCCAGGATCACGCCCTGAGCTTGAAGGCAGATGCTTAACTGCTGAGCCACCCAGGCGTCCCAGTCAATAGGATTTGGGTTCAGGTTTTTCTAACTCCAAAGCCGACACTACTTCCATCTCTGCCCTGTATCCTGAAAAGTAGTCAAGAATTTAATTTAGTGGGAAGGGTTTATCTCATGACCTGGCACCCAGTAGGCATGCAATTGATAGCTTTGAATGACTGAATTAAGTTTTAGTGGATCTATTCAATCCAGCTATATTCTTTCAGGCTAAACTTTTCTTCAAACACATGTCATTTAGGTTCTGTTTTGTTCCATTTAATTGCATGCATATCCTGGTTCCTCTTTTGAATTGCAAACCCTCTAAAATTTTAATTGTATATTGATAATTCTCTTATAATTTATAGCATGTAACATAATATTTTTTCATACAATAGGTTCTTCATAAATACATCTTTATTTTTTAAAAATATTTCATTTATTTGTTCATAAGAGACGAGAGAGAGAGAGGCAGAGACACAGGCAGAGGGAGAAGCAGGCTCCATGCAGGAAGCGCGATGCAGGACTTGATCCTGGGACTCCAGGATCATGCCCTGGGCCCAAGGCAGGCGCTGAACCGCTGAGCCACCCAGGCGTCCCATAAATACATCTTTAATTAATATCCTGTTGCTATACATTTAAACAATTTATTTCATTTACTCCCTTTAAGATTAGCTGAAAAGCACCAATGTCTTGGATTGGATTTAACAACTTTCTTCTGTACACATAATATGGTGCTTTTATGATTCTTTTCCTTTTTTTTTTGGCTTGAGTACAGCATGAAAAGGCCATTTTCTGTGATATTGTTTTGACCTCATTGTGTTATAGGAATGCCTGTCAGCATAATTTACAAATATACAGAATCCAGTTTATAAAATGTACTAAGCTCCCTTGCAGAGCTCCTTAAACAAATTATTTTTGATGAGACAAGAGAAGAATGGCCGAAAGCCTGTTGACCTAATTAGGAAGTATTAGCAATGTAATCCTTTGAAATTAATTAAATATTAAAATCAAAGAGCTGAGAAATTTATACAGGTTCCTTAAATTTACACTATAAGCCCTCGAACATATGTGCCCCTTTCTTGTTTCTCCTTCACTTTTCAACTTCATAACAAACAGGGACAAATATCTTCACAGAGAATTCAGTGAGCCAGGATATTTCTTTTTGAGCTATTGGGTGGAGAGTTTGTGTCAAAGACACTGAAATAAAGGGAGATTCTGGGAGAGGAAGCAGAAGAGTAGGGATTTGAAATAGTCCTGAGTGAGGGACTTCCCAAATGTATTTAGATTTCCAAGTCCAAATTGTCAAAAATAAATGATAATTATGGTTTAAATCACATTCAACTATTACATGGTGGGATACTCTATATATGGGAACTTTCAATATGTTTCAGGAAACAATTCAGAAGATGCCTGAGTACATTTTGAGGCTAATGCAAGAATATTTATTATCATTGTATATATTATAGTATGCTTTGTTACAATGACACTAATTTCAACTAGTATTAGATTTGTGAATAGCATGAGGCCTCATATGTGTGTATATGTGTGAATGGTCATTTAGGTGTCCCTTGACTTTGATATCTCTTCAGTAGCTCCTCAGGAAAATTTAGAATGTGTTTTCTTTTTCATGCAGCAGTAGTTCAAATTCAGCTGAAAGGCAGGGACATATTCAGGAGCCTATCAAGAATGATCATTGAGAATACTGACCTTGGAGTTCTAACATGGGATAAAATCTAGGCTTTGCCCCTTACTGGCCATGTAATCTTCGCAAGCTTCTTAACCTCTCTATCCTCAGTATCGTAAACTGAAGATAAATAGCACTTAGTTCATCAGTTTATCGTGAGGATTCCATGAGATAATGCAGGAAGGACTCAGTACAAATGCAGGCACATGGTAAAGATTCAATAAAGGGTAGTGCTAATATTGCTATTATTGTCATCATATCATTATCATCTTCTTCATCGTTGTTCCGATTCCCTGAGGGTGAGACTTGCAAAATTCACATCAACTGTATTGAACCAATTACCTGAAGATGTCCAAGGTAGAAAGAGTATCTTGCTAATCAAAGCAGTGAGACGTGGTATTATAGTCCCCTTAATTAAAAAGAAGATATTCTAGATGCAAAAATAGAGCTGTAAGATAGGAAGAGATTATCATATTAAATGATCTACTCAGTTGCATTACTTCACACAAAGAAATTATAATAAGGGAAGAAAGTTTTGTACCTGAAGGGTAGAAAATAGGAGGAAATAGGAATTTTGGGTGATTATTCAGGCCTGTCTACCAAGACAAAAAGCCACAAGACACAGCACATATGAGTAATCTGGCCGTTAAGGGGGTAAGGGTAATAACAAAGGGTTTTCTTCATTTCTGCCTAAAATACTATCTCTCACAACTAATGCAAATGATGAGCACATATATAGCATCTACTGTGTGCCAGGTACTGTTTCAAGCACTTTATCCACTGCCCTGACTCATTTACTTCTCAAAACAGTGTCATGAAGTAGATACTACCATTACTCCCATTTTTTTCAGGTGAGGAAACTGAGGCACACAGAGAGTAAGTAACTTACTTGCACAAGGTTGAAGCTAGTAAGTACCATATTTGAACCAAAGTAGCATCTTAAACACTGTCCTGCCTCCCAAAGCCTTGGCTACTAATATCCCAGGCATACCACTCCCCTTTTCATTTTGCCAAGAGGATTTTTTTGTTGTTGTTTTGTTTTAGGATTTATTTATTCAAGGGCCCCTGGGTGACTCAGTGGTTGAGTGTCTGCCTTTGGCTCAGGTCATGATCCCAAGGTCCTGGGATTGAGTCCCCCACTGGGCTCCCTAGGGGAGGCCTGCTTCTCCCTCTGCCTATGTCTCTGCCTCTCTTTCTGTGTCTCTCATGAATCAATAAATAAAATCTTTAAACAAAATTATGTATTCATTATATATATAGAGAGAGAATGCACAGGAGTGTGTGAGCGCAGTGCGGGGTAGGCAGGGGGCTGGACAGAGAGAAAGGGAATGAAAAAGTCCTCAGGCAGACTCCCTGCTGAGCATGGAGCCCCACATAGGGCTCAATCCCACAACCCTGAGACCTTGACCTGAGCTAAAATCAAGAGTCAGATACTTAACCAACGTCGTCGCCACCCAGGCACTCCTTGATCAAGAGGTATTTTGATGACTAATTTTACTTCCCTAGTGTGTTTATATGGAAAAGGAGTAGGGCAAGATACTGTGGTAATTTTCTGGCCACATACAAAATGAATATACTGACAAACTGCGTGTATATCTCTTGTATGTTTGAATAATGATAATCAATCACATTGGGACTGATTCTAACCTCACTAATAACTGACTAACTGGACCTACACAACTCAAATAATGCTGCCAACTTACAAAGCCCTGCATTCAGCTTTCTTAAGTGACACTTCTGTCTTTAATCTCCATCTTTAAATATTAGGTTATAATGTTTAATTTTTAATATGTGGCATATTTATTAGCAATTATCTAAAATACTTCATGTCAATATCTTTTTATCACTTGTTTATTTCAATTATATTATGAATCACTTGAAGTAAATCTATCAAACTGTGTAGACACCTTTCTTATGAATCATCAATAAACTATTAACTCTGATATGCTTTTTGCTTATAATTTCCAAAATGATGCTGTCTTGATTTTTCATCCCAATTAGTGATAGCCTTTGTTAGGAATTAAAAAAAAAAAAAAAAAAAAAAAAAACCTTAAGCGATGAAAAATGTTACAGAATGCTGTAACATGATTGTGAATTTATTGAAAAGAAGGAGAAAATTAGAGCAACGAAGCAAACAAAAGATGACTTGGTAAGGAGAAACTATTCTTCTGCACACTGGGGAGCCAGATACTCTGTCTAGGACAGGAGGTGCTATTCCTCCAGTCTAGCTATCAAGGAGTAAGTAACATGGGACCTACTTCTCAAACATGCATCTCTGTAAATGCCAACTACTGCTCAGTCAAGCAACTTATCTCAACAACCCCAGCAGCACTAAAGGTTATGTTGTGCCCAAGATTGTGAATCCGAGAAACCACCGAGGAGCCGACACCGATGCAAACACACGAGGGTTTATTTACAAGCTCGAGCTTAGGTCCAAGTATACCCGACACAGCGGAGCAGGGACTTGGACCCCGAAGTGGGTTACAGCTGGGTTTTTTATAGGCTGGTCTAGGGGATTTTCAGAAGGGATGGAAGAATTTTTCAAATTCTGTTTACATTTTGATATGGGGCTTTCAAGGGTATTGAGGTCTGTTCTCATTCTAATATGGGACTTTCTACCACTGGTGTGGGCTCTGTTGTCTTTCTGGTATGGGATTACCTGCCGAGGACATTGAGGACATTCTGCAGTTTTTCCTGTAAAGTTCAGCTCTTATTCACAGGGGCCTAAGATGGCTGTACTTGTGCTGATGCTAAACTTTAGGTGGGATGGCCTTAGTTTTTTTCGGCCTCCACAGTTAAATATATATTTCAGCAGAATTAGTGGAACTCACACCAGCTAGACCCCAAGACTGGACCTTTAGTGCCCCTTTGCTTGTACTTACTGACCTTTGTCCTCATTTTTCTTTAAGTTCTTATTTCCAGCTTATCTCTTAACTCAGGCAAATGAAAACCAAAACCACCCCTCAAGCGATAGTGACTGCCCTGAGAAGACTTCCAGTGTCCCAGACCACCCAGACCTGTTAGAATCCAACCTCAAACTCATACCGGCACAGAAGGACCATAGAGTGACCTCTCGAATGACTGACAACTACTTTTACTTCATTATAATAGGAAAATCTCTGCCCCAGGAAGAGCACAAGCCTCATTTACATAACAGTATTGTGCATAGGCACATTCCTTAAGGCACATTCAAGACCTTGTGCCCACCTCTACAAACAATCACAGGGCACCCCTTCCTGGGGGAGTTTATATATTCATCCTAGCCCTAAATAAAAGGAACCTATTCACTTGCTCAGAGAGTCACAGCTTTGGAAGTCATTCCCCGTGATCTCCTTACTTGCTGCAAATAGTTTACTTTGTGTGACAATTCCCACCTGGTCTGTGACTCACCAAGGAGTGAACTCACATTGGTTCAGTTACAGAACCACCATAGCCTAGAGTGAATTTAAATTAAAAAAAAAAAAAAAAAAAAGACAACTCTGCAAAACCACTCTCCTTCCAAAGCAAATGTTGGCCTATTTCCTATGGATGATACCTCTCTCCAATCCTCAGATGGTTTTGATCCTGAGAGAGATTTTTGTGATGTGTAAGGATATGCTAAGGTTCCACAAACACGATCACGCTGACTTACTAGGTATCTAACACAAAAGATTTATGATGGCGGCCTTGCTCCTGAAGCCTCCACCTCTGCGGGAGGCCACAGCTGGACCCGCAGGAACCACGTTTCCAACCAGTATGACAATGACGTCACAGTTTGGAGCCCTCAGGGCAGGATTCATCAAATTGAATATGCAATGGAAGCTGTCAAACAAGGTTCAGCCACAGTTGGTCTGAAATCAAAAACCCATGCAGTGTTGGTTGCATTGAAGAGAGCACAGTCCTCTGACCTTGCAGCTCATCAGAAGAAAATTCTTCATGTTGATAACCATATTGGTATCTCAATTGCGGGACTTACTGCTGATGCTAGACTGTTATGTAATTTTATGCGCCAGGAGTGTTTGGATTCCAGATTTGTATTTGACAGACCTCTTCCTGTGATTCGTCTTGTATCTCTAATTGGAAGCAAGACCCAGATACCAACACAACGGTATGGCCAGAGACCATATGGTGTTGGACTGCTTATTGCTGGTTATGATGATATGGGCCCTCACATTTTCCAAACCTGTCCATCTGCCAACTATTTTGACTGTAGAGCCATGTCCATTGGAGCCCGTTCTCAATCAGCTCGTACTTACTTGGAGAGACATATGTCTGAGTTTATGGAGTGCAATTTGAATGAACTGGTTAAACGTGGTCTGCGTGCCTTACCAGAGACACTTCCTGCAGAACAGGACCTAACTACAAAGAATGTTTCCATTGGAATTGTTGGTAAAGACTTGGAGGTTACGATTTATGATGATGATGATGTCTCTCTGTTCCTGGAAGGTCTTGAAGAAAGACCACAGAGAAAGGCACAGCCTGCTCAACCTGCTGATGAACCTGCAGAAAAGGCTGATGAACCAATGGAGCATTAAGTCACAAACCAGTCTATATGTGTATTATCAAATATGTAAGAACGCAGGAGCCCTTACTGATGACGGTAATCTATACTTTGAACCGAAAGATGCAGCGTGGTCTTCTGGTATGTTTTAGGAATCGGTCCAGATGTGTTTTTCCCAAGTAACTTGTCTGAACCATATAATGGTGTGCATTTTTCTTTGAGAGGGTCTATATAATCATTTTCTAGAAAGTATAGTTATCTGTACTAATGTTTTTATATGAAGAACATAGTGTCTTTGTGGTTTTAAAGACAACTGTGAAATAAAATTGTAAAATAAAATTTCCCACTTGCCTGTGGGGAAAAAAAGAAGATTTATGATGAGGTCATGAGGAACATCAGCTAAACCTACTAATTTTGACTGGGAGGATTAGGAAATCAAAAATTGAATGAATGAATGAATAAATGAAAGAATAAATGAATTTTTAAAAGAAAAAATAAGTGGGCCCAGGTAGCTCATTTAAGCATCAGACTCTTGATTTCAGCTCAGGTTATGATCTCAGGGTCCCGGGATGGAGCCCCAAATCACACTTTGCTCAGCAGGGAATCTACTTGTGGTCTCTCTCTCTCTCTCTCCCCACTCCTCTCAAATAAATAAATCTTTAATAAATAAATAAAAGAATAAAATGCTGGTAATTAATTAGGTAACCATGAAGCATATCTAATAACCAGGTTCTCAATCTCTTATGTTTAAATTCCCTTTGTACATACATAATTACATCTAATTGATTTTGCTCAATAGAACATTCTTCTAAATATTTATGAGTACTCAAATACAGTGTTTGAGTAAGATGGCAGCATTGATTTGCCCTTATGTATTTCTTTAGACTCTCCTCTTCAATTTGCCACTTTTCTTTCTTTTGTCTTTTTTTTTTTTTCTTTTTTTTTCCTTAATGCTTGTTGTTCATCTTCCAGTCTAGGCCTGAAACAATTGTCAGTGGTCGATGAAAACCAATTGGCTAGAATTGATAACAAATGTTTTCTACTACATCTGTCTCTAAAATGTATTTTAAGATCCCTTTGTCTGTAATGCTTGCCATTAACAGTCATATTGCTAGACATATTTTATTATCAAATCATTGCCAGAGAACCCAAGATTTCATAAACCTTGGTATGGTTATTCCTTACTATCAGCATATACTGACTCATGTAATCTGTTTAGCTCAAAAAAAATTATCAAAAGCAACACATTTTTCTACTTTTTATTTCATTATTTTTAATAGAATGGCATTATAGCAAAAACTTGTGGTCTTAATTAAGCAATGACAATATTTCAGAATATTTTAGAATTCCAACAGACAACAAAGATGTATGTCAAACCTTCTACAAATTCCACTGCTACTTAATTTCAAAATAGTCTCCCTTCAGTGAAGACTTGCAATTAGGTTGTAACAAACTGGTTCCTTATGCAATGAAATATGCAAGACTAAATTTTTCTAATATGTGTCCTATCTCTCCTTGGAATAAATGGGCTTTCTCTGTATTTGTTCAGCGTTTGAGTTACTATCTACAAGTTTTGGGGGGGGGAGGTGGTTTGGGTTTTTGTTTTGTTTTGTTTTACCACGTACAAGTTTAAGTGTCTGACAATTTTTGTTTCCTTCAGAATGCCTAAGGTTAAAATATGGGTCAGCTACTTACAACTGTGCGACCATGATCATCTGTCATTATCACTCTGCATTTTACATGTGTGGAAACCAAGGGCAATAGCTGTTTGATAATATACTAGTTGTTAGAAAAGTCAAAATACTAATCTATCTTATTCCATATGATGCTCTTTCACTTTATTTCTAGGGATCAGTTTGAATTGTAGTTGAATCCTTTGAATATCCAATAACACCTCAATTATCTCTTGCTTCTGTAACATTTTTCTTTTCTTTTCTTTTTTTAAGATTGTATTTATTTATTAATGAGAGACAGAGAGAGAGAGAGGCAGAGACACAGGCAGAGGGAGAAGCAGGCACCCCGCAGAGAACCCAATGCCAGACTCCACCCTGGGACCCCAGGATCATTACCTGAGCCAAACATAGACGCTGAACCACTAAGCCACCTAGGCATCCCACATTTTTGTTTTCAAAGCTATTTCTGTCTAGAGGAATATTCATTAAGGTCCATTAATGTACTTGTAATGCAATTGATCAACTCATATTTTCCAACAATAGAAGTATGTGTTTGAACATTGTAATATAATTTTTTGGTAATTTCTTACTACCTGTTTTTAGAATAAAAGAGGTCATTTTGGAGAATGTTTAAAAAACACAGGCTTGGAGTTAGACTTAGCATTATTTATATTTTTTAAATTTTATTTCTATTATGGTATTTTGTCATCTTAAAAATCTTGCAGGCTAGGAAGAGACTCCCCATCTCTGGGCTAGCTCATTCATTTCCAGATAAAGAAGAGCTCAGCCACTCAGCCAGAAGCTTGCCTTTGATATGCAAACTAACCAATCCAGAGCCTGATTTCTCAATCTGGCACATAGGTCATGTCATCTGGCAGAGGCAATATTCCTCTGCCTTAATCATCCAAAGAGCAGCTACCAGGCAAGTAAGTACCATCCATATAACTCAGAGCCCAAGAAAATTATTTAAACTAGCCAATCCTAAACCATTCGCCTTGCCCTGCCTTGACCTTGGAAACCTAAATAAATGTTCTAGCCTCAGCTTTCCCTTTGCTCTTCCTTTCTACCTCCTCACCACCCTGAGGCAGCCCCATGTGGCTCTGTGTGGTGTGCCTGCTTCCAGACTTGAGGACTTGTGAGTATAATTAACTTTATTTTCCTGAGACTCTCCTGTATCTGGTTCTGTGGCAACATCTGACCCTCTATCTCATAAAAGAACACCGCCTTCCATGGATTTGAACCCTAGTTCTAGTACATACCAAGTTTGTAGATTTTAAGTCTCATCTGCCTCAGACATACAATCAACAATACTAATAGACCCATATTGTAGGGTTGATGTGAGCTTCCATGAGAAAATGTCAAGCACTTAGCACAGTGCCTGACAAGACATACTCAAAAAATTTTGACTGTAATGTTGTTGATTATACTGGAAGATATGTCAGAGATAATCCGTATTTCCTCCTCTTCCTTTTCCCCATTTTAAAGGTAAGCAATGACTAGCCAAAAAAAACTAAATTGATTTTCTCACTAATCTTACCTCTTACTCTAAATTTTTTTTTTAATTTTTATTTATGATAGTCACACAGAGAGAGAGAGAGAGGCAGAGACAAGCAATGACTAGCCAAAAAAAACTAAATTGATTTTCTCACTAATCTTACCTCTTACTCTAAATTTTTTTTTTTTAATTTTTATTTATGATAGTCACACAGAGAGAGAGAGAGAGGCAGAGACATAGGCAGAGGGAGAAGCAGTCTCCATGCACCGGGAGCCCAACGTGGGATTCGATCCCGGGTCTCCAGGATCGTGCCCTGGGCCAAAGGCAGGCGCCAAACCACTGCGCCACCCAGGGATACCCCTCTTATTCTAAAATAGCTCCCATGTCATCAGTCTGCTACTTATGAAAAATTAGAGATTTAAATGATATATTCTTATTGGTCAGAATTTAATATTTTAACAAATCTCAAATGCCAATATTAAAAACAAAAGGGGAAGGAATCCGGAGAAAAGAAACCAAACCATAACTTGGAAGTTATTGTTGACAGTCTAACAGATTTAAATTTTTATTAGATGACACATATTCATAACCGAACTAAAAGAAAAATTAACATAAACCGCTAAGGCCTAGTTTAAAACAATACATTCGGGATGCCTGGGTGGCTCAGCAGTTGAGCATCTACCTTAGGCTCAGGGTGTGATCCCAGGGTCCTGGGACCGAGTCCCACATCGGTCTCCCTCTAGGAAGCCTGCTTCTCCCTCTGCCTATGTCTTTGCCTCTCTGTCTCTCTCTCTCATGAGTAAATGAAATCTTAACAATTAATAAATAAAAATAAAACAATATATTCTACTGCCTTGTGTCATAAATAAGGAATACCTTATATTGATAGTGCCTTATATATTAGTACCTTATATTGATAAATTTTATTTTTGTTGTGCGTGAATTATTTAAAAACAACTAACAGAAGGTTGGGTAAGGTTTTTTTTTTTTTAGGTTTTTAAAATTTTATTTATTTTTAAAAAGATTTTATTTATTTATTTGACAGAGAGAGAGCACAAGTAGGCAGAGGGGGAGGAAGAAGCAGACTCCCTGCTGATAAAGGAATCCTATGTGGGGCTTGATCCCAGGACCCTGAGATCATGACCTGAGCTGAAGGCAGATGCCTAACCAACTGAGCTCACCCAGTGCCCCTTTTTCAGGTTTGTTAAATGAAATTTTTCCTCCAGCCAAAATTTTGAGATCTAATTATATAAATGCACTCTTGACTGTGTGATAATCCTACATAAGTTGATACATACTCTAAAAAGAATAAGCTTTTTTTATAAGATTTTATTTATTTATTCATGAGAGACACAGAGAGAAAGAGAGAAGCAGAGACATAGGCAGAGGGAGAAGCAGGCTCCATGCAAGGATCCGGATGTGGGACTCGATCCCAGGATTCCAGGATCATGCCCTGGGCTGAAGGCAGGTGCTAAACTGCTGAGCCACCCAGTCATCCCAAGCTTTATATTGTGACAAGGAACCTCCACAAGCTTTCATGCTTTTAATTCCCAAGACCATGTTTCAGGCCCAGACCACTCTTCTGTACTCTGGTTCCTGGAAGAGGCTTGAGAGCCCTCTGATCACTTTCTTCCATATTCCTAATGCTAATGGTCACAACTTCGCTCTCTTTTTAGTTGTTCTCAGTAGTTATAGGACAGTATTCAATTTCCTCCAACTCACTTCTTTCTTACTACTTCTAAGAAGAAAAGACATAAGCTCAAGACTACTTGACCACTCATCATAAGAAAGTAAAAAAATCTGAGAGAAGCACAGGCTAAAAAAAAATAATAAATAACATCTTACCACTTCTATTCTGCATTGTATTGGAAGTTCTAGCCAGCAAAATTAGGCCAAAAAATGAAATAAAAGTTACTCTAATCAGAAGAGAAAGATAAAACTATATTTGCAGATGATAGATCTTACATAGAGATAAGCCTAAGGGATCCACTTAAAAAAAAAAAAGAAAAACTGTTGAAACCAGTATATTAGCTAGGCTGCCAGATTGAAGCTCAATATACAGAAATTAATTGTATTTCTATACATTTTCAATAAACAACTCAAAAAGGGAATGAACATAACAATTATAACAGCATCAAAAAGAATAAAACAGGGGATCCCTGGGTGGCTCAGCGGTTCGGCGCTTGCCTTTGGCCCAGGGCGCGATCCTGGAGTCCCGGGATCAAGTCTCATGTCAGGCTCCCGGCATGGAGCCTGCTTCTCCCTCTGCCTGTGTCTCTGCCTCTCTCTCCCTCTGTATATCATGAATAAAAAAAAAAAAAAAAATTAAAAAAAAGAATAAAACATAAAGATACTTAATAAAAGAAGTATAAAACTTATATTCTGAAAAGTATAAAACGTTGGAAGAAATTTAAAAAGACCTAAATAAAATGAAAGCTATCTTCATAAGTTGGAAGACTTAATATTGTTAAAATGATAATACTCCTCAATTGATCTACAGATTCAGTACAGTTCCCATCAGAATTCCAACTAGCTTCAGCAATTTGGCATGCTGATCCTAAAATCCATATGGAAATGTAAGATAGAATAACAAAAACAATTTTGAAAAAAAAAAAAGAGCAACATGGGAAGGTATACACTTTCTGAATTCAAAACTTACTACAGAGCTCTGCAGTAATCAAAATGGTGTGGTACTAGCATACGGACAGACATATATATCAGTGGGATTAAGTTTAGAGTACAGAACTAAAACCTCACATTTATGGTGTGATTGATTTTGATTTTAGACAAGAGTGTCAAGATAATTCAAAAGAGAAAGAACAGTATTTTCATCAAAGAGTGTTGGTACAACCAGATAGCACATGCAAAAGAATGAAGTTGGACACAGAAATTAATTCAAATGGATCAAAGGCTTAAATGCAAGATCTAACCTATAAAATTTTATTTAAAAATAAATTTTATTTAAAAGGGGTGCCTGTGTGGCTCAATCCATTAAGCGTCCAAGTCTCGATTTTGACTCAGGTCATGATCTCAGGGTCGTGAGGTGGAGACCCATGTTGGGTTCTACACTAGGTGTGGAGCCTGGTTAAGATACTCTCTCCCTCTCCTTTGCCCCTCTGCCTCCTCCTCAGCTTCAGCTTTCTCTCTTTAAAAAAAAAAAAATAAATAAATAAATAAAAAACGTTATAAGAAGATGTGCCTGGGTAGCTACTTGGTTAAGTGTCTGCCTTAGGCCCAGGTCATGATCTTGGCATCCTGGGATTGAGCCACACGTGGGGCTCTCAGCTTAGCAGGGAGCTTGCTTCTTCCTCTGCCTCTCCCCCTATTTGTGTTGTCTCTCCAGCTCACTTTCTCTTTCTCAAATAAATAAAATATTTTAAAAATTTTATAAGAAAACATAGGTATTCATCTTGATGGCATTGGATTAAGAAATGTTTTTTCATGGGGTTCCCTGGGTGGCTCAGCAGTTTTGTGCCTGCGTTCAGCCGGGCGTGATCCTGGAGTCCTGGGATCAATCCCGCATCGGGCTCCCTGCGTGGAGCCTGCTTCTCCCTCTGCCTGTGTCTCTGCCTCTCTCTCTGTATGTCTCTCATGAATAAATAAATAAAATCTTAAAAAAAAAAAAAAAAAAAAAGGGATCCCTGGGTGGCGCAGTGGTTTGGCGCCTGTCTTTGGCCCAGGGCGCGATCCTGGAGACCCGGGATCGAATCCCACGTCGGGCTCCCGGTGCATGGAGCCTGCTTCTCCCTCTGCCTATGTCTCTGCCTCTCTCTCTCTCTCTCTCTCTCTCTCTCTCTCTCTCTGTGACTATCATAAATAAAGAAAAAAATATTTTAAAAAAAATAAAATTATCAAAGGAGCTTAACAGACATTTCTCCAAAACAGATATACAAATGGCAAATAAGCAAATGAAGAGGTACCTAACATCTCTATCCATTTGATAAAAACAGATCAAAACCACGTGAGATACTACTTACACCTAAGAGCATGGCTATATTAAAATAAAATATAGATAATAACAACTGTTGACCAAAATGTATAAAAACTGGAATCCTCATACCCTGCTGGTGTGTACTTAAAAGGATGCTGCTAATTTACAAAACAGTCTGGCAGTTCCTTAAAGGGTTAAATACTGAATTATATCACCCAGAAATTCTGCTTTTTACGTGTATACTCAAGAGAAATGAAAACACATGACTACACAAAAACTTATACACAAATGTTTATAGCTGTAATATTCGTAATAACCAAAAAGCCAAAATAATCAAAACACTCGAATATCCATCACCTGGTAAAAGATTAAATTAAATGTGGTATGACCGTATGATATAATATGATTTGGTGATAAAAACAAATGTGCTGATACATGCTACAGCATGGATGAATCTTGAAAACATGGTTCTAAGTGAAAGAAATCCATCCTAAAACACCATATATTATATGCTTCTAGATATGAAATATTCAGAATAGGCAAATCCATATAAACAAAACATACAAAAAAGTAGATTCATGGTTTCCTGGGGCTGAAAGAGAACAGGAGGCAGAGTAGGGGGGAAATATGGTGGATGAGCAGAAGGTAAGGGCCAGAAATAGGGAGGGGGATATAAGGGGGTGGATATGGCATTTCTCTTAGGGGTAATGAAAACGTTCTAAAATTTATTGTGCTGATGGTTGTACATTCAATTGTACAGTTTAAGTAGGTAAATTGGTGTGTGAATTATAACTCAATAAAGATGTTATTTTAAGAAATAACAATAATTGTTAAACTTTGTTGGCTCCAAGGTCCTCTTGAACTCCTGTTGTGTTTTTGTTAATTGTTTGTAACAGAGAAAAATATTGCTATAAAACAGAAACACAGTTATAAACAAATCCTAAAAGGGGGGGCTTTATTTGGTGAGCAGGATGATGAGCTTAAAATGCAAGTTTAAAAGCAAAAGGAAGTTAAATGACTTTGCATAAGTTTGAGACCTTGTGCGTGTGTGTGGATTCGGGAAATGAGAGATGCTTGGTGAGACCAGAAAGAGGCAAAGATGTAGTATGGAGAGAAAGCAGAGTAACAGATAGATTGAGTTGATTTGAATTTTGGTGAAATAAATGAGAATATTTCCTATTTAGTAAAGCCACCGTTCTATCTTTCTTGCCATGCTGTTGGGCCTGTTTTGAAGCTCTGGTCTGCACGGGAAATACTGAGCCCAACAGAAGCCATTATATCTGCAATGTTGGTGTGGATTTCGTTTTTGAGAGAAGTCCTTTTTGGTCTCTGCCTTGACTCACGTTAAGAATTACAATTTTTTTTTTTTAATTCTTTATGATTCTCTACATTTCAGCTCTTAGGTTTAATGCTGCAAATGCTCTGCAACTTGTCTTTCTTTTTCACAAAAGTGAAGCTTTTGAGAATTATCCCTGATGATACATGTCTACAGTACATTGATTTTCACTGCTCTGTGCATTCCATTAAACCAATATAGCACAATTCATTTATCCACTCTCCTGTTCCAAGTTTTTACTAATGCAAACAACATTGCAATAAAATTCTCATCCATGTCTGATTTTCCCCATGGCCTAGAGTTTTCTCCAGCATATAAAACTAGCAAAGGAATTGCTTTGTCATAAGGATGCACCTATTCAAATTCACGGGACATTGTCACATTGCTCTCCAAAGTGGTTGTGTCAATTTATAATCCCTCCCACAACTTTTGAGAGTTCCCTTAGCCTGAATCCTCACTCAGGGTGAAGGGGTAGCACTATCCTCACTGGGTGAAGGGGTAGCCTGAATCCTCACTCACCTCACTCAGGTGAAGGGGTAGCACTATCAAGATGTGGGTCTGAATCCCAACTCTCTCTCTCCCTGTACTGGTACTAAATTCAAGCCACCTGGGGCAGCCCGAGTGGCTCAGCAGTTTAGCACTGCCATGGGCCCAGGGTGTGATCTTGGAGACTTGGGATCGAGTCCCACGTTGGGCTCCCTGCATGGAGCCTGCTTCTCCCTCTGCCTGTGTCTCTGCCTCTCTCTCTCCCTCTCTCATAAATAAACAAAATCTTTAAAATAAATAAATAAATTCAAGCCCCTGGATTATTAAATATGATAAATACCACACCCCCACCCCGACAGACACCGTGTCAGCTCTGCGGTTCACTGTTCTTATCCTCAGTTCCTTCTTCATTTCTGACCTAAGGCGATTTTCCTGCCTTTCTTAGCAGTTCAGCCATGCATTTATAAGGATGTTAGTTATAATTTATTGAGCAATTCATGTTTGTAGCTAGAGGGTTTTCAAGTTATCTGTACTGCCAGACCCTTATATGCCTGATGACATTTTCAGCACGTGAGCAATCTTTAAACTTTCAGCTGCCCAGATGTTGGGCATCATAAAGAAAATAAGTGAAATCAAGTTAGCAACTACAATGAGCAATTAAACTGTCTTTACATGTATTCATCAGTCACCACACTGCAGCACAGAATGGCATTAAATGGTAGGGACCCTACGGATAATCTGGGTTTAATCCCTAACTCTCTTGCACATTAGCTGTGTGACCTTGGGCAATCTATTTCATCTTTCTGGGCCTCGGTTTCTTCATCTGCAAGGTGAGGATGTGATCATAGAACCTGCCTTTGTAGAGTTCATATAAGGATCCAATGGGTTAGTATTTATAAAAAATACTTAGAACTATATTGACACACCACATGTATCATGTCATCAGGTGATAAATAAAAAATGGAATAATAAATATTAGAAATTCATTTTTGTATTACCTATGAATATTTGAGTAATGATTTTTCCCTCCATCCCCAGCAGGACGAACTAACATTGGCAACATCATAGCTCTTCTTTTCAAGTTTAATGATTCTAGTGTTAAATGGCTTTTACCTAAAAGAATCTCTGTGCCCCAGAGCAAAATCCTTGTGGTCCATTGTGCCCCACACACAGGAAAAATTTTGCCTACCCAACCAAGGGGTTACATGGGCTGGAAACAAGGATGCTAAGAGATGGTAAGATGGAGAAGGAAATAAACATGAGAAGAAGGAGAAAAGAAATGTAGATGCATTTTTCCTCCCACCCTGGGACAAGGAGGCTGGCTGAATGTTCCCTCAAGGAACCTCTTTCCTCCTCGCTGGGTCCCCACAGCCTCCCTGCTTCAGCCACACAAATTTCTACCTGCTCCCCACACAGTCTCCTCAGCTTGCTTAGGTTCACAGAGGAGAGCTGAGCAAAATACTGCAAAAAAACTTCCTCTTAGTCTAGACAATTTGCATGCCTGAGAGTGTTGGGTCTGTGAGAAACTGCACCTCGGTGATCTGACTCTGCACCAGAATGGAACCTTAGAAAAAAAAACCCATGTGGCACTACCTGTTCTGTCATCATGCCGTGTGTTGTCATGACTATCCTTTCACACCATACACACACTACAATATTTTGTCCATAGCAGATACAAAATGCACTTTACTTAAATTGAGATGAACGGATTGAGGCTCGCCACATGGCCCTACAACAAACCTGGCAATGATGCCTCGTGATAACATGGATTTGGGATATAACATGGCAGCAAGTTAGCTCCCTTCCTCTGCACCATGTCCACTCTCCACAAGGCAGGCCAAAGTCAGTTCTCTTCTGAAGGGGAGTGAGGGGAGGTGATTACCCCATGACCATGGTGGACTTGCTCATGCCTAGAAAGGTATATATTCTGTTAGTAATACATAGTTAATTTCTTACACAGCTAATGGAAGTCATTGTTTCCTTTTCTCACACCATAACTGGAAGACTGCCTGGAAAAGTTTGTTGTAATATTGTTTGCAATCCCACATTTGACTTGAGTGAACTTTTAGACCTGGCTTACAGTTTCACAGGGGAGTAGGGGAGTATCACTTTATTTCAAGCATGAAGATAAAAAAATTCTCTGTCCAATACGGGATAATCTACATGGTGGACACATCACTTACTAATTCTATAGCTTTCCTTTTTTTTTTTTTTTTAAGATTTTATTTATTTACTCATAAGAGACACAGAGAGAGGAAAAGACACAGTCAGAGGGAGAAGCAGGCTCCATGCAGGAAGCCTGATGCAGGACTCCATCCCGGGACCCCAGGATCACGCCCTGGGCTGAAGGTGGCGCTAAACTGCTGAGCCACCCGGGAGTCCTTAGCTTGTCTATCCCATAGCATTCATGATTCAGAAAGAGATGTAAGGCTAACCAATGGCTGATTTTGAAGGTAAAAGAATTTAAATTGTTTTTAATTCTTGAGATAAAATAATGTTCTAGTTAATGAACTAGATGGCAGGAATCCTTTCAAATGTATACATGTATCAAATCATCGTAATGTAGATTTCAAATATCTTATAATTGTATCTGCCAACTCTATCTCAATAAAGCAGTGGGGGAAGGGCCTGGAAATACAGTATTCCTGTATGTATATTTTTGGAGGAATAATTTTTTCAAAAAATAGTTATCTGAATGATTCAATGTAACATCACTGCAAATTAAATTTCATTTTCTTATTTTTTTCCTAAAAAGTCAAATCACCTTATAACTTACGATGGAAAAATAAAAATTGTCTTCTAGTCTCTTCCTCACCCCTGATTTATGTTTTCCAGAGAAAAGATGTTTGACTCATTTTCCTCTGTTATTTACCATCATATTCCTAAATTATACCATGTATTATTGTTTGACTCTTTCAATACTAATATCTATTGACTTCATACTATGAAAGATGAGGATTTCATTTCCTCATTTCCAATATACCCTTTCTCTATTCACCTAATGTAGTTATATACCATGTTAGGTTTATATTCAATTTGACATTAATATTGTCATATAATAATCACAGCTGAACCATGTACTCATTAACGAAGGAAGCATTTCCTTGTATAACTTTATTTCCCTGGCCTCAATCAATGCTTCTTATTGGTTTAATTCGTTTCATACGTACCTTCCACTGATTCATGCCTAACTCCCTCCCATTAGTGTGACTAAAACTCACCAGAACATGTCCATAAACCAGAGGTAAATATAGCTATTTTGTTTCTTAGAACAAGCTTTCCAGAATCCCTGGATATTCTTGCTCTAACTGGATGAGTTTGCTTCCTGGACCTGATTCCCTGCCACCATTCTAGGATTTCTCTTTACCATGATGTCAGGAATTAACTTTACCTGGCTCTCTAGTTGGGTCTTCTGTTACCCAAATTCCATATCTTTTCTAGAAATTTGTTTTACTTGAGCATCATCCAGGAGGTTCCTGAGAAAGGATGCATGAAGACCAATGTTTTGCATCTTTTAAAATATTTTTTTCTAATCTCACCACTTGACTCTTTGAACATACCATCCTAGATTGGAAAGAATTCTCTCAGAATTTGGAAGGCACAATTCCATCATCTTCTGACAATAGTGTTGCAATTAAGAGTCAGATGCCATTGTTGTTCCTAGCTTTGTTGACAACTTCTTCTGCTGCCCTGCTCATCCCACCCCATACCCCACAACCCCTCCCCTGCACTGTGCTTGGAAGTTTTCCAAATCATAACTTTATTCCTAGTATTCCAAAACTTCTTGGTGGTGGTAATTTCTCTCCCTAGTCACTGTGCTAGGCACTTAGTCATTCAGCTGAGGACAGTACATTCTTTTCAACCTGTTGTTGGAAATATTTTTCTATTATCATCTTCTCCACCTCTTCCTCCTTCTTTGCTAATTTCTTTTGTCCCATGTTTTTAATTCTTACTACCTGGAATACCACTTAGTTAATGTTGCCTAATTCTCTAATTTTTTTATTGTCTAGTTTTATCTTTTTGTCTTTTGAGGAGATTGACTCAACCTATACTTCCCATCTCCCCGTTGATTTTGTGCATATTTGGGAGATAGGATCTACTATAAGACATTGTTGCTATCTGAATACTCCTCATTTAAAGCATCTTATTTTTTAAATGTTTTAATACTGCTTTCATTTTTTTTTTCTTTACTGAAAGAAAAGTGAATTTGCTTTTAATCTGGCTTATTTTGTCCTGTGCTTCATCTGTCGATGTATACATGGACATGTCCTCTACTAATAGTAAAGGATCTTTGTACTTCCTTCGATGAATTCAGTCGTCTATTTTAGTTCTGTGTATTAATCTGAATAATGGATGCTTATTTTCATTTTCAAGGCAGATGGCAAACTTTCCTACAGGTCTCATGAGATTTCACTTTCTCCTGGACTTTGTTTTTTAAGGTTGAAGTAATGAAATGTTGAGCAACTAAACAGTGAAGCTCCACAGGCAATGGGACATGGCCTCAGATGCTCTCATGTCCTCTGCCTCCCTTTAGTTGGGGTAACTTTCTACCTGCCACAGTGCAAAACAAGAACTGCTATACAATCTGAAAATGAACTGTTCTATACCCAAATCCCAGAGCATTTCAGTAAGCTCTGCTCTGGGCATTTTTGAAGCATTTTAAGGAAAGTGCTAAGGAAAGCTACCTCTTCAGAACAGATCTAAAGAAAAGCTCTGCTTCCCGATAGGATCTTTTTCAATACCATCACATTATGTTCACCTCTTTTGCTAACCAGGGTGAAGAGCCTTAGACCAGCTTAAATAGTGCAAACTGCACTTTTGTTAATGCTATTTTTCTCAGTTCTTCACTGACATTTCCAGTTTGGGAAGTACAAATACTGCATTCTTTGCATTCTTTCATTCCCAGAGAGTTCCTCTTTCTACCATCTTCTTCTGAAGGATAATCAAGGGCTTGACATGGCTGTTTGAAAACATAAGCTGCTGCAGGAAGACCCTCTAGGCTCACCCAGATAGTATGTGCCTTATGCCATACATGTCTGATTAGAAATAATGCCCTGGTAGAGCATTTCTTGGCCTGGTAAGCAATAGAACCTGGCCTGTCTCAGGTGCACAGATACAGCTCATCTTGGTAAGCAAGCTGCATAAAGGTTACAGTTTCTCCTCTCGGAGGTCATTCTTCTTTCAAATGGCATATCTGTTACAATAGTATCCACAGAGCCAGGTCTCAGTGGTGAGTTGCAGACAGTCCAGTGAACAGCATCTATGGGCAAGCACTGGGACAGTCTGTCTTCATTAATTTGGCTCTTGGTCAATCAAGAAGAGATATTATTTGCTGTCCTATTCACAGCCAATGTATTATTATCACCAGCTTCTGTAGCCCCCTCTCTTGGTGTTGCCCTTGTCCTACACATCCCATCAACTATTGTATCAGCAGGTTGAGGAACACAGGGCCTGAGCATCCTGCACATGAGAGCAGTTCTGAGTCAGAAGTCCAAAATGGAGATGTTTCTCTTCTGTGAATGTGATGCCCACAATGATTTGATTATCATGGATTTTCAAAAGATTCTCCACATCAGAGTTGGTGTTGTCAACTTTCCACTTAATCCTAAACAGCATCCCTAGAATTTCTTGCAGCCTGATTTGAGTGAGATACAGCAGCGTTTCTCTCCTGCCTTTTTGCATAGGACTCTAAGCTTTAACACTTGAAGATCAGTTTCTTCTTTTGAGCTTTTGTCAGTTTCATCTTTTAATGTATTTAAGATTTGTTGGAACGACCAACATATGATCTATCTCAGTGAACATATCAAGTACACTTGAAAATAATATGTATTATGCAACTAGCTATTGAGTGTAATATTCTATAAATATCATCCAGATCAAGGAGTTGATAGTTTGTTCAGATCCATCTATATATTTTTTAAAAGATTTATTTATTTATGCATTTATTCATTTATCTATTTTTTTGAGAGAGAACGGGGAAGGGAGAGAGAGAGAGAGACAGAGAGAGAGAGACTGAGAGAAAGAGACTTCTCTTCAGCAGACTCTGAGCTGAGAGTGAAGCCAGACTCGGGGCTCAATCCCAGGACCCTGAGATCATGTCCTGAGCCAAAATCAACAGTTAGCTCCTTAACCAACTGAGCCACCCAGCTATCCCAGATCCATCTATATCTTTACTGATATTCTTTAGTTCTATCAATTGCTGAAAAATAGTTTTAAAAACTCTTCAACTACGATTACAGAATTGCTTATTTCTCTCCTTCTGTCATTATCTCATGAATTTTGAAGCTGTTATGAGAGAAAAAAATTTTATAAATACTATGTCTTCCTAATGAACTGACTCTCTTGGCATTGTGAAAAGTCTCTCTTTATTTCCAGTGCTCTTAATTCCTTCTTGAAGATTGAATTTTAGTGTGTGAAGATTAAATTTTAGTGTGTGTCATTTCCCTTCAGCCTAAAGAATTCCTATTAGCATCTCTCAAAGGGTATGTCTGCTGGTGATGACTTATCTTTTTCTTAGCTACGGTTGCCTTTATTTAGCCTTCTTCATTTTTGCTGGATATAGAATTTTGAGTTGTCAGATCTTTTTTCACTTCTCTTTCAGAATTCTAAATATGTGTTCTGCTTTCTTGTCCACCTGTATAGAATGTGTTGTTTGCTCTGGATGCTTTCAAGATTTTCTCTTTATATTTAATATTTGTAATTTTATTATGATTAGCTGAAGTTTGGTTTTATTTTAATTTTTTTATTTTATTTTTATTTTATTTTTCCCATTTGAATTTCCCTTATTTTTCAAAAGCAGCCTTTTGAGGTATGATTGACATACAATAAATCAGTGAATATTCAAGTGTACATTTGGATACATTCTGAGATACATACATACTCAGGAAATCATCATACAATCAAAATAATGAACATATCTGTTACCCCAGGAAGTTTCCTACTATCTCTGTAATTTCTTCCACCTTTCATCCCATTCACAGGCTCACTGATTTCCTTCCTGACAATATACATCATTTTGTATTTCCTAAATTTTTTTTTTCTTTTTTTGGAGAGAGAAAGAGAGAGATCATGAGTAGGGGGATGGGAGAAGGGGCAGAAGAAGAGAGAGAATCCTAACTAGGCTCCATGTTCAATGCAGGACACAACATGGTGCTCCACCTCATGACCCTGAGATCATGACCTGAACTGAAATCAAGAGTCAGATACTTAACTGACTGAGACATCCAGGTACCCATGTACACTCTTTTGTCTAACTCTTGCAGTCAACATACCTATGTTGAGATTCATGTGCTATTGTGTGTATCAATAGTTCAGTCCTTTTCATTGACGAGTAGCAATCTACCATAATGATATAGCACATCATGTTTATCCATTCACCTCCTAAGGGACATTTAGATTGTTTCCATTTGGAAGCCATTACAAATAAAGTTGCCATGAACATTGATGAACAATCTTTTCATCTCTCTTGGGTAAATACCTAGGACTAGAATGGTTGGGTCATATGGCAGGTGTGTGTTTAACTTTTTATGAAACTATTAAGCTATTGGTATTTTCCGAACAGTTTTTATATCTCACATTCTGGCAAGAAGGGATTGAGAGGTCCATTTGCTCCCTATCCTTAACAACATTTGATTTGGTTAGTCTTTCCTCACTTTAGAAATTAAAAAAAAAAAGAACCTAATAGTATAGAATTTAATAGGTCTATACAATTTTATCACCACTCTAATTTTGTGTATTAAAATTGATTTAAATAACTTAAAAATCTGATTACAAAAATTATGTATTTTATAGAAAATTTCTAGAATATGAAACTATGCAAAAAATAAAATAAAAACACCTGTTATTGTGTCAGTTAGTCTTAACATTTGTTACAGTCTCAACTTTTTTTCAATACTTACATACACTTGTTTTATTTTATTTGATTTTGTTTTATTTTTTTTTTAGAGAGGGAGAGAGAGCAGTGCGGGGTGGGGGGGAAGGTGTAGGTGCAGAGGGAGAAAGAGACAGAATCTTAAGCAGACTCCATGACCAGCACAGAGTCTGATGTGGGACTTGATCTCATGACCCTGAGATCATGATCTGAGCCAAAATCAAGGATGCTTAGCTGACTGAGCCACCCAATTTCCCCTAAAATGCTTGTTTTAAAAAATTGATTCTAGTTTCAACAGCTTTCTAACCCACATTTTTTTCTTAATACTGAATCATGAGTTTTTGAAGTCATTAAAAATTCTTCTATAATGTATCAACTTTAGTGACTTTAAAGGTTTTCATCAAATGCAATGCCATACTTCATTTAATGTATGCTATCTATTGTTAGATGCTTAGGTGTTTTCTAGGTTTTCACTTTTAAAAAAATCTGGGGCAGCCTGGGTGACCTGCCTTCGGCCCAGGGCGTGATCCTGGAGACCCGGGATTGTGTCCCATGTCGGGCTCCCTTCATGGAGCTTGCTTTCCCCCTCTGCTTGTGTCTCTGCCTCTCTTTCTTTGTGTCTCTCATGAATAAATAAACAAAATTAAAAAAATAAAAAGAAAAAAAAATCTGATAAGGTGAAATACATATAACATGAAATGTACCATTTTAACCACGTTTAATGGTACAATCTAGTGTTATTAACTATGTTCACATTGTTGTATAATCAATCTCCAGAACTTTTTCATCTTGCAAAACTGCAGCTCTATATCTATTAATTACTCCCATGTCCTCCTCCCCGCAGGCCCTGGCAGCCACAATGCTACTTGCTGATTTTTTTGTGAATTATGTTTTGGGGTCATATCTAAAAATATTTACCTAACTCAAGATTACAAAGACTTTCTCATAGATTTTTCCTTGAAGCTTTGTAGTGTTCAATTTTACATTTTGGTCTACGACCTATTTGGAGTTAATTTTTCAATATGGTGGAAAGATTTGGATAAAAGTTCATTTTTAATTTTTATTTTATTTATTTATTTATTTTTTAAAGTTCATTTTTTAAAAAAGATTTTACCCATTAATTCATGAGAGACACACACAGAGAGAGAGGCAGAGACACAGGCAGAGGGAGAAGCAGGCTCCATGCAGGGAGCCTGACGTGGGACTCAACCCTGAGTCTCCAGGATCATGCCCTGGGCAGAAGATGGCGTTAAGCCGCTGAGCCACCTGGGCTGCCCAAAAGTTCATTTTTATGTGTGGATATCCACCCGTTCCATTACCATGTTAAAAGATTTTCTTTTGTCCATTGAACTGCCTTCACATTTCTCTGGAAATAAGTTATCCATTTTTGTATGGATATATTTCTGAACTCTTCAATCTATTCTTTCAATATCTATGCCAGTATCATACTGTCTTGATTACTATAGCTTTATAATAAATATTAAATCAGGAAACATTAGTCCTCCAACTTTGTTCTTTTTCAAATTAGTTTTGCTATTTTAGGTACTTACAATTCATATGAATTTTAGAGTCAGTTTGACAGTTTATGCAAAATAATCTGCTGGGGCTTTGATTGGGATTGCGATGAATCTGTAAGTGAATTCAGGAAGAACTGACATTAAAACAGTATAGAGTCTTCTGACCATGAACACAGGATATATTTCCATGTGTTTAGGTCTTCCTTCATTTTTCACACCAACATCTTTTTCCTTTTCAGGCTATAACTCAGAATGGCAAGGTCAGGTACTATTTCCAGCTCTGTGTGAGTACCAAGCACTATTTCCTCTAAATCCTTTCTGATCATTCTTTCTATGGCCTCACATAGTTTCCTTACCATGTACATGCACCTATCAATTCTCCGCTCATGCTAAAGAGGACCCTCTGGAATCTCTCTTTGTAACTCTTCCCTCTTTAATATTCTGTCTTACAAACTCTAACTCTTTTGCTCTTCTTAGACTCTCAGCTCTGTCTCATCAACTTAGGGAGACTGAGCCCAACTGGATTTGTTTTCGGTTCAGTGTAGCTTGGAAACACTCTAAAAGCAGTAAGCTGGAGCAACCATAGTAGTAACCTCATTTCCCATCTTTAGGCATCACTATTCTTTATTGTCTGATATCCAGTGTCTTGAAAAGTGTTGTTTCATATATCTTGTTTAATTTTTTTGGTTGCTTCACATAGAAGGGTAAATCTGGTCCATGTTACTCCCTGTTGGCCAGAAGTGGAAGTCACAGCCATTATTTTATTTTTTTTTAAGGATGCATTTTTTAAAGATTTATTTTAATTTAATTTAATTTAATTTAATTTTATTTTATTTTATTTTATTTTATTTTAAAGATTGTATTTATTTATTCATGAGAGACACAGAGAGAGATTGGCAGAGACACAGGCAAAGGGAGAAGCAGGCACCATGCAGGGAGCTGGACATGGGACTTGATCCTGGGTCTTCAGGATCATGCCCTGGGCTAAAGGCGGTGCTAAACCACTGAGCCACCCAGGCTGCCCTATTTATTTATTTTAGATAGAGAGAAAACACACACACACACACACAAGTGAGAGGAGGGGCAAAGGGTGAGGGAGCAAAGCAGACTCCCCACTGAGTGCAGATCCCAAATGGCCATCTCATCACCCTGAGATCATGACCAGAGCCAAAATCAAGAGTCACATGTTTAACCTACTGAGCCACCCAGGCACCCTGCATAGCCATTATTTTTCACATATTTTTCTCTCCTGTGCTCTCTCTGTTTTCCTTCTGGGACTCAATTACACATGTATGTTAGGCATTTTCATATTGTTTCACAGGTTTCTGAGGTTCTCATCCTTTTTCCCCCATCTTTATCTCCTACTTCTTCAGATTGACAAATTCTACTGATTTATCTTTCTTCCGCCACTTCCATTTTGCTAAATCCATTCACTGAATTTTAACTTTAAATATTGTATTTCATATTCTAGAATTTTCATTTAAATTTCTCTGCTGTGAATTTCTATTTTTTCATTTGTTACGAGTTACATTTTCCTTTGCTTTATTCAGCATAGTTGTAAAATCCATTTTTAAAACCTGCCTGCTGTTTCCAACATCCGGGTCATTTGGGGGTTCAGTCTCTTTGTTCTCTCTTCTTTTGAGAATGGGTAATATTTTCCTGTTCTGCTTTGCGATGTATTTCTTTATTGTAGCCTCACATCATGAATTCTGTAATTTAGAAACTGAGTTCTGCTTTATTCCTTCAAAATGGTTGAATTTTATTTTGATTAACTTGGTTGGTCTTCTACTGAACTCTATGCTGTTTGGAGTCTGTTATACACATGCATGGATAAGGCTTGACAAGAGATTGAACAAAGCTTGGCAAAGCTTAAACACAGAATTAGAGGATCCCACTCCCTTTCTCTCACTTTTTCAGGATTTCCTCCAAGACTCTCCAATATCTCTGGTAGCTCTGAATTCTGTTCTCATTTCTTCAGGACAGAAAAAGTACATGTTTTCTCTCATAATCTTAGCCATTCAAAGTGGTGCCAACTTCAAGCTGCTCTTAGGCTAAAAGCCATTTTAAAAGGGAGGGTCCCTCCTTCCAAATGCTGCCTTCTCTCTAAAATTGGCCTGTGTTTATTCACTCATTAGTGAGGTGATTGTTTTTCGTATCAGTGGAAAAGGATTGGTGCCTTCAGGAATTTTTGTTGTTGTTGTTGTTTGTTTGTTTGTTTGTTTTGCCTTCAGGAATTTATTGTTGAAGTGTTGTCCTATCCTCTGCGTTCTCTCTTTTCTCCTAAAGATTTCCTCCTATTATTCATTTGAGTCCCTTTCTTTCACATTAAAACTGTTCTTAAGTAATCCTTGGTTGCATTTTCTTTCTTAACAGTGACACTCTAAAAGGCAGATTAGAAGATCCACACGGGTGGCTGTACCAGTGAGTGGTAGACTTTCCCTAAAGGTAACTTTGCCAAGATTTTTTCGTCATTTTGATGGTGGGCCTTCAAATGTGCATATCTACATGTCTTTTTTTCTGGGGCTGGTCAATTATATGGTCAAATAGCTTAGAAATAATTTCCATACTGAAAATCTATTAATTGGGTGGTTGTCAATCATATAACTATAGATCTTTAATACAATTCCACCTTCAAATATAATGCATATACTTTATTGCTACTCTCCTGTGTTTTTCTCACTGAACCTATTGACTTAAGTAAATATTTAAGTTTAAATATAAAAAAAAGACAAGTAGAACTTCCTCAAATTTTAAAAGTTGGTTTAAGTGCTGGATGATGGCATCATATTTCAATCATCTCTTATTTTCATTGGAAATTTATTTCCTCCCCAGTAAGAGAGGCTACTTTGTCACATGTATTCTATGTTACAGCTGTCCAAAACTATTTCTATTCTGTCAAACAGATCTTATTCTTTCACACTTTCATGACTTTACACAGAATATACTTTCTTCTTAAAATGTCCCTTTCCTTTCTCTGTTTGGCTACATAATTTCTACTTTCTCTCAATATCCAGCATAGTGATCTCTTCTGTGAACACCTCTGACTATTCCAGACATACAGTTTAACTTCTTCATCCCTTTCATACTTAACTGAAGTAGGGCATCTACCTCTGTTGAAATACTTATTGATTTTGTTTTAATAACTTTGTATGTCTCCTTTACTAGTTCGTGAATGCTCTATAGTCAGAGACTCACACAATTTTATGAACCCATCTTACCAACCAAGACTGTCTCCACTGATGACCAGAGAGGTCCACATCAATTACATTCAATGTTCTCTTGTGGCAAGAATCAGATTACCCCAGAAGAGAACTTAGACTTGTACTATGGAATAGCATTTAGTTAAAAAAATACATAAATACACACACGTGTGTGTGTCCATGTGTATATGTGCATTATTATCAGTATTTTAGGAGAGTATTATCTGAAGCTATTTCATATTCAAGTATTTAAAATTCTAAGTGATGATAACTTAGAGCCTCTATCTGTAAACTCAAATGTATGCATTATAGGTAGCCCGGAATCTGTTAACCTTTATCTACTATGCTTTCTGCTGTGAAATTTAATAGGAGAGGGTTGGTGGTTTCTGTAGTGAATTTGCAATATGTTTCCATTTTGAAATATTGTGTATGCATGTGTGCAGGTGTCAGCTGGATAATATATATAACAGCTTTTTAAGTATTACAGATTTTACACAATAATAGAGATGGAATCACTACTTATAAAATAATTGGTGGAAGCTTATGTTTCAATTAAAAGTGACAAACCCCAGGCCCAGCCTATAGAGTGAGCCCTGAACAGCACTTTTCCCAGATCTTTATGTTACTAAACTGTTTGCAGGAGAGCCCAGCAGCTGTTGTGTGAATCTGCTGAAGTATTAGGAAAAAATATTCTCCAAGTAAGTTTAGCTTAAAATTCTGTAGAATTTTTTGAGGATTGTGAATAGATATAGCTATAAGAAATGTGACATGATAAAGAAACAAATGCTTTTACAGATGCAATAAGACTGCTTTAAGCAGCAACTTTAGCCATCCTGGAAATAAACAAAAAGGGAAATTACAGGCATGTCTATCTTCACTTTAAATGTACCTAGTGTAAGTTTCATAACCATCAAATGAAATAGTTCTCTGAAAATAAGTGTGCCACTAATTTCCTGAGAATTCTTACAAATTTCCTCACTCCAAATGTGAAAAAAATTAATATTTAAAACCATGAGAATGTTTACCTAACCAGATGGAATCTGGAGAATCAAAGAAACAGGAAAAAAATTATAAAACATGATCAAAACAAACATGCTAAAGCTTTGTACTCATGAACATATGCAAATATGATATGTGCGTGACTACCAGAAGGCAGGATTGGGGGTGGGAAGTTAACCATGGTTGAGTCCTTGACTGCAACCCCTTCAAGACTGAAATGCACTGGCTGTGCTCCACTGAATCTGGTGTGGGGAGGGCAGCTTTCCTCCATCTAGTCTCTCAGTTAAGGACTTTGCAATCGCCTATGGTGGGACCTGAAAGATCTCTTATAAAATTTTGGCCTGAAGCTGGATTCCCCTAAATGCCAGTCTAAATAATTGGTATTCAAATGCAATGTTCTGTTCTAAGGACTAGCTCAATCCGACCTCATCTATGAACATAAAAAAAGAATTCAAAGTGAGATAGGTGATTCAATAAGTTATACAGATCAGTTAATAGCCTTGGAGTTAATATCGAGCTAAGTAGATCATTACTGTATTTTTAGATATTTGTTTTTAATTTTTAATTCAAATTCACTTATTTAAATATTAAAATAATAATAACCCCACACAAAAATAATCAATTGATCTCTGACAAAGATGCAAGAAAAATTCAATGAAAAAAGAATGGTCTTTTCAAAAATTGGTACTGGTACAATTCCACATCCATATGCAAAACAAAACAAAACAAAACAAAACAAAAGAACCTAGACACAGACATTATACCTGCCATGGAGATTTACTCAAAATGGATTACAGACCTAAATATCAAATTTAAAAATATAAAACTTCCAGAAGAAAACATAGGGGGAAACGTACAGAACCTAGTGGATTAGTTTGCTAGGGCAGCCAAAGCAAAATACCAAAGACTGGGTGAACTGAATGACAGAAATGTATTTTCTCACAGTTCTAGAAGGTGAAAATCCAAGAACAGGTATTGGTAGGTTTGGATTCTCCTGAACCCTCTCTTTTTGGGTAGCAGATGGCTGTCTTCACACTGTGACTTCCTGTGGTCATCTCTCTGTGCACACATATCCCTAATGTCTCTTCCTTTTATAAAGATGGAGATCACATTAGAGTAAGGCTCCAACCTAAAATCCAAAAAAATGACAATACCAATTGCTGGTAAAGATGTAGAGAGTTGGAGCTCTTACTAATTTTTGCTGGGAATGCAAAATGATACAGCCACTTTGAAGACAATTTGGCAGACCATTCCATTTACAGCTAAACACAGTCTTACCATATGATTTGGCAATTGTACCCCTAGGTATTTACTCAACTGATATGAAAATTTATGTCCACAAAAAACACCTTTGTCCAATTGTTTATATATCTTTATTCATAATTGCAAAACCTAGAGGTAATTAAAATGTTCTTCAATCCATTCAATGGAATACTGTTTAATGATAAAAAGCAATGTGCTATCAGGAATGAAAAGACTTGGATGAATCTTCAATACATATTGCTGAGTGAAAAAGCCAATCTAAAAAAAGTTACATACTTTATTATCCCAATTATATGATATTCTGGAAAAGCCAAAATTATACAGATGTAAATGTATCAGTGATTGGGTTTGGATTGGGGATGGGGAGCCATCCCTAATCCCCTAGGGATAGTGAAGCACAGAAGATTTATTTAGACAGTGAAGCTCTTCTTTATGATATATAATGGTGGGCATATGATGCCATGTGTCTGTCAAAACCTATTGGAACTTTACAGCCCAAAGAACAAACCTTAATATATGCAGATTTTAGAAGATCACTTAGGCAATTCAGAGATCTCAGAATGAAATCAGATGGTGACAAAAATAATCTAACTGAAACTGTTAAATTAATCAAACAAGCAGGCCATTAGACTAAGGTGGCTTTATTTTATTTTGCTATTTTATTTATTTTTTTACTTTTTAAAAGATTTTATTTATTTGTTTGACAGAGAGAGCAAGCAAGCACAAGCAAGGAGAGTGGCAGAGGGAGAGGGAGAAGAGGGTTCTCTGCTGAGCAGGGAGCCCAACATGAGGCTTGACCCCAGGTCTCTAGGATCATGACCTGAGCCAAAGGCAGACATTTAACCAACTGAGCCACCCAGGGGCCCCAACTGAGGTGGCTTTAATGCCTTAGTAGCCTATATAAGCAAACCAAAATTGAAGCCTGAAATTCCTCAAGGTTGAGGAATCAAAACCTAAGGACAACCAATCACAAACAGCCAAATGGGCTTTCCCAAATAAGGCAACTGCTTAAGCTACAGCCAATCAAATCATTTCCTTGCTTTGCTTCCTCATCATCTCTTTCCCCTGGCTCCTGTTGCTGGAGCACTTCCAACCGCTTCCAGTTGGCACTACCCAACTCCAATTTGATTTTCTTCAAATAAACTCTTCAAATGCTCAAAAAGCCTCAGTTTAACAATTTTGCAAATGTATATAACCTCCCTGGGGGAATGAAACACGAAATAAGCGAGACGGGGGAAAGGCACCTACCTGAGTAACTTTGGAAATTAATAGGCTGTAGGACCAAAGGCAAAGAGACTTCTACAAAAGCACTATACTTTAATTAATAAAGTTATTTCCCATAGGGATGCAGGTTATTAGTTCTGAAACCTGAGTAGATACTTGAACAGACACTTCACCAAAGACGATATATGGTAAGCAACTCAACACATAAAGTGATGTTCAATATCACTAGCTATAAGGGAAATGCATCACAGCACAAACATTAGAATGGCCCAAATTAAATTTACCCTCCAGGGGTGCCTGGGGAGCCCAGTCGGTTAAACATCTGACTCTTGATTTTAGCTCCGGTGATGATCTCAAGGTCGTGAGACTGAGCCTCACATGGGGCTCCACACTTAGCACAGAGTCTGCTTCTGATTCTTTCTCCTTCTCCCTCTGCCCCTCCTGCTTGTGCTCTCTCTCTCAAATAAGTAAGTCTTTAAAAATAAATAATAGGGATGTCTGGGTGGCTCAGTTGGTTAAACATCTGTCTTTGGCTCAGGTCACAATCCAGGGCCCTGGAATTGAGCCCGGCGTGGGGCTCCCTGTTCAGCGGGGAGTCTGCTACTCCCTTTTCCTCTGCCCCTCCTCCTTTACTCATGCTCTCTCTCTCTTTCTCAAATAAATAAATAAAATCTTTTAAAAATGGGACATCTGGGTGGCTCAGCGGTTGAGTGTCTGGCTTTAGCTCAGGGCGTGATACCAGTTCAGGCATCGAGTTCCACATCAGGCTCCCTATGAGGACCCTGTGTCTCCCTCCGCCTATGTCTCTGCCTCTCTCTATGTCTCTTATGAATAAATAAACAAAATATAAAAATAAATAAGTAAAGGCTGCTTTTCAAAAAAATCTTAAAAAAAATAAAGTATACAAATAAACAAATAAAATTTTTCACCAAACCAAAGGGTGGTGAGAATACAAACCGGAACACTCCTACAGTGCTGGTGGGAATGCAAAATAATACAAGCACTCTGGAAAACTGTTTTCGGTAAGGTTAAACACAGACTTCACTGTATGCCAGTATTCCCTCTCTTGGATATTTACCCTAGAAGAATAAAACATTATGCTCACACACAAACCTATATGTAAATATTTATAGCAGCTCTATTACAATTGCCAAAATCTGGAAACAGCTTGAATATCTTTCACTGGATGAACGAATAAACAAACTGTGGTCCATCCATACAATGGGATACTACTCAGCAATAAAAAGAGGGGATTTTAAAATTTGATTTAATTTTAATTAGTGGAAATTTGACTTTAAAAACTGATATTTGATTTAGTTCTTGAAAAATTTTAAGGTATGTTTGGAACAACTTGGGTATATGAATATTCTTTTTCAACTGTGAATCTTATGAAATCTAAATACAGATGAAGTACATCTGATAAAATTTAACTTTCAAATCAAGATGTGTTGTAAATGTAAAATTATAATTGGATTTTGAGCACTCAGTCCAAATGAAGAATATAAAATATATTACTCACTTTTATATGGATTGCATTTTACAATGATAAGATTTTGGATTTATTTGGTTCAATAAAAACATTATTAAAATTAAAAAATAATAATGACATAAAGAACCATGTAAGTTATCACATAGTGGATATAAGGATGTATGAAAGAATGAAACAATAGTAGTAAAACAGAGAGTGCTAAAGGGCTTTGGGAAGATACAAGAGATAAGAGAAGGATTTAGGAGGGAAGATGATTGCAGTTAGCCCACCACAATGACAGTGGTGCTGAACTGATTAATTTAGGCTCTGAGGTTCCACTCACCAAGTATTAAACTAATTTTTCTTTTAATAAATTGGCCTATGGAGATCATTGAGATTAGCATCTTTTTAAAGTTAATGAAGGGTAGGCTTCTAAATGTTTCTGTATGCTCTTTCAATAAATTGCAATGTTCCTTCAGAGGGAGAAATTGAATTAGGAGGTGATGAATTAACATCTTAAAGGTGTAAAACCAGTTTTCAAGGTCAATGCTATATGTGAGGTTGGTGGGTCAAATTTTGCTAATTTAAGAGAAGGGAGTTTAGGTTCCTTTATGACTTAACATCATATGCATTTTCATTGTTTGGAGGCATCCCTCTATCTTTTTATTTTCCTAGAATGAAGCCTTTATGCTTTTGGGTGAAGTAAACACGGTAGTGTGGTCTGGTCTTAGAATCCCTTCCTGTCCATGCTTGACCCAGAATAGCATTCTGATACTTCATTTATTATTACAGACATTCTTTGCCAGTATATAGTGTATACAATGAGATTCAAAATTCAAATCAAATTTTAAAATGGGTGTTCTTGTCTGTTTCTCTGTAATAATAAAAAAAATTTCCTTCAGATACATGTTTTTTTAATCAGTGATTGAATCTCTCTCACTTTTCCAGATTCTGATAGAAGACAATCTGTGTCCCAGTTAATAGTGCTGGGAAAAATACAAGGACAGAAGAGAGTCAAGTAATGGGTTTAGTATTTATTAGCCTTTTCTTCTGTATAACTAAATAATGGCTCTGAGTCACTGTTCTCTTCAATGCTTCTCAGATCAGGACAGGGTTGAGGAAGACTGTAAGACATATGAAGGAATCTGAATATGATTTATTTATGCACATGTAAGGTGACCCTCCCTCCCACTCTCCTGATTACTCATGCCACATGAAAAATTTGCTAGTTGTTTCTATTTCTCCTTATAGAAAGGACTTAACCAAACACACAGATTCCAAGAATAATTTGGTCAAGATATACTTTTTTTCTTTTAGTTTTTTAATATCAGTAATAGGTTTCATTTGATTTTATGAGAACATTTAAACATTGCTATGATGCATGAAGCTATTTCTGTACTTTGTGTCATTATTACATTTTTAAGGTTATGTATTAAAAGTTAATGGTTTGTTTGGTTTTGGAAACTCAACTAACAATTAAGTGAAACTAATTAATCTGATAATAATGAAAAAGAAGATGACAGACTCAGATATTTGTATTGCTATTATTTTTTGAAGCAACAAAAGAGCCCCTTGTATATTTTTATACAAAGATTTTTAAAAATGAAGTATTAGACTGTCTGATATCTGGACCCCAAGCTCCTTTTCAAAACTCCTTATTCTCTTTCTCCAATTAAACCAGATGGTTCTGCTCATTATTGTCTAGAACTCTCATCTTGGTTGGCACTTTTACTCAAATCATTCCCCCAGTTAAATATCACGCGCCACTCCACCTTGAAATCTACAAATCTTTGAAGCTTTGCACCAGTGGCACCTCTCTCTTTCTTCTGGATCTGCACCCATGGCTGCTACTCAGTAGTGTATACCAGGTGGCATCCATTCTGATTGGTTAGCTCTTTTTTTTTTTAAGATTTTGTTTATTCATGAGAGACAGAGAAAGAGACGCAGAGACATAGGCGGAGGGAGAAGCAGGCTTCATGCAGGAAGCCTGATGTGGGACTTGATCCCAGGTCTCCAGGATCACCACCTGAGCCAAAGGCAGACCCTCAACCGTTAAGTCACCCAGGCGTCCCAGCTCTATATTTTTATTCACTGGAAATTATGCCATATCTATTTTTAATTTTTAAAATTTTACTTCTGCTGTCCATCATTAATTCAATGAGTATTCATTGAGCCTCTGTTCTACACTCTGGGGATAAATAGTGCATAAAAAAATCAACTCAGTGTTTCCCCTCATGGAGCTTATACTATAGCAAGCTTTCATTCACATATTTGACCACATTCTAATTCTAATATATCTTGGTAATTATATTTATACAGGTATAGATCTTGTGACTTAACTATATTTCAAACACTTCTAGGATTGTCTCAATCATTGTGTCCGACATAATGTCCAGAATAGAGCTTACAAAAACAGAGTCAAAGAAACCTAGAGGAATCTTTGGAGATTAAAAAAAAAGGTTGAATTACAGAATAGAAAATTAACAGGGAGATAAATTGTCAAGCCTATAGTCACATGGTGAAGCATTCCAAGCAAACTGGTTGATTTGATAAACTTGAAGAAATCTCTGGTTCAAACTGTCATGAGAGTCTTTGCCAAACCATCTCCCTCATTTGCTGGTTTACATTTTTCCTCAGTAGTTTATTCAGTAACAGATTTTCAGAGGCATATTCTCAATGAATCTCTCTATTTTTACAAATGGGAAAATGAGCCAGAAGACAATTTGACAATTTGATTTGTTCAAGAACATATCAGCTGAATATAGACAAGCAACAGCAATAGCAGCAAAAATCTACATAAACTATAATTTGTTTTTTTACAGGGCAGGGAGCAGAAGCATAACTTGTACTGATGAAGAACAGAGGCAAACCTGATTAATCAAAACATAGTCATGAGGGACACCTGGGTGGCTCAGTGGTTGAGCATTTGCCTTTGGCTCAGCGCATAATCCTGAGTCCCGGGATCGAGTCCCCACATCGAGCTCCCTGCATGGAGCCTGCTTCTCCCTCTGCCTGTGTCTCTCATGGATAAATAAATAAAATCTTAAAAACAAAACAAAAAAACATAGTCATGAAATAAAATATAGTGCAAAAACAGATACATACAAAGCCATCTGACTTTGAAGTATAACACTCACAGATTTTAAAATTCATGATTTTAGCCAGTTTAGTACTTCTAGCCCAGGTAAGATGGCTTAGACTTTATTTCTCTCTGCTTTTTCTGACTTACTAATAGTTGTAAACCCCAGAAAGAATACACAGGCAACTGAAGGAGAACTCTGAAAGCCTGTAAGAGGAAGAAGAACTGGTTTGGGACCCCAACAACTGGAGGAATAACAAAGCTGTCTCCACCCAACGAGCAGCAGAAACTCACCCAGGTCTGGTGTTTTCTGATATCCAGTCTAGCAACAGAAGGAAGAGCTCAATAAGTTCATTCCTCCTCTGAATTGAAGATGAGTCCCACCAACACCACCAGACAAAAAAAACAAGAGCCTGGATAATTTAAGTGGCCATAAAAAGGGTTTAAATCTCAAACGCTCCAGATGTAGGAATTCACCCAAAAAGCTTAGCGATATGGTGACTTTTTTTTTTTTTAATTGCATGGCCATAAAAAAAAAATTAAAAAAAAATAAATCGCATGGCCATGATTCTTCTCACTGTATATCAGAAATACATTACTGTATTGGAGGTCATAGAGATGAGAATTCCACTTGTTTCCATATTTAAAAAATATTTTATTTATTTATTCATGAGAGACACAGAGAGAGAGAGAGAGGCAGAGACACAGGCAGAGGGAGAAGCAGGCTCCACGCAGGGAGCCCGATGCGGGAGTCGATCCCCGGTCTCCAGGATCACATCCCAGGCCAAAGGCGGAGCTAAACTGCTAAGCCACTGGGGCTGCCCTGTTTCCATATTTTAAGGTCTTATTTTTACACCCGCTTTACTTGGGGACATCGCTACAATATGTCATAATATTCAAAAACTATTGACTGACATGATCACTGACTGCTTGGCAGTGAAGGTTCTCCCCATTCTTTCAGGGTACTTCTACGTAGAACCCTGCCAACATAGCCAGCAAATTCTGGATTGTACTTATGTTGACTATTGTATTTCCAACATAATTATTTTTTGGAATTGATTTGTAGCATCACTAGGAAATTCTGGCATAGAACTCCACATTTTTTGTTGAGCCTACATTAAACTTTAATGAATATAATACAGGGAAATTGGCCTTGTGATTTAAGACAATAGCAGGAATAAAAATTTATGAGTTTACAGGTGCTCTTTCAGTGAATATATGAAGACAAATGTTCCAAAATTTTAGGAGTGCTTGGGTGGCTCAGTTGGTTAAGTGTCTGCCTTCAGCTCAGGTCATGATCCCAGGGTCCTGGTATCAAGTCCCACATCAGGCTCCCTGTTCAGTGGGGAATCTGCTTCTCTCTCTGCCTGTTGCACCCCCTGCTGTGCTCTCTCTCACTCTGTATCTGTCAAATAAATAAATAAAATCTTAAAAAAAAAATCCAGGGGATCCCTGTGTGGCTCAGCGGTTTAGTGCCTGCCTTTGGCCCAGGGTGTGATCCTGGAGTCCTGGGATCGAGTCCCGCATTGGGCTCCCTGCATGCAGCCTGCTTCTCCCTCTGCCTCTCTCTCTCTCTGTGTGTGTGTCTCTCATGAATAAATAAATAAAATCTTAAAAAAAAAGAAGAACCAACTTTAAAAAGATTACAAAATTTTGTATGTGAACTTCTATTTAAAAATACCTGTCCCTGTCTTTAACATTTTTCTATAATAAGACAAATTGTATGCTTCTGTTTTACCTAAGTAATCCTAGAATTGGGAATTTATGGAGTTTTTTTTCCCCCCATGGATTGTTTTTATGCTTAGAACCAAAAAAGAAGAAATAAATGAAGAAAAAAGTGGCTAGAGTCTAGTGGAAAACATTATGCATAAATGAGTTAAATGATTTACCTTTGAGTCTTCTATTCATTAAGTTCCCTCTGAAAGTCATACTTGATATTTTCCCATTTAGTTAGGTTAATATCAAGTCATAATGTACTATTATCCTTCATTACCCATATGGCTAACCCTTATACTTGAAACTATCAAGATGATATGAACAGAATGCCTTTAGTTAAAACAGTCTCATGTCAGGCGAAAAGCCATTTTCCCCAAAGATCGGATTTGAGAAAATAGAGCAGAGGTGAGGCAATTTGGAGTTATTAAATATTTCAGACGCTAGATTTGAAATCCAAATGATCAGAGTCTCACTTTCTGCATTACACATATTTCAAAGTTAAGGATGAAAGCAATTCAGCTTTCATGACAGATAAAATCAACTCAGCTTATTAGTTCTGATGAGACGTAGGATGAAAGGGTTAAAAATGATCAAAACAGGGACGCCTGGGTGGCTCAGTAGTTGAGTGTCTGCCTTCGGCCCAGGGCGTGATCCTAGAGACCCGAGATCGAGTCCCACATCAGGCTCCCTGCATGGAGCCTGCTTCTCCCTCTGTCTGTGTCTCTGCCTCTCTCTCTCTGTCATGAATAAATAAAATCTTGAAAGAAAAAGTTTTTTTTTGTTTTTTTTTTTTTTTTTTAAGATCAAAACAGAGGTGTCTGGGTGGCTCAGTCAGTTCAGTGTCCAACTCTTGATTTTGGCTCGGGTCATGATCTCAGGGTTGTGAGATCGAGCTCCACATTGGGTACTGGGTCTGGGGCCTTCTTAAGATCTTCCTCTGCGCCCCCCCCCCCAACTTCTCTGTCTCTTAAAAAAAAATCAAAACAGAAATAACAATGGTAATGAAAATTAGATTTTACTGACAGCTCATGGGACATTGACTTTCATTAAACTCTTCACATGTTTAAATAATTAGGAACCTTATAAAATAAGTCATAGGTTAATTCTCAGTTTATAGTGATGTTGAAACTAAGTTCAAAGAGTATACTCAAGGACATACAGCTTTAGGTGGCAAAGTTGGGTGTTGACCTTAGAGCCACCTAGCCTTGGAGTACATTATTCTGTCATCTCGGTGATGAAGCTGTAATGATTGATAACTTTATTGCTTTATCTACATTATTCATTCAACACTCCCTATGTGCCAGTCACTCCGTAGACATTATATTTTCCAAATCTAGAGAAGGTACAATTCAATCTGCTGTAGCTATGCAAATATAATGAGAATTAGAAACATTCAACAAAAGGAAATGATGATTTAGGGTAAAAGGAGACGTATCAACCTGAATTACAGGTGTCCCAGTGTTTCACTGCATCTGTATCTTTGGGGAAAATCCCCAGCAGTGCAATTGCTGGGTTGTAGGGCAGATCTACTTTTAACTCTTTGAGGAACCTCCACACAGTTTTCCAGAGTGGCTGCACCCACTCACATTCCCACCAACAGTGCAAGAGAGGTCCCCTTTCTCCACATCCTCTCCAACATTTGTTGTTTCCTCTCTTGTTAATTTTCACCATTCTCACTGGTGTGAGGTGGTATCTCATTGTGGTTTTGAATTACAATTTCAGTATCAGTTGTGATTTATTTCTGGTTTTCTGGTAAATTTATCAAGGTCCAGGGCTCTCCTAAAAGATTGTCAAAGCCTTCTAGGATTAGTTGCTTGATCTTGACATTGTCTCAGGATTATCAGATTTGGGGTGCTGACTTATCCTAACCCAATTCTCAAGGACTAGAGTCCAAATTACAATTGTAGTTTTTAATTTATATAGAAAATTTTAATTGCCAAAAAAATAAGAATTTCCATTTCTGATTATCATTTTTTTCCTCTCTGCTGAAACACGAGATCTGAGGCCAAATTGATGGAAAGTTGTAAATTTAATCATGGAGCCTAGGCAGAGTCATTGCTCTGATTTGAGTCTTTGGTGACAGTATACTCCATCTCATGTATCCTATAGTCCATAGAAGAAAGTCAGACTTTGCATGAGTTTGTCAAAATACTTGTGATGCTGAGACACAAAGACAAAAAAGTGTCATTTGTTTCACCCCAAAGTTGGCTAACCAACCTCTCATTGAGATAGTCTTCCTGGGGTGCCTGGGTGGCTCAGCAGTTGGGTGTCTGCCTTTGGCTCAGGGCATGATCCTGGTCCCTGCATGGGGTCCCTGCGGGGAGCTTGCTTCTCCCTCTGTCTGTGTCTCTGCCTCTCTCTGTGTTTCTCATGAATAAATAAATAAAATCTTTTTAAAAAGGGATAGTCTTCCTAAAACTAAGTTAATACTCTTCCTACGGTAGTCAATTACTTGTTCAGTAATTACTCCATCAAATGCGATGCTACCATTTTATAATAATTAGTTGTAATCCCCCTTTATGATCATGAAATGCATAGAAAAGAAAGCCAAACTTCACCCATATTTTAAAATAAATACTTGGTTTAATATGTAGTATATTAATAACAAATTTGAGGTATGATAAGGACAACAGATCAGGAGACAATTGTCATTAAAAAGTTTATTTATAGTTCCCAACAGGAGGGGGCATACAATGTCACTAAGGGCCACACAGGGAAGCACCAAGGTTGGTCAGGAGGCAGAGGAAAAAGGGAGGTGGGAAACTGAGGCCAAGAGCCTTTATTGTAGTTTCCACAGGAAAGAACAGGCGAGGTTAGGTAAGCGGACTTAGGACTGGCTGGTTGGAAAAATTTCAGCAGACTCCAGAGCACAAGGGCTGCCCTTAGTTGCCTGGTACCTGGCCCTGGGGTGATTAGAGCAGGTGGATAGTGGCCTGAAGTGTGAGAGCCTCTAAAGGAGATGGTTGGGATGTAGCCTCTGAATTGACTGGTTTGTACTGGAAAAGTACGCCTTCAGGCAAACCGTCTACTACCTCTAGAGACTGGCTGATCCTGACAAGGGCAAAACCCAACAGGGTTGGCAAGACTCCAGATGTCAAAACGTTGAAATACAAAAAATGAAAAGCCATGATTAATACAACATTACACCCTTAACCTATTATAGGAACCTGATCTGAAATATATATTTCAATATACAGATGCTCAGGCATGACTGCACCAGGAGATGTAATGAAGGGATCTGATCTTTGCATGAAAACATAGAATCACCACAGAAATGACACGTGAGCAGAATGATGCTGGTGGGGGTTTTCATTTATACTTCTTTGTGTATGTTTATTTTTCTTTTTTGAGATGAAAAAAATCCTAATTGGCATTGTAACCAGGGGACTGCCTTCCTCAAGTGGTGAATAGTCCTTAGAAAAAAATATAATCCTTCTTCAATTTGCATGGTAATGACATTTCTTGAAATTTCGTCTATATTTAAGAATAAACTGTTTAAAACCATTTTAAGTTTGTATGTTAAATTGAGTTGGGTTCTAGACTTAGATAATTATAGCTTTTCTTTTATGTTTATGCCCATAGGGACATGGGAAGTAATGTCCAACATAAGAAAATTCTTGGTTTTTCCTACGCATGGCTCTGACTAGCATGCTCAGCACCAGCCCATTAGATACAGTGGTACAGTCAGTTCTGTCAGAATGTGACATAGTCCTAAAAACACCTGTCATGCAAAATTGTGCAATTAAAAAACCACAGGGCTTATGATGGAGGAAAATGGGAGTTAGAGGCACAAAATTCAAAAATTTTGTCAGCAATATGTTAAAAGCCAAGCAAAACATTGAAACCTAATAAAAATGGTAGCAAAATATTGTGTGTTCAGTGTTAGTAAATGTATAACTTCTAGGGTAAATATGGCACCTTACCTTGCAGAAGACCTGGAGTTTGCTTGGGAAGTAGAGATTGGAAGGACTACAACGTGCAAGTCATTGTGAAGTGATCAAAGAGAGGTAATCTAAAAGCCTGAGGGGTGGGTGGGAATTGTAACATCCAATATGGACAGGTATGACTCATTGTCCTCCTGTTGGTGATTTCTCTCAGTCTTCATTCCTGTGGCATGTCTTTTTGCCTTTGAGCTGTAGGTCTTTTGGAGCATGTGTTTATAGTAGATACCAAGCTCACCAAAATTGAAATTTTGATTCAATGTATATATAACCTTAGTCTTCAATTAATGTCCACCTCATTGCTGGAATTTTTTTTTTTCCTCCAGATTTCCCATCTGCATTAGGAGCTTCACCTGGCAGCTGAAGACTGGAAATTGTAGTGACGTGGAAAACTCCTAAGCCTGGCAGTACTAACACCAATAGGATCCTTAGAAGTCTTGATGATTTCCATTAGGATCCTCTAGTGGTTTCTCCTTTGTAAGCACTACTTGGTGTTTTGAACTAGAATTCTTTTTTTTTTTTTTTAAGATTTTATTTATTTATTCATTAGACACAGTGAGAGAGAGAGAGGCAGAGACACAGGCAGAGGGAGAAGCAGGCTCCATGCAGGGAGCCCAACATGGGACTCAATCCCGGGTCTCCAGGGTCACGCCCTGGGCCAAAGTGCGTGCTTAACCCCTGAGCCACCTGGGCTGCCCTTGAACTAGAATTCTTAAGCAGATTTAGGATGTTGCATAAGTGTTTTTGTTTTGTTTTATGTATACAATTTTACAAATACAAAAGAATAATAAAACATAAACTTGTAGGATAACACATGGTGACCTGAAGTAGCTGGTAGATATTTGGAGTGTGTGTGTGTGTATGTGTGTGTGTGTGTGTGTTATGGGGTGGAAAACTTTTCCCTTCTTCCATTCTAGGTTTTTTGGCTGGTCCGCTAAATAATTGACATAAGCAGAGTAACAGGGGAAAAACAAATTTCTTTTTTTTTTTTTTTTTTAAAGATTTTATTTATTCATGAGAGACACACAGAGAGAGAGAGAGAGGCAGAGACAAAGGCAGAGGGAAAAGCAGGCTTCATGCAGGGAGCCTGATGTGGGACTCGATACCGGAACTCCAGGATCATACCCTGGGCTGAAGGCAGGTGCTAAACCACTGAGCCACCCAGGGATCCCCAACACATTTCATATGTACATGAGCCCCAATAAAATATTAGACTTCCCAGCAGTCAGGTAATTGAGATTTACATACTATCGTGAGTTAAAGAGAAGGAGATAGTCTGGAGGCGAAGTCTGAGGCTTCAAAGGGAAGGGAGATAATTCACAGGAAAATGAAAAGAGCAAATGTTTGATAAATTTTTGCCTTGCCATGCAGTTAAGTCTTTTTGGATATAAAAAGTTATCTCTGCTAATAGCTCTCTTCTTCTAACAGGCCACCTATCTAAAATCTTAAAAGCAGTTAATGGGCAGGTAAAAAGCTCTTCTTTACTCTGATGGGCCCTGATAGTCTTCAGCTCAAAATAATCCACATGTGAAGTGTGTGAAGTGGCATTTTCTGGGGTGGTGTATTCTGCTCCCTACCCAGTGCATGTGTATGTTGTGTATTCCCACACAATTGGGTTCATCTGGGTGCAGTTTTCTGCATTTACCTTAGTGTTTCCTGTGGATGAATTTTGCAAAAAGCAAACTCGAAATTCGCCTCTATGCTCAGATTGTTCCCTAGTATATTAATTGCCTTGGAACGAATTCACAGGTTTGAAACCAACATCATAGCAGAAGTGACTGCACATTCGATCATTGTTATAACAATAACATCCCACAAACCTTTTCCATGGCTCTCTAGGAATGAGAACCGCCACTGGCATATTTCTTCATAATTCCTGTTGGGGAAATGTTATCTCTAGAGTCTTTTTGTCCTGCTGACCTCATGTATTAGTTTAACTCATTAGTTTAACTCATTTACACTGCTCTCAGAGCTACTGATACATCCCAAGTTATATCAGAGCACAAAAAAAGGGGAAAATTAACTCCATTGTGAAAGACCAGAGAAACTTGAACAATGAAGATGAGATGAGTCATGAAGAATCAGTGAGCATTCTTCAGGCACCCTGAACAAAGGCCCTAAGGCATGATTTTATTGAACAGAGAGTAGCAAGGAGTTGAATTTGTTAGAATGTGGACTGTACAGAGGGAGTGGCAGGGAAGAGCTTGGGAAATTCTTTGCTATGCTAATAAGCTTGGACTTTATTCTTGGGTGATAGCCAACCATAAAGACTTGCAAGCTGAAGAAAGACGTGCTCCGTGTGCATTTGGAAAGATTAGCTATAGCAACAGACTGAGGCCATTCCTGCAGAGCTTGGTGGGATGATGCTCTCAGTCTACTGCAACCATCAGCAAAGGTTCTCAAAAATGCAAAGTATAAACTTGAGCAAAGGCACACGTGTCTTTAAAAAAATTATAGGAAACATAATTCCCACTCTTTGTTAAGTAACTACTCTGTATGCCAGGCAGCATCCTGTGCCCTCCAGGCATTTGGTTTTTAAATTCTCATAACATCTATATGAGTTTGATCTCATTTAATCAATTTTTACCACTGGTGCAAAGACTAAGCATAGTTTAATTAATTTGCCAAAAAGTATTAGATAGTGGCCGATCAAGGATTGGGCCCATGATCTGTGATCTCCAAAGCCTTCTTCCTAATCTTTACCTTGAGCCACTTTTGTTTAAAATAGCAGCAGTTTCTAAAGAAGTATGTCCCAGGAAGAGAGGGGCTACAAAAATAGAGTCTTCCTATGTGCTAGACTAGTCCAACCAGTTCATACCAATTCTGGTGAACCTTTTCTTTCTCAACAGTGTTCCAGTTTGGAGAGGAGGGGGGAGAAAGCAAATAAAGATAAACTCCTGTAAGTTTCTTGTATTATTTACTTAAGGTGCAGTACAGTAAGTCAAGGATGCCTTTGGAAATGTATACCACTGAAATACAAACATGTAGAACTAAAAATCACTAGTAGAGAAAAAAGGGTAGTAATAAATATATTTGATTAATTGGAAAGAGGGCAGGAAAAGAGAAGTAAAAAACATCAAAGAAAGAACAGGTGGGGCTAGTAGAAAACAAACAACAAGAAAATAAAATTAAACCAACTATATCAACACTTAAAGTGTTAAGCAGATTAAAGACTCAAAAGACAGAGGTTGTTATATTGGATAAAAAAATAAAAATAAGATTCAACTTGTACTTCAGATATACACCTTAAATTTAAAGACAGAATGGGCACAAAGGGAACTTGAGGAAATGGTGAGCTCTGAGGATTGAGAAAGGGAGTTTGGTAGAAAAAAAATAGGAGCTTTCCATTTAACCTTGAGGGCCAATTTGAACTTGCAGCTCACAAATTTTCAGAACTCACATCTCCAAGAAAAAGTCAATTCAAAAATACTGCGACAAAGATAAAAGTTAAGGATGCAGAATTAAATTAAGACATAATGAAAATATTCTTGCTAAAAATCCAAGAGTGGAAACTTAGGCTTCTAACTAATATAGGTAATATGCTCCCTGGTACTATGTGACTCAGACATTTCACAATTAATTTAAATGAGAACCGTTTCTGATCACATCGTCACACATCCAACTGTAACTTCTTTTTTTTTTATTAAAGATTTTACTTATTTATTCATGATAGAGAGAGAGAGAGAGAGAGAGAGAGAGAGGCAGAGACACAGGCAGAGGGAGAAGCAGGCTCCATGCCAGGAGCCTGACTCGGGACTCGATCCCAGATCCCAGGGCCATGCCCTGGACCAAAGGCAGGTGCTAAACTGCTGAGCCACCCAGGGATCCCCCCAACTGTAACTTCTTAATGAAACTGCCTCACAAGAAAACATACAATGAGCAGTTTGCCCAATCTAGTTTTATAACAGCCACATCATTAAACACATAAAAGAATTTTGCAGTTGCTTAATAATAAAGAATTTATGCTTTCTTAGCAATAAAAGCATTATCTGGGTTGACAATTAGTTTCCCATCATTCTTTATATAAACAATCAAAGTTAATTGAATGATATTTCAGAAAATATTTCAGTCCCAACAGCATTTTAAAACCTTTCAGTTAAAGGCAGTAAAGATTTTATAGCTAGTATATAAGTTGCTAGAATTTATCCACATAGCATATATTAATTAAATTATCACATTATAGGGATTTTTATGTTGGTTGGAGGGACTAATCTGTTTTCTAAAAAGGTTTCCTTTTTTCAATTCAAGTGACAAATTAGAGAACTAGATCATTTCTCTTGGGTGAGCTCAGATATGTCTCACATAGAGCATATTACAAAAAAGAACATATTACAAAATATCTGCATGTCAGATAATCTCTGTGTGTTCCTGGCTGGACACCCTGACCCACTATGAGTTAAGTGTGGGCTTAATACCAAAAGTTGACCTTATCCTTTTGATGTAGAATAAAAAGATGTAAAACACTCCTTCATTCTGAAGCATTTAAGAATATTGCTTCTTTTTTGTGTGTTTGAAAACAGCTATTGACAGCAAAGTCAAAAGAATAGCTAAAAGCACTCTTTGTACATAGAAATCATCTTCTGATCTGTGGCTATTTGTACTTAGTGGCTAGTCTTTTGCTTTGGGGCTGTTTATAGGGCTATTGCTATCTGAACTCTGTGCACTTCTCAGTGCTGAGCTAAGTACATCAATTTCTGACTCTATAGTTGAAGATTATCTGCCTGGAGTTGTTTTCCTGGACCTCACAGCTTGATTGGGAAGTTTTCTCATTGGCCAAAGTTGAAGCTGTATACAGGGCGAGATGGATGACGAAATAATTTCAAAAAAGGGGTTCAGGGGATCCCTGGGTGGCGCAGCGGTTTGGCGCCTGCCTTTGGCCCAGGGCGCGATCCTGGAGACCCGGGATCGAATCCCACATCGGGCTCCCGGTGCATGGAGCCTGCTTCTCCCTCTGCCTGTGTCTCTGCCTCTCTCTCTCTCTCTGTGACTATCATGAATAAATAAATAAAATCTTTAAAAAAAAAAAAAGGGGTTCAGAGAGATCAGGAACAATGACAACTGAGTAAGGTGGTGGATGGAGGGAACCAGGCTGGTAGCGGTCATCTTGCAAAAGGGGACACCAGATTGCATGACAGGGCACCCAGAAGCGCCTCTCCCAGCATCTTGGGTGGGACTCATTTTTGTGTCTCTGCACTGTGCTCTGTGTCCCCCCCCTTTCCTGAAGGTCTTGGTGTTCTTTGTAATTTGATTCCCAGATCAGAGCAACACTGAGCATTTTATAAACCGAATAAGAGCAATTTGTGGTTGCTCTTCACTCTCTTGCAGAGGACAGAAAGTCAGCTCATCACCACAAATCGACCAGGCCAAAGGAGAATAATATCAGACTGAACCAAGAGAAAGAACACCCTCCACACCGCTGCTACGTATAAAACCAAACCAAACTGAACATCATTTCAAAATAATTAAGTTCCACTTGAATTATATCTTCAAATGAAAATCCAATAGCATTTCTTTGGGTTGTAACTGAGGGGCAAAGGATAGCATGCAAGTTTAACAGTGATATTCATATTCACATGAACATGTGCATATGTACAATAATAAAATCCATTTTTCCAGCCAAGAATGCCTATGGAAAAATTCCTAGTTATGGTACCATTTGATTTTAAATTTGGCGAATGTATTTTTAAACATTTCAAAAATAAATTCAGTATTCGAATTATATACATAACATAATTACTACGGTTTCTTTTTTTTTAAGATTTTATTTATTTAATTGACAGAAAGAGAGAGCACAAGTATGCAGAGTGGCAGGCAAAGGGAGAGAAAGTGCTTAGCAGGGAGCCCCACGTGGGGCTTGATCCAAGACCCTGGGATCATGACTTGAGCCGAAGGCAGACACTTAACTGGCTGAGCTACCCAGGCGCCCCAATTACGGTTTCTTTTTTTAGGAGAAAACCATTTTGTGAGACAATTGACCAGATCTGTAATATTTAAAAAGAGTAAATAGCTTTTTAAAAAATTCAAGAACAAACCAACCAACAAAACAGAAACATCTTGCACTTTTCTAAATATCTACCTGGACATGAAATTGAGTAGAGAATTACAGGTAAAATATATAACTTATCAAATTATAGCATACTTAATAGTTTTAATAAAGCTGACATTCAGGGTACCTGGGTGGCTCAGTCGGTTAAGCATCTGACTTTGGCTCAGGTCATGATCTCTGGGTCCTGGGATCAAGCCCTGCAGTGGGCTGCTTGCTCAGCGAGGAGTCGGCATCTCTCTTTCTCTCTCCCTCTCTCTCTCTCCCCTGCCCCCTCTGCCCATCCCTACTGATCATGCTCTCTCTCTCTCAAATAAATAATAAAATCTTAAAAAAACATAAAGTTGACAGTCCCCTTAACTATTTCCAAATACTGTATCTATTTTCCTGAGTAAAGAAATAATTATTTTTTGGAGATGTGATCTCCTGAAAGATGAACTTTATTGTGCATATCATAGAAGATATAGGAACTAGATACTTTTTGCAAAGTATGATGCCACAGATCCATGCGGATTCAACTACTCTAACAACAAATATTTACATAATACTTGAGTTTTTAAGCACTTTCTGTAAACTTCCCATGTAACCCCTATATTAATTCTGTGACTGGTTCCTTCTAAAGCTGAGAAAACAAAGCCTCAAAAACTCACCCATATGGGGCAGCCCGGGTGGCTCAGCGGTTTAGCACTGCCTTTAGCCCAGGGCATGATCCTGGAGATCCAGGATCAAGTCCCATGTCCAGCTCCCTGCATGGAGCCTGCTTCTCCCTCTGCCTGTGTCTCTGCCCCTCTCTCTCTGTGTCTCTCATGAATAAATAAAATCTTAAAAAAAAAGAACTCACCCACATTTACAAAACTACAACATAGAAGAATGGAGATTTGGGATCAGGTTTTTCCACTAACTTTAATATTTTTCAGGTAAAACTACAATTGTGATAGAGATTCTTTAATGAGCCTCAAATGTATATTATGAGGCAATTCCAAATTGTGTGCTTCACTTTGCAAAATGGACAGAAATGCTGTTAAAGTCATAGATATACGCTAATAGTGAACTATGTAACATCTTTTTATAGTCAAATTTGAATGGATGGACGCCAATTATTAGCCTCGAACCCTGAATTAAAAAATGCTTTTTGCTGTCATTATTTTGCATACTGTAATTAAAAATGGAGAATTCTTTTATTTATAAATTCCAGGCTACATGAAGCCGTTAGTTGGGCTCTTCTGTATAAATAGATAGCTAGGACATGATGTGATAGATCTTGTGTGTATAAGGCAATAAGATAATATGGATGCAGAGACCATCATTCTGCAGATGAGAGGGAAGAAAATTCTGGGAAATCTATGGATTAGCTTGGTCCATATTCTCTAAAATAGACGATAAAGCTACAAAGGGGCAGAATCTGGAGCTGCTGATTCTTTCTTCACTTCGCTCCAAGGCTTCCAAAGGCAAAAATAAACAATACCTCACTATGCTGCTGCCAATTTTTTAAAAAAGAATCCAGAGAAACAGGTCTTTTGTGTAAAATAACATCCCAAAGTATTTCAAATGAAAAAGACCTGGGGTCTTTTGCCCAACCTTTCCTTCTTCAAACCACTCTCCCTAGGAAGGAACAAAGAAAAGAAACTCTATTCTAAAGCTCCACCTGTTTAGGCTTCCCTGGCTGGTTTCTGCTAGAGCAGGATTTGGTGTCACTTGGTTGAGACAGGTGGTTATTTGCTTCTGGCCGAAGAAATTACAGTACAATCCAAATCGTTACTACTAGTGGTGTCTTTATGTATATAACTATATACGCATTTGTTCTCACGTTGCCATTTGCCTAGGAAACATAAAATATCCCACAGGGCAAAAGTTCTAATAAAAACAGAACTAAAGGGTGGTTTCCCAATCAATTAGGGGTGGTTGGGTGGGTGGAGAGAGAATGGTCTCTTGAACCCCGTAGTTACACTTCCTCAGAGGGGAAATCTAAATGGCCAGAGTTGCACTCCTGAATCAGTCTAAGAGGATCTGCAGCATCATTCTGAAACACAGGAAATATTTTCTCATTGCTTCAGAAATAAGGGGAATGAAAACTTGCCTGTGCTTCAGTGCCCACAACATTTTCAGCCCCACAGTGAACACGCATCTATCAAGGCACCATCTGCGAACAACATAACCATCCCCAGAGGTGCCAATCCGACTGCAGGCAGCTGCCTCTGGCTCCCGCATCTTTGTCTTCTTGGGGGACAGCCAGCTCCCTGGACTACATCCCTTAAGCAACCTGGAACTTAATTTTCATTTCCCTATGAAGCAGGAAATGTTTTCCATTGATTTCAATTCCAGAACCAAATGATGTTTGATAAACTATTATAAATGGGGAGGGGGGACTGTTACGTTTAATTTAGTAAAAAAAAAAAAAATGGTATAGGTTAGAAAGAAGTGGAAATGGAGGGTGTGCCTGGTGGCTCAGGCAGTTAAATGGTCGACACTTGTTGGCTCAGGTCTGATCTCAGGGTTGTGAGATTGAGTCCTGTGTTGGGCTTGCACTCAACAGGGAGTCTGCTTGGATTTTCTCTCCCTCTCCTTGTGCTCCGCCCACTTTCCTTCAAACAAAAAAATAACTCTAAAAAAAAAAAAAAAAGTGGGAATGGAGCTGTGGGCACAGAAATCTTTGAGGGTTTAAATGGGGGCAAAATTTTTGAAAAGGGAATGGAAGATACTATACCCCTCAAGGACAAAAGCTATGCAGAGAGGTGTGGTAATGATGGCAATGATGAGAAAATAAAACTAGGATGCCATTTTGCACAACATAAGAAATTGGCAAGGATTTCATGTGGTGTCTTAAAGTATTCAAAGGACACTGCTGAAATCAGTTAGAGACTGCATAACTGGGTCTGAGTTGTGGGGATCAGAGCCCATCACAACATGGGCAGTAAACAGAAATGCTGAAAAAATAGAATGGAAAGCTTGCCCTCACCTTCAGGCACCCCAAATGATGTCAAAACACATCACAAAAGCATAAATGAGATGGCAAGGCAAAGGGGAAATAGAGGAAATACTATATATATTCTGCTGAGTTAATATTAAATTGTGTAATATGTTGATTACTCTTTCTAGCTTTCTACACTGACGGATTTGATACTTGTGTAGGGGGGCGAGCTTAAGCACCTGGCCATAGTGCAATATCATAAAACTTAGAATCTTGGCTCTTGGTTCAGAACAGGTAGGGTAGTATTTGACCAAACACATAAAAGGCAAAACATTTCCTATCGTATACTTCGCAATGATTGAATGTATTTTTAAGAATTATGAAAAAATAGGTTAGTCAGAAGTCTTTCATAAATAACCTGTTGTCAATATATGCCAATTCCACTACCAAGATAAATTCCTTTATTTTCCATTCTTTTCCATTTCTCTACTTATTTCCCTAAGTCAGCCTTTGACTATTTCTCACTAGAATCATTGCTTTTAACTAAGCAGCCTTGGCGTTGCTGTTGAATATTTCTGAAAATGTCTACCTTAAAAGCAGACCAGTGTCACTACACAACATGTAATATACCAATATAAACAAAAACAGAAACAGACCCATAAATACAGAGAACAAACTGGTGGTTGCCAGAGGGGAGGGGTGTGGGTTGGGTAAAATAGATAAAGGGGAGGGAGAGATACAGGCTTCCAGTTATAAAATAACTAAGACATGGGGATGAACGGTACAGCATAGGGACTATGTGCTGTACAGTAACAGCTAGAAGGTACACTTGCGGTGAGCACAGCATAACATATGGAGAAACGAATGTAACATTGGCTATCAATCATACTCCAAAAAATTTCTTTAGACTTAAATATTTTTATATAGAAAAAAAAAAGTAAAAAAGCAAGATGCTTTTCAGTCCACTTGTTGTAAATGAACTTGCTATATTGGACTTGAGACTCAAACTGACCTTGTTTATTGCCACATTCCTGGTGCTCACTTTCTAACCCTCATTAGACTTTGTCTCTCCTTTTGGCTCGCACCTCACCCTTCGGATTTGATTCTGCTTTTCTGGGATTGATCTCCAGCACTCTCTACTAGAGCTCCAAGATATCTCAGCAAGAAAGACTGGTATGAAAAAGAAAGAAAGGAAAGAAAGAAAGAAAGAGAGAAAGAAAGAAAGAAAGAAAGAAAGAAAGAAAGAAAGAAAGAAAGAAGAGAGAGAAAGAAAGAAAGAAAAATAGAGAAAGAAAGAAAGAAAGAAAAAAAATAAAAAAGAAAGAAAGAAAGAAAGAAAAGAAAGAAAGAAAGAAAGAAAGAAAAAATAAAAAAAGAAAGAAAGAAAGAAAGAAAGAAAGAAAGAAAGAAAGAAAGAAAGAAAGAAAGAAAGAAAAAGAAAGAAAGAAAGACAGACTGGTGTGGGGTTGAGTCTTGAGGTAAATGCAAATAATTCCAATTGTTTTATTTTTTAAGATTTTATTTATTTATTCATAAGAGACACGGGGGGCGGGGGCAGAGACATAGGCAGAGGGAGAAACAGGCTCCATGCAGGGAGCCCGAGGTGGGACTTGATCCAGGGTCTCCAAGATCAGGCCCTGGGCCGAAGGTGGCGCCAAACCGCTGAGCCATGGGGATGCCCAATTCCAATTGTTTTAAACCTCAGTAATGTATTGGACATTTATCTATTTGCAGTTTGAATAACTTGGGCACATATGATTATTACTGTATTTTGATACTCGTGTCCAGAAAATCTTAAATGTAAGATATGTATTATGAATTGGAAGTACTATGATGTCATTTGGCTTATAAGAAATCACTTGGAATTTAATTAAATATTAATACATTGCTGTAAGCTAAATAAAGCATATAATTTTACATGTATAAAGAAATAAATAAAATTTATAATGTATTAATATATTACACATATAAATATGTATGCATAAAATATGTAATTATAAAAATAATGTAGATTGTGTAATAATTAATCTAATAAATATTATATCTTTTGAATTTCTCATAAATTCAAAGAGTAACCTTTCCTATTTTCATTGCTAATGTTCTTATTACATAGGGCTATTTTTATAAATAAAAAAAGGAAAGGTTGCAACTGAAAATTAATAGAACTCAATTAATACAAAGAGTTACCATCTGTGGATGCTTGCAGTGTTGCTGGACTGGGTGTTTATATACATTTGGCATTTATTCCTTATAAGCACCACTGGGTGCTCCATATGCCTCCGTTTCTCAGGTGAGAGAGGTTAACAGTTAATTTTCCCAAGTTTAGGCAGATTAGTAAATAAAAGAACAGAGATTCAAATCTTCTAAATACAAATCTCATGCTCTTATCCAATGCTGAATCTTGATTTGTTTGCATAATTATTTTTAAGGCCAAACTTGGAAAGATATTTTATAATAGCTAAGCTAGTCTCTTCGTTAAAGAGGTTAAATGATGATGGTGCTTTATTGGATTTAAATGACCTTTTTCTGTAGTAATAAACTGTTGTAAAGCTCCTGATATATTACTGTAGGATTTTTATTGGAAAAAGTATTTCACGATTACAGCTTCATGGAGCAAATAATTCTTGGATAAAACCAGACTTTAGAAAAGAATTGTCTCCAAAAAGCACATGAATCCTAGTGCATATAGTAGCTTTAGGGTCTGGAAAATACATGCCTGAGATCCCCAAAGACTTCAAAATAAATAGTACTGTAGGAGGGAGTAGGAAAAGGAAATGTATTACATCAAGTTTTAAGTCAAGTATCAAATGGTTTGATTCAACTACATTTGAATTTGTATTGTCAAAATGCTAGTTCCAATGGACCTTAACACATCAACTTTGCTGAGAGTTGACAGAAATCGGAATTGATTTTTGTTAAGTTCCTAAGTTAACTGGCATTATAAAAACAGAGATTGAGTAATGCAGCAGAGGTAAACTGAGGTTAACACAAGAATATTCTGTGTTTGCTGAATTTTCCATTTGAGTTTTCATTCATACTATAAAAAAACCCTGGTAACTAAAGATGTGCAGTCTAGGAAGGAAACATTGGCAGTGTTTTCTTTTGTCAAATTACCTACATAGAGGAAATTTCTCTAATTAACAAAGTAGAGGAAATAGGCTTTAATTGCATCTGGAAGAATTAGGTTAAAATGATTAAGAATAGGGGGAAGGAAGTATATAAATTAAATGTAAGAAAAATTTCTCTAGGAGATAAAGCGTGTGAGATATATATATACACACACACATATATACATATATATGTATGTAAATATATGTATATATATGTGTGTATGTATATATATATACACATCATATACACACACACATATATATACACACATATATACACATATATACACACATCAGACTGGGAACATGGGTCAGGTTTTCTTTATGATAAGTGATTTTTTTCTTGGCTTTTATAATGCAATGAATTTATAATTCTAATATATATATACTATATATATATATAGTATATTTAATGCATTTACATGCAAATGTTTTAAAATGGGTGAGAATTTTGGCTACCAGGACTTTTTTGGATAAAATTGAAACTTTGGAAGGCAGATATCCATCCTATTTGGTGGTCGAGGACCTTCCCTGACCCAGATCCTCATTTTATTTCACTAAAATGTTCTAGCTTGATCTTGTGAAAGCCCATGTTAAAGGCAGTGAAAGGTGGGGGTGAAGAGACACCTGTCAGCTAATTTACAAGATGGAGGAGTACTGGGAAGTGGTGACTTCTTTTAGTATTTTCCTTGAGCCTTTCCTCTTTCATCTTCCACTTAAAAAAAAAGAGAGAATATAAAGCTTTCTGCATACATTTATTCTTGCTTGAAAAAATAAGTTTCACACAGTTATAATATGAATTGAAATTAAAAGTTATGGATAGTCCCAGAAAAGGGAAAGTGAACTTGATTCTGATGTCAAGTATTGGAGTTTTACAATCATATTTTCCCTCCCACCAATCCTTTACTACTTAAAGTATTGGTGGAGTAATACTGAAACCTGTGTAGATGATCTTAAATGACTAAGTCAAAAAGAAAAGCTACTATGGAGAAAAGAATTATAAATTCATTGCATTATAAAAGCCAAGAAAAAAATCACTTCTCATAAAGAAAACCTGACCCATGTTCCCAGTCTGATGTGTGTATTATTAATATCAGATGCCATTGTCCTCTAGAGGATAACATTTGGTTGCTATTTGCATCTTTATTATTTAGCTTTTATATAGCACATTCATCTTTTATTGGATTTAAAAAGTCCATTTTGATTTAGGTTTTTCCAGGTCCACCCTTCTTTTCTCTTCTTGGATTCAATTAGAATGTTTGTTCGGTTTGCTGTGTTCTGAAGGATTCCATGCTGAGTGGGAACCCCATCCTAAGGATGCTTCAAGGAGACACGTCTTGGTGACCCTGCTGAGGTATATGTTGAAGACAATGTGCATGTGTCTTCATCCAATTCAGGGCATGGCTCAGATTTGCTGTTCACCCCCAGCCTCTTCGATGATTCTTTCTTTTTATTTTTTAAAAATATTTTATTTATTTATTTATTTATTTATTTATTTATTTAGTTAGTTAGTTAGTTAGTTATTTAGCTAGTTAGTTAGTTATTTGAAAGAGAGCAAGGACAAGCAGGAGGAGGGGGAGAGGGAGAAGCAGACTCCCTGCTGAGCAAGGAGCCCCACGTAGGGCTTGATCCTAGGACTCTGGGATCATGATCTGAGCCGAAGGCAGACACTTAACCTACTGAGCCACCCAGGCACCCCTCAGATTGCTCTTTAAAGCAGATAGGAGGACAGGCACAGATGTGTCTACCTCAGGCTTCACTTTCCAGAGGAGGGACGGACTTGCTCCTTTTTGGTAGGTGCCATAACCCGTCACTGACATCATATACTAACAAATCACTCAAATGGCTTCAGTTCTTGATGTGTTCACAGGCATGATTGGATTGTTCCATGCCGCTCTTATCCTGCCTCATCACACCCAATTATGTAATCAAAAGGAGCTGCATTTGGAATTGTTTAAGGAATTCTTGCCAGAAATGACAGGGCTCTGATTCTTGCATGTATGGCTTTCCAGGGCTAGAGGAAGTCTTAGTGGCCTGTGTGAGCAATGAGCTGAAGGACAATTTAGCTTCTCTTACCACACTCTGAGGCTCCCCTTTCATCACCCATCACTGATGGGTCGATTTGGCTTCTATTCTAGCTCTGTGCTTAGTATGGAGACCAGACCTGAATTCTAACTAGGATAAACCTGGGAACTGCAACTGATTCAGCTAATGCCAACCCTGACTGTGACTGGTAATCTTGAAATAAGAAGCCACTGCTTTTTCCATAAACCTGTGGTGTTGTCATAGAAGAACCCTGAGTGAGATTATGGTGGCTGCGGCCCAGGCTCTGTTACCTTTCTACCTAAGGTATAAAGCTGTTGATCTTTTAAGTCAGGAAGTCAGCCACAGGGCAGAGATTGTTGTCTGGCTTCAGGCATAAATGAGAAGCTCCTGCCTGCATCAATAGGGAAACATCTCTTCATCAAGTCCTTTATCCCTGCCACTGTTTACCACTCTCACAGATCTAAACCTTTCAGTCTTCTTCACAGTTCTAAATTCTCATCCTAGACCCTGGGTCCCCAAAATCATGTTTGTTCTTTTGACCCCCTGATCATATCTTTCCATTGTGCCCACCTTACACCCTCAAGCTAAACCCACCCCAAGATCTCAACATAAGTATAGTTCAACTCTTCTTCAATCGGGCTGCCACACCTTGCCTCTCCTCCCCTATGCATTGTCATCCTGGAGCAGGTGGCTGTGTTCCTCATGCTCTCCACGATCACTTCTAAACAGTTTCTTGTTCCTCTTCCCCAGGGCTTTTAGGTTGATCGCAGCTGTTATTAGGACTTACTTCCCTTTTGCTTCCAACTGGATAAAAATTACCCAAGTTCTTTGAAAATGTTGTCATTAAAGCTTAAAGTTTGACTCTACTCTTATTCCCATTTTCATCCTGGATGACTTAAATATCCATGGGAGCATTCAATCAAAATCACGGTCTCACAGTTACTTGCTTTTTTCTCCATTTTTGAGGGTTTTGTACTAGAAGTATACATTTGTATTTAAAATTGAAGAGATGCCATGCTATATCTGGTGTAGTATCTCCTAGTCCAGGGATGGTAAATACACTTTTTTTTTGCATGATAATCTCAATTGCTCAGAGTGCCAGTGACTCATTTATATTGGCTCCTGGACACATGTCTCATAATCTGATAACAGGAGCTACACATCAAGGGTTAGGGAAGGCAGATACTTCACAGCCTAGAACAGACATCCAAGTAGTACCTGGCTAACATCAATTCAACCTTTGGTTTCAGATTACACATGGCATCTTCAAAAACTGTCCCGCCCCAGACTGGATTGGATGTTCTTGTCAAATGCTCTCTTAACAAAGCTGCTAAATAGTCTCTCTTCCCCTCAAAGACTAGAAGTTTCCCTAAGGAAACCTACCTACCATACTCACTATTGTAGCTTAGGCTTAGGATAGTGTTTGGCGCATCGTAAATCCTTAGTAAATACTTGCTGAATAGATAAACTGTATGGTCTCAATCTGCATGTTCGAACTTGTTCTCTACCTGCTCATCCCTGTTGTAGCCAAACTAGACTGCTTGCTATTCTTCTAAAGTCTCCACATTTCCCAACTTTCATTTCTGTAGACTTATTGTGGATTGGATGGCTCCCTTGGGAATGCAAACTCAAAGCATGATGGATTTCCATTATGTATCCTTCCTTGTCTATTCCCAAAGATATCTTCTCTAGAAGCATTTCTTCATTTTTCCTTCCCACTTGGGATTCCTGAACCTTGAACATTGCCTTTTATATAGTTTTAGAACTATATAGAAGCTACTTTAAATTTAATTTGAGCCAACTCTCTGATTCAACATTTGAGAAAACAGGGCCCTGAAGCGTGTAGGGCGCTCCCCAGGGTGACTCTACTCCAGGGAGGATCTGAGCCTCAAATCAAGTCTCCTGTGTTCTTTCCCCTGGACGATGCCACCTTCCTAAAGTCAGTGGCCTACTTGACCATTACCAGCGGAGAATCCTAACTCACCCAATGGATGTATGGATATACTAGTTAATACAAATGATCACAGTAGGGATACTTAGAATTTTAAAAATGCTGCCAAACTTTCTATAAAGAATTACTTAGGCTTCCTCTCTATCTGTTTTTTTTCTCTCTCTATATATATATACACACATGCATATAAATATATACTTTTTTTTATAAATTAGGGTATTTGTGTATCAGAGATGTTTACAGCAAAATGCATCTGTATTAATGATTATACTATTTGTGTTTTTTAAAAAAGATTTTTAAAAGATTTTACTTATTTATTCATGAGAGACACACAGAGAGAGGCAGAAACATAGGCAGGAAAAGCAGGCTCCTAATGGGGAGCCTGATGTGGGACTTGATCCCAGGGGATCATAACCTGAGCCAAAGCCAGAGGCTCAAACACTGAGGCACTCAGGTGCCCCAGTGACTATACTATTTGACAAGCATTGCTCACTGTCATGCAACTGGGAAATATTCACCCTGATTCTAGATTTTTTTTTTTAAAGTGCTTTAAAACTAATTACATCATGGTGATATTCATCTCCGAAGAGAAGCTTTTTTTCTCAACTAAACTACAGCTTTTATGGTGGAAGCACTTAACAAAGGTCAAGGAGGCGTCTCTGTAGCAGTGTATCTTTGCCATGACCCCCACAGTGCTTCCCTGGTCCCTATTACCACCTTGCTGCCTGCCCTATTTTTGGTTTAACTTGTTAACATGTCTTGTTGTTCATATGTCATTTTTAGCAAAGATTGATTCAGGGCCCCTTACGGAAGAGAACAGAATGACAATAGTCAATGCATCATTGTTCTACTGGAGCCTTACGTTTTTATATTTTCTGAACATCTTAGCAGAAACCCGGTGTGCTTTTCCTTCTTAACTACATCTAGCAAAGTTATACTCATCTTTTAAGGCCCAGCTATGTTCATGACTGACTCAGAAGAATTCCTACTCCAATCAGTCAGCACAGATTGCTCCAGCTGCCACAGCCTGGGAGATGGATGGACCCTTGCACTAGGAACAGCATGAATAAGCATAAACATTTTGAGGTTGGTGAAATCCACTTTTCCTGCTACCTATTGTGCTGAAACTTAACTATGTGGAGAAAAAAGAAGAAATATTGCTAATGCTGTAAAACTGAATGGGCATGGTTGACAGTCTGGAAATTTCTGATAAACAGACAGCTAGAAACTAGCTGATATTAGAGGAAAGTTTAGACAAAGAAGACTTAACGTTTGGATTTCCTGAAAATACCCCTCACATACAAATAAGTAAGGATGAACGTCACTTCCAGAAGTTGACAGAGAAATGAAATTATCATGGAAAGAGGGATAGGGGTGTATTAGAGCAAAGTAGCATATATTAAATACTGCTCTGTGCCAGGAATAATAATAATAATAATAAATTAATATATTAATATAATAATTATTATTATTTTGGGAAGTCAGGAAGTATTTTAAGTATTTAAGTATTTTATGTTATTTTATTCCATTTATACAATCATACTGTGAAAGAGTGAAACTTGGCCAAAGTATCTGGTTAGCTGGTGGTACAGACTGCTGGCCAACAGTTCTCATCAAATGGGTTTATATATGTTTGTTCATTCCACAGTACCTGCACGAAGATGCAAAATAGACAATTTTCCTAAAGAACCAACAAATATGGGCAATATGGGAACTGTTGTGGTAACGTGCAAGGCTTTTCCTATGTGTCTGGCCCTGACAAATAGAACTGTGCCTTAGTCTTTTTAGGCTGCTTTAACAAAATGCCGTAGAATGAGTGACTTAGAATCAGCAGAAACTTATTTCTCACAGTTCTGTAGGCAGAGACGTCCAAGGTCAAGGAGCCAACAGATTCAATGTCTGAATAAGGACCCACTTCCTGGTTCATAGAGGGCCATCTTCTTACTGTGTCCTCACGCAGCAGAAGGGGTGAAGATTTCTGGGGTCTCTTTTAAGGGCACTATTCCCATTCATAATGACTCCACCGTTACTACCTAATCAACTCCCAAAGCCCCTACCTCCAAATACGATCGTACTGGGGATTAAGTTTTGACATAAGAATTTTGGAGAGACCCGTTCAGATACACAGCAAACTGCCACAACACCAGCCTGTCAACTGGCCAGAGAAGAGAAAGTTGGGAGAATTTCACACGTTGAAAATAAAAATAAAAATTGTAATGAGTTTTTGCTATTGATTTATAAACCTAACACTATTATTAAACTCAAGTAAGCATTTTTAAATTAAAATTTAAATCGTAATAGTAAATATAATTGGGAGTTAAAAGCTAATACATGAAATACCAAGTAAGACTATGCACAAGATACACAACTTTATTTGGTGTGATTATAACTCTGAAAGGCCTATAGTTTTTACATAAAATATTGGTTTAGGACAAGTGGGCACTGAGCAAATTTTATAAGTAGAAGTCTTTAAGGGCCAGGCAGTGGGTTATTAATCACCTTCCAGCCTTGGGAAAAGATTTAATTTAAATTCATCCCAGTAAGCTTTTTCTCTGGGCTTTTCAAAGTCCCTAGAAAGAGAGAAAGAAAAGACTCTATCTTCCTTTGGCAGAGTGTTGATAAAGACTCAGAAATGAAACAGTTTTTATCATTTGGACAAGAAATGACTTTTTTGGGGGGTATGACCAATACCCACAGTACTTTCTTACTTGTTATGCATCTTTAGCGTTTTTAAATTCTCTACCATCTGGTTCGCTTTGCCCACTATACTGTGCAGCCAGCCCTTGCTGGCTCTCCATACCCCACCCCACCCCACCCCACCCAGCGGTATGAAGTGAAGATGTTGCCCGGTGCAGCCATGACCAGGGCCGAAGCCCATCTAGACACATATGCGGAGTCAAGGGATTGCAAGAACACCTGGTGCCCCAAGGTATGTCTTCAGTGTGTCTAAACTGGGTCCTGAATCTAGCAAGAGCACCAAACGCTAGCCCCCTCTCTTATCCCTTCTGGTTTGCTAAGTTTAGGATTGTATTCGTTTCCTGGGGCTGCTGTACAAATTGGTGGCTTAAAGCAACAGAAATTTATTCTCACAGATCTGGAGGACAGAAGTCTGAAATCAAGGCGTGGGCAGGGACGTGCTTCCTTCAAAGGCTCTGAGGGAGAGTCCTTCCTTGTCACTTCCAGCTTCTGATGGCCCGCAAGAGTTCCCTGGCTGAGGTGGCATGAACTGCAATGTCTGTCTTGTCTTCAGAAGGCTTTCTTCCACGTCTCACCTATCCTTCTGGCTTTATCTTATAAGGACCTGTGCCATTGGACTAAGGGTTTTCCCACATAATTCAGGATGATCTCATCTTAAGATCCTTAACTTAATTACATCTTAAAAGATGTTTTTAACAAATAAGCTTTTGTATTGTGTTAAAGCAGCCTATATAGACTAAGACACAGTTCTTAGTTACATCTACAGGTTCCAGCAAACTGGTTAGTACATGTACTATCTTTTGGGGGCCACTATTCAACCCACAATAAAGAACTTGTTTCAGTTACGATTGGATCTTATTTCTTTCACCTTCAGTATCTGGATAACACTTCTGGAACTTCTCACTGAGAGCCACCACCCTCACCACAAGTGATCTTCCACTCAGAAACTCCATTCCCATGCCCCATCCCTCCAATCAGATCCTAAAGCACCCCGAGGTTGGGTGAGGCAGCAACCCTGCAAGAGCTTTGGAAACAGAAGGTCTGGATACAAATACAGATTCCACCATTTCCTTCCTTCCTTACATCATTCATTTATTCATTCATAAATATTTACACCTACTTATCGCCAAGTAGTATTCTAGGCAATGAAGATAGAGCATTATAGGAAAAGGAAAAGTCCGTCTTCTTGGAGGTAATATTGATGGATGGGGAAGAGAAGCCACAAACAAATATATTCAGTCCATAATATAATACCAAGTACTGACAAGTGCTCTGAAGAACACTATAGCAAGGCAAGGGCACAGAATGCTGTGGACTAGAAGGTAGATTTTAGATGGGGTTACCAGAGGAGGCCTCTCCTGGGAGTAATATTTAAGCAGAGATTTGAGCAAAGTGTCACACAGAACTGGAGAATATCTGAGAAAAGGTTTTCCTTGTGGAGAAAAGAACAATGAGGCCTTGGGGCAAGAAGGGCCTTGATGAGTCTGGTGTATATGAGAAGAGGCAAGAGGACCAATTACTACACTGATGGTCATAGCAGTATATTCGTAATAGGCAACAGGTGGAATCATCCCAAGTGTCTGTGAACAGAGAAATGAATAAGTACAACGTGTCACATACATACAATGGAATATTATTCAGCCCTAAAAGGGAAGGAAATCCTGTCACATGCTACACCTTGAGGACATTGTGCTGGGTGAAATAAGCCAGGCACAAAAAGATGATACTATAAGATTGCACTTAGATGAGGTACCTGGAGTAGTCAAAGTCATAGCAGCAGAAGAACAATGGTTGCCAGGGAGGAGGGACGGGGAGTTAGGGTTTAATAGGTACGAACTTTCAGAGATGCCTGGGTGGCTCAGCGGTTCCCCCCAGGGTGTGATCCTAGAGTCTAGGGATCAAGTCCCACGTCAGGCTCTCTGCAAGGAGCCTGCTTCTCCTTCTGTCTATGTCTCTGCCTCTCTCTCTCTCTCTCTCTCTCTCTGTGTCTTTCATAAATAAATAAAATCTTAAAAAAAAAAAGAGGTACAGACTTTCAGCTTTTCAGATGTGCTGAGGATCGGTTGCAGAACAATGTGAATGTACTCAACACTTTTGAACTGTACACTTAAAAATGGTTAAGGTGGTAAATTTTACGTGTATTTTTATTTTCTTTTGTTAAAATATTTTTAAAGATATATATATATATATATATTTATTTATTTATTTGAGAGAAAGAGAGAGTGAGGGGTGGGGAGGGGCATAGGGAGGGAGAGAATCCAAGCAGACTCTGCACAGAGCGCGGAGGCCAACTTGGGGAATCCATCTCATGACCCTGAGATCACGATCTGCGCCAAAACCAAAAGTTGGCCACTCAACTGACTGTACGACCCAGATGCCCTATATGTGTATTTTAAAATACAATTTTGATAACATTTTTGAAAGACCAGTTTTTAAACCTTTGTAGGCCTCCGTCGCTTCACCTGTAAAATGAAGAGAATAGTAGATCTGTCATCAGTTGTGTGTGAGAAGGACACAGGGTTATCAATGTAAAATACTTCAGCATTCCCGGACTTGTAAATTCTGTTCCTCACCCGCTAACTCCCCTTAGCATCACAGCTGCTGTGGCTCTTGTTATCCTGCCAGCAGCAATTCTCTGGGACGCTGTCTCCTTACCAGGCTTTATAGTGTTCAAAGCACTTACCACTCCTTGGGATTGTTTTACCTGTTGAGGAGTTTACTTTTTCATTTGCCATCTCCCTCATGGGAACAAGAATCCCTCTTAATTTATCGCGGTAGCTCCAGGTCCTGGAACAATGCTGGTGCAGAGCAGGTGCTAATATGCATCACTTGAAATAAATAAATTCTGTTATCCTATTGCCACTCTTATGTGACACTCAGATATTTTTCCTTGGGCTGGTATATCCTGAATGATAAAATAACCATATGATACAGTGATCTGAAGTGACTCCTAGGTCCAGTCCACCCTGCTGAATCAGAACCTCCAAGTAAATTCTCAAGAATCTGTATTTTAAAATAAGGTCCCTGGGGTGAATTGTGTGCTGGACTCTGCTACTCAAAATGTGATTATTGCTCCAGGGAGCTTGCTAGAAATGCAGTATCAGGCCCCACTCAGAACCACTGAATCAGAATCTGTGTTTAACAAGATTCCCAGGGGATTCATACACACATCAAAGTTTAAGAAGTGCTGGTTTAAGCTATATCACTTCAGAGTTTCCAAACCTGGCAGGTCACCAGAATTACTTAGTAAAACTGGAGTGAGGCCTGGAAAAAGGTGCATTTATGTCTTCTGATTCTATCAGCGATTCTGCTGGTGAGCCAGATTTAGGAACCACCACTTGACACCTATTCTGCAGATACAGACAAACCTATCACATGATTTAAAGGGAGAATGTGTCCTTGTCCTCTTGGAAAAAAATACATCCAGTTCTATGCCCATAGCTGTGAGCATATTATCAACAAAATAATCAATCAACTAACTAAAAGTAACAACCGGGGCACCTGGGTGGCTCAGTCGGTTAAGGGTTGGTCTTCAGCTCAGGTGGTGATCACAGGGTCCTGGGGTGGAGCCCCATGTCTGGCTCCCTGCTCAGCAGGGGATATGTTTCTCCCATTTCCTCTGCCTCTTCTCAGGCTTGTGCTTGTTCTCTTTCTCTCTCACTCTCTCTCTCTCAAATAAATAAATAAATAAAATCTTAATAAAATAAAATAAAATAAAATAATAAAATAAAATAAAATAAAATAAAATAAAATAAAATAAAATAAAAGTAACTACCTAACCAGTAGAGCCAATTCTGAAGCACGGTGGATGATGCTGGTGAGCTATGGTGGCCCCTAAGGAGGAACATTTCAGCAGCTGTGAATGAGTCTTTACCCAGGACCATCACAGAATGGTTTTTGGGGCAATCTGACCACTCAGTAGAACTTTATCTTTTCAGATACTCTAAAAAGAAATTTATTCCTGTCCCCTCTCATATTTCCATCCCTGTTTAAAAGTAGGTTTTAGGGGATCCCTGGGTGGCTCAGCGGTTTAGCGCCTGCCTTTGTCCCAGGGCGCGATCCTGGAGTCCCAGGTGCAATCGGGCTCCCGGCATGGAGCCTGCTTCTCCCTCCTCCTGTGTCTCTGCCTCTCTCTCTCTCTCTCTCTTCTCTCTATGTCTATCATAAATAAATAAATAAATCTTTAAAAAAAAAGAGTAGGTTTTAGTATTATTCAGGTATGGTGAGGCCAACAGATCTGGAGATGGTAACCACCAAAAAGATACTTTTTACACACAATTCCCCGGCGGAGGGGGGAGGCAGGAGGCCTACCAGGCCACACAGGGCCATGTGGGGAAGTGCCAGGAAAGGTCAGGAGGCAGAGGAGAAGGAGGGGAAGTGGGAGCAGGAGACATTATTGTGGTTTCTACAGGAAGAAACGGTTGAGGGAGGGTAAGCAGGTTAGGATTGGCTTAAGTAATTTCAGGACGCTCTGGGGTGGCATAAATCTGTCCTTAGTTGTCTGGTACCTGGCCCTGGAGTTATTAGGGCCAGGAGGTAATGACCCTGAGTATGAGAGACTGATTTGAGGAGGTGGCTGGAGATCTGGAGATCTGGGCTCTCCACTGGCTTGTTTATATTTGAAAAGCACACCGGCTGCTGAGGCTTTACTATCTCAGGGAAATGGGTAACCCTAGGGAGGGCAGTTCCTCCAGAGTCACTAAGGCCCCAGATGTCAAAACTTCAGAATACAGAAAATAAAAGGGTTACTACCACCTGCTGGGCCCCCCACACTCCGCCAGCCAGGATCAGCAACATTCCTTCCATCAGCCAGGTCACTATCGCCTTAGATGTAGAAAATCTCCTTATACATCTCCTTTCTGACATTTTCCATAGTCTCTACATTTAACATAATAATACTCAGGATTTTAGAAACAGAGGTGTGATTCAACTTTAGCATTTCGGGATCCCTGGGTGGCTCAGTGGTTTAGCGTCTGCCTTCAGCTCAAGGCGTGATCCTGGAGTCCTGGGATCGAGTCCTGCGTCGGGTTCCCTGCGAGGAGCCTGCTTCTGCCTCCTTCTCTGTGTCTCTCATGAATAAATAAATAAAACCTTTAAACAAAACTTTAACATTTCAAATGGTGTTACTCCCTTGAGCATTGGCAGGAGCTGCAATCAAGTTTGCACGTTTTCAGTTTTCTCCAACAACTGGCTTGTTCTGACCATTCCCTTAACCAATGTCCATTTAAATGCTAATATAAGATATTTCGATAACTTTTCACTCTGCCTCTTCCCTACAGGTGAATTTGGCATCATTTGCTGTCTGTCGCCCTGGGCTCAGGCTGCTGATAACTCTGTTCAGTGATCTCATAGACTTTGATGAAATGGTCCTGGGAAAAATGAAACTTAATAACAGTCTTTTCCCTTTTCTCCTTTGGTTGAAGAATAAAGTGACAGTGGGTTAAAGTCACTCCAAAAGATGCTTGAAATGTATCCTGGAGGCTTGAGAAAAGCTGTGGGCAATGCCTCTTACATGTCTTTGTGATTTATAACGTCAGATGTGAAAACACTGTGTAATAGCTTTTCATCTTTTTTTACTCAGAGTGCACGAGATACATTTCTTTCTGGATTTCAGACTTACAAAGTTAAAATTCAAAGTCACTGATACTTGTTATCTTTCGCAGTGATTACTACCCTGGTAGTACTTCTGCTTCTGATTTTTTATTCTATCCCAGAATCAATGGTCAAGGATAAGTTCAGAATTATATACTGTAGCTACTGTTTAGATCTGAATTCAAAATCGCGTGCCCCAGACTTTCTTTACCCTGTTTACTTTTTAAGAATACTTCCATTCTGTGAACAATAATGCATGTAATTTAAATTAAAAAATCTGCATCGTTTAGCTAGCTATATTGGCATTTTCAACATTCAGAGGATTCTGATACAAGTATGGAGCTCGTGTTCAGACCATCAATCTGCCAAATATGTACTGGGACTCCCAAACCCATTTTTCCACAAAACATGGTCTCTACCAAGGTCTCACATCTGAAACTTACACTTGAGTAATGTGTCTCTAAGAGCCAAAGCCAAATAAAAGTCCAAGAGATGTGTATTTACATACCCTTATTGTGAAAAGCATTTTATCTAATAGCTACATAGGAAAAAAAAAAAAACAACAACTAAGCATTTTCATTCTTAACAGAGAAGTAATTCTCCATTGGTCCCTTGCCTATAAGCTAAAAAACAAACAAACAAAAACTCACTTTGCACAATCTCTCTCTTTTTAAAAAGATTTTATGTATTTATTTAGAGAGTATATGAGCATAAGCAGGGGGAGGAGCAGAGAGAGATAGACAAGCAGTCTCCATGCTGAGCCCTGAGCCGGACCTGGGGCTTCATCCTGCAACCCTGAGATCATGACCTGAGCTGAAATCAAGGGTGAGAGGCTCAGCTGACTGAGTCACCCATGTGTCCCTACACAGCCCCTTATTCAAACTGTAGCTCCAGCTCTCTCCTTTTCCATTTCTACTAATTTGTTTTTATTTTATTTTTTAAAAGATTATATTTATTTATTCATGAGAGACACAGAGAGAGAGAGAGGGAGGGCGCAGTAGAGACAGGCAGAGAGAGAAGCAGGCTCCATGCAGGGAGCCCGATGTGGGACTCCATCCCGGGACCCCGGGGTCATGACCTGAGCTGAAGGCGGTGCTAAACAGCTGAGCCACCCAGGCTGCTCAATTTACTTTTATTTTTAAAAAAGATTTTATTTATTTTGGAGGGAGCAAGAGAGAGAGCGCAGGGTTGGGGGGAGGAGCAGAGGGAGAGAGAGATTCAAGCAGACTCCTGGTTCAGCACCAGGAATCGTCCCACCCTGAGATCATGATCTGAGCCAAAATCAAGAATCCCATGCTCAACTGACTCTAACACCCAGGCACCCTCTTTTCTACCGATTTTACCAAAAATAAAAAAATAAAAAAATAATTATAGTTGCATTGTTCTCATCTGGTCTGTATATAACCTACTATAATTTGGCTTTAGACCAAGCATGTCTTTTAAAGATAACTACTACCAGTTTCCTGTTCTAGGTTTAGAAAATCAGGAAATTCTCATAAATGGAAATACACTGATGAACATATCAGAGCAAGATAAAGCATGTAATTAAGATTGGCACATAAATACTCTAGTACTACTCCTGTGGCCGTCTGTTGTTTATGTCTGACCAGGATCTATTCCTTTTTTTTTTTTTAAGATTTTATTTATTTATTCATGAGAGATACACAGAGAGAGGCAGAGACATGGGCAGAGACATATGTAGAGGGAAAAGCAGGCTCCCTGTGGGTTGCCTGATGTGGGATCCTGGGATCACAACCTGAGCTGAAGGCAGATGCTCAACCACTGAGCCACGCAGGCATCCCTCCATTCCTGCTTCTGATAATATCACTCTGATTTTCTTTTGGGAATCCTCTGACAACTCCTACTCTTAATCAAGAGACAGACAATGCAATCCTTGCCAATGAGAGTACAGCATCTGTTTGGCTCTAGTGATTAGGTTAAAGGGAAGTCACATGACTGGTTAGACCGATCAGAAGCAAGCAGGAGTTTTGCTGCAACTTTTGGTAAGTTCCCTTTCATTGATATTGGTAAACTGTGAAATAAAAGCTTCGTGATGTTGGTGGCCAATCTGCTGTTATTACAGCAGAGCTGGTTGAGAAAGGGGCTAAATCAAAGTGAGATAATCAGAAATTTCTGATGACATTATTTGAACACTGGGGACTGACTGATCTTGCCCCACAGATCTACCTACAGCATTTATCAACTTTGCTTCACCCTTTTTATGTTTTGTTTTGGTGTTAAAATCACACTTTGGGTTCTATTACTTATACCGAAGGAACTGGACTTATATAGGTATCATCCAGTGCTGGCACTAGGCACTCTTGGGATCAAAGATTTTTTTTTTCAGATTTTATTTATTTATTCATGAGAGAGAGAGAGAGAGAGAGAGAGAGGCAGAGACACAGGCAGAGGGAGAAGCAGGCTCCCTGGTCCCCAGGATCACGCAGTGGGCTGAAGTCGGTGCTAAACCGCTGAGCCACCCGGGCTGCCCCCAAACAAGCTTTTAAGATGTTTGCAACTAAAGACAAAGAAAAGGGGGGGGGAAAAAAAAGTAACTCAAGGTCCAAATGCCCTTTTTATTTCTCATCATACTTATGATCCCTGAATCATTTGACAATTCCCTCTTTGAACTCTATTTTCTTCACTTCCATGACCACTCATTTTCTTGAATCTCCTCACAACTACTTCAAATATTTCTTTCAGATTTAATTCACAACCATCTTTTCTTTTGCTTAAATTTTAGTGTTACAGGATTTTATCCTTAGCTCTCCATAGGTCAATTGTCTAAGCTAAAAACTTTGGCAACATCCTTACTTCCTTCCTTTAATTTACTTCCCCACATCCTATGGATGAACAAATCTTGCTAATCCACTCCTTAAATATTTCTCAAAACTCCTCCTGTTCTCTATTATTGCTGATATGATTTTGTTTGAGAATTCCATCACTTCTCTTTAGATCAGGATTCTCAAACCCAAAAGTGCAAAAAGAATCATCTGTAAAGTTTATTAAAATGAAATCCCTGAACATAATCCTTCCAGAGACTCTAGAGTCTCAGAGCACGTGGCCTGAGAATCCCACTCTGAGAAACACTATTTTCATCATTAACAGCCTTCTAACTGCACTGCTGTATATGTTAACTCTTTTGATCATCTCATTTGTCTACCTGCTTGAAAACTCCAAAGGTTCATCACTGCCCATAAGATAAACTACAAACTCCTTAGCATGGCATACCATGCTTTCCAACTGCAGCTAAACCCTCCAGTCTCATCTCTCTCTTCCCCAAATAAGCCATGGGTCTGAAGAAAACATTTCTGCAGAGTCTTTCCTCCTACTTTTATCTTAGTTCAACCTCATAAAAACACTTAATAGTCTGTTATCTAGTGAACATTAGAGTGTTTCCAGGTGCCAAGCTCAGTGTTAAATTCTTAACCTCCACTATTTCATTTAATTCATGCTACTGCCCTTTGAAGTAAGTGGTATTGTTATTACAGTTTTACAGCTCTGGAAGTGTGAGGGTCAAAGAAGTAACTTGTCCATGGTTACAGAGCTATTAAGAGCTGGACTGAGCCTCTAAATCAGAGTAGTAGATTGTATATCTGGCCATGAGTTTGCCACACATATAAAATATGAGCTCCTCAAGGGCCCTTGAAGGGTGAACAGGGTATACTCAATCCCAACACCATGCCTCCACAGAGTGGGTGCTCAATTTGAACAGTTGACTCTTTGAATGAATGAATACTGGGAGGAAAGAATAATAAAGAAGAAAATCATGTTTATTAGCCTCTATCTCAGAATGTGATTTTATTTTCCTTACTAATAAAAATCTCTCTCTCTCTCTCTTTTTTTATTTTTTTATTTTTTGAGAGAGAAAGCTCCAGCGGGGGTAGGGTGGGAGAGCAGAGGAAGAGGGAAAAAGAGAATCTTAAGCAGGATCCATGCTCAGCATGGAGCATAATGTGGGGCCTGATCTCATGACCCTGATATCATGACCTGAGCTGAAATCAAGAGTCGGATGCTCAACCAAATGAGCCACCCAAATGCCCCAATAAAACTACCTTTAAGCTATCATTTGAAAGTCATCTAAAACTCATTCTATATTTATATTTTAAAAGATTTTATTTACTTATTCATGAGAGACACAAAGAAAGAGGCAGAGATATAGGCAAAGGAGAAGCAGGCTCCTTCCATGAAGCCTGATGTGAGACTTGATCCCCAGACCCGGGATCATGCCCTGAGCTGCAGGTAGATGCTCAACCGCTGAGCTACCCAGGTGTCCTCTTATTCTATATATATTTTTAAAGATTTTATTTATTTATTCATGAGAGACACACACAGAGAGAGAGGCAGAGACACAGGCAGAGGGAGAAGCAGACTCCATGCAGGGAGCCTGACGTGGGATTCAATCCTGGGTCTCCAGGATCATGCCCTGGGCTGAAGGCGGCACTAAACTGCTGAGCCACCTGGGCTGCCCTTATTCTATATTTTTAATAGGAAATTTTGTTAAGATCATTGTAGATTCACATCAGTTCTGATAAATAATTCAGAGAAATTTAACATTTACCCTGTTTCCTTGAAAAGTAACATCTTAAAAAAAAATAGACAGTTCTACCACCGGGAAATCAACATTAATACTGTCAAGTGGGAGAAGACTCCATCATCACAAAGATCACTCTTGTTGCCTATGAATAGACACACCCACTTCCTTCCTTCCTTCCTTCCCTCTAATCTGTTCTCCATTTCTATAATTATGCCATTTCAAGAATGCTATGTAAATGGAATCATACAGTAGGAAACCTTTTGCAACTGGCTATTTGCAGAGTTCTTTACATGCTCTAAGACACTAATTTGTCAGATATGTAGTTTGCAACTATTTTCTCCCAGTCTGTAACTTGTCTTATCACTGTCTTCACATAGTCCTTAAAATAGAAAAAAGTTTTAAATTTTGATAAGTTCTCATTTATCAACTTTTCCTTTTATGGATCATGCTTTTTGCGTCAAGACTAAGAACTCTATAGCTAGCTCCTGAAAATTTTCTTTTATATTTTTTTCTAAAATCTTTATAACTTTATATTTTACATTTGAGCCCAAGATCTATTTGGAGTTAATTTTTGTATGAGGTGTAATGTTGGATTCAAGAATCATATTTATGTCTATGATGTCCAATTGTCCTAGCACCACTGGTTGAAAAGCCTATCCTTCCTCCATTGAACCGGTTTTGCAACTTTGTCAAAAATGTGAATCTATGATTATCTTGAAATAAATCTTTAATAAAATAAAGAACTTGTCTGGAAGTAATGAAACTATTTTGGAATTGGGTAGAGGTGGCCACTACACAACCTTGTGAATGTACAAAATGCCACTCAATTGTGTCCTTTACAATGGTTGATTTGATGTTATGTGAATTTCAATTTTAAAAAGTAGGGGAAAAAAGTTTATCGTAGCTAACCTTCCAACTAATACTTTATATAATTCAAGTAAGTTTTTCAAAGGGCATATACAAGCCTATTTTCATATCATCAACAGACCTATTTTCTCTATGTTTAGTTACAGTTTCCAGACCCCTCATTGCTAGAGTTAGGTAATGTCCTAACATCTAACTTCTCAGGTAAACATTTTCAACAGTCAACATGGGGGCACAGAGAGCAGCAGCAGTTTTTAATGGACCTAATATTCCTGGCAATCAATCTCTGCATGTCCTTACTCACGCTTTGTCCATCTTTTATGCCCTCAGTTGTCTTCATCCTTTTGAACTAACGTGCCCTAAACAGAGCACTCTATTACATCATGTGGTGATCACTGCCTTTTTTCTCTGAGTGCACAGCCCTGGAATAATATATTTCATCACTCTTCTGGCAAGGAGTTCATAGGTCACTCCTAAATAAAAGCAACATAGTGAGTCAAGGGCAGAGAGTCTAAGAACTCTATGGCTTGCTAATTTCTAGAGTCTTATGCTGAAACTTCTTCCCATGTATCCTCTTTAATTAATAGTGAAGGAGCCCACACTTATATCTGAAGATTCCTGATCCCAAGGAATCTTAGAGATGACTTGGACATTCATATTACCAAGACCTACCTTTCAACAATCAGTGAGATATTTTGTATTACTGCATTCCAGTCATGTTCAAATGTCCAATCAATGCCAGTCTGGAAAACCCTAAACTTAGCAAATTTTAAAATACGTTTTGTGAAGAGAAAATTCATCTTTTATTTTTAAGTCATCTAACTCAAGACACCCTGGACGTAGCCATTGGCAAATTACAAATTTAGTTCAGAAAACATGGCCGACTGGAACCAAGGACTGACATCATAAAGTGTCCTCTCCTCCAACATCTGATCACATTACAGGGCTAAAATGGTTAGAAAGGAGAAGAGACCATTGCATTTCTGAATGAAAGAAGTTCTTTTTTGCCTCTTGATATCCTGAACATAGATGAATGGTGAGAGAATAAAACATCACAGCCTGCTTTTAATCCTAATCCACGGTTACTGTTTATTTATGTCAATATTTGTCATTTCTTCCTGTAAGCCCTGATGCTACTCCCATCAGGTAAAGGTTGCATTATCTCCTATTAATGTATTTGCCTTTTTTCCTCCTTCATGTTATCATGAAATTTCGAGAATTGTTTTCCCAAATTGTGCTTTGCTGAATATTCGTATTCCAAGAAAATACTAATAAACCTTTTGAAAAGATTTTATCTATTTGAGGAAAAGAGAGAGAGCAAGCAGACTACATGCCGAGCCCCAGGCAGGCTCAATTCCACGACCCTGAGATCATGACCTGAGCTAAATCAAGAGTCAGAATCTCAACAGACCGAGCCCCCCAGCATCACAACAAGTCTTTTATAAAATATGTCCTACCTTCTAGTAAGTTTGAAAAACACGGTATTGCACCCCTCTCCTCCAAAGTAAGGATTTTTTTACAAGTATATTAAAAGGTTAGAGGGCAGCCTGGGTGGCTCAGCAGTTTAGTGCTGCCTTAGGCCCAGGGTGTGGTCCTGGATTCCCGGGATCAAGTCCCACGTCAGGCTCCCTGCGTGGGGCCGCTTCTCCCTCTGCTTGTGTCTCTGTCTCTCATGAATAAATCAATAAAATCTTTTTTTTTTAAATAAAAGGTTAGATAAATCCTATGATAAAAACACCTGTTAAATTGCATATTTTTAAAGCATATTTTCACCACAAAATACTTTATGTATATCTTAATAGCATCTCCAGAATACCAGTGTCTGGAATGCTGTTTTAAAACAAATCACCTGTCCTTGCTGATTCCATTTGCTTCTTATTACTGTATTAAGTTTTGCAATCTCGGGTAATACCAGCAATCTCCAAAAAATACAGTCTAGTTATTGATTTGTTTCCTTCAATCATTATTTCTTTTGACTTTTTGGAGATTGTCTTCACAATCAACAACATACAGGCTTTCCAAACTCCTCACTGGGATTTCATGATTCTTTTTTTTTTTTTTTTAAGTGGGCTCCACCCCCAGCATGGGGCCCTAACTCACAACTCTGAGATCAATGTTGTATGCTCCACTGAGCCAGCCAGTTGCCCTTTAATGCTCTATTGTTATAAAATAGATACACCACATTCTTTAACTGCAGAGTTTGGGAATTATGTGCATTTATAACACCCTCAGCAACTAGGACTGGGGCTTATACATAGTATATACTGAATAATCTTGAAAGATTATTAGCTAGTTAATTCTAGAAACAGCACAAGTCTTGTATCTCCCATGAACCTTTCCTATGCTGTGGCCCATATTAAACTTCTTTTCCTGTCCCTTTCCTAGCAGTTACTGACTCTATAACTTACCGTGGCTCAGGTTTGTAGATTTGTTTCATATGGGTACCAAGTTTCTTCTGTCAGGCTTGTGAACTCTCAATGAGTGAAAATTTCTGTTTCATGGATTTTTGTCTCCCAAACAGGTAAGAACATAATAGAAACTGGTTAAAAAAATTTAAGTGGAAAGTAGCTGAAATGGTCTTACTACATTTTGCTTTATTATTATTGACGTTAATGATACAATGCTACTATTCTAGTCTTTTATGCAGACAAAATTAAATGATATAAAAATACATAATGCACTTCGATCATTTTAACCATTCACAAAGTCCTGAATGAAACTATGTTACATGTATCTTTACAAAGGAAAAATTGACTGCTTATAATAACACACTCAGGTGAAATTTATTGCTACATTTTGGCTGTTATACAATGTTAAATATGAATATTTTCAAAAGAATTACTATTTATAGAACAAATTTGAAATTTTACTATTTAAAATAGTAAAATAATAGTAAAATACTTTTTAAAATAATAATAATGAATACTATTTAAAATACTATTTAAAATACTGAAATGTAAATTATATCCAAATACATAAAGTAACTAACTCTCAACTGAATACTTATAAAAATATTTTTTAAGCAAAAGCTATGATCTACTCATTTACTTGGCAGTTACAAAAATATATATTCATCTGAAACTCTAAGAAATTTGCTTGAGGCATTAGATAATTCAAATTTAAATGTATGTTTTCTAAAGCATTTTTCCAACTTAGTATTCTTGATTTCATACAGTATATATACCTACAAGGTATTAGAATAGGTTTGCATTACAGATGTCATTTCAAGTAAAAGACACAAGCGACCATTAACACAAAAGAGATATTGAGAAGGTTTTTGAACCAAACACATCCAACACAAAAAAAAGAGACCCACTGGCTATGCCTTGTACACAGTGAATTCTCAAACATATTTGTGGAACGAATACATGAGTGGGTATTTATTCTGTTATTTGCATGTAAAACTGTCCAAAGCTTTCTATTTCTAGTAGAAATATCACTTGAAAATTCAATAATTTTGTTCTTAACCAGCTACTTCTTCTGGAAGGCAAAGTTAGGTAAATTGATGCCAAACTGAGTGGGAAACCATTGTCAGTCATCAAAAGGTGGCCTGCCAGGTATGGGTACTATGTATTTAGACAAATCTGAAGTCTACAGAACATTCAATATATTGAAGAACTCCATATTTCATCCCTTCATCCAAAACAAGACATGAGAATCTAAGTAATTTCTATAATGTATCATCACAAAAACAAAAAAGTAGCAAATATATGTATATAAAAATGTCTATAGAGATATAGGATCTCTAACTCTATCTATCTTAGTAGACTTCAAATGTCTCTTCTCAGTGAGAAAAGCAAGCTATCCTGAGTGAAGTAGGCTGTAGGTTATGGAACAATAGTGAGAGAATGCATAGGCTGTACTTTTACAACCTTCCATGTGTGCGCAACGTGGCGATGGGAATGCTGAGATCACCGTTAAAAGCAAAGGCCTGAAGTAGTAAGAAAAATTTAAAACCAAAGACTAAATGTAATAACAATTACAGAATTACAGCACATAGGAAGATTGCAACCACTATACGTAAAAGGATAGTCTGAGCCCTGTATTGGGCAGACTCCTCTCATAACTTTTCCCCACCTCTTCTGCTTCATGTAGGGTGACACTTTTCTGAGATTTATCACTGAAACTTCAAAAATCTGATAGCATACAGAATATTTTTCTTAATCGAACTTCAGATCATTCTAAACCATTTCAAAAGCTTTTGCCTTTATACTTAAGCAGAACTGACAATTCATTCAGCAAATTGGTATATATGTTTGTCTATGAGTGTGTGCATATACATATGATACATATACATATGTGTACACACACATACATACACATGAAATCACTATCACTGGCTTCAGGAAAGTAATTACACTATAATTTAGTATATTAATTCACTTAAAAATAATTCTTTAAGAATTAAACATAGTTTCCAAAAATTCAGAAGCAATTTTATCATACAAAACATTAGTTTCCATATTAGTAAATACCACTATTGAAGAAAATCTGAAAATAACCTTTAAAGTAAAATGCAAAGTAGAATGACTTAAAGTAGGGTTATCCATTTTAAACTTCAATATTATGTTTTTTAAAGAAATATAGGTGCATAAAAATATGCTCTGTAATCTGTCCCAAATCATGCTACATAGGAAAATATCTATATGAACTAATCAAGGAATACTTTAGTACTTTAAATACGAATGCATTATTATCAAATACGGTAGAGTAACTCTCAACTCCCTAAATATTATTTTTTTCCAAAAAACTATTGCGTGGAGGGTTGAAAATAGTCTTTCTTTTTTACGAGATTTTATTTTTTAAGTAATCTCTACACCCAATGTGGGGCTTGAACTCACAATCCTAAGATCAAGAGTAACTCTATTGACTGAGCCAGCCAGGTGCCCTCAAAATAGTTTATTTTTTTAAATTAGTTAATGCATCCCTCAGGATTTTTTTTTTTTTTCCTATTCATTGTCTTGACTTTTCTAGTTAGTACCAAGGATAATTTCATTTCATACTGAATTTAGTTAGCTATCACAAAATTTAAATCAATAGAGTCAGAACCAGTATCATTACAATATCATATATATTATAAAATCATAAGACATTAGCCTGTTTTTAAATTAAACCTTGTTACTGCAAGAAGAGCGACAACTGAATGCATAGGGAACTGAAGCCACTGAAAGAATGTGATTTAAAGAGACAGAAAATAGTGTGAGACTCTTCAGATGAGGATATTGGCTCATAAAATAAAGCTTACCTTCTAAATTTGACTTTATATATCCAATATAAATAAAACCTATACAGGAATTCTTTGTTTCTTTCCTTCCTTCTTTCTTGTTACACAGTAATGGAAATAGATGTAGAATTCTAGTCTCTTCAAATTGCTCATTCTGTTAATATTATATTTGTTTTGTAATATTTAATATTAGTAACTTTATAAGATATGGTGGGATATTTAAGATGTAGTGACGATGGATTGCTGATTAGCAATCCTATGTTAAGAACCAAAATTTGTTCGCACGACCTTTACTTTTAGGGGAAGAGAGGGAAATGTCCAAACACCGTACTTGGAAGAACTGTTGGTAGGCGTTAGTAACGTTTATAGGAGTTGTAGGAGAGCGCGTGAGCAGTTAGGTAGAGGTCTGTGTGAACATTAAGTAAACCCATCCTAAAAACTGAAGGCCAGTTAAATGTCCAATGTCACATGGAGACACATTATAGCATTGAAAAACTGTCTTCATTCATTCATTCATTGGACATTTTTTATTGTTACTGCTGTTTGGGAATCAGGCAAATTTTATATAATATACTTCTCCAGACTTTTGAAACATATCTAAAACTGTTATCTTCAATTACGAGGAATCTATTTTTTCAGATTGCAACAGCACCGCATTGCCTCAAAACTTGTATCCAGAACGGTAAAATTGTCTAAGAAGTCCTATGATTTTTACACATGAAAGGCATTTTACGTATCTCCACTCATTTTTCCCTCAATGTAAAGTGTGTATAATTTAATGGCAACACATGCTACATATCTCCAAATTTACTAACAAATTATTGGTAATATTACAACAGTTCTTCTATGAATAAGCAGCAGCAGCATAATGTGTTAAGGAGGCAGACTTCCTGGGTTTAAATCCTGCTTCTCTACCACTTGTCAGGTGGCCTTGGGAGAATCACTGGGCCCTTCTGTGCTTCAGTTCCTCAATTGTGAAATGGGGGTGATGAAAAGAGTACTACCCCAAATCGTTGTGAGGATTAGTGAAGCAATAACAACAAAATAGGGGTAAATCACTTGGAAGTATTGCTTGGCACACAGTAATTACTTAAATGTTAGCTACAATTTTCATTATAATAAAACATGACAGTGACTGATGATAATATAAAGCATTACTAACTTTTGAGCCTTTAATAAGTAGCAAGCACTCTGATCGATGGTACACTTACACTACATTTAACCGTTAAAAATTAAGCACATTCCATTAGATAGAGATTATATCCTTAAAAATATGCTAATTTATACATACCATAATAGCAGATAATTTCCCCCATGAAACATAGCAAAGTATGACTGAAGTGTTTAAGTGACCTTTTCATCCTTCTAATGAGAAATAAGGCATCCAGGATGGTGATTAGAAAACAGTAGTGACATTATGAAAAATACTACCTAGTTGATCAGTTTCGCTCCTTTGTTAGCCTGCATGGAATGTCATCAATTTCTCAGCACAGGAAAATCACGAAATACTAATGCCATGGACCTTCAGGATCAGTTGTTAACAATGTCAAGAATGTTAAATCCCTGGAATTTCAGATATGCTTACTATAGATATTTGTGTTAAGGGTCATATCCTCATTAAATTCAAAGCATTCAACTTTTTTTTTGAAACCTTTGGAGTTTGTTTATTTCTCATTTTATATAGGGACGTACTGCAAAAATCTTAAGTGTTTCTGTGCCAAAGAACAATTTTTATCAGCTTGACCAGTATATGAATGAATACCTCATACATGTGTAACATGGTATTTTTGTTATTCAATACACAACTGCTAGTGGTGAAGGTTTTTAATGATCATTTGAAAATCATAATCAAATTTCATAAATTAAAATTTAATAACGGTCTGTATATACTTTAGTTATGAAAAGCATTTCACATACTAAATTAGTCTAAATCCATATAATTAGCACAATCACAGTGAGGGCATTTTAATTGCTTTGAAAATTATAGACTCAAAAATCAATACCATGTATTCATTATGTTAAATACAATGTCATTTTATCAACACAGAGATGATAAACATTACACATACTTTAGAAAGAAAGTGGAATATACCTTGTGCTTCCATATGTCATCAAGGTCGCTACTACTCCTTTTAAAATTCCACAAATAAAGCTTTATTTTCATGTTATACACATACCTTGATAGAAAAATACTCAGCATGGTATATTCTGAGTCTCACATCTCATATGAAAGCCTTAATAAAGTAAGGATTTTAGGTATCTTTCTAAGTTACAGGTTGAATTTTTAAATGGGCTTAAATTTCCTCCTTTACCCTACTGTCCCCCCCCCCCCCACCTCTCAGACCGCTGCTGCTCCCCACCCCTGCCCACCTGTGGCGGAGCCCCAGTGCGCATGGCCAAGGAAGCCCTGCCATTTCAGGAAGCAAGGACACCACCAGCATGCTGGAACTGTCCATCAGTACAAGAGATACTTCTAAGGGTCTGGAAGGAAGTCTTGGTAGAAGCCTCAATCAGCTGTCTTCTCTTTTACTGAGAAATAAACTCTTATGAGAAACAGTAAAGCATGCTCTTCACCTTCCCCATACGAACTACTTTTCTGATGCAGGTGAGGTACTGAATACCTATGACAGAACCCAGTCTCTATTGTCTGTAACATTTCTGTAGGAGGATTTGGAAAGTGTGTCCGTGTGTCTTCAGTGAAAGACTTCTTCAAGTGGAAATATTACATGATCCCATTTAGAGAAGATGAAAACAAACACAATAACATAATTTTAATCAATGGGAGAGGAGGCACAATTGTTCATTTGTTCTCTGACTTTTTTTCATCAACTCCAGGGATGAATTACCCTAAAAATGAATAGTTAGTGTCAATACATACAGAGATTAGTTTGTGAAGCTTCGAATTGTCTGAATGACCTCTGATCTGTTGCCAGCACAAACATCCAAGTACAAGTTGAACACTGGTTATTTACTCCATGGTGAAGGATTTTGAGACCAAAAAAAAGTCATTTCTTTATCTTGAATGGAGAATATGTAGCCAGCATGTCCTCTGTCTGGTGTTCAGAAGCTTCTGCTTGACCGGTTCCTTGGGGGATTCTCTTCATTCTTCTCCCACGGGGGGAGGCGGCTCACACAGCTTGTAGAGCCTAGAAGAGGCACAGGAGAGTGTGACACGGGTCTGGCATATTGCCATTACCTGAGATGTTTTTACTAGTAGAAAAAGGATATTGATAATGATTTCTTGGTTCAGGAGTCATGATCATCTTGCCTATTTTACTAAAAATCACGTATGAATGTGCAAACTCCAAAACTTCAGACTGGTAGAAAAAGGATATTGATAATGATTTCTTGGTTCAGGAGTCATGATCATCTTGCCTATTTTACTAAAAATCACGTATGAATGTACAAACTCCAAAACTTCAGTTCTATTAGTCAGAAAACACCCATGTCTCCTTGCAGATCTGGATGACTACTGATTAGGCAGTGCTGCTTCTTCCGCACCAGCTGCTTCTGCTCCAGTGCTGCCAACCCCGACTGCTCACCTTGCTGGCAGCAAAATCGATTCTCTGAATTCTAGGAGATGATTATTATGATGATAATTACCATCTTGTCTATCATTATTAATTTGTAGCAAAAGAGCACCTGCTCAGAGTGGTCTACTGATTTTCTGACCAGTTTTTGAAATTTGCTTCACTTTGTACCATCTCTTTGGTTACAAACAGGCTGATGTGGTGGGGTCCTAACCTCACAGGCATAATCATCGTGCGTTTCCTGAGCAAAATCTGCCTGGCTCTGCCCATCCTTCCTCTCACCTGTCAGCAGAATCAGGTGCAGACTTAAGTGGGTCAAGGCATCTACTGGAACTTGTGGAGGTGCCCAGAAGCGCTCCCTCTTGGTATCCCAGATCTGGGTGTCTGAGGTCATTCAGCATTAAGGCAAGGGGCAGGGGACTGAACTAGGGATGGTACAAGCTCCTGCAGCCCTGCATTCTTCTGAATGGTTAGATCTTGGCTCCAGAATGGTATTAAGGGGCACATAGCAGCTGCAAGACAGCCAGTGACCATATGGGGCAAACCCATCACCGAAAGCACAACCTGGGAGATCAGCTGACCAAGCCGGCAGGTGTTGGACTACAATCACAAGTCCTATAGTTCTGTGGTCATGCTAGCCCCGCTTCAGAGCTTCCTCTGTGATCTAAAAATATTAAGTACAGGTTTCAATTTTGCTCCATTTATTTATTTGTTTTGAGATTTTATTTATGTATTTGATGGAGAGAGAGAGCAAAGCAAGGGGAGCAGCAGAGGGAGAGGGAGAAGGAGGTTCCCCAATGAGTAGGGAGCCCGATGTGGGGCTCAATCTCAGGACCCAGGGATCATGACCTGAGCTGAAGACAGGTCTGCTTTAACCGACTGAGCCACCCAGATGCCCCAAATTTGCTTGTTTTAAAAAGTATTCCAAACTCAGGGGTAGCTGTGGTGATTCACTTCTTTTACAGATTAAATCGAACAAAGTTTACATGAGTTGTTGAGAAACTCAGCAAATCAGGTTTCCTCTTCCTTCCACATTTAATCCCATGCTAATTCTTTTTTTTTTTCCCCATGCTAATTCTAAGTCAAAGGGGGAAAGAATTAAAAAGTTTGAATGTTGAGTTAGAAACCTAGCTAACAAAATAAACTTTCATAGTCTGGAAACACACAGAAAACGTTACTGCCTTGGGAGACTTGCAAAATGTATTTCAAGTCTGAAAGGTGCTTAATACTCTATATGTCATCTTCATGGAAGAAAATGGATACTGAAATAAGGACATCTCACATCAGAAGAGCTTATTTCATCCTTCCCAGAGAAAAGAATACATTAAATTGAGCAGATATAGTTCAAAGCTGCCATTGCAGCTGAAAAATACGGTGTTGCTTCAAAATGCATTGCCAGCGCTGGAATAATAGAATGATTGGAAAGTTCTTTTCCTCTTTAATTTCTATCCTTTCATTTCCCTGACAGCGCTGCCTAATGAGTGGGCAGGCAGTGGCCTTACTCAGGTAGAACAGAAACAGTAAGCTGGGTAGTGAATGTCCTACCCTGTGAGATCTGGGCTGCGCCATCACATTCCATTACCTTGCACTGCACGTTTTCACATAATGGAACTAATGCCACTGGGTAGACGAGTCTTTGAAATGTCTGCCTTGCAAATTGGCAAAAAGGCTACTCCCTGTGATCACCTAATGAAATAATAGCTCTGGGTACTGCAGAGCTGGGCAGGTTCAGCTTCTGTGAGGCTTCTTGGAAGTGACTCAGGGTTATTTGAGTTCAGACACATTTGTAATGGAAATTGTGGGGCTTGGGGAATTTAGAACAGGCAGATGAAGTTGGGAAGCAAAATGTAATAGTTAAGAGTTGGACTTTTACTCTGCAGGAAGGCATTTGTTTTTCTGGCAGCTAAACTGTTAGGTAATGGGAGGCTTTGCTTTCCCCAACATGTAGGACCCTTGTTGTATCCTCATCCCACTCATGCACACCAGTGCCCCTGCATGGAAAGGTTTGTTCCCGGCTCCACGTTCTTCTTTTCCTGTTTGGGCTCAGGCAGCCATCTTGGAGCTGGTGTTTCTCGCCCCATCCAACTCTGCCGGAAGTAGAACTTTCAAACTTCAATCTCTACATCATGCCCTTCATCTTTCTACATGGCATAAATAAAAGCTGTGTTAAGGGAGGCCACAAAGCAAATGCCTCTTTTGAAGACTAAAGCTTCAATAATAACCCGTCCCAAGGTAATTCCCCCTATCCTACAGATGAGAAAACTGCCTCACAGAAAATAAATAACCTGGCTAACTAAGGTCACAAGCAAGAGCTGGAACTCAAACCCATGTTTTTCACTTGTAACCACTACAGAATGCTGCTTCACAATTAAGCAAATCAAGAAAATCAAGCCAGCATAGTACAGTAGTTTACAGGTTTTGTGACACAATAAAAAAATAAGACCAGCATGTCATTGCATCTAAAAAGGAATATCTGGTTCTTGATAAAGATGAGTTTATTCCTCTGAAGATGCAACACATGAAAGTTAGGGGAAGAACCTGGTTGGTACTGCCCACGAAGGCATCTTCGCGTGGCTGACCCATTGATCCTCAGTCCCAATATTACTGAGATGAGCTCATCCTCACCCAAGCCAAAGATTTGGCAGTCATTCTAGAATCTTCCTTTTCCCTAACCTCCTTCATCCAATTAGCGTCCAAAGACTATTAATCCTACCTGCTAGATATCTCTTGAACCATCCTCTCCTTTTTATCCTTAATACCACGACAATCTCTGCTCAAGCTCCTGCCTTCAATCTTAGCTGTCCTCGAATGGATCTTCTTAATGGTGCCAGAGATACATTTGAAATTTTAAATCTTCCAGACAGGAAGATTGCATTTTAATACCTCCCTACTGTCTTCAAGTGGAGTCAGCCACTCTTTTTTTAAGACTTTATTTATTTATTCATGAGAGACACAGAGAGAGAGACAGAGACACAGGCAGAGGGAGAAGTAGGCCCCCCATTGAGCAGAAAACCTGACTGTTTGGCTCAATACCAGGACCCTGGGATCACGACCTGAGCCAAAGGCAGATGCTGAACCACTGAGCCACCCAGGTGACCCGATATCAGCGCTCTTCATATCTCATACATGTCTCTTCCTGATCCAGCTGCTGCCTATGCCTCCAGCCTCACCTTGGCACCATTCTTTTTCTTTTTTAAGATTATTTATTTATTTATTCATGAGAGACACGGGGGGAGAGAGAGAGAGAGAGAGAGAGTGAGAGAGAGAGAGAGAGAGGCAGAGACACAGGCAGAGAGAAAGCAGGCTCCATGAAGGGAGTCCGACGTGGGACTTGATTCTGGGACTCTCAGATCACTCCCTGGGTCGAAGGCAGGCTCTAAACCACTGAGCCACCTAGGAGTCCCACCTTGCACCATTCTTAAATCACATTCAATCACCAGTCATCGGGATCTGGGTATATAGTCCTGGAGTGAGATGTGCTGCCTAGGCGCTGGTGCGATTCCATCAGCTGTGGAGGACATCTACTACATGCTGACTGGGCCAGGAATACTCTGCAACCTCCCCTCTTTATCCTTAGACTGAGTTATGTGCCCCTTCTCTCTCATGGCAATCTGTGTCTTTATGTGCCCAAGTGCTTACACTTTGGATCCTGTTTCCATTTCATTCAATGGTCTCTCTACTGCACCCCACTGACTACTGGAAGGGATTAAGTCTTTATTTCCAGCTTTTAACACAGTGTCTGACATCTACAAACATATAGAAGAAATTCAATATATTGTTTGCAGAGTGAATTTTAAGTATTGAAAGAATGGGGAAAGGAAGACTATGGTAGAGATTGGTAAGGGATTTGAACCAAATATTATCTCAGGCCGAGACAGAAAACTCTATCCCCTCCACGAAGATATTTTCAGAAACATTACCCCACATTTGCCTATGGGTGGCCTGTCCTTGAGAGCCAAATTTGTTCTTCAATTTGCTGTCTTTGGGGCAGGAATCCTGGTTCCTGGCTGGGCAGGATCCCCAACCCTCTAGGACTTTAGCACTCTCTCCATATCACTCATAGAGGGCTTCTTACATTACCTTTCCTTCCAGTTACATTTTGTCATCTCATCTTTTTACCTGAAAGCTCCTTAAGGGCTGGAACTGTTTCTCTCTCATGTTTATGTTCTCCATGTGGCATAGCAGGGTGCTGTGCATTTCTTTTTTTGTAAGATTTTATTTATTTATTCATGAGAGACACAGAGAGAGCGGCAGAGGCAGAGGGAGAAGCAGGCTCCCCACGGGGAGCCTGATGGGGAACTTGATCCCAGGATCCCCAGATCACAACCTGAGCCGAAGGCAGATGCTCAACCACTGAGCCACCCAGGCATCCCAGGTGCTGTGCATTTCTTAAGTCTTCAATAAATATTTATAGAATGAGTAAAAGAATAAATAGAATTAAATTTAAAATTTACTCTAGATTTCTCTCGGGATTATTATTCTCTTGTAAAAAAATGTCAACTTTACAGCTGGCACATTTCATCGTGTTTCAGTTCAAGTGTTTTAAAACACAAGCCAATAAAGAAAAAAAAGTGAATTCATTGGGTTCTTTTCTTGTATTCAGCTTGCATACTGGTTTATTGATCAGGATGCTGAAGTCTTATCTTAACCCCACTGTTTATTAGTGTTTATAAGCTCTAGCTAAGAAGACCTTGCTAAGCCATTATCTTGTTTTCTTATTGGGATTTTAACACTTCACTGGGTCTGTTATCCAAATATACTGTGTCTGCTCAAGGTGCTAGAGAGAGAATGCCTATGTGAAATGATTCTTTAGCAACAGAAAGTCTTTCTAACCTAATCAGCTATGAAAGATAACATTAACAAGACTTGAGGATTAAATAGAGTTAGGGTTCAGCACTAAAACACAATTAGAACATGAGTGCTCCATCCATTTTCAAGGGGAAAATGTGTTTTCCCTTTTGAAAGTACTTACACTGCCCACATACTTTTTTAGAATGAAATATAACTTCATAAATGCTGCAGTCATCATTCTCACTCTGGTAACTGCTTTGTAAATAGAAACAAAGAGTGTCTTGTCTGTGACAGTGCTTGGAGGAGGGTACTTTTTGTTGAAATGCCAATGTATAAAAACAAGCAAATGTAAAAGAAATTATTTAATATTGCCCCAATTCAAGATAGATGGTTGCCTATCCTCCTGTCACCAGGGAAATGAAATTAACATTTTTTTTTAAAGATTTTATTTATTTATTCATGAGAGACACAGAGAGAGAGGCAGAGACACAGGCAGAGGGAGAAGCAGGCTCCACGCAGGGAGCCCGACGCGGAACTCGATCCCGGGTCCTCAGGATCACACCCTGGACCGAAGGCGGCGCTAAACCACCAGGCCACCAGGGCTGCCCGAAATTAACATTTCTTTGATGGCTGTTTCCATGTTCATTTATTCTAAAGGTGGATTAGATTCCTCTCTTTTGATGATATGTGAACCGTGAATATTTGGTATAGTTGCAAAGAAAAAGCTTATTCATTCATTTATTTATTCATACATTCTTGAAATCAGATATTTAATGCCTATTATAGAGGCCTATGATGAGCAAGGAGTAAAATCAGAAAACATACTCTCTGCCTCCAAAGAATTCATATTCAGGTTGGTCAAGGAGTCCAATAATTGTAACACAATATGATAAGGGCTAGAATAGACCAGTACAAGATGATAAGGCAGTGGAAGAAGGAAAAAAAACTCAACCAAGACTTCAAAGAGAAAAGGACATCTAAGTTGGGTTTTGTGGTTAAGCAGGAGTTTTTCATACGACACAGGTGGGAGAAGCAATCATGCCCGAGGCATAAAAAATAAATGAAAGTGGCATTTTGGTAGTTCAGTACAGCTGGAATACAAATTTTAGTAGCACCGATGTGGCCTTTTGTCTTTGAATTCATGATGGAACTTGCAAAACAGAATAATATCAAGACTTTGATCTGTTACTTCTAAGTTTGTTAATGTTCCCTTAATGTTCCACTGAATTCAGAGACCACTATGCCTAGTCACATTTAGCCACAGAGTGTTTCCAAGGCCAACTGCCAATAGCTGTGAGTGACACTGCCTGGGAAATTGTGGCCAGCCCTCTGTGAAAGAGCAGACCTGGGGAGTCACTTACCTTGGAGCAGACTGTGGGGTTCGGTCTCTGATCCCCAAATTCTTTGCTGTGTTCTGAACTCTTGCTCCCTGAAAGAAGCAGGGAAAATAATTTTTAGCTCTATATTTATTAGTAATTATTTAATATACTGTTAACATTTGAGCGAATTTATCCCAACGATGTATCTAACATCAAGAGAGACTAGAAGCAGAAGAGAGAAGTCATGGGACACCTGCGTGGCTCAGGGGTTGAGCATCTATCTTTGGCTCAGGGCGTGATCCTGGGGTTACCAGATCGAGTCCCGCATCAGGCTCTCTCTGAGCCTGCTTCTCCCTCTGCCTATGTCCCTGCCTGTTTCTCATGAATAAATAAATCTAAAAAGAAAAAGAGAGGAAAAAAAGAAAAAGAGAAGTCATAATCTGAGTATTTTCTTTTCTTTTAAGATTCTATTTATTTATTCATGAGAGATAGAGATATAGGCAGAGGGAGAAGCAGACTCCCTACTAAGCAGGGAGCTCAATGTGGGACTCAATCCAAGGACCCTGGGATCACAACCTGCACTGAAGTCAGGCTCAACCACTGAGCCACCCAGGTGACCCTGAGCATTTTCATAACTAATGCTTTTAAGAACCAAAATATGCTCGTATATTTTTCCAAGGGATTGATATTTATTTCAGTAGTCATCTGAATCATTCAAAATAAATTTAAATCACAGCTTCCCGTTCACTATCTCAGTTACGTCTTTATTCCTAGAAACAAGTAATACTTTAGATGTTGAAAATAAGAAATGAACAGACTACAAATATCTGCTGTGTCCCCACCTCCGTGGAACAGAAATCACAGTTCTATCACATTCATGTATCTGTTTTGTCCTTAGTTGAATAATTAGCTATTTTAAACTTCATAGGGATCCCTGGGTGGTGCAGCGGTTTGGCGCCTGCCTTTGGCCCAGGGCGTGATCCTGGAGACCCGGGATCGAATCCCACGTCAGGCTCCCGGTGCATGGAGCCTGCTTCTCCCTCTGCCTATGTCTCTGCCTCTCTCTCTCTCTCTCTGTGACTATCATAAATAAATAAATAAATAAATAAATAAATAAATAAATAAATAAATAATAAAAAAATTAAAAAAAATAAACTTCATAGTATTTATCAAGAAAATATTTTCTCTTTTAAAATTTTTTTTAAGAAAATATTTTCTTAAATAGTTTTAAAGCAATATCTGGAAAGGCATGTGCATGGGGATCTCTGAAATGTGAGAATTATGCCTTGAAGTTTATAATACAAAGACAACGTACTTCAGCAATGAAAAAGTCTTCACAACCTGCCAAGTTCATGAATGAAACTATAGTCATCGTTCAGTTCCTAATAGGAATTAGTTACTACCTAGAACCAAACACCAAGGTTTGGGGCTGAGACTAGATGAAGAAGAGTAGTTTAAAAAAAAACTCTGAAGCTCTGTCTCCTGCTACCAAATTTCTGAGCCATGGAAGGGAGTAAAGAAAAGGAGAAAAGGAAGAAAGGAAAACAAATCCTATTTTCTCAAGATGGACCAAAAAAGGAAAGCAAATAGGGAAAAGGGGTGGGGGTGGGAGAAAGACAGATGGGATGGAATTTAGGAATCACATCTAAGTGTTTAAAAAATAACTCTTTATTTTTCGGACTTAGAGAAAAGTTGTGAAAGCAGAACAGAGAGTCCACATACTTAACCCAGCTATTTAAACTCCCTGTAATGCTTACATTATGATGATCAAAACTGGGGAATCAACATTAGTACAATGCTGCAAGTCTTACTCAAATTTCACCATTTCCCACACTTGTGTCCCCTTTCTATTCCAGGATCCAATCCAGGATCCCCTACTACATTTTGTTTCTTGCTTCCTTGGTCCTCTGATCCATAGCGGTTCCTTAGGCTCTTTGTCTTTCATGACCTTAATACTTTTGATGAATACTGGTCATTATTTTGCAGAATGTTTCTCAATCTGGATTTGTCAGATCTTTCTTCATGATTAGATAGAGGACATGCATTTTGGGCAAGAAATTATTTTGGGCCTTCTCAGTGCATGAGATCACCGACATTGACCATCACATGATCTTCCTAAATCTTATCACTGGTGACATTAACTTTCACTTGGTTCAAGTGGTGTCTGACAGATTTTTTTCACTGTAAAGTTACTACTTCTCTTTTCGTAGTTAATAATTATATTGGGGAAGATACTATGGGACTATGCACATACAACTCTTCAAACTTTTGCTGACTTTAGTCTCTACTAGGGTATCTTGCCTGCAACAATGATACTGTAGCATTTAGGAAGGAATGCTTCTATAAATAAGAGTCATCCTTTCCCCCCAAATCCATTATCTATTTACTCAAGTATTTATTTCAATCAGTATGAATTTAAGGATATTTATTTTATCTGAGTTATTATCCAATACTGCCACTATTTTAATGATTTCTTTTGTTTAGATTGCTCCAGATTGGCAACTAGGAGCTCCTTCAGGTTGCTCCTCATGTCCTACTGAAAGAATCACAATCATTTTTGAACACTTGTTTATTTTTAGGTACCTCAAGATGTTCCAGGCTCATCTCCCCTGTCTCAGCTGGAAATTGACCACTTCTCCAAGAATCCTGGGTTCTTTTTAATGGAAAATTATTTTAGAACCCAAGCTCTGGACACTGGATGTGCTCATTGCTACTATTGGTATGTAACTGCTTCTAGGTCTTCTCAGTAGACAGAGCCAGTTGACTAATGCAAACATATTCAAACATCTATATTTATTTCTACATTAATGTATATCTGTGTGTGTGTGTGTGTGTGTGTGTGTGTGTGTCCATCAGTTCAAACTGCTATCTCTGATTCAATCCCATGCCACAACGTTCATTCTGGATTATGGCCTTCTCCCTTTCCCTATTTGTAACTTCTTTTTCTGGAAGTAAAAAACTTTATTCTCATTATTTACATTATATTTACTTATCTATTCAAGCCTAATATATACATAAACTAGTTTTAGAATATCTAAACCATATCCCTGTGAGAAATAGACTTACTAAACTATAGTATTTATGTATAATTGTTTTGTCTTTAATCTCATAATATTCCATTAAATAATCTAAAGAAAGACTTTTGCTTTCTCAAAAGGTTCCAGATAAAATTGATGCTTATCATGCCGCACATGATTGGCATATTCCAGAGTGAATTCAACTAAATAATTCTTCATATACGCCGCATGCCATACTTGCACCTAAAAAAAGATCGATTGATTGATTAATTGAGAGAGAGAGAGAGAGAGAGAGAGAGAGAGTGTACACATGCACAGAGGAACAGAGGGAGGGGGAGAAAGAAACTTAAGCAGACACCACGCTGAGTGCAGAGCCTGATGTGGGATTCGATCTCATGACCCTGATGTCATGACCTGAGCTGAAGCCAAGAGTTGGATGCTTAACTGACTGCACCACCCAGGTGCCCTGATACTTGCTCCCTCTACCTAAATACCCCCTCTCTCCTCTTTCCTACTTATCCATATCACTTTTATCCCTCCAGGCTCAAATCAAATATCATCTTGGGCAATAATTGGTCATTCACTGTATCAGGCACTGTTTTAAGTACATTGAGTATACTGCTTTATTTAATCCTCACACCACTATGAGGCAAGTGCTATTATTATTATTATCTTTGTTTTAATAATGAGGAAACTAAGTAACATAGAGACTTAGAATCTTGTCCCAAATGATACAGATAGTAAACAATGGAGCTGGGACTCAAACTGAGGTGGTTCAGCTCAAGAATCTATGCTCTTAAGCCACTATCATATTATCACTTTCAGCATGAAGCCTTTTCCCAGTTATCCTAGTTAGAACTGATTCATTGCCCACACATCATTCAGTGCGTACTCTCTGCTAGGTACTTTTCTGGAAACTCATGCCACCAAAATAAACATACTCAGTGTCCCAGCCATTGAGGGGCTCACAGTCTAGTCACTCACTCATTTATTACCTGTCTCATGTCCTAAAACACTGAGGTTGTATACCACCTGTCTGTTGGTGTCTGTATCATGATGATTTGTCTCTAGTGACCACCATGAGATGGGGCAAGGACCACCAGTCTTTGTTATTGGTGCCCAGTATAATGCTCTGATATTATAGGTAAGGAGATAGAATTATTTGAAATTCCAGTTTTATTAAAAAGCTCAAAAAATTTTTGAGATAGGCTCCTACCAAATAATACTTGGAACATATAATTTATAGGATAGAAAACTTTGTTTCTAATGTCAATGAGAACTTTCCCCTCAAGCCTTTTGTTAATCAGATCAGTTGGTTAGGTAAAAGTGCTGCCTAGGATTATAATAATCGTTATCAAAACATTAGAAAGGGCATAGTACCCTTCCTTCTATCTTTCAGCTTTCCTTCCAACTCAATCAGGGCATTTAACAAGTCTACAAAATCTGTACATGAAAACAATACTGGAGTTAGAAGGATAAGTCATACTGAAGAGCTTCTTCTTCAGAAACTAAAGATCTTAGAAAATATTATTCATTAACCTGGCAAATATCCCAACCACTCAGTCTCCGGAGAATTTTATCTACATGATTGAGAGGCAAAGGAAGAGAAAAGTTAGATCTTTGATTCCCACCTGTGTTCTAACTACTCAGATTGCAGGCAGGTAGAGTTGGCTTGCAGAGTTGATCCCTGCCACTAACCCCACCACCTGTAACAGCTGAACACTGGGGAGAGGATGGGCAACAGAAGGAATATTGCAAAAATATCTCTGTGCATCAGTTTAGCCCAGTTTCTCCAAAAAGAAGGCCTCAAGCTCTCTGATCTTTCATGCAGAAGTGAGAAATCAGTCTTTGTCTCTAAGCCACTTGGAGAAGAGAAACAAACAACAATGGAGGGAAGCTACCCATTCTAAATGTATTTATTTTTAAAATATGGAAGGGGGAAGAAGTGATAAATACTCAAAAGTGTCACAATTCAGAAATCAACAAGGATTTTACAAGAAACTTCAAAACTTTTCAGTTGCCATAAGTTATATCAATACATAATCATATATACTAATAATATATGTAAATATCATAGGTACATTGTACCTCAGAAAGGTTTGCACTGGTTAAAAAGTCATTAAAGCTCATATAAATATGATTTTTACTTTCTCTCTCTATTTTATCTATCTCTGTTTTCTCAGTTGTGAGAATTCAAAGGTTTTGATTATTAAAGTCCGTATAGTATGAATGTATACCCAGGCAATTCATGATGATTCCCATACTAGACTATTTGAAAACAGGCTAATACTAGTCTCTTAGTCTTGCCAAAAACCATAATTTTAAGACGGCTCCTCCAAGTCTTATTGCAAACTTCCTCTCACAGCAGCAGAGTGAAATAAAATGTTTAGTCTCTTTCTGTATTTTTGGCATCCCAAACTTGATCTTTGTATGGATAATCACAAGTTTACCCTGATCTACTTTTTAAAACCAAATTTGTATATCAATCTTCCAAAAAATCCTTCCAAAATCTGCTGGCATTTGCATCCTTATTTGCCCTTTTCCAGCTGAACCACAGTGCGTTCTGTGCTTCTTGTGGACCTAACCTTTACTTAACAAATCCCTCTTGGGCTTTGTGAGATCCTGGTTTTTCAGTCTCCAGCTCCAGGGTTCCCAGCCTGAAGCTCCAGTGTAGATCCTCTGGTTGCACCTTATTTCTGCATTGCAGACTCCAAACTGCTGCTGGCCTCTTGATTGTCTCCATGTGTTTTGTTTTGTTTTGTTTTTATTCTGTAGTGTAATCTTGGGAGCAAACCCACAGGGATTTGTATGTTTGTGTAAGAGTTATACACCAAGTCTTGAGTAAATAAAGCAGTTTTAACTACAAAAGCATATCTTAAAAACCAAGTCACTTGGGGGTACCTGGGTGGTGTAGTTGGTTAAGTGTCTCTTGGTTTCAGCTCAGGTCCAGATCTCAGGGTTGTGTGATCAACCCCACAGGGGGCTCAGGCACAGTGGAAAGTCTGTTTGAGACTCTCTCCCTTTCCCTCCTCATGCTCTCTCTCTCTCTCAAATAAGTAAGTAAATCTTTAAAAAATAACCAAACTCACTATCATTGGGCAATTCAAACCAACTGAGCAATTTTTTGTGGTAACCCTGGGAAAAAGTGGCAGAATGAAATAGAAAATTGATCTTTTCAAACTTCTTCTGTGTTTCTAATAAGCTCTGTCTTTCCTATGAGATTAGGTACATTTTCCTAATGATCAATAAATTGGAGGTTGGTACATTTTTCTCATCTTTTAAAGAATTTTAAGAGTTAAAAACCAAAACCAAACTGTCACATTTAAAATACTATTGGGTATAATATCAAACATCCCTCCTCTTTATAAGAGGGTATATTCCCACCTGTAAATACTTCAGTGACCTAATGACATTTCTAAGATTGCTATTCATCCTTTGAAGGAAAATTTGAGGTATGTGCTTTATTTTTAGAATAATGCACAAGTTTCTCGGCATGGCTTGGAATTCCCTTTGGGAGCTCCAGGAGCAAGCAGGCCCCTCAATTCTTCCCTCTTCTTTGTATCCACTCCCTTCTTCAATCTATTCCCAGACCTTTAGTAAATCACCTGCAATGCCCTGAAAATGCCATGCATCCTTTGACCTCATCCTTCACCTAAGCCCCAAATCCACTCTTGCCCAATATGCCCATCCAACCCCTTTCCTCCTTCAGCTTACCTCCTTAGACATCTCTGTGTTATAGATTGGCTAAATTTCTTGGAGAACCCTCACACAGATGTCTGTACTGCCCTTCATCCCTAGGAGTGTTTCTTGTTCACATTTACCCTGTGAGCCTGGAAAGATGTCCTCCACGTCCAGGCATCCATCAGACATCTGATAAATGCTGATTAATTCTGATGAAACCTGATAAATCCTGATTAAAAGAAACCTTCAAATCTAGGTCCTAGAAAACAATTCCTAAACTGCGCGTGAGGCTTACCTGCTTCCGCATCACATCTGTAGCCTGCATGATGTAGCGAGGAGGCAGCCCGTGGCTTCTGGCCAGAATGATGGCCTGCTCCAGGGTCACACTCAGGGTGCATCTGTGTGCAAAGGCAAAAGCAAGTCAAATGCCATGGTTCCCATTAAGCACTTCAAGATAGCATGGGTTACTAATGAAGGGAAACAGAATAAACTATTTTAAATCTGCCTTCTCAGAGGGTTACTCATGTTTCTTTGGGTATCCCCCATGTACTCATGAGGTATACATGTTGATAAACTTCTATTTGTTTTTTTCTCATTAATCTGTCTTTTACTATAGAGGTCTTAGCTAAGAACTCAGAAAGATAGAGGGAAAATTATTTTTCCCTACACTAATTTCAAAACAAAACAAAACAAAACAAAAATACCGAGCCAAAATGGAAGCAACTAGACAATGAACCATTGATTTTTTTTACACAGAACACCTGTTTTGTTTTGTTTTTAAACCAAATGCAGGGCTTGAACCTGTGACCTTGAGATCAAGATCTGAGCTGAGATCAAGAGTCAGATGCTCAAACATTGAGACACCCAGGCATCCCTAGGATATATGGTTAAAAATAGATTATAGAACTACATGATTGGGGTCCTAAACTAAGTATTTAAATTTAACAAACTCATAATGAACTGTTTATGAAAGAGTTTATATACATAAACATAAAAAAACAGAAATAAAATAATTTCTATTATCAGATATTATTTTTACTAGTATCTTACTGGTATTTTATTATTTTTTTCTGAGATTCTTTTAACTTAAAAGAAAAGAATACCTAATTTTTCATACAAGTCTACATGATAGTTAATAGATTTATACCAATTTATGCCGAATATCTTAGAAAAATAAACAGTAAAATTATTATTCATGAAGATCAAAATTTTTTATTTTTAAAAATTTTAATTATTAGAAAGAGAGTTTGCAAGAGTGCATGAGTGGGGTGAGAGGCAGAGGGAGAGGCAGACTCTCCACTGAGCAGGGAGCCCAACCTGGGGTGATCCGGGGACTCTGGATCATGACCTGAACAGAAGGCCAACGCTTAACTGAGTGAGTCACCCAGGTGCCCCCAGAATCTATTTTTTTAAAGTATGTTTCTTGGACCCAGTCTAAAGGACTGTAAAATTTTTGAAAGGAATTTTTAATTAGTTATACAGGAATGTGATGCCCAGAGCAACCCTGAGAAAATTCAGAATTCAATCCCTGAATTTAGTAATTGGTATGCCTTTGTCCTTTGCCTTCACTTTTAAGGCATTTCTTTTATGTCCTGCCACATTTTTCTCTTTGGCAGCTCTTAGAGGCTATGTTTATTTGTTAACATTTTCAGGTGCTGTTCTCTGAATTGTTCTTTAGGGGTATCTTTTGCATACATTTCACTAAAATGCTCACTATGTTTAGATGTTTTTCATAAAATTCATATGACCAGATTTTTTTTTTTACTTCGCATTTCTATTTATGAATATTTCGACTGACTTTTTTCTATTTTGCATTTACCTCCCCATAGTTTGGTGTTTTTTTACACATATATTTACCTAAGTCTGGTCAGTTTTTCCTTGCAAATGGAAGGTCTATAATGCAATTGCTACTATCCGAGATATATCTAATTCACTTATGCTGCACTACAGAAGTCCAATACATTTGCTAGATTTTGATACTGCTGAATTAAGAAGAAGAGGAATAAGGGGCTTTAAACATTACTGCTAAAATTTTAGAAAGAACTTGACAACATGTAATTGTATTATTATACATAATTGGATTCTAAGAAGAAACATGTTAAGTTTCATTGGCTGTTCAATGACCCAACAAGCATTAACATGACACAGAACTCTTTACAAAGCTTAGTAATACATAGTCAGATGGGCTAATGTGTTACAATTAGCTTTCGGTAGTATGTGATATTTACAAATATTTAGTGTATGAATCTGATAACAATATATACTTGTTGTTTTACATGTTCCTGCATGCCCTAGAACGGCATATGCCCATGAAAGCCAAGAAGTACCGTTGACTGTTCATGCTTAAGAAAATCAGTTTTTCACAAAGCATTTAATTGTCAGCTTGCTTGACAGAGCACAGTCTTTTTTACCTCCTTAAAGTCTCCTCTACTCCAATTTTAGATCCTTATTGATTCTAACATTTTAATCAATAATGCTCATTACACTAGCTGAATGACACTAAGGAAAAAATTGTTTTCTTTTTCTAATCAAACTGAAATATGTCTGTTCTAGATAAAACATGACTTGCCCTCCTCTACTTATAACACTTACTTATTGTGAAGGATTTTTAACAAGCAGTCTATAATTTTATCCATTTAAAAATATTTTTAAACAGATTTATTTCTCCCTACTTCAAGCTGTAATAAACAACAGTACAATAGCAAATTATCTGCCAGAGACTTTGACTTTAAAACATTTTACTCTAAACTCCCAATCAATCAGCATGACCAGTACCAGGCTCCCTGAGAGGGTACCTCAAAGGGTCACTTTTTAAAACCAATACACATGCATTACCTAATAGAAAAATCTACCTTATAATGGATGTGTATGCTTTTTTTTCACTATCCTACCCAAAACAGATGGCTTTGTCTACCTATATTTACCTTTCCCTACTAACCACTGTGTATGTTCCAATTAGGTCCCAAGATTAATTTGAAATTTTGAAAGAGTAAAACATTTAAAAAGATACAATGAGGTCAATGTGGGAAATACTGCCCGTGTTTGATTCACCATTGATTTGTCCAATGGAGGCCTACTTCTTTCATCACAACCTCACACTACTCCATTCTCCTGAATTAAGCACGTGGAAGAAAGCCCAGCAGTAAGGCTACAACACTGCCGTTAATACATCGCTATTTGCATCCAAGCTTTTTCTCTTCTCTCAGCTATCTCAATCTGAATGTCAAATGGAAAAATTCAGCATTACAAGAAGCATTTTGATTCTGGCATTCTCGGAAAGATTCCAGATCCAGAAAGTGGCACATGGTTTTTCAATGGTTCATAAATGGATACTCAGAGTCAGGTTTTATAAAAGATCATTTGGTTTTATAGGTACTTCAGTGATTAGCAGCGAGATAGCTCTGCTAACCGTGGATAAGAAAATGAAGGAGAGTTATGAAGGCTGTGAATCCTAAGCAAATCCATTCAGTCTAAGAATTCATATTGGACCTGCCAATTTCCTTTCTAGCACCATCTCTATTTTCATATTAGGCAGTTAACTTAAAATTTAAATATATTTATATTTTGGTTCCATCCTGGAAAACTTGGGCCTTCAGTTTTCAGTTCCTTCTAGCTATATAGTATCATTTTAAAAATTTAGACAATTCTTTTCCTGGGATTCACAAAAATAAAAAAATTAAAGGTCACAGAGTAGACTTTGTCCTTCCTAAAAAGGCAAATATAACATATACACTGAAGAAAGTTGTTCCATAATTTGAGTAGTAAAACATTCCAAGTAATAGCTCTGCTTAGGGCATACTCCTGAGAAAATGTACTTGACAGGGCTATAAAATTATGCAGAAATTGTGAATTTCTCCATAGAAAGAAACAAGAAAGGGTCAATATATCTGTGCTTATAAGGAATAAATCTTCTTGACATATTTTGTATTAAGAATAGATCCCACATCACATCAGAGATTCAGCAGAGTTTTAATATGATAAATATAACCTGTAGCTAATGGGTCCAATTTAATTTGAAAGGCACTCTGATTTACAGTACTGGAAAAGCCTCAAAGAAGTAACTTTAGTTCATTCATTCACTCAACAAATATATTTTGAATGTCTACTTTGTATCTACAAGTACTATTAGATGCTGGAAGAAATGGATTTACTACCAAGCTAAAAAGGGCTGAGAGTCAGGGTCCCTTACTTGTATGGATCCCTAGCAAATTGTTCACAGAGCCACATTCCTTTATAGATTTTGCGACAGCAAAATGTTTTAACTGCAAATGGTTATGATTGCTGTCTTAACCATGTCTATCCCAACTCCCCTCTGTCGTGCTGTAGAGTGTTCAGATGGGCATGACTATTTCTGGAACTGAGCTAAAGGAAGTAGAATTATTGTGTACTTAGGCTAGGTTGACTGGAACCTACATACATGATTCACAGTCACTTCCATGTACAGGTAGGTTATTATGGTATTCTGGTGTAGAAATGGATTCCAGAGTATTTGTACTGCCCATTGTGCAAACTCAATCACCTAATGCTGAAATGGAGGCAGCAGGGCCCGAAGTTGTAACGCAATGTTTGTATCCCAGGGCGCCTAGGACTGTGTGTGGTGGAGAAAAAAACAGGCTAGAAATGTATAGAGCCAGAAGCTAGTCTGTGAAATATTCTTCCAAATATTATGGTTCATATGCTACAGAATCTTATAGGGATTCTCATACTGGACAACAATTAAAAAATTGTATAAAAGATGTAGCAATAATGCTGAAATTAAAAGGTGTTTCTAATCAATGATTTTTCTTAAAAAAATCTGATCGGCTATACTGGAGAAAAAAACCAATTATATTCCTATTCTTTCTATAGAAGATTATATTATAAAATTATTATAATTTAAAGAGGCAATCAAAGAGTATGTTACCAAAAACTGTGGAGGAAAAATGCATAGAGATGGGTCCGGCAATTAAGTAATAAAAAGTCTTTTGTTTTTCAGATTTTATAATGCTTGTGGTACTTGCTAGCATTGTAAACTTTGTAATTTTTTTGCATTCCAAATAAATAAATATTAAGTTTCATTTCTATTTTGTCTTGTAGTTTTTCTAACTTTTTCTTTAAAAGGGCACCTAACTGCAGGCTCCAAAATCTTTATCCACTCCCCAGTGTCCTGGGGATGCAACAGCAAACAGAAAAAAAAAAAATCCCATCACTTCTGGAGGTCTCATTTCAAGGGAAGGAAGAAAGAAAGAAGCAAATATGTAATATCAAGTGGTGATAAGTTATCTAGAAAAGGGAAGTTTTAAAAAAAAACAAAAAAAAAAAAACAAAAAAAAAAAAAAAAAAAGAAAAGGGAAGTTTTTAAAAGAATAGAAAGTGAACAGGATGCAATGCCAGAGAGAGGTGCTGTTTTGGGGGAAGTCACTTCAGGGAGAGCAAGTGCAAAGGCCCTGAGGTTAATGCATGTTCTGTCTGCTTAAGGGCAAGTGTGGAGCTCAAAGTCCAGGGGCACACAGAGAGGAGAAGGAGATGAAGTTATAGAAGTAGTCTGGGCCCCAACATGCATGGCCTTGGGAGTCAGATTTTAGGAGTAAGTAAGTCTTTTATTTTCTTAGTTGATATGAAGAAAAAAAGTCAACATTTACATTATGTGATGTAAAACAACAATTTGTTAAGCAAATTATCAGAATAATTTACTAAGTATCTATCCTTAATATGCTATCAATACTGTATTCAAAGCATCTTCAGTTACTTTCCAGGCAACATTTACAAAAGCCAGCCCTTCATCCTGATGCTTAAGGATTTCTACCAACCCTTCTTTCATTCTCTACTCCCATCTTCCCAGCACCGCACCTATTCCACCCTACCCAGAACTTCTTTCTGCTCCTGGTCAACATTATGGTACCACTGCATAAGCCTCTCCTCAAATAAGGAATGTCTGTCCACATTGGGAGTGTCTTTCAAAATATCAGAAAACTGTTCTAAATGTAGAATGGCAGTTGCTATATGGTTGTCACAACCAGAGGTTCTAGGATTTGAGGATGTCTTGTAGGACTCTGGCCAGGTCACTTCTTCTCTCTCAGCCTCCTGTGAAATGACAAAAGCTGGCATACCGGCCTCATGAATGTCCTAAGAATGACCCGAAATGGCATGCATGATCACTTAGCCATGTCTGTGGAGATGCTATCCCCACCCCTCTTTGTTCCTCAGCTCACACCATAAGTCAGCCTAACTGTGCTCATTATGGGACACACATTACTTGAAAAATCTGAGGAACGTGAGCTTTCATAGATCCTATTTCCCAAACCCCATTGTAAATTTTAACTTTTTACAAAAGCTCTTTTCTACTTTTTATTTTTTAAAAAGATGTTCATTAAAATAACCTTGTGGTTAATTTTATAAAACTCTATAATTTAATCTTATAAAATTATGGTATTATATGATTATAAGTTCGTGATGTTAATGACAAACTTCCACCATTATCTCTTATACATTGGGAATTGGTGGAAGTAGAGTTCACCTGATTATAATTTGGCACTTGCTAATATGTTTCTTTGTGATTTTTCTTTCATATGTTTGTCCCAACTGATCCTAGACCTCAGATACCAATTTTATCGTATATGTCAAACTATAGAGGGAAACGTCAGGGAAAGTATACGAAACAGCCTCCTGTTCCTCGATCCAATTTTCAGATGGAATGTTCAGCATCCAAACCTCCCCCTCAACTAAGTCTCACCGGAGAGACAAACCTTATTTTCCAAAATTAGTCCAAATGTGACATATTGTGTTTTGATCATTTATTAACTCATATCTGTTATACTATATTTAGTTCACTTTGTAAGACTTCAAATCTTGAAGTAAGTTGTATTAGTCCTTTTTATTTTTATTTATTTTTAATTTTTTTGTATTAGTCCTTTTTTTAAAAAAATGTCAATCCTTCTCTTTGAGATGATTCATGGCGTTTGTATAATAAATGACATAAAAGATTCTCAAAACCCAAAGATCTTCTATACATTTACCATGATTCCAGACAAGAACATCAGTTTTACTCCTAATTACCTTTTTAAACATTATTGGTTTTTAAAATTCCCAATTACCTTTTAAGACCTCCAGAGCTCTAATGCTTCATTTAATGTTGATTCAAATTGTACTGAACAAGGAAGCCAATCTCCCAAGGGTTGAAATGCATAAATTGAGCACTTGGGGACATGCATCACCCCTTTTGGGCCACAAGGGCGATGTAGCAACTTACAGGCAAACTGGTGAGGGAAACCAGAACAATGTGAGGTTTACGGCTTTAAGCTCTGTTTTCGGACAGTGAATTTATTTGCAGACTCTTAGCTCACAGTCAGAGTTCCAATGTTTTCCTTAGTAGCTAATCATTAGATTGTTCTCTCTTGGGGGTGATTCCAAGCTTTCCTATTACTAGTAGAGAAGGGTCATTCAGATTCTGACGCAAAGAAAACACATGAAACACTGGTGTGATGAAGAGCTCTAAATTTGCAGCCACAATAATTTGCTGTAAACTGACATGATGTAGATGATAAAGTGAGAAACATTAAAATAGAAAATGCAACCTTTAGCAAGGGGTAGTTTGCTTTTTATTTCCTCATATTTGTTAGAATTGAGGCTAAACATTGAAAATCTATTGTACTCCTCAATAATGTTACGTACTTAATTATAACTGAAAATTATCCTCCAAACAAAACCCACTGGAGTCACTGGATTTAGGGATACATGTTGAGACTTCAAAGGCTTCTTGAGCAGCTATTTTAACTATTTTGTGCAAAAATAGTAGAATTGAGGCACTTGGAAAAGTATGTTCTTTTTTTTTTTTGTGCTCATGCAGTATCGCTAGCAGAATGATTTTCTTGTTAGAAAAACAGGATTTTGGGGAAGCACATAACCACATCTAACAGCATGTGTTGGGGTCTTCTGAGTGTAAGGGACCATATGTCAAACAACAGTTTTGACCAGTTCTGCAAATGGTGGCATTAGCCATGACCTCTTAACAATCTATATAAACTGCCTAAGTATTAAAAATCATCTGAATCATTTGCATCAACAGGAAGGTTAATTTGATTTTGTACTAGATAAATATAAAGTGAAACAAATACTTTGTAATTCTGAAATCAGTGAGTTTTGTCCCATGCGGAATTCTACGTAATTACTGGAGGTCTGATTTTGTTTTTTTACCTCTGGACTTCCACTTGTACTACCTCATTTTCACCATCCTTTATAACTCCAATGCTGCCTTTAGTCATGGAAACAAGAAGGAGAAAATTCCCTAAGGTCAAATGCATCCCTCAGAGTCTATATTAAGGACATCCTGAGGTACCTATTATTTTGATAATATTCTTCACATGAGTTATACGTCTTTATATGGTTATAGGTATGTACATCTAGAGTCCTATAGATTTATATTTTAAAACATGAAATAATTTCTCCTTTTCCGATAGAAGTCATCTTTTTTTTTCTCCTTTAATTAAAAACCAGACCCATTATACTTGTTCAAGTGACTGTCACAAACAAGTTATTAGGACTCTAAACAGCTGTGGCTCTCTGAGATAGTTTACTAAGCTGATTACCTGGGCAGCATTCAAGTTTTGCAGAGAAATAATGACTATTTCAATCTCAAGAGAATGAAGTAGGTGAAATAAACTGGAACAAAGCAGCTACTACTGCTCTTTGCACACTACTCTTATACACAGAAGCTTTTATGACAGATGGAAGGCTCTGATGATCGCCTGATTTTATGCACTCTACAGCATCATCAGAACTTCTGTCCTGGGTAGCCTAAGGCAGATTAGTTTCAACAATCTTTGAACTAAGAACACATTTCTCCTTGTTGGAGAAATATAAATGATTCTGCTCAGTTTCCAAGTGTCTTTACTTCTTTGTGCTTTTCTCATGCTCCCATCTTATTCAGCTATAATAAAACAAGCAGCTGTAGTAGGAAAAATACCCAGGTCAGAGCTTCTCCATTGATATGGGCTTCAGAAGAAAATAGTTAGAAGAAATAAGATGTAGAAATTATCTAATTCCTTAAAGTTTTCTTGCGAAATGGTATTTTTAGTATCTTTACTGTTCCCACTTTTACAAAACCTTCCCAGAATGAGTGCAGTCAAGATTAAAATCATAGCTTTCCTAAAGTCTGTTTCTAGTTATTTATGATTTACCCACTGCTTCAATTCCAGGTGGAGAAATGTTATAAGCCCCCAAGCCACTCAAAATAAACTCATCCATTATAAGAGATGAATGTATTGTGCAATTCCACATGTTAACGTACCTAACTCTAGTACCTTTCATGCTAACTTAATTTCCTATTTCTTACTATGTCATCAAGCTCTCCTCTCTAGGTGGACTGCTAATATCTCTTTCCTATTTTGGTACAATCTCACTCTGACTCTTCCTAGTCTTGCCACTGTTTTTACCGTGTAACAAAGGTGATTGTTTAAAAATGCAGATGAAATGGGCACATGGGTGGCTCAGTTGGCTGAACATCCAACTCGATTTTGGCTGAGGTCATGATCTCAGAGTTGTGAAATCAAGCCCCACGTTGGGCTCTGCGCTCAGCTCAGAGTCAGCCTGAAATTCTCTCTCTCCCTCTCTCTCTGCCCCTCCCCCTACTCACCTGCTCTCTTTCTCTCTCTAAATAAATAAATAAATAAGTACAATCTTTAAAAAAATGCAGATGAAAATGCAAAGATTCAAATGGCTTCCACTTCTTAACATGCAATACAAGATGTTAACAATATGGTCCCTGGTTTTTCCTTCTTTGTTATTCCACTCTACTGTGTACGGTTCTCTGAAATCACCACCTCTCATAGTTCTCACGTGCTGTTCCCTCATGTATATGATCTCACATGCTTGGTTTGGGTCACACATCATATCTCTTATCACGCTATAGCATACTTGTGGGAAAAGTGTGGGGCTAAAGAGCATAGGCATTGCAGGTAAACTTCCTGAGTTGGAGCTTGGATTTGCTAAAACTGTGTGAAGTTGGGCAAGTTACTTAAGCTCCTGAAACTGTTTCCCCATCTGTAAATCAAGTTTAATGATATATTATGTTATAATATTATTTCCAGGATTAAATGAAATAATTCATGTCTAGTACTTAACACAGGGTATAACTTAACTAATTAATACAGGGAGCATGTTCTTAATAAATGTTAGCAATTTTCATTAATATTACTACCACTACCACTACCGCCATTGCTACGCTGGACTGGTATTTGAACTGATGGGCCTTCCTAGATCCTACATACTTCCCAGGACTCAGTAAGCATTTCATTTAGACTTACTGAAAAAAAATGACACGAATTCTTCATGTATGCCAATGGTATTATTAAAAGTATACTCCTAAAAGGTAAGATTCATTTCTTTATACTCTGCATTTGTTCAATGTATTGTATGCATTTTATTTATTTGTTCAAGAAGTGTTCACTGATTAAATAAATTTGATGAAGTAATAAATGCAGTAGAGGGACAATAAACATTAGTAAAAATGTAATCATGGATTCTCTTATGGTTTATAAATAGCAAATGACTTTTCTTTCATGAACCATGGCTTACACACTTCCCTTTCTCTGGGTTTAACCACTGCTCATATCATGTCTTTTGATTAACAACCCTGGATGAATTTTGACAGTACTCGGAAAAAATACATTATAATATGTCCAATTAATTATCACAATATTAATTCATTAACTATTAATTACTCTCATCAAAGTGATCATGGGAAGATTTCATCAGTACTGCCTGTTTGACAAGAGACAAACAAAAATCTTGAAAACCTCAACAGACATCCAGAGGTTATTTCTATAGAATCTACTGGAAATTTGCCTGAGTGAGGATTATGGGCTTTTGAACTGCAACTACTGTTAGACTGTCACTCATATTTTCTTAAAGGAAGTATGTAAATATTTAATATTTATTAGGCATGTGTATATATCAGATGAGTGAATTCCTTATTGTTTAATTTATACTTATAAATATATTTCTATTTATCAGTATTTTCTGGGTTCAGAAGAAAACATCTGAAACTCTAACAGAATCCCTTCTTTCATAGTGTCAACGTGACATGTTATATATTCTTCTCTATTGCACTTTGAAACTTATAAATCTATTCCTTGGGTCATTTCATTTAAAATCTCAACTCAATCTTCTGACCACGTCTCTCCTATTGTCATCATTAAAGAGAACCCATGCTCCATGGTTATGGCTGTCTGACTTCCAACGTGGTTCTTCTGTCAAGACCTCATATTTAAGTACAGTGACACCAAGGACTCTCTGCTTTGGTATAGCATGGTGCATGCCACACACTGGTGCTCCATAGTTTTCTTTTTCCTCTCAATGAATGAAAGAATAAACAAATGGTAGCATCTGATTCTTTTCAAGTTCTAAATATTTGTCTCTAACACATACTCTTGGGTTTTGACATCAGAAAAGAAAACTTCCTGTCCTTGAATACAAAGGGATCCTGTTCTGCTGCTCTTGAATGACTTTCTACAAGATACCAAAGGAGAATTCTAAAAATAAGTTCCCATAGGACCCAGTGTTTTGTGTATTCTATTTCTTACAGATGAGAGGAGTTAACTCTTATGTTTTTCATACTCCTATTTCATACTATACTGACATTACTGTGACTTTTTTTCTAGCTTTGTTGAGCTATAATTGACATATAACATTTTGCAAGTTTAAGGTGTGTAACATGTTCATTTGATACACTTATGTGTTGCAAAATGATTACCACAGTAGGGTTTGCTAGCACCTGTATCACATCACAAAATTACCACTTCTTCTTCATGGTAAGAACTCATTTAAGACCTCCTTTGCACCCACTGTGATTTAAAAAAAAATAGTTCTTACAAGGTCTCCCCTATTTAGTAGGTATGATCTAGTTATTTTATCTTATTTTTAAAGATTTATTTATTCATTCATGAGAGACACAGAAAGTGAGAGAGAGGGGCAGAGACACAGCAGAGGGAGAAGCAGGCCCCTCACAGGGAGCCCGATGCGGGACTTGATCCCGGATCCTGGGATTATGACCTGAGCCAAAGGCAGGCACCCATCCACTGAGCCACCCAGGCATCCTTGATCTAGTTCTTTTAAACTTGTATTTCATATTTTTTCTCTGCAATGAGAAGATGGATTCATTATCAGAAACAGAGGAAGACAGAAAAACCCAGTGTTCACTATTGCCAGGTCTTGCAGTAGATGCTTTCACATGTATTGTTCATTTATTCCTCTGCCATCTTTTTTCAGAAAGAAATCATTATTCCCACTTCACCAATAAGTCCCTGAGAGACCAGGTGATGTAATCACAGTCACAGAGAGGAAGTAACAGGATTCAAAACCAGTTTTCTGATTCAAAATCCAGGGCTCTTTCCATCATACCAAAGTCACATCATGTGGATTACTACATTTAGAAATTCCAGCTCCCCACATCCATAAGTCAACAATCACAATCGTGGTCTCAGCATTTGTACTTTAAATGCATTGTTTTGGTAAGGGTTAATTCAGCCAGCCCAAACCACTTCACTATGAATGTAGACCCCATCATACGAAAATACATTCATGATTAAAAAGGATTTAGATTTGAAGCATGCTAAGTAATATATCGATTGTAAAGCAATCAAGTAGGAAAAATAAACTGAAGGGAGACTGCGTGCCTTCTCTACCACAGATCTGCATTTTTCTATATAAAATGCACTGTTCTGTGTAAAGCATGTTCATTCCCGCAGTGATCTCATTTATTCTGGCTTCTAATTACTTTTAAGTACTGAGCACAGAGAGCCACTGTAAAAAGTCTATTGACAACCAGAATGAAGCACCTGAATGAAAAAACTAATTGTTTAATGTTGTTTCTTTCCCCTGCTCCCTTTTATTACGTTACACAGAGAAAGAATCAAACACCTGAGGGCTAAATGCAGTATGTTAAATACTGCTCAGTTCCCAGGTGACTGCTATGGTTCTACACAGGCAGAGTCTCTGCAAAATTAATATGGAAAGGCCCACTGTCAACCTATTGATCTTTCCCACCATGGTCACTCTTAGCAAAGTGTCTGTGACAAATGGAAAGCTTGAGAAAATTGCCACAAGTTTATAGGGGTTTCTAAAACCTAACACCTATGTCCTTGTTCCCCTGAAACAGAGAAGGTGCTTTTTCCAATAAAACACATAAATACATTTATGTGAAAAAAGAGCAGATACTTGTTTTCAACAATAAAAGAATTCACTCATCTGATATATACACATACACATGTCTAATAAGATACTAAATATTTACATTCTTCCTTTAATAAAATGTGAGTTACAGTCTAACAATAGTTGCAGTCCAAAAGCCCATAATCACTCAGGCAAGTTTCCAGTAGATTCTATAGAAATAACCTCTGGATGTCTATTGATACTTTCAAGATTTTTGTTTGTCTCTTGTCAAACAGGCAGTACTGATGAAATCTTCCCATGATAACTTTGATCAGAGTAATTAATAGTTAATGAATTAATACTGTGATAATTAATTGGACATATTATAATGTATATTTTCCAAGTACTATCAAAATTCATGCAGAGTTGTTAGTCAAAAGACATGGTATGAGCAGTGGTTAAACCCGGAGAAAGGGAAGTGTAAGCCATGGTTCATGAAAGAAAAGTCATTTGCTATTTATAAGCCATAAGGGAACCTGTAATTACGTCTATTGGGCTTTCAAGATTATTGTTTGACTCTTGTCAAACAGGCAGTAAGGATGAAATCTTCCCACGAAGATCCATTCTGGATTCCTATGTGTCACAGCCTGAGAGCTGAAAATCAAGGGGTTAATGAGCATTTGAAAAGAAGGCAAGGAGGTGGCAGGCAGAGAGGGGTGCTGCGCAAAACAACAGAACAAACGGAACAAACAAACGCAGAAGTGATGGGCAACAGCTGGAGAGAGATCCTGGCAGCAGAAGCACAGCCAAATTGAATACTCAACTCACTCCATATATCTTCAGGCAAAAAAGCAATCGAATTTAAGGGGCACATTTTCAGCACTGCACAGGGAATTAGCCATGAAAGTCCCATTAAAGATAATGGGACTTTCTATTGCAACTTTCAATACATTCTCTGATACTTCTCAGCATATATCTTTAAGCCTAGGCTTAAAAATCAACCGCCAGGCAAAGCATTCCACATCCTTCATTCCTTCCCAGGCAAGCCCATTAAGGTGTGTTTTTCTTTGACCTAGTTTTTCATTGCTGAGGTTGGCACAGAGGCCATAACGGAGATAGGTGATGAGCACATAGGCAGACAAGGATGTATTCGCTGTGCTAAAAATGGGTATGAATATGAAACGTGTGTGAGTTAGGACCTCAATTACCAGGTTTGAATCTGCTTTTCTGCATTTTTGATTTTTCAGCCTGGACTCTTGCACCAATTTCTTTCATTTCTGTTTTGTTTTGGGGGATTTAACTGAATAGGTTGGGTACCTTTCCCGGCTGCCCAAAGTCCTTCAACACTCCCTTTCTATTCCCATCTTCTCTACTTTGCTATCTGCCTTCTGTCCTTACTCTGTAGGTTCTTTGACGATGCCAACACTTACGGTTGTCTGGCACGTGATTTTTCACCTGCCTCCCAATTCTCCGACACTATACCACAACCATTTTCTCTTTGACCCGTTTACCCAAGTCACTGAATAGAGCTTTGTATCAGTATTTTTTAGACCTTTCTAGTGGATCCTTCCTTCAGTGTTTTATTCGGAGGCTCCTCCTTTGTTGCTCCTCTTAATCAGGGTGCCAGAGGATGGAGCAGCAGAGAACCAGGGAATATGAACACTCCATGTGCGTTCCAGGGTGGTCATTTCTCAGTGTTCATGGTTGGCAGCTGATCACTCTTTTCTCACACTTCTGTGCCTTTTTCCTGGAATATCTCTTCCCTGTTGCTAACACATGAAGTATATTCCCAGAAAATTCTTAGTAATGTTTTAAACCAGCTCAAATGTATCTCTTTGAAGCCTTCTCAGATATGGTCCCTTCTCCAATCTTCCTGTTCTCAAGAATCACTTCACCTCTGTTTTTCCACAGCCTCTTTGCTATGTTTGCGTGTATATATCCATTTACATTATACCCATTCATGCATATATACCCCTTTAGTCCTTGCTGTCTATGAATCTGTCAGAGGACATCCCCATAGAAGACATCATGGACATCTAAACTCAACATGTAACAGATTAATTCCACATCCTTCTCCACTGGGCCATCTTTCATTTCCTTCATTGGCTAATTAATAGTCATGCTTTAAAACCTATAACAGGTGCTACCCTACACCCTTCCTGCTTTACAGGATTTCATTCTCATACCTCTGTATTCCTCCAGATGGTACTAGACAACCTACTACCAATTTAAGATTAACATCATAAAGGCATAAGCGGCCACTTCCTTCTGTCAACTTTCTTCATGTCACCTGCTCTCCTGATCCAGGTTCATACAGAGGAAGAGATAGCCATATTACTTCTCTCCTCTGGAGGATCGAAATTTTGACTTACGACATTTATTAGAGCGGTTATAAAATAACTAACCTTGAAGCCCTCAGAAACACATCCCAGAAAGTGACTGGCATTTTATTTTCTTTTTAATATAATTTTGCAGGTTTAGGAAAAACAATAACTTCAGCTTATTTAAAATAAATTTTGAAGACTCATGCCCTGCTTAACAATTTTTATAGTGATTCTGTATTTATCACTTTTAGATAGCTAAATCCAAATAAAATTTAGTAACACAAATGCTTAAATTTTATTAAATTTAAATTTAATATGTTCAAATAGTAAAACTGGGTTTGGCAAATACTGATCAAACATAATTAGTAATTACATATTTAGATTGTTTTGTCTGGGTGCCTGGCTGGCACAGTCAGTAGAGCATGCAACTCCTGATCTTGTGGTTATGAGTTCAAGTCCTGAATTGGGCACAGAACTTATATAATTTTTTTTTAAAACCCACTCTTATAGATTATTTTTATCAAGATATGTTTAACGTATTATGATTACTGAAACTTTATCAATTTTAATGATGTAAGGTAATCATAAATAAACTCTCATTTTTTATATACTGAAATTAAGGCTTTGGGGCCAATATCAAGTGATAGCTGAAGGTCAGAACTAGAACCCACAGCAGTAAGTCACTCTCATAATTACTGTCTTATTCTTCTTTCACAGTAATCTAAGTTGAAGAAAACAATGGACATTTTAAAATTACAGAATAATTTAATACACTAATTTATTAAGATTCATATCAATTGCAAAGAAAAATCTAGGTAACAAAACAAACATATATGGAAATTTGACCCATCTCTAAGGTAAATAACTTTAACGAAAGATAATGAAAGAAATTAAAGAATGGAACTTCTATCATATTTGAAAAATTTGATTTCTTATCTTTTTAAAAAGATTTTATTTATTTATTAATGAGAAACACACACACACAGAGGCAGAGACACAGGCAGAGGGAGAAGCAGGCTCCATGCAGGGAGCCCGATGTGGGACTCGATCCCGGCTCTCCAGAATCACGCCCTGGGCTGAAAGCAGCACTATACAGCTGAGCCACCCAGACTGCCCATGATTTCTAATCATTTTAATAGAAAATACCTATATTACTTATCTGGTTTTTAAAATTAATATAAATTATGGAGGTTTATTTGCCTATTTTACAATTCAGCATGATTTGAAATTCTAGGTTTATGTTTCTTTTCTTCCCCTAATTTTACTGAGGTTTAATTGACCTAAATATTGTACATGCTTAGGGTATATCTTTTGTTGATTTTAAGATATATATGCACACACATCATGAAATATTCATCCAATCAAGTTGATTAACATACCCATCACCCCACACAATTAGCATTTTCTTTTTCTTCTTCTTTTTTTTTTTTTTGGTGGTGAAAACACTTAAGATCTATCCTCCTAGCAAATGTCCAAGTATACAAAACATTATTGTTATGTACAGTCTCACTGTCCTATATTAGATATCCAGAACTTATTCTCCCATAATTGAAACGTTGTATCTCTTGACCAACATCTCCCCACTTTCTCCTCCTACCAGCCCATGCTAATCCCAGTCTATCCTCTGCTCCTATGAGTTTGGCAAAGTATTTAAGATTTACACTTATATCCTATCATGCATAGGATATATCTTGTCTTTCTCCCAGAGCCCCATTTTAAGAGTCTTATTTTTTCCCCTTCTAAAAATTAGAGCACAATCATATATTTTCATATTTGCTTTTGTTTTGATACATTAGTGATTTTATTAGATTTCAAACAAACAAGAACAGTTACATTGATATAAAATTTTAAATGTTGAAGAAAAATAGTCATAACTGTAGTTACATTTAATGGCAATTTTAAATGTCATTTCCGTTATTACTACTACTACCCTATATAAATGTACTGTTTTAGACTAATGTGCTTCAGATTCCTATGGAGCATAATTTTAGAACTTCTTGTTGAGAATGTACAGTACCCCGAGATTATGAGCTAGTATATCGAAAGGCTTCTTGTGTTCTATTTAGCCATCTTTCTGGAGATTTAAAATTCAAGTATTTCCACTAATCTTGTTATTGAAGCTTTCAAGTCATTTTTGAACAAAAGATAAATGGATATATCTGAAACCTACATTTGCTTATTATGGTAATTTATTTTTTCTGTCCCATACCTAGAATCTAACTTACAGATGGAAATTCCCAGAGTAAATCTCCTCCTCTTACTTGATGTTTTCACCACACAATGGAAAAAGATGCAGCTTTATTATCTGCCCTATCAGGACTCTGATTACCTAAGTCAGGTCACCTTGAGTGCCCCACTTTTACAAGATTCTGCATTCCTAAGTTGGGCCTATTTGTCAATTTGTCCTTTGATGTCATGGTTATGACAAAATAAAATATTTCCAAGAGAGTCCTTCAAAGTTCATACAAAAATGGTTTCTAAAATTGCTAATTAGTAGTTACCTGAAAAGGCTTTTTCTTTTTTTTTCTTTTTTTTTTTCTTCTTCTTTTTTCAATTGCTTACATGAACTGGGCATCCTTACAGGTTCATCATTTGAAATAAAAACTATTTGAACCAGTAATATATATTTTTCTTCAGTTGTTTTTATATTTTAATTACTGGATTTCATTTTCCTAACCAGTGCTTATAATCATTCTTTGGGTCCTATATGATGGTCATAAGATGGATTATATAAATGCTTGTCAGGGAAGGGGAAGAGAGGGTTGACTCTGAAGATTCAAATACCAAGGGTCATACTGTCAAATGTGAACATGTGTCTCAATTTCCACATAACCAACAAAGGAATGCATCTTGGGAACAGACCCCTCTAAAGTTAGAAGCTTCACATATGTGTGGCCTTTTAGTTCCTAAAACTCTATATATGTTAAAACTAATTTCTGCAATGTATTAAAAAAAGTCTAACACTGTAATACACAGATGGTAGCTAGCTTGATGTTTATCAATGTTTTTCAATAGTGAGAACAGGCAGGCCTTGCCACAGACTGTTTCCTTCTCACACCTGAGCAGGGTTCTAATCAGAAGACAAGACACTGACCAATGCCAGGTGCTGGTGAACCCCGGATTCAACAAGCTCCTCCTAGTGGTGCTGCTCACAACCCCCTACTGGATGGGCGAACAGGAGGTATGTTACTTTAAAATGCAGAACCTTGTTTCCTGGAAGAGATTCATCCTCATAACAAAGTGTGAAGATAAAACATAATTTGTGTGTACAGGTCACCGAGGTTTAGGTTCAAAGCCATCACAGGGCGAGTGAGGCCTATGCTCAAATCACATATCCTCCTGCAGGGCCATATCAAGGTTCTAACACCGTGAAGATCAATTATAAAAAGATACTGAGAGTATGTGGACAAAAACTCTTTGGAACAAGTCCTTAGAGGGAAAAACCGTGATCCCAGATTTCCTGCCCTCACGAGAAATTTCTTTGAAGTTATCTTTTCAGGTAGCCTCTGGAAATTTCCACCTACTTGTTCCCACTGGCAAAGGAAGCATAAGCTAATATCGCGAGAAGGAAATGACATCTTTGTTTTTTGGACACAGTAAGACCCATGATTCTTGTTTTATAACATTTGCAATATACTGATTTATGCTGGTTAAAGAAAAACAGTTGGCTGTTAAGCTGGGGTGGGAATAAAGAACTACAACAAAATGAAATGCCGCATTGAATGGAAGGATGCTGCAGTATGAAATAAAAGAAAATTTAGAATCCCTGTTTGCACGCTTTTGGATTGCTTGCAACAAATAACTGGCAGGAGTGTGAGAGAACTTTAAAAGCCACGAGCCAATTCAGTAATTTAGAAGTGTTCAATTTGGTAAAAACCAAGTTTTGTCTATGAAGCAGGTATGTAGAATGGCATATATCTTCATGGAAAAGGAAATTCAAAAAATATTTAATTCAAATGTACAAACATTTGAATTTGTTAGTCAAAGAAGCATAAACTAAAGCACTAGTGATATATCATCTAGGAGAGAAGCACAATACATAAATGGATTCAAATACCCTCTGCAGACCAGAAAAAGGTGCAAGTGCCACATAACTACCTAACCTTCTGGTTGTGTTGTATATGAGGATGAAGCTTTTGGGAACCTAAATAATATATATTACTGGTCACAAAGGTTTAAACTCTTTGACATAGTATTTCTATCTGGAGGATATTTTTGTTTTGTTTTTTTTTTCTTGTAACTTAGTGGAAAATAAAATTGAAATCTGAACAGCTATATAATGAAAGCAGCCTCTCTGCAGGCATTATGTGCAATGGACAAGGAAGATAAACCACTAAATTAACCATTTAGTAAACTATGGTACAGCAACTGGTTCCATTAACTATGTAACGAATAAAAGTGAAAATGAGAAAATCTACATTGTACATTTTGAAGAAACAGATATAGTTGTAATGAGCATAAAGCAGATTGTTGAACCATATTTACTAATAAAACTGTGTTTAATTGTGTGTTGTTTGATGAAAACTGCAAAAGATGACACAAAATGAACATGAAAGAAGGCTTGTCAGGATAGTAAATTATAAAAATACTCCACTGGTTAAACTACCTTTAATATCAAGTTTATACTGTTTAAAAGGCAAAAACCTGCTTTTAAGAAGAGACAGTCCTGTTCTTCCACCATCCAATAGCAATCACTGACATAAGTGATTTGTTAAGAGAGTGTGGGCAGGGAAGTTCATCAGTAGAATTGTAATACACACAAAGGACTTCCCTAGGGAAAAGAATTTAATAAAAACAAAGCCAGGCTAAATGCTATGAGAAGATATTAATAATTCATCCTGAATTCTATTCCTGCTAATCTTGCATTCACTGTTGTACACAGCTCTGCCATCCAATTCAGGTTGGCATTAAAACATCTAGACATTAATGCTAATTAAATCTGCCTTTTCATTCTGAAAAACCACATTATTCTCTTTAATATCAAACACATGCAGTATCATTCAATACTCTACAAATATTTTAGATTCTCCTTTTATTTTGTAAATAAAATCAGAAAGGGCAAGAAATTGACTATCTCATGTGGATGCAATAGCACCCATTTCTCATCTGGGTTTTAGAAGTAAATGATAAAAATAGTTTGTGTGATATTTATTCTGATTCACAGTGTGGACTTCACCCCTTGTCAGAACCTGAAGCTAAATCTCCATGTCTAATGTTGAGTGCAGGTGTGGATCTACTTGGGTTTCTCTCTGGCTGTCTGAATTCTAATTATGAAGGAATTATTTTAAGAACAGCCTTTACATGAGATTTCTAAATCCAATAATAAATTAGCACATTTTATTGTCATAAAAAATTTAAGCACAGCCTTCACCAAGAGATTAAAAGATAATGTTAAGCTCCCATTTTATTCCCCATAATAGAAAAATAGAGCTGTGCCTTTTTCAAATAGTTTTAACTTTAAATTCAGCATTTGTCCTGGAATATTTGTCCCTATATCTCGGTAAATGTCTCTGCAATGAACTAACTAAAGCTACATTTATTTTGAACAGAAAAAGGCAAACTACTTTGAAATTTCAATGTTACTTGTGGTCCCAACACACCCATCAATGAATATGGTAATTACAAAACAATTGTGGGGCATCAATCTATTTCTCTTATGAAACATAAGTCAGATTCTAAAATTGCTCATGGGATAGCAGAGAGAATAATCAGGACAACCTGGTCATGGTTCTAGAATTAAATGCAGATTTAGTTGCATTAACTTTCAGTAAATTAATGTGGGAGTAAGAGAGTGTGCTTGTAGTTTCAAAGTCCGAAGTGTCCCCTTCGTGGTCATAGTATATCTAGTCCTCAGACAACCATGACCTTGCACCAGGGTAAGATAAGAACACCAATCATCAAAGTCATGACACTTCACTGAGGCCACAATGGCCTTCGTGCAGTTCCTTGAGCTCCCATGTGAGCTCCCACATTTGCACCGCTGCTCTGATGGATCAAATGCTCTTTCCCAGAGATATTTGCATAAATCACTCCTTCATTTCATACAAGTCTCTGATGAAATCCCCTGTTGGATAGTGCTACCCCTTCTTCCCATCCTGTCACCTAATACCCCTCTGACTTCTGTTTTTTTTCTACTTATTCCATCTACTGCATTACATATTTATTTATGTTATCATGTTGCCCCAACACAATGCACACTATTTGAGAATAGGGACTTTAATTTTTCAAGGCTGTATTCCCAGCAACTAGAGCAGTGCTGGCACATAATTGGTGCCCAATGCATATTTACTGAGTGAATGAATAATGAATACATAAATGAGTGAATGAATAAGTGGGAACAGAAGGAGTGAACATGAGTTGATCAGAAGGGAGAGATCACTTCTCTGCTAGTAAACAAATTATGAAATATTTTATGCATTTGGTTGCAGACGATATTTTCAATTAAGCTTATTATAGCTTGCAATGGAGCACAAAGTACACAGCCATTAAAATAAAGGAAAAAATCTGTATGCTTTGTCAACCACAGAATATAATGCTCCTTTCAGAGGAATAAGGTCTTGCCATACTTCGTAGGCAAGAACACGCTGTGGAGGACCTGAAGACTAGAATTTCAGCACACCAAATCGAAATGGAATTTTACAGATGAGAACCTGCTGCCTTGGATCATTTTTCTCCTACTTTTCACCTCTTCACCCTGACTCATCAAAAGTCAGTTCAAATATCACGTTCTTTAGGGAAAGTTCTACCCATCTCGGAGATCTGTTTTCCTTCTGAATCTTAGATTTTAGCTGTAAGTTTCCTAGGTCACTTGCATTTTCTTGCAATGGAGGTCTCTTTGTTATTTTTTATTATGTTATCATCTTATTATATCTTTTTCTTATTTTTGTTGTCTGTTGTTCATGTTGTACTTATGCCTCTAACATGAGCATCGTCACTTTATGATTTTACATGACCTACAGTCCAACTGCAGTCCTCTGTGTTGGTCATGTACCAAGTAAATGTGACTAAACAATTCTATCATCCTCAAAATCTAACTGGGCCAGTTCCAAGAAGAGGCTGTGATGGGAGACAGGACATTATTTACCCACTCAGATTACAATGCGGACCAAATTCTGCTTCATTATTGTTAATACATGGTTTCACTTCCTTGTGAAAATGGTGAGGAGACAGAGGAGGAGCAAGTGGTTATGGGGAAAGACTTGACATGGGCTCCTCCACCCCCATTTCACAGCTGACTCAGTTGTAGGAGTTCATAAGCCTCCCTTGGATGCCCCAGACTGAGTACACTTGTCTAAGACAAATCACTTGCACTGGACCCCACCTAAAATTTCCCTTTCCATTTTCAGGAACGCATATTGTATGGGCTCCTGGATGTAAATTTGCCAAGTATAGGAAGAGAGTAGAAACCCCAAGGCAGCACCTACCTCACAACCACTGGATATAAAAACCCAAACACCAAAGGATGGAATGTCCATTAAGTGCAGAGAAGGAAGTTTTTCTTTGTTTGTTTGTTTTTTTTGTTTTGTTTTTTTTTTTTTAGCTACTTGCCAGCTCCTACCAGGCAAGTTCCTTTAGTTTGTATCTAAAGTATAAATCTTGTAATATAAATGCAAGGATGATAAGATTCTAGACAGATAAGATACGGTGATATAAATGTGGGATTGCATTCATTTGTAGATTAAATAGTCACAGAACATATAACTAAAGCCAGAAAACTGTAACGATCTGGTTTCCCAAATCTTATTCCAAATACATCGGAGTCCTTTGAATGTTTCCGGTTCTAATTTTGCATAACCAAAACATAAGAAAGAACCTCCCAGTGAATTCAGCATGAGAGAGGCAGGCAGGGCAGGCCAGTTCACATACCTGTGCACACCGCTGTTGCACATGATGATGTGGCAAGCTCCCAGCCTGTTGCACAGCTCTGAGGAAACAGACAGCAGCCCCACCCCGGAGGCGCTGCAGGCTGTGTTTGCACAGGCCGCCGTGCGCTTGGATCTGATAAACGAGGCCACCAGTCGATAAAGTTCATCCAAAGCATTGAGAGGCCTCATTAGCTGCAGAAAAAAAGTGATCAACATAAAGTCCAACACATCTAGCAGTAAGAAATCCTTTTAGATAGGATACAATTCGCAGCTGTTACAACGTTTAATGAATAGTCTAAAATATTTTCCTTGCGGAGGTGATGGAATTGGAGGCTACAGATATTTGTAATTCCGCAGAATTATACAGAACAGCAGCAGAAAAATTAAGTAAGATAAGTATGTAAACGGCAAAACATTAGAAAAAGCACTCATTTCTTTTTACCTTATCTACATAGGCAGCTTTGGATGTGGAGTTTGGTGGTGAATTTGATTTGTCCAAGTAGAAGGCCCTGTAAGAATCCGAAGAATAAATGATCACTTACTGCTAGAAAAATTAAAGTGCATGGAGACATGCATGTTTCACTGACTTCCTTTTAAAAACAAATGAATAAACAAGTGTTGGACCCCGAGATGAATGGGATTGCAAAAAAAGTCAATTATTCTTCCATTCAGAAAAAATGACTCAAGAGGTACCTGAGTGGATCAGTCAGTTGAGCATCTGACTCTATTTCCGCTCAGGTTATGATCTCAGGGTTATGAGATGGAACCCCACTTCGGGCTCTGCACTTAGCAGGCAATCTGCTTGAGATTCTCTCTCTCTCTCTCTCCCTCTCCACCTACGCCATCCTCAGGCCTGAACGTGTGCTCTCTCAAACAAAATTTTTTAAAAATTAAAAAAAAAAAAAAAAAGAAAAAGAAAAAAAATGACTAAAGCCACCATCAGCTTTATTACATATTGTGTGGCCTCAGAGACATTACTTAATTTGTATATGCCTCAATTTCCTCTTTTGTAATTTGGGGATAACATCAGCTTCTATTTCACAAGCCTGCTACAAGATTAAATGAATTAATGTAAATAAATTGCTTAGAACAACCGTATATAACACAAATATTTTTTATTTTAGTATTTACAATAATATTATTATAAAAGTTGAAGAAATATATTTTCTTGCGGCTATTGGAAAACAGTATCTAGTTTTCATTTATTGTGCAAGATTATAACAGTAATACTCAAAAAACTAATTTTAAACAGGGTACTAAGTTGAATTCTTTCATCCACTAAACTATGCTCAGATTGGGCCAAATGGAGTCACCAAAGACCCTCTTCAAGGATACACTTGTTCTTTTTGTCACCAGGATGCATTGTGGTACCATTTTAATACACGAAATTGAATCTTAGTGGCCAGCAATAATTAAACCCAATTTCCAAAGAATTATTGCTGTTTTGCTTATTAGCTCTTGACTCAATACTAAACTGAAATTGTAAGGAAATGACCCATGAAGACAGGATACATTTAAGTTATATTTAATCTACTATCTTTGATGAAGCAAAATTATTTTCAAGATGTGAACACTTAATATTGATGTACCAAAATAAGTTCCATAATATTAGAATGATTGTCAGACAAGATATTGAAATAAAACTGATTAGGCTAGTGTTTTGGAGCACCTTTTAGAACCTCAAAATACTGTCAGATTATTACCAAACACATGAGTAGTAGAGGGCAAAATCTGTGAGACAGGGTTTTATGCCCAGAGTCCCCCTCTACATGCACATACATGCACACTCACCCACACAAACACACACACTTATTCCCATTAGCATTGTACCTCGTAATGATGTTTGGTGGTGTCTTTCTTTTTAAGATAAATTAGCATGGATTAATCTAGTTTTACACTTTAAATTAGGAAAACTTTAAGAGTCACTTCCAAAATGAAAGTTATGCTGATTCTTACTGAGAATTAGCTTATTCATGTCTCAAATACAAATTGAACAATAACAAAAATTTTACAATAGCTCTGCATCCAAAGTTGGTTATTATTTTTTGAACTCCTAAGGATTTCCATGTACCATCTTGGAACAAAGGTGGTGCCTCAAAGCTGGAACCCACAGAGATAACCTTGATCAGATGTTCCCATGCCTTTCAAGTGTGCTTGATAGAGAAAGCAATATGGTGGAAAAGAGTACAGGAGTCCATGGAAAATTATTCCCTCAGCCTAAATCCCACAGCTACCTGTTGCTCCTGAGCACATAAAGCTCCTAGGAATATGAGGATTCCACTCACCCCAAGCCGTGTTCTGCTCAAAATGACTGAGTTATGGTGGCACAAATGACTCTAACCTGGAACATCCATTAAGTGCCAAGAAAACATAGTTTCATTCAGCTGGCTGAGTCAATATCTATTAAGAGCATTGGATCAAGAGCAAAATCAAAGGCATTTGAGATACTTTTAAATTTTCTAATTTTCCCCAGTATCAGAAAGAGAGAAGAACAATCTAAGAGGATTGCTGGTAAGAGAAGAAGAAATGAGCCAGACTTGTATGAGGCACAAAAATACACCATAGGGCTGGGGTTAGATTAGAATGAGTGAGCCACTGAGAGAAGTCAAAGGAGCAGAGTCTTTAGCAGGGCCTTATAGATCCTGGCAAAGACTTTGGGTTTTAACTGGCCTCATTACCAAAAGACTGACTGTCTTAAAAACCTTATTACTGTGCATAAACATTCGTGTTCTCCTGAAAGTTCTGAGTGTCTCTTCGTTTCAATTACACAGCTACAGATTTAGGCGAATACTATGAAAATCCAGGTAGGCACCACCATATTTTGACAGATCCTGGCACTTGGCACTTTTGCTTCACCTTTAAAAAAAAAAAATGAAACATTACAGATACAGGTGAGCTCTTTATTGCTCACCCTTCTCCACCCCACCCTTGTTCCAAACTCTCCCTCCTCAAGGCAAATATCACTCAGAAGCTGGCATTTCCTGCTTCCATGCTTCATGAGGTCACCCACACAGCTGGGCCAAATGGAGCTACCAAAGAATAGCTATGATCATTCTTCCAATTCTTGTCCACACTGATGTTATTAGAATTTCAACCTTTGGTGTTTTTATTTTCAATTTGCATATATGTGTTGGCTATCTATATTTCTTCTTTTTTTTGTGCATTTGTATTTCTTTCTTTTGTGTAGTCTTGACTTTTTTTCACATAGAAATTAGTTATTACTTTTTATAGCAAGAGTTAAATTTGGTGACATTTAGAAGTTTCTGCTCCTCTTTACTTTTTTTTTTTCTTGTTTTAAGCCCACACATTCTTTCTAGGCTTGCTTCCTCAAAATATCCAGTTTTAAAAGTCGGAAATTCTATTAATATGTTTGATCAGTGTGTCTGGTATATGTCAGCATTAAATTCTGGAATCCAGATTACAGGACATTTTTTCCCCCTCTATACTGCTCTTGGTGTTTGCTCTCAGTCTAGTTGCCTTTGTTTGGGGGTTAGTCTATATTTTTTTCTCTGATAGGTTAAGATTTTCTTTCTATCCTCAATGTTCTGAAGTTTTACCTCAATGTGTTTAGGCATTGATTTATTGTTATTTATCCAGATAAAACCAGGTTCTCGGAGTATCTTTTCAATGTGAGGTGTATTGTCTTCAATTATAAAATAATCTCAGCTATTATTTCTTCACATAATCGGATTTGTTTTCTCACACACACTCTCTACACACACACACACACACACACATGCATGCACGCACACACGCTTTTAAAATCTTATTTTCCCATGACTGCATTTTAGGTGATTTCCTAAATAATATCTTCCAAATGAAAAAAATTCTGTCACTGTCAAATCTAGAGTTTGTATTTTCTACTGGGAATTTTATTTCAGTGACTATCTTTCACTTCTGAGATTTCTGCCTCTTATTTCATTTCTACCACTAATAGGTAACCTCCCCATAAGAACGTGAACTGTCTATGTGGATATGGTTTTTATTTACTTGGGATCATTCCTGTATCTCTGGCGCCTGTAATAATGTGTGGACCATAGTATTATCTTAATAAATATTTGTGAATAAATAACTAGATCACTGACTGTTTTTATTTTAGGATTTCCTACCTTTCTATGAATGGCAATCCTTTGTTAATATTTTGAGCACCCAAAATATGCTCTCCCAGGCTGTTTCAATATTTTAATTTCTTCCAGTCAAATTTATTCTCAGTGGTTGAATTCATTGGCTCTTTCCTAGTCTTAGGCTTCCTTTTGTGCTTTGGAATTTTGTTTTGCAGGTTCATTTGAAGTGGGAAGATTTTTATTTGGTTTTATTTAGCTTTTTGATATATGTCCAACCCCTATCTCTCATTATCCTTCTCTTACAAATGATTTTGTGTTCATTTTGTACCCAGAATCACCCATATATAATCAGTTTCATACTGGAAATTCAAATACTACATTGTGCTGACATCTGGATTATTATCAGTCACATTACTGAACCAATGAGTGACTGGTTCAATTCCCAGTTTACCAGCCATGTCCCTTTCTTCTTGCCATATAAGCTTTTCCTGACCTCAAATCTATAGTCTCAAGTAGTGGGCAGCAAGTTATTCTTCCTCACTCAGAAGCAGATGAGTCCTTCTCTATGTCCTGGCTTCAAGCTATAACGCTGGCTCTGGATCTCCACCTAGTGTAGAATGACTTCAATCTCTTATTAGCTTAGAAGAAGTTGTACTGGCCTTCTGACCACCTCCAGAGGCCTCAGCACAGCTTACAACTCATCACTTGCATTTTCTTTTGATTTGTGGACCACTGAGATGATAAATTATGAGCTCAGCTGTGACTTTTACATTTTCTGACTTGGGATTTTACCTAACATTGCTATATGTTTGGAGCAAAGGTCGTGCTTCGAAGTCAGAACCCACAGAGATACCTTAAACAAATGTCCTAATGCCTTTCTTCAAGTGTGCTTGGTAGAGAAAGTAAAGCAATTAAAAAGAGTGCACAAATTCACAAATTATTTAGCCTCCCAGGGTCTCAAGTATCTCATTTTTACAATGTATATTAAAAGTATCTAACATGTATATGGCATAATGTTGAATATTAATCAAAATAAGAAGTACTCAGTGTGGCAGTAAGCAAACAGGACTCATTCGATAGTCAATAATAACTATTTTTCAAGCACACACAGTGGGAGGCAACTCCTGGAGCATTTTTAAAGCATAGCAAGGAATAAAAGTAAGGCCAAAACTTTCTTCTTTCCTCTAAGGCCACCTACAATATTTTCTGATCCATATAAAAAGTGAAAATTAAGGTAGGTACTTGGAGTCTACATAATTCCATGATCAGGGCACAAATAGCGGTTCACTTTAAAAAGAAAAGAGCCTTTCTTTAGGTTAAAGAGGACTGTTATTTACAGGGCTTAATCAGGTGTATTTGTTGTAGAGACCTCAGCTCTTCTGTAGCTTGAATTATTTGGGAAAGAAAATATCCTGTAGAAGTAGTCCATAGATCATTAGGATAACCTATGGAAAGCTTCACTACAGAGACCTCCACTACAGCTGGTCACACTGAACAGTATTCCTACTTTCAGAAGTAGATGCTCCTTCAAAAAAAAAAAAAAAAAAAAAGTTGTCACTGGTTCAGCCAGTTAGGAGCAGGATTATGTGGATTCTAATTCATTTAAAATATTTGACAGAAGGGTACCTGACTGGCTTAGTTGGTTACGTGTCTGCCTTCAGCTCAGGTCGTGATCCCAGAGTCCTGGGATTGAGTCCCGCATCAGGTTCCCTGGTCAGTGGGGAGTCTGCATCTCCCTCCCCCTGCCTCTCTGTGCCTACATGCACACTCTCTCTCAAATAAATAAATACAATCTTTAAAAAAAAAACCTGATTTGGTAGAAATCTCAACATTTTCAATGGGGCAAAATCCTTAAAGGAAAAAAACCCAGATTTTATGAAGATAGTCAGTAGAAAAATAACTTTTATCAATTTAAAATGTATAAATGCCCACAGTAAGTGAAACTTTATTCAGAAACAATCTAATCTTTTCCAAGTTGCTATATAGCAGAACTAAAATAGAAAAAGCATCTAATGATATAACTGTGCCCTTCAAAGTACTCTTAGAAGACAAATGCCTCCTACAAATACAGAATTAAATGTATTTATTGATCCAAACTTGGGCAAATAGTTAATATTTGATAATCTATGATTAAAGAAAATAAGAAATCATTATAAAATATATCTATGTGCTGATGAAGTCTAGAGGAAAAAACCAGGAACTATAGCTACTTTGTTACTCTTAGGAAATTTACATAGCTAACATATATTTTAATTCAACTAATTATTTGTTAGAATAAAAATTTAGACTTGACATTGCAACTAATTTAGGTATTTCCCATCAGAAAAAAGTCTGTTAGCCAGATATTTTACCATCCCTAAGGTTTATAGGTATTCACAGAACTTTGGTATTTTTCAGAGTATGACAAACTGTTCACAGGAAATAAATTTCTAATGCACTTCCCTTAATTATGAAAGTCTTACAATGCCCCCTAATCAGAATTTATGAGCAAGTTAATGGCAAAATTGGATTAATGCCCAAAATGACCATAGTTTATTATGCTTCTGAGGTTAGTAAGAATGAAGTCATGGTCCTTTGTCTCATACAGCAAATCTTATTGAGACATTTTGAAAGTGCTGCTGCTACTTTATATAGGCTGGACAGTAAGTTTCCTTTCATGCTACCATATATCAGACTTCATTGTCAACTTAGTAAATTAACTCTCCATATAAAATTGATACATTGTGATAATATTTTTTCATTTGGTCCCTGTGGAATAAAATACCAATGAAAGAAGCCATAATATCATAAGTTACAATATGTAGTGGTATAAATATATCCAAATCAAATAACTACAATGAAACTAATCTCGGGCATTTATCTCATACAATCTAATAGTGGAGACAGGTACATAGTTATCTATAATGCAAGGTAAACTCACTGACAGGTAAGTTTAAAGGTCAAAAAAGTTACTGGGATATACTTACATGAGGAAGAAGCAAGGCCATATAAATAAGAATATGGCATAAGAGTTGGACTTTGTCAGATGGATGGGATTCTGGACAGGTCAAAATAGGAAAGCAGCCATTTCAAATGGAGGCAACATCATGAACAGCAGAACAGATACAGAAGTGGATAGAGCCAATCTGGCTGAAGAGCAGAATCATGTAAGGTAGGGAGAGAGAATGTTGAGTAAGTAGGCTGGATCCATACTGTGACGAAATTAAATATCAAGCTAAAGAATTATAAGTTGTTTGTTAAACAGTGGAGAGAAGCACTACACAGTAAACACTTAGCTACCAGTAAAAAAGTAAAAATAAATGGAAACAAATACATGACACATGACATGAAAATTTAGGGAATTTAGAGCTGGAAGAAATCCTAGAAATGGACAGAATTATTAAGCATTCAGAATAAGACCATGGTAATGAAAACAGGGAATTGATGTTTGCCATGAGAGAGAGAAAATGAACTTGGGGAACACCGAGATTAGTTTCTGTAGAGTGATGCAGGTTAATATACTAATTAAAAAATTAGGAAAATGCTTTCTCAACTGGGTGAAGAATTAGGATCATAGCTCTACAGAGTCTGGCAGATACTTCAAAGGATCAGGTTTTCACAGAAAGAGAGACAATGCAATAGCTTGATGTAAAATATTTAAACTTATTAATTTTGTCATAGGGGATACATGGAGGTTAAATCAGTGACAAAAGTGACGTTCTTCTCATCTGGCACCTTTTTTATCCACTTTTTCTGGGCATATTGGAGGATATCCAATTTCTAAGAGAGATTGATTAAGGCATAAAAGCCGCTGGTGCTTTATAAATAAGGAGGAAAAACTATAGTATTCAGCTCAGCTCTCTGCTATATTCTTGTTTTTTTTCTCCAGATCATTGCCTATGAGATCACTCTTTATTTATAATAATTTATGAAAATTTCTTACTTGGCCAGACACATCTATACTTCTTGTAATATTATGTCCTATCCCCAAATATTCTAAACCATGTAAGGTAGCCTTTGGATTTTAACAGTTGCTCTGCATTTCAAAAAGGAGCTATAACAGTGTTTCTTCAATTATGGATATTAGTCATAGGCATAGTTAGATATATCATTATTACAATGGCATAGCGGTTGACTATAGCTGTGACTGGGTGTCTGATGAGTATTATTGTTAAGCTGTATTTGCCTACCATAGCACTTAAATTAGGAAAAAATTCTACAAAAAAAATATTATTGAAAGAGATTGATTTCTTCTAAAAAGGAAAATCACCAGAGAGGTTCACCCTGTGCCCATACTATGGGTAAAAAACACATGATGAGTAAGTAGGTGGGAAAATGTTAATTTGTCCTTCTATCCTACCCACCTTCCATGGCCACAAGCATTTGCCCTGAGTTTTCTGGAATGTGTTTTACTAAAAGTTACATGAAGAGAAATCCTGAGTAATGAGATAAACTTGGATTTGGTTGGATACATATGTCTTCTGGCTTGTCAGAAATGGAGCACCCAAGGTTACAGTCCTTAGAGAACTGCCTGTATCAGTGAACAGCTCCATTTCTACTTGAATATTGGGAAAAGAAAATTCCTGGCAGGCTAAGGAAACAATCTGCATGAACCACACAGGGCAAGACCTTCCCACATAAAAAAAAAAAGGGATTTTGGGGAGCCTGGGTGGCTCAGTCAGTTACATGTCTGCCTTTGGCTCAGGTCATGATCCCAGGGTCCTGAGATCGAGCCCTGGGTTGTTGGGCTCCCTGTTCAATGGGGAGACTGCTTCTCTCTCTGCCCCTCCCCCTCCCCCTGCTCATGATCTCTCTCTCTTTCATAAATAAAATCTTAAATAAATACATAAATACATAAATAAGTAATGGATTTCTCTGAGACTTCTCTGATGCCCTGGAAAGAAAATCACAGTGTCAGAGGTAGTGGGGCTATGCCCTGTTACTCTTTACTGCTGTTGATACCCTCCTATCACTCTTCTTTTGATAACCTTCAATCAGTGAGTTCACTGTATTAAAATCCTGTTGTTTGCTTTCCAAACACTCCTTTACTGCATTCTGATTTTTGCTCCTCTTTTCATGAGTCTGCAAGGGTGATATTTCTTTCTTACACCTGCAACATTCATATATCACCACAGACTTAAAATGTTGCATGTGTACATATTTTCTAATGGTGACACTGTGCTCTGCTACTGTAGAGCACGATCTCTGTGGAAATGGACAGAAAAAGTCAATCCTAAAAAAAAGAAAGCTTTTCCAAGAATAAAGTTTAACTATATTACAAACAAAACAACTCATTACACCTAAGAAAAACAATAAAGCCAAGTAATAGTTCTATTTTTAAACTAAGTCTATTTAATTTGACAACAATTAGGTCTCAAGAAAGTTTGGCACCTCCATATTAAAGGGTAATTTTTAGATTTAAAATCATAAGCCTTTTTAAGTTTAAAGCCATAAAAGGCTCAACTGACATGAGGTTGACAGATCAGCTTCTCCTCCTCCACATCTTTCTCTGTACTCCTTATTTGACTCCAATTGACCTTCAAAATTACCTTCCTAAAGCACAGAGAGGAACATTTTATTACCTTGCTTAAAGTCATTCAGATTTCCCCAGTACCCAAACCCTACAATTTGGGCATTCCATGCCTCTCCTAGCAATCTACCAACAGACTTCCTCTTCCCATCTCTCTTATCTCCCTCTTTGCCCTGCATGTTCATGCTGGATTCCCCCAAAACAATACCCACCCACAGGAAAACCTCCACACCTTCTCTCATATTATTCTATCTACGTGGAATCCCCTCTCATATCCTCTGCATGTCAAGATTCTTTTGATCCTTCAAAATCCTGCTCAAATATGGTATCTTCTTGGGAACTTCCCAACTGAAACAAATGTATCTCACTATGACACCTGATTGCACTCACTCTGTCATCTTTGCTAGACTGCATACTCTCAGGGGACAGAGAAGCATTTTTTTTTTAATTTATTATCCTAGAGTACCTGGGTGGCTCAGTCAGTTAAACATCTGACTTCAGCCCAGGTCATAATCCTGGGGTGCTGGGATCATCCCCCCATCCAGCTCCCTGCTCAGTGGGGAGTCTGCTTGTCCCTCTCTCTCTGCCCCTCACCCCTGCTCCCACACTCTCTCTCAAATAGATAGATAGATAAATAAATAGATAGATAGATAGATAGATAGATAGATAGATAAATAAATTGTAATCTCATAACCAAAGATGGTCCTGGACACATGGGAAAAAATTGTAATCCCATAACTTGGTATAGTATTGAAGTAAATTGAATTTTATTTCATTCAAGCTGCAAAGAAGTTAGTTACCATACTAACAAGCAACTGAATATATATGTGACTTAAAAGAGGAAAATAAATATAATAAATACTTTTAAAAATTTATTTATTTTGGGAGGGGAGGGGCAGAGGGAGAGGAAGAGAGAGAATCACAAGCAGATTCCTACCCGAGCATGGAGCCTGACATGAGGCTTAATCACATGATTCATGAGATCATGACCTGAGCCAAAATCACAAGTGGTATTCTTAACCGACTGGGGTTAAGCATCCCAGGTGCCCCAAGAAATACATTTAATGTTTAATTTATAGACAAAATGATTATTATGCATGTTTTAAGAAGGATATTTGAGGGAAAGATTCTTTTTAAGTTTATAAATATTAAGCTATATCTCAATTAACACTGAAGTACAATACTTAAAGGAAAGTGTTTAAGAATCATTGGAACCTCTAATTAGAAAGGAACAACACCCCTCAGTGAGAGACAACTATGACCAGAGGGTCCCTGGCAAGAGTCACAGTAGTGTTGTTTCACCTATAAACAACTCTAGCAAAAAAGGATCCAGCAAAATAGTTATTTAGTTATGAATAAGAAAAGATTAAAATAAACATGACTGAGCACAATTACATTGAGATTTTAATTGCCCAACTCCTAGCTTTTATATTTTTATACTAGAATCTATAAAAGAGCTATGATTCTCTTTATTTTGTAAAATTCAAGGCCCTAAGTACAGTATTTAACACACACTCAATGTTAGTTAATATCATAATTGCTATTCATTCTTCAAAACTTTTACATAAAAATTATATATAAGGCATACAGTATGACGATCTGATATACATATACGTAGTAAAATGATTACTGCAGTCAAGCTAATTAACATATCATCTCCTCAGTTGCCATTTTTTTAATGAGATGAATGGACATAAATTTACTCTCTAAAGCATATTTCCATTGCTCAACATAGTATTAAGTACAGACACAGGTCCATACATTACTTCCTCTTCCCTTTCTTCTCCTTGTTCTTCTAGATTCCATATATAAGTGAGACATATCGCAATCCTCTTTGACCTATTTCACTTAGCATAATGCTTCCTGGTTCACTCCACTCTATTCTGGTCTGCAAGTCTCTACAGAGAAATCCACTGTTTGCCTATGGAGGTTTCTTCTGTACATGAGGAATATTATTTTTCCTGCTGTTTTAAAACTCCTTTGTCTTTGACTTTAGACAACTTTATTATAATGTGTCTTGGAGAAGATCTTTTTGTTTTGAAACTTTTGAAGGGCCTATGTGCTTCATAATCTTGGATGTCCAAATCTCTCCCCAGATTTGAAGTTCTCAGCAATCATGTCTTTAGATAAGCTTTCTGAGCTTTTCTCCACCACTTTACTTTCTGGGATCCCAGTAACATATAGGTTGTTTCTTTTAATGGTATTCCATAATTTATGTAGGCTCTCTTCACTCTTGTTCATTCTTTTTTTCTTTTTCTTTTTATATTTTCAAGTATCTCGTATTTGAGCGCACTGATTTTTTTTCTTCTGCTGTTAAGCTCTCTATTAAATTCCACAGTTAAATCATTGTATTTTTCAACTTTAGGATTTCTGTTTTTTTTTAATGGTTTTTATTTCTTTTTTGAACAGTTTATTTTATTCATGTATTGTTTCCCTAATTTAATTGTGTTTGCTTGTACTGTGATTCACTGAATTTCTTTAAGATAATTATTCTGAGTTTTTTTGTCCAACCATTATAGGTCTCCATAATTTAGGGTCAGTTACTGGAGATTTATTAATTTACTTTGGTGGTGCCATACATCCTTGATTATTCATGATCCTTATGGTCTTGTGTTGGTGTCTGTGTATTTGAAGAAGTAGGCAACTCTTCCCATCTTTATAAACTGGCTTTCGCAGGGAAAACTTTTTACCAGCTAAACCATCCAGAGATTCTGGGGTAAGAAGGGGCATCTGGTGGCGTCCATGAATGAACAAGTGATGCCTTAGTCAGCAGGAGGCAGGCTTGGTATTGAGTCCACAGAGTTCAACGATGCCTGGTTCCATAGGAGCCTCTCTGGAGCCTGGGGTTTGTAGGGATTGGCATAGGTATAGGCCTGGTTCTAGGGTTCGTGGTGAAGTTGGGTGCTCACTGCACTCTTCTTTTCCCATGGGGAGTGTGTTTCTCTTTAGGCTGGGCTAATGAGGTTTGGGGAAGGGTGGTGGGATTAAAGTAATGCATATTTTATTTCTATGATCCACTCAGGTACTATAATCCTTCACCCAGAATCTTTTGTTCCTGTTAAGATATTTTTGTTCATGTACAGTTGTTCAAATTAATGTTTCTGTAAGTTGAGGAACATTGGAAACTACTATACTATCATCTTGCTGGCATCACTTTCCATTGCTATTCATTCTTTAAGACCCACCTTCAATATCACCTCCTCTCTCAAACTTCTTCAATATCTTTAGGGTAAAAGGCTCTTCCATTTCCCTAGCACCTCGTACATTTCCTAACTATCCAGTGAGATCTACTGTTGTGTACTGCAAGGATTTATTTACATCCCTCCTAACTATAAGCACCTTGAAGACAATGTACAGTTTATCTTGATTATTTCATTACTGTGCACAGTACTACCCACAAGTGTGAGTGCTTGATATATTTTGGCAGAATAAATGAACTTCCTAAGTTTTCTAAATTAAATTTCCTGAATTTATTGATAAGTGACAGTTTTAAACCATTTCCAAGGAGAATGGGTCTTCCTTAAAAAAAATAAAAAGTCTGTGCCAAAAAAATTGGAAACCATCTACATGAATGGTAGCTATTGGTCAAGAAAAAAATTGCCAAGCATAATAAATTTCCCCCATCTCAGAATATATATACACTCTATTTTGCTTATGAACTTTATAATAGGAAAAAGATAACTATAGGAAAAAGGTCACTGCCCTATCTTTAACCTCTAAAGTGCTTAATTAAAATCAGCTGAAGCAGCATGGAACTATCACTGTCTTCTACAGTATTAAAGAAGACAACTATTCAGAAGTGAGTCTCATCTTATAAATAACCGTAGACATCTGCTTCAGAGGGAAGGGCAGGGAAAATATAATAAAACTAGAAATATGAATATACAGATATTAGAAAGATGTCCTTAGCAGAATATGGGAAATGAAAATGCATTAACTAACTAATGGGACTGTCTTTTGGTAATTTCATTCCTCAGATGAGCAAACTGATCAAAGGTAAGTTTTAAAGAACTATTTGGAATTGAATATAATCTCCATGAAGGCAGGGACTACATCATATTTCACGTCTGCCCTGCATCTTAAACACTCCCGAACCCAAAGCAGTTGCTCGGTAAATATTGGTAAAATGAAGCAATGAGTAAATAATTTAAGAGCAAATGAGAATCAATATTGATTAACAAGGAGTAATCTCATGCACTACTGAGTCCTTCCCACAAAGAACAGTAAGTTCGAGCAACTTCATTTTTAACTAGATGAACTACTGAGAAGTAAATAAATTTTCACTGACTCTGTATCTTTCAGATACTGTTTGATAATCTCCTTCCTCTCCCATTTATATTTCTCCCAAAGAAGTGTAATTTGCTAATCCCACTTCCAAACTTTCAACCTATTCCCCTCAACTGATTGTATCCAGACCTCTACCTACTACCCTTCTCAAAACATTCTCCCTAATGATGTCAGTGCCAATGACTTTACACTGGCCAAATCCAGTGGACAATCCCAGGCATTGTTTGAATATCTTCTTATATTTAGCACTCTTGGTCTCCCTCACTTTTTTCACATTCTCTCTTCACTAAGTCTTTTGACATTGGCCTGGTGCTTTGTTGGTTTTCATATTCTCACTTAAGCTGGTCTTTTTTGCCTCCTCTGTGGGCTCCTCTTCCTTACCTACTTACTCTTCCAGCATGTTTTCTGCCCCACCTCACTATTCTCACTGTGAACACATTCCTGAGTCATTTTTTTTCCTCTAAGAGACCCAAATATGTACACTTCTAAACGCCAGATTTGTGTCTTTGTTCATTTGTTCAATGAACAATAATAATAATTTGTTCATTTGTTTAATAGACAATAATAATAATAAGTTGGGCACAATGGCAGATACTATGGGTAAAAGGGTGAAAATAAGACAATTATTTACATGTAAAGAACGTACATTTGAGAAAGGACAATAAACAGGTAATTCCGGTTCAGTGTGATAAGTGATCCAAAAAGGTTTAGCAAAGTGCTAAAGTACATTAGTGAGTATTAGGACAAATAGGCAGTAGGCAAAGGAATGAAGGATCTTTAATGCATAAGGAGAATCTTAAGAGTGAAAAAAAGAATTGTCCATTGAGATCATGGAGTTTAAGTCTGTAAAAAAGCTACTTGATAACCTGGGGAGAGGGGAAGGCATGAAGAAATGGCAGTTGGGAGATTACTCAGCAGATATAAACTGCAGTTGAATGAATGAATAAATGAAAGAAAGAAAAATAAAAGGAAGGATAGAAATTAAGAAAAAAGGAAAAGAGGGCAAAGAAAGAAAGGATGAGGAGATAGAGAAGAAGACAAATGAGGGAGGGGGGTGGGTGAGAAAGGGAGAGAGGGACAGGGAGGAGAGAGAGAAAGAGAGAGAGAGACAGAGAGAGCCTTAACCCTTATTTGTCATGGAGCTACTATGTTGTATTTTTGGTAGTAGAGAAGAGGCAAATGATGTGAAACTTAAAAGACTTGCCCCTTGTCCTTATTGTTGATAAACTACTGTAAATCTCCCTAAACCTCCTGAAATCCTATGGCATTAAGAGACTTGAGAGTAAAACAACAAAAACAACAGAACAAAACAGCTAACCCTTCACTCTGGTTTTCTGTACATAAGAATATGTTTCAATACTTTCATTTGATTATTTTGACAAACATTTTTTGAACATCTATTTGGGTATCAAGCAATGTTCCCATGTTTTAGGGATAAATCCATGAACAGGTTTCCCTCAGGGAACTTGCATTCTGGTATGCATAAGGTGTTAACTTGTCTTTCCTTTCCTGGTAAGGGTCCGAAGAACCTGACTGCAGCAGACTTTGTGGGACAACAGAAACCCCTAATGCTGGCTCTTCCTGCATCTTCTTCTCTACTATAGTGAGGCCCTGTTCCCAGTGTTGTCTTCAATGACATTTTGTCACCCCGACACAGGGCAAACTTGCTCTCAGACTCTGCCCTCAGCTCACTTTCCAGTTCTCACCCTAGTTTAGGGAGCACACAAAAACATAGGAAAGGTCAAAGCTACATCTCACACTAGTAATTATTGCTTTTAAATCCCAGCCCATGTCTTTCAGCTAAGTGCCACTGAAAATGTGGTCTGCAGGCTTAAGTAAAGAATTTGTCAGCAAGAATTTAGAAATTGTGTAACACTTTACACTGTCTCAACACCCAAAGCATTCAAAAGCACTTATTTATTGAACAGGTTACAGACCAGTGCAGTAAGTCACAGGTGCTGTGAGTCACAAAACAGCCATGCACAGTAGGGTGCATGAGTATCATGACTTATCAAATAAGTGATATTTGAAGGTTAGTTTGTCAGCTATGAACCAAAAGTGTATAAAAATTGAAAACAAACATAAGAATTTGTTTTTATCTAAAACTCATCACCTCTATGGTCATTTTAATTATTAATCAGAATTTTTTAAATTGATGGTTTAACTTGAACTAAATTAGCAAAATAAAATTGGTAATATTTGTCCATAATTTACAGGTGAGGATACAATTTCACTGGCTTTTTGTTAAGAACTTGCTCTTAAATCTTTTTTCCCCTTCCCATCAACATATCTCTGTGAGATTGGTTTTCTTCTACTGAGTTATTAAAACAAGCCTGGAAAGAATTTAGGTGTACATTTCCCCCTGCAAATTACACTGACATCCTAACCTAGGTTAGTTACTAAACAAGAAACTAGCTCATTTCTCATATTAAAAGCTTTAAATATTGGTATGCAGTGTTGTTCAAAGTATAAAGATATACAATATGGGGAATTACAATTTCATTCTTATTTATTTAATTTTTAAAAGATTTATTTATTTTAGAGAGAGTGAGTGTTGGGGAGGGGAAGAAGGAGAGAGAGAATTTCAAGCAGACTCCCCACTGAACATGGAATCCAACTCAGGGCTTGATCTCATGATCCTGAGATCATGACCTGAGCTGAAATCAAGAGTTGGAGGCTTAACTGCCTGAGTCATACAGTCATCCCTCATAAATTTTATTTTTGAGTGCAGAATAACAAGAATGGCTTTAAAAGCAATCATTTATTAATTGCCTAAAGAATCCAGTAGCATTCAAGATGCAGTAAAGCAGAGCTAAATGCCATTATGCTCCATTTAGTTTTTAATTACACATTGTATAAAAAGTTCCTGCTTCTAGCACTCTCATCCAAGGTGTTTGGAAGTGTTCCGCCCTCTTATCCATAGCAAAGCTGGGCAGCCATCTTTTCTGTCTTGGGCTAAATCTAAGACTGGAAACACAGCTAAGGCTATGTATCCTTCTGGATAGTTTTCCACGATCTCCTCTTATCGTTTTAGTTTTCTGGTGTGAAATCAAATGCAATATCTGGCTTATTCTCAGGAGCATTTCTGTGCACAAATAAGGCTCTTCTAGCTCCATTTTGCATAGTTTTTTAAAGCAAGTTCTTTGTCCCACTGGGAGACAGTTCCGTTCCTTCTCCACTGGGCAATGAGGTCAGCTGTCCCAACACACAAAGACCTTGAAGAAACCAACGGGTTTCCTTCCACGTAAATCCATCTCTAGATACAAGTCTTTGTGACTTGTTACCCTTTACATTAAGCAAATACTGAAGATTGTACAGACTTCCTTTCAGCTAATACAACAGCTTATGAAGCATCACTAGCTCCACTGGACAAATAAGGAAATCAAGGCTCAGAGTTATTAAGAACTTGACCTAAGTTGTATGACTAGTCAAGAGAAGAGCGGGGACTGGAATCCAGATTTGACTGACTCTCCATCCTCAGGTATATTAATGAAGCAGGCAATACCCAATCAGCAGCTCTCTGTTTCTCCTTATTCATATTACTGCAGAAATTCCATATTTATTTCAAACTAACTAAAAAAATTTTCCCTATGGCCTAAATGTCACTTGGTCTATTAAGATTATTTCTGTTTTGTGGGCACCTGAGTGGCTCAGTGGTTGAATATCTGCCTTTGGCTCAGGTCATGGTCCTGGGGCCCCAGGATTTAGTCCTGCATCAGGCTCCCCATAGGGAGTCTGCTTCTCCCTCTGCCTATGTCTCTGCCTCTCTCTGTGTCCCCCAATGAATAAATAAATAAAATCTTTTTTAAAAAAAGAATATTTCAGTTTTTTTCTCATTTGGCTAATAAGAAACGCAATGAATGTCATTAGATCTACTAAAAATGCTTCTCCTTAAGACTAGCAAGGGATTTGTTCATCAATTATCCTCCATTGTGTTTTCTGAATGTGTCTGTCTAATTTTACATCTGAGTTCACTGATATCTCAAGTAGGTGAAGTTCAAAGCTTATACCAAGTGAAGAACATCTAACTTACTATATGGCTTTTAACTTATTAATGTATACATAATTATATAAAAAATGCTATGACCAGAATAGAACTATAGGCTTATAATTTTACATGACTAAAATCTTAATATTTGAATAAACAAATGAAAATATCTTAAGCTGGGTATTATTCTATTAAAATGTTTAATATTTAATTATAATCTGTCATTTTCATTATATAATTTTAATAATATATTATTATATATAATATTACACAGTATATGTTTCAATACCTTATTTAGGAATTTGATGCAAAGAACATGACTGATAATGCATTTTGATGATTTTTAAAATATATGCAGATGAATTCTCCTTCTTTGACACTGTGTAACATTCCATGAGGTGCATTCATTACAAGGGCAGAAATACATTAGTGAGTTTGAGTCACAGTCAAAGATACTTTTGTTTTCAAATAACAGTGAGATCCAACTACATTAGTCCATTTTGCCTTTTTCTTCCACTCTGGTCTTTGTCATGTCTTCTTCTCTACTTCTACAGCTATGGAAACATTCCTTTTCAGAGAAAACAAACCAGAATGCCTCCTAGTCCTTTAAAACACCTAAAAATTCTCCATTTTTTTTTCAGAGGATTTCACATGTTTGTGTTGTACTTAACTCTTTCATTGTAAGTAATTAAAATCCCATTAAATCATTTCCCTAAGGCACACCCATTAATACTGGGATCATTTGCTACTCTGGAGAAGCAGTGGAGCACTGTAACAAAAGTGTCCACTTTAGAAGCAGAAATAACTAGTTTGAGCCTTTGCCCCTACTGCAGTTACCTGACTTTGAGCAATGCATTTAACTTCTCTGTATGTGAGGTACTATCGCCTGGGAAATCTCATGCATTATTATTATTTTTATTTACCTTTTATGTGAGTGTTTCCAGCCTACCGGATAGAGCCTCTTGAATGCAAATGCTCTGTCTAAAATCCAGTTCAATTCAGTATGTTGCCACTCTCAATCTTGAAGGAGATTCTTCAGTTTCCTCCCCATATGGGACAATGATAATGGTGTCCAATCCAGGGTCTCTCTGTCTCCCACCATGTGTATTCAATGAGGAAGACTTTTTTCTTACTTCTCAAATATTTCTAAAATCTATGCCTTCCTCTCCGTCTCCATTTTTATCTTCTGAGATGCCAGAACTATTTTAGTAGCTTCCTAACTAGTCTCTCTGACTCTAATCTTGTTCTCACCCCTAATTTGACCTCAAAGTGTTCAGTTTAAAATGCAACCCACCACTGACTCCCCCTGAACTGCTTAGAACTCATAAGCACCTCTCTAACATGTGTGAGCCTAAGCTCCTCAGTGGCATCTATGGTCCTCCTGCTCACCACACCTGCTTCCTTTCTACCCTGCCTCCTGTATTGCCCCATTATGTTTCTGCAATATCTTTGCTCAGAATGTTCCTTCCCCCTGAGAAAGCTTCTCTACCCTGCTTCTCCTAGCCCACTAGCCATCATGTGTCAAAACTACTCCATTGTGAGCTCCTCAGTATTCCCTAGGTGTTCCTCTTTTGTGTTTCTGGGCATCCTGTTGCCTCCACCATGGTTTTTAGTAGGGTATTTAAAAACAGCCTGTTTACCACATTCACTCTTCCTCTCCTTTCAGATTCTCAAGGACATATTGTTTGATTCATCTCTGCATTCTCAATGCTATACACATTCCTGCACTTGCATATAAGTGTACAATCAATACTGTTGAACCATAAAGAATACTCTCAAAACACAATGGGAGTGGCTAAACACTATGTAATGTCAGCACTGACATTATAGTCCATACCATTCTCCAAATATTCTGCTGAAGTCATCATGACATCAGTCAGAAACCCACTGCTGTTTATACTCTTCTGTCCTGGCTTGACTGCCCCAACTTTTGGTACATACAAACATTTATTAGACACCTATTAATAGATACCTTATCAGCAACGATAAAAGAAAAACACAAGGTGAAAAGGAGAAACAGATACACATAAAAAGAATATAATGCATGATATGTTGTTATAATAGAGGTGTACAAGGAAATATAAAGAAAAACACTAAGTTAGGGGAGCTGGAAAAACCTCTTGGGGGTGAATTTTAAGGTGTGCCGAGAGAGATGGATCGGAAATGGCCAAAGCAATTTAGCAAATTAGAGTCATTCTGGCTGAAATTACCAAAAACCAAAAAATATATTTGATTTTCCTCCTGAATGACTGACAGAATGACACAAACTTGAATCTACAGAAGACAGAATTTTGCCCTCAGTTGAAGTTGGGTGGTCCATGTAAGTAGACAACCAATTTTATAAATATAATGTTCTATGCTTTACACAAATCATGATCTTCAGTAAATTCATATTACTTCCTTCTAGGTCACGAATGATTATATCTTCTGAATCAAAAGCTTTGGGCCCAAGCTAAATTTCCTGACTGGTGTATGGGCAAAGCTTCCACAGTATATCCACCAAACAAAAGAAGTCTGAAATGTCAGCAAAAAGGAACTGAACAAAAGCAATAGGAAACAATTCACTGGAAAAGCTTGACTAGGATGACTTGAATACAATTTTTTGAAGACTGTCCTTGTGATGAGCTAGAAACGTCAGCAGAGTTAAAAATAAAAATCAATCTTGCTTATATAGCACTGACAATTTTTCCTCACAGAGTATATTTCCCTAACTGATTCTTCAGGGTATGCTTATTTTCTATGTGACACTTCCTAGCTCTCGTTTATTCCAAAGAAAATTCTGAGCAAAAAGAATTTTGATCTTCCTTTTGTTTTGGTGAAAACAATAGCATTTTTTTCTTTTAGCTTTGAGATAGAGACAATTCTCTTCAGAATTTTTTTTTTAAAGTTATTTCAAAGATGATCTGTTTATCCTTGTCAGCCAAAATATCTATTCATCCTTGATAAATATTATCACAATGAAGGATTTATCACAAAAATGTGAAAACACAGTTAATTCTAATCTTATTTGTTGCCCTTATCTAAAAATTGCATTAAAAATTCCCTTAACATAACATAAAAATAAAGATTAGATATAATTATGGCTTCTCATAAACAAGTGAATTCATCTGAATGCAGACAAGAATAAGTACAGTCCAGATAAACTAGAGACTATATGCATAAATGTATATGCAGTCACATCACTTCCCAAAAATAATAAATGATCTCAATAACTAATATACATGCATAAATGTATATGCAGTCACATCACATTCTCCGTAATGGTGGCAACGTTTAATAGAATTACAGTATTCTTCAAATAAAGAAGAGATATGTTGTTCTCAAAAGTGTCACTATAATTTCAACTTTATCTGGTCTTGTCCCCTGTGAAATTTATGAACCTTCGCTACACTGATGATTTTCTTGAGAGAGGTCTCCAACAGAGTCAGCATCTGTACCCTTCAAATAGCCCTAAATCTTCTGGATATAAAAAGAAGTAGACTGGATACTGGAATAAATTCAATAAAATGCTAATAGCACAAAAATAGAAGACCATTACATTGCAATTAACCTGATTTCCAATTCAATTCATCTATTTTTATGGTACTTACTATGTACCAAGCACAGTGGAGAACTAGGACCTGGTTGCCCTCATATATATTGAGCAAGGCAGGTAAATAACACTCAAGTCAAAATAAAACAAATGAAATCAAAGAGATTGTTAAGTCTTAAAAAAGAAAGTGATTAATTTCAGCTGAGGCTATAACTGAAGGCTTCCTGCAGGAAGATAAATTTGAGATGGAGCTTAAATAATTATACTCTTTTAGCACATGGGAACAGAGCTGAAGCATGCCCTAGGCGACAGCTGGCTTAAAAGAAATTGAAGAACTGTTAGTGAAGGAGGTATGGGAGGGATTCTGTTCACACATCTGTCTCACGCCCCTTTTCCTCTTGAATTCTAGTCTCCGCACATGTTAGATTTTCTCCTTCCCCTTTCAGGATTTTTACACATGCTCTTCCCTCTGTTAGGAAATACCCCTTCTGCATACCTTTATCCCCCATTCCCTGTCCCTTAAACACTGCAAGCCCAACTCCTCCTTCAAATCTCTGCATAAACATTACTTCCTCAAATCATTCATTCCCAAAACCTTCAACCATCTTCCCATCCCACCCCCAATTAAGACTGATCCCTTCTTACACACCTACATAGCATCTTACATATTCCCTATATGTTTTTCATATATTGCTGCAAATTATGAGTAGAGATTTTCTTTAATGTTCATCATAACCCACATGTAAAATTTTCCTGTATGGCAGCATTATCTTGTCTACTGTAATGGCCTCAATGTGAAGTGCTGTTCCTGGTACCTGGTGGGCATGTAAGATCTGTTGAATAATTATCATTATCCAGCAATTCCTTTAGATTTACACTGTGTGAGAATCTATCATTTACATATAACTTACATTCTGTAAATGTTAAATCCTTTATATAATTCATATATAGAAAAGGAGTCTAGAAAACTTTTAAGGCTTATGAATGAATTCAACTTTTTTTTGTAGACTTAGATGTTTTTCTCTTGCTATTGAAGAATGACTTCTAATATAAAACAAAATTCACAACCTGGAAACTCCATGTTCCTGGTCTGAAAACAGAAAGAAATTGAATATAACATTTAGTTTACAGCTTGTCTTACAGAAACAGAAATATGGATGCATCTTAAAATATAAAAAAAAATGAAATTCAGCTGAAGGACAGAATAAAAAACAAATATAAAAGTGCTATGGAGGAGATAAATATGCATCTGGAGTGTTTCCAGTTAATAAAAAAAAAAAAAATCACATCATCTAATAGCTCTAAAAGCTGCAGCTTTATAAAAAAAAAACAATTGGAGGATAAAGGCATTATTTATATTCTATTTAATGTTCTCTGTCTTGCTTTACTTCCTTCTCCCTCTCTTACTGCCTCTATCTCAGATTTCATTAAATACATACTCCTGTTGATTTAAGGTAGCTTTCACAGTTCTTCATCAATAGAACAACCAAAATACTCCATTTCAAGCTTGGATATACTGTCTGCTATCTAAACAAGGACTAGGTAAAAGGGTTTTGTGGATTAAAGACTCTGAGGGAAGATAGAAAACAGGAATGGGGGTGTGATCTTATGAGTAGAGATAGGGTGCAAAGGCTCAGGTCCTGATGTTCTTTATTTTCTCATGCTGTTTGATAGCTGTACTTAAAGACATAAAGTGGCAGTGAGTCTATGCCACCCTTGGTATCTGCCTTATGCCAAGAGGACATATTCACTGACATTTCTTTTCCTTGGAGGTAGAAAGAAATGACACATTTCATGGAGGCGCTATCATGGGAATACTCAAACACATACATACTTCTGGCCAGACATTTCTCAGCTGAAAAAATTGTTCAAAATATATGGCTCTGAGATTGGTATCTGTATAGCATTTCTTGTTAACAAAAATAAGATTTCCATCTTCATTCTGCTTGTTATATAAACTACACTTTGGCTTTTAATTAACTTTAAAGAAAATTCTTTATCCACAAGGGTATACCTTAAGAGAATATAGGCTTTGAATAATTTCTTGCCTTATTTCTGTAAAGAGATGAATTTACATTTAGATATCCAAAATTATAAGCCCTAAAAATTCAGTATGCAGTTATCACTTCCCAAAAATAATAAATGATTTCAATAACTAATATACAACTTGCTTCCTTTTACTTTTCTATTATAGTTCACTACTGATTTTACACTGAAAATAATATTTAAAAAATAATCATCTAGATCTCTCAAAATGAAAGGAGTACTTTAATACACAGAATATTGTTCCCATTTACATTACATTTTATCTCATTGGTCACCACACAGTGGTGTTTTTGCCAATAAGTAGGATACATTAAAATGAAAGGGCTTGATAATGATAAATGACAATTATGTAGGGCAGGAAAAAAATGATGCTAATGGGGAAGATGGCTCATGGCCAGAGGGAATAAAGAGGAAAGCCTGACATAGAAGAGAGAGAATAAAACAGCATGAAGATGGAGAAGGCAGGGAATATGAATCCCCTTCCTCCTAAATTTCTTGATAAGAATTTCTGAGTTAAACATTTTATGTTATTATTTCTTTGTTTCTTTTTCTTCTCTAATTTTTAAATTTAAATTCCAGTTAATTAACATACAGTATAATATTAATTTAAGGTATAGAATTTAGTGATTCATCACTTACACAGAACATCCAGTGCTCATCATATGTGTACTCATTAAATCCCATCACCTTTTTAACCCATCTCCCTGCCTATCTTTCCTGTAATAACCATCAGTTTGTTCTCTATAGTTAAGAGCCTGTTTCTTGGTGTGCTTCTCTTTTTTTCCCGCTACTTTCATTTGTTTTGTTTCTTAGATTCCACATATAAGTGAAATCATATGGTATTCTGACTTTCTCTGACTTATTTCACTTAGCACAATCCACATCTTTGCAAATGGCAAGATTTTATTCTTTTTTATGGCTGAGTAATATTCCATTGTGTATATATGCCACATCATTATCCATTCATCAGTCAATGGACATTTGGGCTCTTTCCATAATTTGGCTGCCATTGATAATGGTTCTGTACACATTGGGGGACATGTATCCTTTTGAATCAGTATTTTTGTATCCCTTGGGTAAATACTTAGTAATGCAATTGCCAGATCATAATGAAGTTTCACTTTTAACTTTCTGAGGAACCTCCATACTGTTTTCCAGAATGGCTGCACCAGTTTGCATTCCAACCAACAGTGCATGAGGGTTCCCCTTTCTCCATGTCCTCATCAACACCTATTGTTTCTTGTGTTGTTAATTTTATCCATTTTGACTGGAGTGAGGTGATACCACATTGTAGTTTTGATTTGTATTTCCCTGATGATGAATGATGTTGAGCATCTTTTCATATGTCTGTTAGCCATCTGTATGTCTTCTTTGGAAAATGTGTATTTATGTCTTCTGCTCATTTTTAAACTGCATTTTTTATTTTTTGGGTGTTGAATCTTATAAGTTCTTTATATATTTTATAAACTAATCCTTTATCAGATATGTCATTTGCAAATATCTTCTCCCATTCCAGTTGCCTCACTGCGTTTGAGGAAGCATAAAAGACATCAGGGAGACCCTTACATGGTATTATTTCTAAATAATCAAGAACTTTGTCTGATTTGGCATGGGAGGGTAACATTTTAGAAAGAGCTATTAAACATTTCTGCTGGCTCAATCTTGTTCATCGGAGATAACAGCTAAACCACAGTATCTTCAGGCAACCAGTGTCAGGGCTATGATGCATATGGCAAAGACTCCCAGGTATACTGCATGGTATTTCCACAGAGACTGGAGGAGGAGTGGTCAGACCAGCTGGCTCACTTCAAGCAAACTTCAACCATTTTGGATATTATTTGCAATAGGAGCATAAGATACAAATGGACAGCAGTAATTCAACAAAAACTTTCCACTGGCTTCTGCATTATACTTACAATAAAATCTATATTGCCTACAATGGCCTTCAGGCCTACATCCAAGTCTCATATCTCTCTCAACATAACATGCATCATCCTTCTTAACGTCTAAATCCTCCTCATCTCCTTTGTTTCCTCAAACATAATAAGCTTATTCTAGAAATTACATATATCAATTCACTGTTTTGGGAAAGACTTTCCTCTAATTTTGACAAGTCTGTTTCCTTTTGATTAGGTTTTCTGTCCAAATATCACCTAATAATTAAGTCATTGCTAACCACCTCTTCTAAATAACCAATGTCCTAGTACAGGAACTTGTTTTAGTTTTTCTTCATAGCACTTTTCACTATCTGCAATAATTTGTTTATGGATTTGTTTACTTATTCATTTTCTGTGTTTCTTGATTTCATAGGAATGGAAACTTCTTGAACACTGAATCAATGAAAAAATGATGGTTCAAAATCAGAGCAATTGGGGGCACTTGATAGCATCTGACACTTTAGTAACAGATCATGTATTTTCAGTGTAACAAAGACGGCCTAACATAGCACAAAAAGTATAGACTCTAAAGAGAAAAAAGTCTGCAATTTAAATCTTGGTTTTACTACTTATTATCTAGGTAAATTTGTGTAAGTTTCCCATTAAGTGAAGATGATAATATGGAACAAATTGGTTTATTAAATAATCCACATAACTCACCTAGCATTATGACTGACTAAATATGTTCTAAAAAACTGATATGTATTACAGCTGTTATTATCTTTTATTTTAAGTGGCAAATTATTTCCTCCTATTCTTTGCTGTTCTGGAGAAACCTCTATAATAGAATGGAATCCATTGTTCTTCTTGTATAGCATCCCTACTTTGCACTTTTTGTGACAATCTATTGATCTTCTGTGGTGCTAAGCCTACCCAAGAATAGGCACATGACTTAGGTCTGGCTAATGCGTGCCTCCTCAGGTCCTTTGCTGGAACTCTTCATGGAGGAGTATTGGGGGTAGACACCTTCTCTTCTTTGAATGCAACACTGGTCTTCATTGACCATCTTTACCCATATTTGAAACAACCTTGCCTAATAATGAAGCCCACACAGAGGAAAGAAGTACCAAGGGACAGGGAAAGAAAGAGATTTTTGATGACCATACCCTTGGAACCAGCGGTGCCTAATGCAGCCACACCCCTGGATATACTTGTTATATATGCCAATACATTATTTTGTTTATGTCAGTTTGAGTTTGGATTCCGAAACTTGAAATCTAAAGAAAGTTTTCTAATAAAACACTAGTTTACTTATGTTTGTTAGTTTATTGTAAGACTAAGGGGTTAAAAAATGCCTTTTCTGAGGTCTAATTAGCAAATAAACAAATTAACATCCAGAACGAAATGGTTCAGTGAAAGTGTTAAAAAGGCTCTCGGCTACAAGGAGCTAGGGACACCAGAAGGCTATTTTTCTACAATGGACAGTAAGAGCCCCTTTAAAGAAATGGTCAGTGTTGGCCTGTGGCTCCCCAAACCAAGAACAGATTGCATAAAAGCAATTTCAGAGTATTTGTGGTTACAAATAACAGGAAAAAATTAAGGAAGAAATTAACACCCTTCTTCAAGAAATAAGCAGGAAGAGAAGGCATTACTTGAAGTAAAGAGGAAAATAATTGTCTTCCTGTGCAAAGGAAATTAAATATGCAACAAGTAGGATATAGAGTAGCTAATTACTGACAAGGGTACTAATTTGTACTGAGGGGTTTATGTGCTTTTCAAAATATTTTCTCCGGAAAAGATACATTAAAATGTTTTCTTATGTGAAGAAGATAGCAGGCATTAATATACATGCTGTTTTTCTTATTAAAGAATTTTAAACATCTTATCAGGTATCTGTTATATATCAGTATCTATTACATTTCTGTTTTTTAAAAAATATCCCAGGGTGTGAATACATCCCTGTTTCTGTCTGCTCGTTATACCTAAATAATTTAATGCAACTACACTTACATTTTAGAGAACTTCTTATGCAAAATACTTTGATAGACACCATAGGAAACACCAAGAAAAAAGTATCCCTCATTTTTTTTCAAGTATTCCTCATCTTAAGGAGCTTATCACAGAATAAAGATGATGAGAAATCTGTACACATAATTGTATCATCAGGGAGAAAAGCTAAATTTAGTAGTAGTCATAAATGAAGTAAAATGAAAGACTGACAGAATGATCAGACATTCATTTAGCCTAGGGCAGTGGTTCTGAAACTTGAGTGTGCATGAGCACTACCCCAAAGGCTTGTTACAGATTGCTGGGCCCACTTTGATATCCAGGATCTAGGGAATTGGTTTGCAATTCTAGCCACACATCATAATCTCCTAAGGGACTTCCACAGAGTCTAATACCCAGGTCTCATCCCAGCCCAATAATGAAAGAAAAATAGTTTATGAAGAAAAGTATACTAGAGCTGGACATTGAATTATATGAATAGTAGTTTTATAAACAGCTGGAGATAGAGGTCACAGATGCTAGGTGGATGGTGAAAAGTAATAGTGGAAGGAAACTATGGTGCATGATTGGAAATGAGAGTACAGCATGGCTGGACCATAGATGGAGAAAAGAAATCTCGGATCAAGTCATGGAAGACCCTTTTAAAAAAAAAAAAGATTTATTTCTTTATTTCAGAGTGTGAAAGTGTGAGTAGGGGGAGGAGCGAGGGAGAGGGAGACAAGCAGACTCCCCACTGAGTGATGGTGGGTTCCATCCTAGGACCCTAAAATCATGACCTGAGCTCAAATCAAGAGCCAGAGCTACCCAGGCACCCCAAGTCATGAAAGATCCTGACCGCCATGCTTAAGGAGGCTGTGACTCCTTTATGGGGCAATAAGAAATCACCAAGTCTTTTGAGCAAGAGAGTAACATAGTAAGATGTGCCTTAAAATTATTATCTGGAAGCAAATTCCTGAGTAGATTAAAGTACCACAGGGTCTTAGAGACAGGAGATGGTCAGGATGTGATAGCAATGGTTTGGAACTATTCCTCAAACTGGACTCAAGAGGTGTCCTTAGGGCACCCGTGTTCTATACAAATGTTTTAGTTTTGTATCTTTATTTCAAAGAGTATTTGATCAGTTACAAAGACCAAACTTGTCTTTTGTGATGACAGTCCTCAGTTGAAGATTTTCACAAGAGGGAGCTTCAGCTTCTTCAGTGTTTTCTTTCAGTGGACACAGTAATAATTCAAGATTAACTTTTTTGTTTTTCCCTGTTGGGAGTCAGTACCTTGTATAGTAAACCTTTGAGAAATAGTGATCTGGACAAAGTAATAAAATGGGGGCAGTCCAAGGGACATTTTATTCAGATTCATCAGGATTTCCAAAGACATTTTAGGAGGAAGACAAAATGGGAAATCAAAAAGATATTGGGGGCTTTAAGGCTGAGAGCTTCACTGGTGATAAAATGATAGAAGAGAATAGGCATCTTAAAAAAAGGACAGGTTTGTGTGAGGCAGGGGGAGAAAGACAAAGCATTTATAGTGAAAGAAATCCTACCAATTGGTCATTACTCCGAGAACCAGCTCCTTCCCATATCCGGAATTTTAGGACTTAATTTATCTTCAGAATTTAGCCATATAGTGGACAAAACCAAGAAATGTCATGATAGTTTTTAATTACTAAAGCATAAGGTAGAACAAGAACATTTTTCTTCTAAAAATAAAAGCTATAATCTGTAAGTAACTTAAAAGATGACCGGTGCACAAAAGAATTCATAAGGTAGGAGGGAGTTATAAATGCTAATAATTTGTTGAAGACTAAAGCTTTGAATTATAACACACTTCCCTTTCACTTACTGTGGTTTATTTTCCCTGCCATGGGTCATTTTCCCAGTGACTATTTTTAGAGGGGAAAAAGAGCAAAATCCAAAAATTAATATATATATTTGAAAGTAGATATTTTTCCAATACCAAGTACATGCTGTGTCATATCTTCTGTGTTAACCATATTCTTCTCTTTGTGTCAGGGTGCCAGGTGTTTAATGGTTCATAAACCTATTTTATTTACCCTTAATCCACTGGAACCTCCTAAGGGACACAGCTATAAAATATCAGTGCTTTCCCTTCCCCTGGAAATGGCCTAATAAATAATTTTTGATCTTCTTCAGCAATTAAGACAATGGCATGAAAACTTTCCAAATATTTTTTCTTTTTAAAAAGTGTAGTCATTATAATATTTGAAATACTAAACCCTAAATAAAAAGACTTTATATCAAAAAGAGTATCACCATCAATCATTTAATAATGAGTATGTCAAAAACATAATTCATCTTCTTCTATCAAAATATGAACACTTACTGGTTTAAAAAATTAACAATTCCATACCTGAGCTTCTGGTTGTATTGTTTGACTTTTTCCAGTGAGGCTGCATTTATCTGGGCTTGAAATTCTTCCACCGAAACATTATCTCTATAATAATATCCTTCCATGCTCTCCAGTGCTGTGTAAACAAACAAGTAAAAAAGTTCTCCTTCATGTGATTTCATAACTCAATTTCTCTATATTTAGTGTAATCTTAATGATTACTAGTAAATGTATTTAAAACACTGAATATGACCACACATGCGGGAATCTATCTCTCACCAGTCCAAAAAGGAATGAAAATTATTCCTCTCCTCTCAAAATAAATATCAAACACTTGGTGATTATATCTGAGTAGGCAACAGTAATTTTTAATTTAAACTGGCTTCTTTTTTTAAAACATTTTATATAAGAAAAATTTTATATTCAGTTTGTGAAGCTGACCTCAAATTTCACATATTTTTACATGTATATGTAAAATATGCATTTATACATATTTTACATGTATACGTGTGTGTATACATATATATGTATACACACACATGTAAGTATGGGAAGCAGAATTGTGTGTTAACGTACATAAGAGTAAAAAAGTTGAAATCGCAGCTCTCCATGTATACTCACATTCTTTTGTAGCTGCAATTAAATTATGAAATATTAGTGTAATAAATTTGAAGTATAGATAATCTTAGAATACTACCTTTATTACAATACTTAATCTAGTTAAAATAAGTAAGTATAATCATATATATAACTTCCCATTAATTTTAAACATCTTTGATTAAAATTGATTTCCTTTCTGAGGCATCTGGGTGGCTCAGCGGTTGAGCATCTGTCTTTGGCTCATGTTGTGATCCTGGGGTCCTGTATCAGGCTCCCCGTAGGAAGCCTGCTTCTCCCTCTGCCTATGTCTTTGCTTCTCTCTGTATGTCTCTCATGAATACATTTTTTAAAAAATTTTAAAAAAATAAAACAGATTTCCTCTTAACTAACATTTTTGGTTCAGTATTTCTTTATATTTAAACTTTATGCAATGGTACTTTTAACTTTTGGAGAGGAAACAAATCACATGGAAGTACTTAGAAATACAAGATCTCCTATGGAGAGGTTGCCAGCAACAGGAATGGCAATGGATCCAATGTGGAAATGTAAATTATTTCCCCTTGAAATTATTGCCACTCTTAAGCCTCCTTTTTCAGCAGACTATTTCAAAATCTATTAAAAATTAATCTTTCAAAACTGCTAAATGCAATAGCTTCTAAACTAATAGATTTCTTCAAATTGACAAAAACATCACCATTTTGGTGGCAAAATAGAAAAGTCATTACTTTTTTTTTTCATTGCTATTTTTTAAAAATATTTCAAATTTTTATTTAAATTCCAGTTACTTAACATACAGTTTCAGGAGTAGAATTTAGTGAGTCACCACTTACATATAACACCCAGTGCTCATCACAAGTTCATTACTAATATTTACTGTGCTGTTTTCTAAACTCGCCAGATTTCTACAGCACTGGAGAAACAAAAAAAGCTTTTAGAGTATTATTCAATTTGAAATAAAGATGGTATTATTGGCTTATAATTAAGAAATCACTTATGGAAAATTAGAGAGATGCTTACTACATTTACTTCAGCACATGATATCAAATTTGTGGGTGGTTTTAAGGATTACTTGTTTACTCATTATGACTTGTGGATTAATTAGAATATTTGTAACTGGTTCAGCAAGCTTCTGGTCCTGATTACATACAAGAAATAAAAAAAAGTCTTCCTGATAAAAATAATCCTCAAGTAAATGCCACATTCATTTCCATTAATGAGATGTTATTTGTGAGAGGCAAATATTCAGAGGATTCAGTCTATCAATAGTCATCCTTCAATGTGAATTCCTCTTACTGGTTGTAAAGCTAATAATGAAAGTCCTTGTGTGGGAGTAAAACTACCACTTCCACTCCTTAGTAGTTGTATGACCTTAGGCATGTTCATTAAAATCCAAGATGCTCAGGTTCCTCATTTGTGAAATGGAAAATAAGAGCACCTACTAATTATGATTCTTGGGAAATAATTAAATCAAATAAAGTATTAAGAGACCCATGACTTTTTTTTACTGAATGTGTTTTACATATTAGGCAACATGTCCAATGCCGGTAGGCATTAATCTAATTCAATTTCTAGGAATACAGATTATGCAGAAGTGTGCTTAGCCAAACAGGATGTTCTGGGAAATAAAGATGTCCATGCAAAGACACTTCAATTTGTAATTGAAGATCAGAAAGACTGGAAGGAGAACCCTAGGAAGGAGCCACAGGGAAACTGGGGGTGAGGGGTGGGGTGGGGACACATACAAAGACAGCTATGTTTTTATAAAATTTTTATTAAAGTATTTCTCAAATTTTTATAAAAGTCTTGATAGCTCAGTTTTGGCCAAAACATCCAGTACTGCTCTAAAAGCTTGCTGCCATATAAAAACAAACTGGTATTTTTATGACATTCCTTGACAATATTTCCAAATTAGCAACAGTTAAAATGCACAATTATGTGGAAATTTTTTAAATGGGGAAAATGTCTAATAATCAGCAAAATGTTATGGCACATATGTAGGGTTATGAGGAAATGAACAAAAACAACAAAAAAGACAAGTTCTGTGTTTAGAAAGTACACTCCATGGCAAAGAAGAGGAAAGCACAACATTCCTGACTTTAGATGAATAGCTTGGTTATTTATCATTAAAATACAAGAAAATAGAATAATTTTTACCAGATTTAATTTCTATACTCAGCAAAAGTAAGTTAAATATATATAAAATACCCCAACTTCCAAGTTTGTCCTCTTCTCAGCATTTTCTTGTCTAGTTTCCTTAATTGTCACCCAGATAACAATATGTTTCTTAAAAGTAGTATTGACATATTTGGTTGCATGAATATTTAATAGCATTTAATTAAAGGCAGTATTGAAAATACGATGACTTTCTTGTTTGCTTATTTTCCTTCTATCATTTTTGAATTTGAGGAAGCAAATCATCCTGTCAAACTTAGTCAGCAAAAAAGAAAAACATAATGAATATTAGAGAAAAGTGAAGATTAAATATTTTAAGACTGAAAATGAGCTGCATTTCCACTCACTCAAAATACCTTTCAAGACTTTTCCAGAAAAGGGACTGATCAGGAAAAATACAGAACATCTGAAGAACGATTTCATGAAATAGTTCCAATCAAGTAAGGCTCTTTCCTGATAGCACGAAGACACTTTAATGGTTAAATAAAACAAGATATCTGCACTGGTCAAGGTTGGTTAAAATTCTTCAGAACTGGTCACAATTTCCATGAGGAAAGCAGTTTAATCAATCACAGTAGGACCAGTATGCATCGCTTCTCAGCCTTTTGGCTAAGATCAAGTCCAACAGAACCAGTATGCGAGAAAGAATGTGCTGCTTTTAAAGAGGGGTGGGTTCACATGCTTATAGACTGACTCTAACATTTAGGAAATTTCAATTCTGGGAACTGCTCCTTCTTTTATAAAAAGCTTTTTAATATTTCAATTTCAAATACTGTGTCAAACCCAAAGGGAAAAACTAAGAGGTTCATCTTTTAAAGGACCTAAAGTAGAGTTTTACAAAAATTTGAAATAAAAAAACCAAATATTTGAAGGAAGGAACCTTAGAAAATGACAGTTTATAACAAAATGTTCCCTTTTGTTTAAAAGAAAAAAATGCCTTATGCTGGAATTTTTTTTAATTAAAAAAATAATAGAAGAGAAAAATGTTTATGTTTCTGGTTGATTTTAATTATTCTCTGAGAATAGAAAGATAGCTTAGAAAGATAGAAGAGTTAGGATTTATAGTTTCTGGTGCCAGAAGGGCTTCATAAGGGCTGAAAAACAAATATACATGAAAGTGTGTTTGTGGAGAAAGCACCAGCATCACATGTTCCAGTTAGCGTAAGGAAAACCACTGTAAGAGACCCAGGGAACAGGTGCTTAACAATACTTTACAAAGAAAGGATACCATATTCCAGGACACAGTGTAACCAAAATCAAAGACCTTTAATGATGCCATGTCCCTAATAGGCGGAATACAGGAGTCTAGGAACAAAGGGTGGAAGCAGAAAGGACCCTGTTTAACATCTATTGAGGGTGGAATGGTGTCCTCCAAAACGATACAACAGAAGTCCTAACCCGTGGTGACAGCAAACATGGCCTAAATTTTACATAGGGTATTTGCAGAGACATCAGCTTATAATGAGGTTAGGCCCAAATCCAATGACCTGTGTTCTCATAAGAAGAGGGAAAGTTGCACAGAGATACAGAGAAAGACACAGAGGGAAGATAGTCACGTGAAGACAGAAGCAGAGACTGTCATTATGCTGTCACAAGCCGAGGAATGCCAGGACTGATGGTATAGAAGGTAAGGAAGGATTCCTCTTTAGAGCCTTGCAAGAGAGCCTGGCCTTTTGGCATCTTGATTTCAGATTTCTAGCCACCAGAATGATGATAGGATAAATTTCTGTTGTTTTGAGCCACCCAGTTTCTGGTAATTTGTTATGGCAGCCCTGGAAAACTAATACAGCATCAGTCTCAGTGCCTCAACTTGTGGATGTGTGCTCCCTAGCCCCAAAACTCTGGCTCTGTGGGTTTATAAAGTCCTGATCCCCAAAGAGGTATGCTTTCCCAAGGAGACAAGGCAGGGGTCCCACTGAACATTAGCTATGGTTGCCACCGGGGCACTGGAGACTCCTTGTGCCAAGGCACCCAGGAAGTGCAATCACTGTCTTGCCAAGGTTGGTAGATCCTAATCATCATAAGGAAGGGGGGCTATTATTAAATAGTGAGAACAGGAAGGAACATGTTTGGAACCCAGTGAATCAGGTCCCTCTTAGTACTTCCTTATCCAAATTTGATAGTAAATGGACAAATGCAGGAACCCAGGCCTGAGAAACGAAGAGTGAACAGGGGGATCAGGCCTCTAGGTCTTGCTCACACCTCTGAGACTGAAAGGCACAGGCTGAGGGCAAGGCTGATCTACAAGGAATACAAGAGGGAAAATGAGCATCTGTTGCAGCCCCAAGACAAGCTGTAGCAGCAGGGGCTATTGCTTGTCTTCTTCCCATGCTTCTTCTAGAAGGGACCCCATCAGAGTCATGAAGGAGCCACTTCTAGACTTGACTTGAATGGATCTAGGGGTACAAGGTGTGGACCATGGCAGGTCACCCACTTGGAACTCCTTTCAGAAAAGATGAGCTTATTGCCTAGTTATTAGGATTGCCAGAAGATATCCCTCAGCCATCATTAGGGCATCTTTAGTCTTTGCGGAAGAAAACTGTTCCACTCAAATCAGATCTCCTAGGGGCAGGCTGCAACCTAATGACTTAAAAACACAAGTGAAAATGCCCAGCCTTTTGGAGTCTCTTCATCTACCACCACTTTCAGTTACCAGCTGGTAATCTCTCGTCAAGCTAGGGCTGAATTTCCTGGGCTTCTCTCAATCTGATGAATAGGGAGAGTGACTAATAATGAATTCTCATGGAGTTTTAAGAGTGCAGAAGAACTTCCGCAACCCCGTTAAATAGCAGTCTTATCACTGACACAGTTCTAATGAGACAAGCTGTTTGCCAGTCTTCTTTCCCTATGACCTCAATAGCAGAAGCATTTCCACTGAGGCTTTTCATATTTTATTGCAGTGTGAATATTAAAACCTAATGTTAGCTATGGTTCTTCTTTACATTTTAAAAAGCAATGTGGTATTCACACTGAAATAATATATATTTAGGCATTTTTAAAAATTAGTTTTGGCCATAAGCATTTTTTAAAATTAGTTTTGGCCATAATTATAAATTAGAGGTTACTTGGAAGATACTCTTCCTCTTCCTATGAACATTTGCTGCTGGGTATGAATATTCAGCTATTTATGGCTGATGTGTCACAAATGTAATAAATTTTTTGAAAAGATGCAAAATGCCATCTGTCATCTCCATCATGATTTCAAAGGCAGAATTTTTAAAAAGATAAATAAAGGAAAGAAAGGAAAGAATCTTTAATAACTGTAAACTCTGGTTAAACCCTATAAAAGTTAACATTCCAGACCAGCATCCTTCCGTCTTCTAAAACTATCTATCTGTGTAATGGCTTTTAACATATTTTAGGCTAACCTGTTTTCCTAACATAGCTCCAAAAGTCTATTTTTGCTATTTCTTTTTTTTTTCCATTCTTTTTTCATTACAGAATCTTGTATACCTAATGGACCCTACCACAATCCTCCAAAGAAAAATGAAAATAACTTCTAATAACTCCTAAGATCTTCTCTGCAACTAACATTTTTCTCTATTTAAAGGTATTCTTACCAAGTATCTCTTTGAGGTAGTCATTGTTTTTAAACCATGGCAATTGAAGGAAGGGTAATCTATCCTTTAGAATTATAATAATATGCATATGGTACAGGAATTTTCACTTGGCAGTAGATTATGATTTCATATGCCTATCTGTTCTTCAGTTACAGAGATTGATTTTCTCTACACTTCATTTTTATTAGAATATTAAAATTCCACAGCAAAACCAATGCAGTTCTTGAAAACTCAATGAAAGAAAAAATGAAAGGCTCTATGGAATTGCTCACAGAAATTGATATAATCTTGTGACCACAGCATGAGTTTAAAAAAAATAAATCATAGACCTGAAGAAGCTACAATAAAATAATCTGGACTCCTGATCGTTTGAGGCTTGTATTTGTGACCCCAGAAAAAAAAAAAAAAAAAAAAAAAAAAGATCCAGGACCTTCCCTTGGAAACCCAGTTCATTGCAAGAATCTTCTTACTCATGTTACACTAAATTCATTTTATTGCATTAAAACTCATTGTTCATTTGCGAAAACAATTTTTTTATTTACAAAAGGAATATATTTTATTAACCAAAAATGACATAAAGGAGGAAAACTCAAAGAATAAAAAATCATCATCAATTTAATCACCCAATGACGTTGAAAATATTTTATGTACATTTAAGTATATATGTACCTGAATTACATTATGCATAAATTATTTTTTGTGGCCTGCATGTGCATATACCCCAATTTTTTTCTATTTCATAAAATATTTTTAACCATACAATTTTAATGACTCTCCCATAATTTATTTAAGCCAAATTAATTTATCTATTTAAACCACCCACGTCTTGTTTCCCTACTATAAATACTGTTACAGTCCTATTTAATAAACATTTAAACCTTATATTATTGTTTCCGTAATAAACATTCCTGGAAGTAAAAATATTACTAGGTACTACGAAGGAATTTTTGAATTAATGGAAAAAATAAAAATTCATGATGGTTACAATTACATGTATTTTTAAAAATCGATAAAGATAAAAAAAATTAAGTACATAAAAAGGAAAGCAATTTACCTTGTGCAAAAAGAACAGGATGAATTTTAAACCCTCCTCCATTTTTCAAACGTTGAGGCAGTTGTTCAAAGTGATAACTATCAATGTAGAAGTAAACTTTCAGAGCCTGCCGGCTTCCCTCCGCTTGATAAGTAAGAGGAACGTCTAAAATGACATTTAATGTTACATTACTTCCCCAAATCAGGATATGTTATAGAGTATATTTGTTAACTTTTTAAAAAATCTTGATAATCCACTAGAAACTAATATATTAAAAGTACCCTTGTATGTTAAGTTCAAGTTAGGCAAACTTGCTATTCAGTGAAAGAGCATTAAATCAGATTCTCATTAGCTAAAGCAACAGATTTATTACTGTACTGTATATAAAATTCTACAATAGGAAACTTTGTTACACTTTGACACACCAGATGTCTCACTTAACTAAATGAGAAGTTTAGTTACACATGGTTTGGAATCAGAATCTCCCAGGGCATCTGCCTCATTCATATTTTAGTCAAAATGAGTCCTTGGGGTACAATTCCTAAGCAGTGTACAAGAAATTGGGTACATAGCAACCATTATCAAAATTAGCATGGGTTTTGCAAGTTCCATTCCCTGAGCACCAGATCAAAACCATATTACCTCTTTTGATGCACTATAGTCATTAGAAATTGTCCATCCAAATTCTTTTCATTTTCTCAAAGATCCTAAATTTAATTACTCAAAAACAAAAAAACAAAACCCCCAACTCTAAAAAAAAAAAAAAAAAAAAAAAACAACTTGAAAATCTACAAAGCTGTAGGAGTATTTCACAGTGCAATCATAAATCCTTTTCATTTTGCAACTTATCCATGACAAATCATTTCCAATTCATTAAGAAAGAATGTAAAATCTTCTTAAAAAGCTGGGATAGTCATCTTAAGCAGTTAAAAATTAAGGCAAAAATATTATAGACATTTAATACATTTTCTTGACTTAATATCTGTTACTTCTAACCTGTTTCTTTTTTTTAAGATTTTATTTATTTATTCATGAGAGACACACAGAGAGAGAGACAGAGACATAGGCAAAGAAAGGAGCAGGCTCCATGCAGGGAAATCCCATGTGGGACTTGATTCCAGAATCCCGGGATCATGACCTGAGCCAAAGGCAGATGCTCAACTACTGAGCCACCCAGGCGCCCCTCTAACCTGTTTCTTGAATAAAATTATATGTAAAGGCAGAGTTCAAGGTTAAATACTATTAATGAATGGAGATTCCAGGTTTTTAATTAAATGAATCTAATTTTGTGTATCAATAGCAGAGATATTGTATTAACATCTACAAGTTTCTTTTATGTCATATAATAAGCGCCTATTTTATTTTTGTTTCTACATTTTTAAGGGAGGCATAAAGGATTTTGGTTTAGGAAAAAGAGCATTATTTCTCAGTTGAAGACTTAGAAATTAACTGGATTTTAATGATTGGGAAAATCCTGTTTTCCCCTGGCCGTATAATAAAGAAAAAGGATGCATGAACACTAAAGAAAATACCGATGTGTATATACTAAGAATTCGGATCTTCTAGTTCTCTTTTTCATTCAATGAATTTCATTTATATTCAATTTTTAGAATTCCATTCCTTTATTCTTTGGCACCAATGTGGCCAATCTCTGTTATCAAATGGATGATGGTTTTGAAAGGAAAATAACACAACAGTAGGAGTTCCATATTATAGGAATAACAACAAATAAAGATGCTATATCAGGAACTAAGAAGCGGAGAATGACCGAAAATTATCAAGTATATTAAATTTAAAATGAAGTTAAAACTGAGAGTGAAAGAATGAAGACTTTCTCTCAAAGTAACTGTTATACCTATAAAAGTGCATAATAATGTGGAGCTGAAGATTGCTGTCTCTTATTTGTGGAAATTCATCTACTATGAAAAACAAACCTGATGATTAGGAATATGTAATGAGTAAAGGCATCAAAAATATTATTGCATGAGGAAAAGGTTTCTGGTCCCACCCTACAGAGGGATTAATTCTCAAGAGGAATTTCAGCAGCAGCATCCCATCCCTGTAAACATGGTCCTCCATCACTGAATGAGTTTGGAAATAAGTCTCTAAGAAGTTGTTAGTTCCCTTTGCCTGAATTGCTCTTCCTTGACCCTCTGCAGGGTTGGGTCTTGCTGGTCCTTTGGATTTCAGTTTAAAAGCTATTTCTGCTAAGAGCCCTTCCCTGTTGACTCCTTAAAAAGCCACTTTACCCTCACTCTTCATATATTGCTTATTTCCTGCACTGGATTTATCATGGCCCTAACCATCTATGCTGTTGATTCTTCCTTTGTTTTCTTCCAAATAGGCTGTGAGCTCCTTCATGATTGGGACATGTCTGTCCTATTCACCATGGCATCCACAGTTCCAGGTACAATGGAAAGAGTCGAAGCTCAAAAATATCCATTCTCCTAATCACTATAGTAAAATTACCTGTATCACCATAAAAGGTGTGTGTGTGTGTGGGGGGGAGGGGGAGATCTGCTATCATTCTTCTCCAAAAACAGGAAGATTTTCTATAAAATATATTGTTTTATACAGCCTAATCATTTAGCTTACTTATTCCTCCTTCACTAATTACATAATATGGCATAGGAAGGATCCCATACTTCCCCTGTACTGTACTGGGGACATTCCCCATCTATCCCTTTGTATCTCTCACTAGTTTCTAAGCTGCATGCCAACAGGGTCCTTATTTTATTTAGTCACTCCTGTATCTCCAGAACTTAGTTCAGTATCTGGTATGGTGTTTATACTTAATAATTATTTTTTCAAGGAAAATAAAATGTCTTCAATCAAGACATTTGAGTTCTACGTGCTTGGCATGCCATATTTCTTCAGAATCTCATTATTCTTTAATGCAAAAAATATGACTATGAGAAATGCTAAATACAGCTTTTTAAAAAGAATAGAGTAATAAAGTGAGGAGGATGGATTCAAGTATTTACTGCATACTACTATAAGCCTCATATAATGCCAGAGAATTTCAAATACATTATCTTCTGAAAGCCCCGTGAGTCAGGAAAGCTAGCATTCTCCCGTTTGCGGATGAGAGGGGTGCAGGGTTGGAATTCAAGTTTCTTATCTTTAAAGCCAGTGTTCTCTTTACATCTTCATGTTTCCTCCCGTCTGTACTGGGTCCTTCCCTCAAAGACACACGCAGCCAAACTAGTCTTTGCTATAGTGATGCAAATTAATTTGCATCTGACTCCTCTGCTTCTAAGCTCACAGAAAGATCAAATCATATGCAATTAATAATAAAGCTCTAGTTTCCTTACATCATTTAAATAAGATGTGATGACATTTGGGTATTGAAAAATTCTCTTCTTTCCTGAATCAACTTAAAAGGATAACTACATTCCTGTCATCGCTGTTAGGAACTTGCTTGGAATATCTAGTAATGTACACAGAAGTGACCTTTCATTAGGGATCTGTTTTCTCAGAAGTTGAGGGTATGCTTCAGGGAAACACTTAAAAAATATATATGAATTTTTATGTTTGTCACAGATACACATACGTGTACATACTAATATTACTTATATGGTCTTAATTATTTAATCTTTAATCTTTATTTTTCAATGTGCCGAAGTTAAATCTCTCATGGTAGCTATGCAATAAGTAAATATTTTATAGAGCTTATAACCCAGGTCCCTTGCCTGCTTGTTCAACAGACCATTCACCAGTAATGTCATATTTGAACTACGGAAAACAGTACTCCTGTGAGCTTATGGGTCCTCAAGCAAAATTTAAAAGAAAAAGCAGGTTATGTTGTGAAAACAGAGTTTTGCTGCCTCCGGCAAAATTATGCCTACATTATTAAATTAAATGAAAATGTATTCTACTTTATACATGCCCACAGAAGACCATACAATTTGTTCAAATAATATTATCCTTATGAATTAATCCCCTTTACCAAGTTCTCTCTTGAATATAATCCAAGTCCTTAACATTGTATTCATGTTCTCATTCTTTATCATTTATCAGTGAAGATGAAATTTTAATAAAATTCTGTTCTGTCTAGCTTCATAATTTAATACATACAGAGTCAACTGTTACCATCCCCACAGCTACCCACAAGGTCAAGTCACCATCACCATCATCTTTCAACCTGGGTCACTGTAGCAGCTTCGTAACTGGTCGCTCTGTTTCTGTCCTTATCCCCAGTAATCCTCTATTCAACCCAGCAGTCAGAGTCAGCCTTCAATATATAAGTCAGATCAGGGCAGCCCAGGTGGCTCAGCGATTTAGTGCAGCCTTCAGCCCAGGGTGTGGTCCTGGAGACCCGGGATCGAGTCCCACGTCAGGCTCCCTGCGTGAAGCCTGCTAATCCCTCTGCTTGTGTCTGTCTCTCTCTGTGTCTCTCATGAACAAATAAGTAAAATCTTAAAAAAAAAATTAGTCAGTTCATGTCATTCCTCTGCACCATGGCTTAACTAGACAGGAGTTCTTCCAATGGTCTGGCCTCCTCTCTGTTCCCATCCCCTGCTCTTTATCCTCGCTCATGCTGCTCCAGCCACCCAGGCTTCCTTGCTATCCTGAGAGAATCTGGGACATCCCTCTTCCAAATACCTCTCCACCCCTTCAGGTCTTTGCTCTCCTTGTTGATAAGGCTTTCCTAGCTTGTTAAATATTTGCAACTTCTCACCTGTCCCTGCATTGCTATCCATTGTTCTCTTCTATTTCCCTTCAGACATTCATATTATTGTCTTCTAGTTTATGTTCAAATTATTTATGTTGTGTATTATTTATCTCTCCCCATTTGAATATCAGTTCCAAGAGAGATATATTTGCTTAGTACTCTACTGTATTCAACACCTAGAATTGCACTTGGCCATGAGTAGGCATTTAAGGCATTTTTGATGAATGAATGAATGCTTATCATTCTTAAATCAGATCATGCATTGAATGAATATTTATTGGGTCCCTATTTATCATAGTACACATTAGAAATATGGAAATAAATGAGAACCTTTCCCAGCCCTGAAGAAGCTCACATTGTCTACCTTATGTACTACATAGGACCTTCACAACTTAGAAAAAAACAAGAGACAGAAAATAAATAAATAACAAACTGCTCAAGATTTCTTGGGTTCATAGATACATTTTAAACCTATTCTTAACAATGTTGAAATGGTAGATAAATAATGATAACTTGCAGCAATGTATAAAGATTAAAACCTGGATATTGCTATTTCTCTGAATGTATGCTTCTAAAACATTCCCTTTGTTAGGCTTCATGATGGCAAACTGGGAAATTGAAGGGATACTTTTCAGTCCTTCAATTCAATTCATAAAGTAACTTCTTTGCCATATTAGTTACAACTATGTTCTGCGGAAAGTCTCTCCTTTATTCTTCACACCAAGTTTGTTTTTCCTTCTATTTTTATAACCATAAAACCATTTTGCCTGCTGACTGTACACACTTAATTGATATTTGTTCATTCATTTCCTTGAAAAACAATATTGCCTTTTTCGTTCTAAGCACTCTCTTGGGTGCTGGAGATACAAAAGCAAACAACACGGGAAAGGTTTTGCCATCTTGGAAACTGTATGGGATGAATAAATGAATCAAGACAGATAATATATTTATACACATTAAAATTTGACACTCAGATGTAATGATTGTTAATTTTCCCTGTTAAGTTAGGAAAAATGTAGAATATATGTTTACACCCTCTGAATTATAAATTTTATCCATTATTGCCAAATCAAATAATTATGTATTTCTCAGTCGGTAAAGATCTAAATTTTACACAATGTGACATAATTTAGGTTTTTTCTCTTTCTTCTTGGCCCTAAGAAGAATGGGGACTTATTGTGTAATGAGTATGGAGCTTCTGTTCCATAGGTGAAAAAGTTCTGGAGATGGGTGGTGGAAATAGTTATACAACATTGTAAAGGTACTTAATGCCAGTGAATTGTACTTTGAAAACTGGTTAAATGGTAAACTTTATGGTATGTATATTTTATCACAGTAATAGAAAAAAAATCTTGCTTGCAAAGAATTTGATGCACACACTCAAGAAAAGTTTTAGAGGCCAAACTGATAGATAAAAATAAAAGTTTAGAATTATCTGTAGTTTTAAATTATATATATTTTCTGTCACTTCCACAGTTGGTTATTATTTACCCTAAATATAACATTTTATATAAAACAATTTGAACTGTATATTAAATATATTAGTATCAAAGTTATGGTATATGTTGTTGTTTGATGCCAAAAGAATTCTATGAAACACCTAGGAAACATTTTTAACTACTTACTTGCAACCAATGGCTCCTCTTCTGATGGTTTAAAGTAGAAAGAAACCTTTTCCAAATCAAATAGTGCAACCAGTGTGTCTTCTAGCATGGCTTGTTCATCTGTCTAAAAGGAAAGAAAATAATACATGATATGATAAGATTGTATAGGATAGAACATAACATCACATCTCCAGATCTTAAGTAGCTTCACTTGTGTTTTATTTACATGAAACCAAATTATCAATGCTTACCTAAGAATTTACTGTGGAAAATGAAATTAACAAATCCCTCAAAGTTACAAGTCTCTTTTATGGTTTAATATTTTCCTTTTAGATTATCTAAATGGCTCTACACAACTCTTCAGTCTATTTGGTAGCTAGATTCAAACCATATTGATTTCTAACACAAATAAGTATGTAGACAATAAGCATGCTATGTGCCTCTAAACTTCTATAATCTTAAAAATGTAACAGCTAGAAGGCAAGAATATTGTTTTATTGAAAGGCTACAGTACATAGTTGCCATCCTGTTTTACAATAAGGTAACCTATGCATTATTCAATTTGCACCCTTTTATAGCTGTGATAAAAGCAATTTGCATGTACGCAATGATTTTCCTTCCAAAGATCTTAGGGATAAGAATCATTTTTATCTTACTTGCCTTTATAGTGCCTTAATCTAGAATCCTGTGACTATGCAATCTGATATCTTTTAATCACTCCTCTCATTCTAATGGCATATTATTTTACAGCTGAGGCAGGGAAGGTGGTAACAAGTTCAGCCCATGTCTCAGCAATACTATCTTTCTAGTACTACATTTTGGCCTCCCTAGCAGCAGTTTTGTGCATGATGAAAGAATAATTAGCTTTATCATACACAAGCTTATCTTTTAAATGTAACAACTGTTTCCTTAAGAATATCAATGACCCTTTTAAATAATCGTTTTAACTGCTTTATACACTTTTTTTTTTTTTAAAGTAGACTCCAACCCCAGCATGGAATCCAACAAAGGGCTTGAACTCATGACCCTGAGATCAAGACCTATGCTGAGACCAAGAGTTGGTCTTAACCAATTGAGCCACCAAGGTGCCCTGTTTTATATATATTTTTGAAAATTGCTGTAAGCTTATAGTCATATTTTTTGGCAGCATGAACAGAGGGTGAAAGAGATAGTAAAGAATGCCCACTATGTGAAAAAGAATCACCAAAGCAACCCCAGATCCCAAAGATATTTAGCATGGAAACCAAAAAGTTAAGAGAATCATCACCTTTGAGCCTTGGTTTGGTACTTAACGTAGTGCATGGTACATAATAAGTACTGGATAAATATTTAGTAAACTGCTATTTTTTTAAAGTCCTTTGAAGCAACAAGAGTATGCCATGAACCTGGAATTGGAAGGCCAGGACTGAAGAATCAGCATTTTTCCCAATTAAGAAGAATACACACAAGGAAGAAATATTCCAAACAGGTGGGCCTCTGACTGATATGGTGCAAGCTATGATGCTTCAGCAGATGTGGCTAAAGTGATACCAAGTGACTATGGACTGTGCTCAGAGCTCAGGGACACACACACACTGCCAGCATCTCCACCTCCCACAGAACTTCTACATTCCCAGGAGGCTTTTATATGCTTATTACAGAGGCAGAAAAAAATACGGGTTTCTTTGACTTTTCTGTAAAGCAACCTTTGGATTTTTTTTAATCAATTCTTTAAACGAAGTTAAAGGTTTCAAAAGAGTAAGAAAAAAAGTTTCTTGAGATATAATTCACATACTACAAAATTCACCATTTAAAGTGTATAGCTTGGGGTTTTTAGTATATTCACAGAGTTGCACAACTACAAGCATAATCTAATTTTAGAAATACTTGCACTGCCACATAAAGAAACTCCATACCCATTAGCACCCATTCCCCACACCCCTTTCCCCAGTCCTTAGCCCCAGGCAACCATTGGTCTATTTTTAGTCTCTGAAATTTGCCTATTTCATATATATCATAATAATGGACCCAGATAATATATAGTCTTTTGCAACTGTCTTACTTCACTCAGTATAATTTTTCAAGGTCTGTCCATGGTGTAGCATGTGTCAGTTTTCCATTCTCCTTTTATGGCTGAATAATATTTTATTGTATGGCTGTACCACAACTCATTAATCCACTTAGCACTTCAGGGACATTTGGGCTGTTACTATTTTTAAGCTATTATGAATAGTCTTGCTAAGAATATTTGTGTTCAAGATTTTATGCAAATATAAGTTTTCATTTCTCTTGGATATTACATAGGAGTAGAATTTCTGGGTAATATAGGAATTCTGTGTTTAACATTTTGAAGAAGTGCCAAACTGTTTTCCAAAATGGCTGCACTGATGTCAGCATCCATCACTAGACAAATGGATAAAGAAGATGGGATGTATATAATACACATATGCACGCACACAAGCACACACACATTCATGCACGTGCACACACACATACACACTGGAATATTAGTCATAAAAAAGATGAGAGCTTGCTGTCTGTGATAACAGGGATGAATCTAGAGAGTATAATGCTAAGTGAAATAAGTCAGGCTGAGAAAAACAAATACCATATGATTTTACTCATGTGTGTAATCTAAAGAACAAAATGAATAAACAAACAAAACAAAGAATCAGACTATAAATACCAGAACAAACTGATGGTTGCTAAAAGGAAGGAGGTGGTGGGATGGGCAAAATGGATAAAGGGGAGTGAATGATGTGGGCTTCCAGTTGCAGAATGAATAAATCATGAGAATAAAAGGAACAGCCTAAGGAAAAAATAAATAAATAAAAATGACAGCATAGGGAATATAGTCAATGACACGGTAATGGTGTTGTATGGTTGACAAATGATAGCTACACTTGTGGTGAGCGCAGCAGAACATATAGAGAAGTTAAATCACTATGCTGTACACTCAAAACCAATGTAACATTGTGTGTCAACTACTCTTTTTTTTTTTTTAATTTATGATAGTCACAGAGAGAGAGAGAGAGAGAGAGAGAGAGAGGCAGAGACATAGGCAGAGGGAGAAGCAGGCTCCATGCACCGGGAGCCCGACATGGGATTCGATCCCGGGTCTCCAGGATCGCGCCCTGGGCCAAAGGCAGGCGCCAAACCGCTGCGCCACCCAGGGATCCCTTTTTTTTTTTTTTTTTTTTTTAATTTAGTCAACTACTCTTAATTTAAAAATTCTTGAAATAAAAAAATGGCAATTTTTTATTTTTGCCTTCCCACCAGCAATTATGAAGGTTACAATTTCTCCTTCTCAACACTTGCAATTATCTTTTGGATTATACCTATCCACATCCCAAGTGTTATACTACCTCATTGTAGTGTTGAGTTACATTTCCCCAATGGCTAATTATGTTATCTTTCCATGCGCTTTTTGGTCATTTTACATCTTTTTTGGAGAAATACCTATTCAAATCCTTTTTGTGCTTTCTAATTGAGCTTTCTTTTTATAGTTTTAAGTTTTAAGAATTCTTTCTAGAGTCCGGATAGAAGTTGCTTATCAGATATATAAATTACAAATACTTTCTGCCATTCCTTGGCATCGCAAACAAAGTAGAAGTACCAGCACTTGATTAAACAACGGCAGTTTTAAAGTAGGAGTAGAACAGGAATGAAGCCTCATTCATTCACTCATTCAATAGGCACTTAATGCTACCATGTGTTAGAAAGTGGACTTCCTATCTTATGTAAGGATAGGATGTTAGATTCAAAAGCATCTAATTCTGTTTCTCTGAAGTACACTGAGGTGGAATTCCTTACCTTATCATTCCAGAACCTTTTATGACTGTGCAGTACTGCAATTACCTCCCTATTTTTATTACCATTACAAAACTATTTTGATATATAAAGTCACTTACATGTGTTTAAAAACTCAACCTGTTACTCGGTAGTCACATTTTCTATGTATACTTTAACAGGTGACAGCATTTCGGGTTTAAAATCACAATTCTATTTAATGAGTACTTCAAGTTTATGTATAAGTGAACATGTTTGCCTTTAAACATCACGACAACTATCAGAACCACAGAAAGGATATGTAATAAGCCACTTTTATTTATCAAATATCTTGAGGTGCTTTCCTTGTAAGGACTGTGGGAAACTGATGCATAAATATGGAATATTCTCAGAATTAACAGGACAAACATGCATACAAAGAAAGGAAATAAATTCACTGAACATACCCAAGTTTTAAACAGACTGTCAGACAGTATGGCACACAAGTTGTCAGATCCTGTCTATCGGGCATGCTCCCGAATATAAACCTGTGTGGGAGCCTGGGTTTCACGGCAGGCTGTTTCTTCCTGACTGGAAATAAGGAACCACAGCAGAAACCCCTTTCCCCTCCGATGATCTTTTTCAGTCAGTGCTTAGGGACACAGGAATTAGGAACAGATGGAGGCTTTCTCAGCTTTTAGCATCCGGAGAATAAATAAAAATCAAGAAAGAAGGAATATCTTCTATATACTTACTAAAACCATATTTGTCCATGGAAAAATATGTTCTTTTAAAGTATCTGACTGACTACTGACCCACAACGAATAACCACTTCTTATTTGGGAATATGTTACAACGTATAGTATATAGTACTGTTGACACACACAGTGGGAGGCACTGTGATTCCTTACCAAGTTTGGTGACAGGAGTGATTGAAAGTGGAAAAGAACACCTGCATTTGCTATCTGGTCCAGCCATCTTCTGCTGGCTTCCCCCGTGTCCATCTCATTGTCTTTGCTGTTGTCAAACATCTGGTTTAAGGCTGCCATGAGCTGCTCGGAGAAGGCACAGACTGTGGCCACAAGACTCTGGCAGAAAACCATGTCTCTTCGGAGCTGTGTCTCACTGTCTGTAACCCAGGAGAACATAAAGACAGTTTTGAAAAATGTCACAGGCAAATAACACCAATTCATTAAGCATCTATGTTTGCCATTGTTTCATCCTTTCACTACACTCAACCCATGTGAAAAATGTGAATTTGAGCTCTTCTAATGAGCACAGATACCTTAGCAAATATGCTTTTTAGAAAACATTAAACACCAAATTTTGATGGAATTTGTATTTGTTACATGATACTTCCTAAAGGAAACTCAAAGTCCAATTTTTCAGTTTGTGTTGTCAATGAAATACATTTTTAATAATAAATTTTTAAAAATTATCTAATAAACTTACTTAAATATTAAGGTGAAATGCACATCGGGAAAGAGTATTGATGTCTGATGGTAACAGTAAGTAAATTCGGACTCTTGGATTTACCTATTAGACTTCATGTGTTATAAACAAATCCAAAAAAATAAAAATAAAAATAAATAAACAAATCCAGTTTATAAATTCTTACATTTCTTTGAAATAAGTAATGCATTTACAGTATTAACATAAACTGATTTCATCAGGATTCTTCTTCTGCAATTGGTGGAGTTTTGATGGACTCACCTTGAAGGTCTGTTTACCCTGTGAATGGCCACTCTTGGGCCACAGTTTTTTTTGTTTTTGTTTTTGTTTTTTTTTTTTCAAGTGAAAAGAAGCTTGCCTCTGAGAACATGATCACAGAGATTCACCTCTTTGCATTTTTGAATATATAAAAACTTGAATATATACAAACTCCATGAACTACATAAAAAAAAAAAAGCCATAAGCCATACATTCTGTACATTGAAAAGTCACTTGTACCAGATGAACAATAAAAGCAAAAATACTCAGTCTCAAAAGTGTGTTGGATATCTCAAGGGCTCAGAATTTTATGAAGTGAAGAAGTACTGTCATTATAAGTGTGTAAAACGGACATAAATGTTGCCATGAGTTCTTGCTTTATTGATAAAAAGGCATTATTTTTAAGTTGTTTACCAAGAACAATGAACATATGATTTTAATAACCATCAAAAGCATCTGAACACACAATATACTTTCTGTGTGTTACTTAATTTCCCTGTTAGTAAAAGCTACTCTTGACAATTTTATTAGAAAAAGGATTAAATATTTAAAATATTTAATTTTATAATGAAAATCTTCATTTATTATGTTGATCTACACAAACTTGTTCCTTTACTAGGTCAAAATGGTTGAATATGGCAATCCCATATGATTCAACTTATTAATTTAATCAATAACATGTGGTAGACATTTCCTTTAAGTAATTATATACCATGTGTCTCATTCAAATAGATGGAAAAGAGTGTTTTATAGGTAACTGTAAAATAGCTAAAGTGGGAAAAAACTTTGTCCAATTCTTAATTAAGAAAAAAGCAAAACACCTATTTTGTTGTGCACAATTTCTAACAAAGTGTAAACATTCAACAACTATTCACTGCATTAGTAAATGAAAATAATGAATGAGTAGAGCAACTAACAAATTAAGTGAAATGAAAATATATGAGCTCATTCTCTGAAATGAGATGGATTTAGTTTGAAATTAGCTTGAAATGCCTGGATTTAGTATGACCTAAAAGGATAATTCAGACAGCTTGTTAGCCCAAATGTGTAGCTACAGTGTTGAGATTCAAGATAGAAACTAAATAAAATAGCCCTATATCTTTCTTGCACAGTTTTGCTTTGTTTTCTGTTGTTCTATAATAAAGCAGAAAATCTGAGGAAATTTTAAAAAATACTTCAGTAGTTTGGGCAGAAATACTCCCACCTATAACCTGAGAATAATTTCATAATCAAAACTGAATTGGAAAGAAATGTCTTATATCAAGAATGGAAAGCTAAGGTCCAGAGAAGGAAAAATCCAGTTCCACTGAAAACTTAGAAGAGATCATGAGGGTTAGTAGCTTTGCCACTAGTAGAAATAATTATCTTCAAATTGCTTTTGAGAAGTAATGCCCAAATTTCTTCTCTTTTTTTTACCCTTGGAAAAGAATACTTAAATGTTTATTCACATTCTACTATTTTATCTATATGCATTTTAAGCCAAAGAAAATTTTCATTCAACTTCACTATCAAGTCAGAGCTGATCATATAAAAGTTGTATTTTTTCATTAAATTTTTTAACTTTTCACATTGAATATACCACAAGAATTAAACATAGCACCAATTACTGAGGGTATAAAGGTATCCAAGGTGAAGCCTCGGTCATGTCTATGCTTAGAGTAGCAGAATTTGATATGCAAGATGCCCTGGAACACACTGCCATTTAAATTTCAAACCAACATATTTTCAAATGAAAAGCACTTTATAACTTCTTACTACTTCATGAGGTGGTTTTTAGTTGTGCTTTGCTACTCCAACAGAGTAAATGACTTGTTTGCATAGACTTTAATATGCACATCATATTGAGTTTTTCAAGTAACTTTGACACATTATCACCTCCCAGTGAATAATAAAGGTAAAAAAATCAGAGTGGCAGAAAGAACTCCTTATGATCTATCCTCAAGTCATGCTGACAGTTTATAAATGCATTGTTTCCCTTCATTCATCCCCTACACCAGCAATAATCTTCCCAGGCTTGTTATAAGATAAGAAAACAATGTATCTGAAAGTAGCCAGAACCCTGGCTGTACAGACCTCTCCTCTTTGAGCCACACACAACTGGTCAGGTTCCTCAAATGTTAAATGCCCTTATAAATGTTCTTAGAGCTCACACCTTTGTCCATGGGACCTCTGGCTGCGGGCACATTCCCACCCTCTCCGCCAGCAAACTTTAAATCATCCTTAAGAGTCAATTCCTTGAACTTCTGAAACCCACTGAACTCCTAAAATAAAATCTCCCCTTGTGAAATTTTCTCTTTCCTTCAGTAGGTATCATGCACTTCTTGATCTGCCATGGCCTGGGAGTATCCCTCTACTAGATGACTAATTACTCAGCATTGTGAGAGTTTGTTTAATGTCTGGGTTCCCCAGGAGACCATCAGCACATCAAGGACAGAGGAAGTGGCATATAATGTGAATGATGCTCATAGACCTAGAGACATATCATCTGCTTTCATCTACCGATTCTACTCATTTTAAGCCATATAATCCTAGGTATCAGATTCCTACATATATTATGGGATATTTCTACCAAGACTTCCAATAAAGATAAATGAGATAAAGATAAAGCACTTAGTAAAGTAAAATTGCACAATATTGTTATTGTGATTCTTTAAAAAAAAACTTTTAAAAAATATTTTATTTATTTGAGAGAGAGAGAGAGAGAGTGAGAGAGAGAGAGAGAGAGAGAGAAGAGATCATGAGCAGCTGGAAAGGGCAGAGGGAGAAGCAGACTCCCTACTGAGCAGAGATTCTGATGATAGACTTGAGCCCAGGACCCTGGGATCATGACCTGAGCTAAAGGCAGATGCTCAACTCTCTGAGCCACCAAGGCACCCATAATTTTTCTTTTCTTCAGCATCTAGGAAGGTGTCTGGCACAGAGTGGGACTCAGTTCTATTGCTAAATGGGGAAGGAACCATATGATGAATACAGACACCAAAATAAGCAAACTCCTAAGAAAAACTGACAATTCTTTTAATTATGCAGCTGTTCAAAATTCACAAGTGTCCATCCTTCCCCAAAACTATTCTCATTCCTCATTTTTATCAATAAGAACTATGGCAGGATATACAACAGCTGCTTCCAGCTTCTAGCAAAAGAAGAAAGGCAGGGAGAGCTGTTTTTTTTGTAACAGTTTATTGTTTTTACAGAGTAAGAATTCTCTGGTAGTAGGAATACACTCAAAAGAAATGGATGTTTTATTTATCAAAGGCTTCTGTTTCACTCCAGTATTTAAGCACCTACTCAAACCCACCTTCTACAAACATATTTTAAAATAGTAACACTTCATTTACTCTCCATGGTTTAAAAAGCTCAAATTCCATAGCTGGTCTAAAAAGACTGAGATAGTTTCTGGATACACAAGTAATCCCAGTCAGTATCCTGAGACTGTAGGGAAAAGAAATAATAATAAAAAATAACAACAAAGAAATGAAAGAGAGATTAGACAGAGAAAAGGATAGGAATAACAACAAAGAAATGAAAGAGAGATTAGACAGAGAAAAGGATAGGAATAAAAGTGAGTTAAAAATAATATTTAGCAGACAAAATGCCCCATTTTCAAGTGGAGAGCATAATTCTGCAGCCAACAATGTGGAGTAATTTGGCTACATTCTGGTACCATCCTATAGATGAGAGAAAAAAGAGTGAGTAAATAAAGTAGAAAAAAGGAGACTCATGACAGGAATAGAAAAATAAAGTTGAAATCAAAATAAGGATCTACAAAAATATACTATTTGAACATTAACGAATAAAGCAATGCATTCCAGGACTGCTTCTGGAATTGACATAACTAAGTTTGAATTTCATCTGCCACCTACTATTCATTCACTCAATAAAGCATCTAATTTTCCAAATGCTCAAAAATACATGTTGAATGAATACTATTTACTAGTTATTATTATTAATCAATCTGAAAGTTAATTTCTTCATCTTTAAACCTGTGTAAAAGTAATAATGTTCTCATAGAGTGATTATGAGGACCCAAGGAAATCTATACAAGGCCTATCTACTGCGTGCTTATTAGTAAAACTAAAAAAAGTCAGATATTTTTGTTATTATTATTAGTCCAAAAGTAAGACAACTATTTGTTTAATTCAAGCAAAAACTGGCCAAAAACCAAAAAAGCCCTCTGGTTAACTCGACTCATTTATTCACTTATAATTTAAATTTTCTAGATGTGACAGATTGTAAAAGACCCCTCCTTCCAAAGTATGGTCTGCTTCTCCATCCCTTGAATCTGAGCCCACCTACATCCTTGTTTACAAACAAAAGTTAGACATAGTTTCACAATAAATCCCATTTGTACAATTAACTTTACCAAAATCTCCTTCCTTTCTCCTTTTTAATTATATTCTGTATAAACATATATATGTTTCCATGTTTGTACCTATAATGGAAGATGAACAGTTTTTGTATTTTTACTAAGTATTTTTTTTTAATCTTTGCAAGGCTTTAGAGAAAGTAGGGATTGTATTTCCACCTAATTTGTTGAAGGAATTGCCTTGGTATCATGAGACTTCCAAGGTCATGGGCCACAATAATTTCAAATAGTAAAAATAATGAAAAATATTACCTGAATATTCAAGAAGAGCCAGGAGTATCCTACACTTTACCTCTGCAGAAAAAGAAAATATTAAGTTAGTTGTTCAGTCTTTTTTTTTTTTTTTGCCACTAGCACCACATTTTAACTGTATAGTCAAAATCAGCACAATCTTACTATATTAGATAATAAAAATCTCATTTACTTGACATGCTATTCTTCCTACCCCCTATATAAATTCTATCTATTGCTCAAGATGCTAAAATTTCATATAGTTCTGAACTAAACTAGCCTGTGAAACACATTTAAATCTTGCTACCTTTGTTAAGTCATCCTTAACTGCTGTAGTTTGCATGGTGTTCTCTAAACTCCTATAGCTATTATGGTCTTGATCAATAAGCTCTCAAGCAGCATTTTTTCTTAATTAAATTTTTAAAGATTATATGCATTTTATAATCTTTATGTATAATTATATGTATATTATGCATTATATATTAGAATTATAGATTATATGTAATATACAGATTATACTTCTCGATTATATAGTGTGTATATATAACGTACACACTGTATGTTATATATACATAATCTCTCTCTCTCTCTCTCTCTCTCTCTCTCTCTCTCTCTCGACTTCCTTTCCTATCTATATGTCAAGAACGGCCATAAAAGGCGGAACAATACTACATATTTCCAAATACTCTTCTTCCCAACCCATCTCCAAACAAGGGCAATCACAAATGTTTGATAAATGTGTATTAATTTCATACTCATTGCTTTACTTCTAACTGGTAAATAGTTTACTTGCAATAAGTAAATATAAAAACGTACAGAGCTCCTTTATGTGCCCAAGATTATGGGAAATAAAAAAGGTTAGGTTACATCCTATTCCAGACAGGCTCACAATAGAGTCAGAGTGACAAAATTACCTGATAAGAAATATAGGAGATACTTGAGAGGACATTACATTTTATAAGTGAGAACACAAGAACAAGAGAATTTCAGAGGTGGAAAAGTACAAGAGTCACAGGACCCATCTGTTGCAGTAGTCCTCCATTATCCATGTGGGACATTCCAAGACCCCTCCGTGGATGCCTAAAACCATAGACAGTACCAAACCCTAAATATACTATGGATTTTCTAATTTTTTTTTAAGATTTTATTTATTCATGAGAGACACGCAGAGAGACGCAGAGACATAGGCAGAGGGAGAAGCAGGCTATGGGTAGCCTGATGCAGGGTTAGATCTCAGGACACCGGGATCATGACCTGAGCCAAAGGCAGATGCTCAACCACTAAGCCATGCAGGCATCTCCATGCTATGGATTTTCCTGTACATATATATCTATGACAAAGTTTAATCTACAAATTAGGCACAGTAAGAGATTAACAAGAATAGTAATAAAATAGAATAATTATAATAATATACTGTATTAAAAGTTATATGAATGTAGTCTCTCTCTCTTTCAAAGTATCATATTGTACTGTACTCATCCTTCTTCTTGTGATGATATGAGATGATACAATGCCTAGGTGATGAGATTCAGTGAGGTGAATGACGGAGGAGGCATCATGACGTAGAGTTAGACTAATACTGACCTGCTGATGATAAGTCAGAAAGAGGATCATCTGCTTCTAGACTTTGTTGACTAAGAGTAACAGAAAGCAAAGAAAGCAAAACCATGGATAGTGGGGTCCCCCATAGTAGCTTTGTGGTTTTCAGAAAATGGTTACACTACTATTGATCCTTGGACAACACAAGTTTGAATCACATGGGTCCACTCATACGTGGAATTTTTTCAATAAAATCAGTATAGCATTGTAATTCATTTCCTTTTCTTCATGATTTTCTTAACATTTCCTTTTCTCTAGAGTATAGTATATGATACATATAACATACAAAATATTATCTGATGATTTATATTATCAACAGGGCCCTGGTCGGCAGTAAGCTATTAGTAGTGAGGTTTTGGGGGGAGTCGAGGACTATATGAAGATTTTTGAATGGGTAGGAAGTCTGTGCCCCTAACTCTCATGCTGTTCAACGGTCAACTGTACTTTGAGTTTCAAGGTGCTCATTCACCAGTGACGATAACACCTATCTTATCTATTTTATGGGCCTGTATAGGACAAATAAACGGGGGATATATATTAAAAGCCTTGGAAAATTATTTACCATGCTATTTATCTATAAAGCACTGTTATTATTGTAATCTGAATCCACCTAAAAAGTTGGTATAGAATTCTAAGTCAGTCTTGAAAATATTTTAAAACATTTTTTAAAGTTATATTGTCGAAAGAGTAAGTACATATCCTAAGAATGGTAAAGAGTGCTAACAAGAGAATATAGTAAAGAGTGAATACCAAATATTCAACAATCTAGCATAGAAAAGATTTTACTAGATCATTTAGAGACTGAGATTGAGATAAAATTAGAAACCTCACTGAAAAATGCCATCCAACATCTGATCGATGAGTTTAGATTTATCTAACAAAAATCACTATAAGGTTCTGGGGCAGGGTACTAAAATTATGAACACAGTATTTTAGGAAGATGAATATAATATACCGTACTATATAAATCAGAAAAGATACAGATGGGAGGATTAGCAAGAACTCTATTCCAAAGACTGAGGTAAGAAAAACAAGGGGGGAAATTGGAGACTTTTGATTAAAAAAAGAAGGAAGAAGCTCTTTGGGATATTGGGGGGGGGGGGAGTAAGTCACTGAAATAATGGGAAATTTTGAGAAGAATACAATTTCTGTAGGGAGCAAGAATTGAAAACATGTTTACTAACAAACATTTGAATTTAAGGTGATGGTGGATCCAATTCTGTCACCAATTCCAATGTGTGTTTTTTATCCCCACACCACTAAGCAATCACTCAACACTACCTGGTATCCTAAAATTCAACTCAATTCTGGCATTATCTACTTGAAGATAGCATCAGATCTCACAGGGTAAGGGCTTAGTCCCATAAGACTGCCCCCACCCAATTCAGGTGCCAGCTGCAAGTTCAGGTTGTCACCTATGCTTCTGACTAATTGGCTACAGATCGGAGGTTTCAATGACTCTCTGTTGAGTTTTATTAATTTTCTAGAGTGGCTGACAGAATTCAGAGAAACATTTTACCTAATAAATCACCAGTTTATTGTAAAAGGATACAGCTCAGGAGCCAGATGGAAGAGATGCAGTGGGTAAGGTATGGGGAATTGGTGGGGGACTTCCATGTTCTCCAAATGCACCACTCTTCTAGAATCAACCCGTAAGCTTTCTGAACTCCATCCCTTTGAGATCTTATGGAGGCTTCACTACATAGGCATGATTATTTAAATCATTGGTCACTGGTGACTGAACTCAACCTCTAGCCCCCTCTCCCTTCCCTGAAGTTGGGGGTGGGACCCTCTAATCAAATGGTTGGTTTCCTTGGCAACCAACTCCCTTCCTTAGAGGTTTTCTAAGGAAACCTCACTGGGATAATGAAAGACACCTTTAAGTTTTCATCACAGAAATTCCAAGAGTTTTAGGGAATCTGTGACAGGGAAGGGGACAAGGACTAAATATATGTTTCTTACTATAAATCACAGTATTACCATGTGTTAATCAAGTATAAATATCTTCAATCGGCTGATAATTTGAGACCATAACTTAGCGTAAATATTAAGCAGGAACTAGGCTTTATCTGAGTACTTAGTGACATGACAAAATGAATCTATCCTTCATTTATCCCACTATGTTTTCTGCTCTCTTCTACACTCAGTTTGGCAGGCTATGATATGAATGCATGAATGTCACAGTGTGATACTGTATGATACAGAATGATACTGTAACAGCACTTCCTATATAAAGATCATAAAATTATTATAATTATTATATTTTGATACCATTTGGTGTATACTTGATAGGATATTTTGAAATCAGAGATGAATGAATGATGAGTTTCAGAACATGTTACCCCCAAACATGGCAATTTGGCATACTGAAAATTTTAAGCTGATGGAATTTCATAAAAAGCAGGTGTACGGAAAACTCTCTGACCTCCCCTTACTCTGCTGAATCTGGTCATAAAACCCTCTTGTGAGAAGTGCCTTCCCAATCCCAGAGGAGAGAAGTGTTCTTATCTCCAAAGAAGAACACTGAGAGGAACAGGCCTTGGCAAATTTCCCAGTTAACTACCCTTAGTGCATACACTTCTGTCCTACATTTTTCCAAAACTTTCTACTCTTCATCAAACCTGGTATAAAAGCATCCAGGTTTAACATTTCTTCTGGTCTTCATTTCCTTACAAAGGCTCTCATATCATGCAAAACATATTAAATAAATTTATTTATCTTAATTTGTCTCTTGTCTGACAAATTATAGGTCCGTAGGCAAAGAATCTAGAAAGGTAGAAGGAAAAAACATTACTTTTTCCCTCCCCTACAGGAACATCAGAATGGGGTTACCTCAGTTACATATCTAAGCCACAAAATTCTGGAAGGCAACATTATGTTGAGCTTCTAGTCAAGACCTAACCCTTCATTAAACAATCACCTATATAAAGACAACTGGGAAATAGAATGAAAATTACTTTAAGTTGAACAGAATAAATTCATGATGAATTGGTGAGGTTACTTCAGAGTACCTCCATATAACAAGCAGTTGATTGCAAGGATCTTGATGTTGCTGCTTCCATCCTGTATAATAGGATGAGACCACACACAGATTACCAGGAAGTGGTAGCTTGACCTCTTCTTTGATAGTCCATTGGACTGAACTAGTGGTTAATCATTTTTTAAAGATTCGCCTTGCATAGTGATGATCATAGCACTTTCCAAAGAATAACTGCATCTCACTAAAACTGGCAACCAGGGATGTAACCTAAATTCTGCAAAGAGCCCTACCCACACCATTTACCAGAAGACTCTCAGCACACCCAATCATGCTCAACCAGCTCCCATGACCAAGAGTGATATCCATACTCACAACATACATCCATCAATATATGTAAATAGTTACCATTCCTACAGCTGCCTATTGTGATATGAAGTATTGAGGGTATAAAAGGTATTAAGATGAAAGTAAGATTTTAAAAATGAATATAATTAAAAATTAAGCTTTTTATCCACATTAGAAAAGGTTAATATCTTAAAGAGAAAACTCCTCAAAAAAACAAAACAAGAAAAGGTTTAAAGATTTCTCTGTTCCTAATTGATACTGCATTTACTCTGAAAACAACTATAATCTAAAAAAACTTTCAAAGATGATGAGAACAAATGCATTTATATTTGTTTAAAGATTTTATTTAAATTCAAGTTTGTTAACACATAGTGTATTATTAGTTTCAGGGGTAGAGAGAACAAGTGCATTTAGATTCATGAATTATAATTTCTAGGAGTGTTATGATACTTGCACTTATTCTGCAAAAAGGAAAAAAACAAAAACCTTTTACTCAGTAAAATATATGTTTAAAATCTTTAAAGCAATTTTTTAGAAATGTATTTATCATTTTTGCTCATTAGTTTGGGAGGTATGAAATTCAGACTTTTCAATAAATATGATATTATAATGTGTCACAGGTAACCATTATATTTAGCTATAAAATAAAATGTAGCCAAGATCCAGCTATCAAATACAAAACATTTCATCACACAATAGAATTGCCATGATTTATTTGGAGTACAAACTCTTCCTCTACTAATCTCTCATGAGTATCTAAGCTGTTATACTAGAGTATATTTATAGGCAGAAGACTTAGTAATCACAGAACATATACACATCTCTGTCATTTGGTAAATGAAGAAACTGAGGCCCAAAGGAGTTATGTCATAGGCTCAGACACTTACCAGATTTAAGAGCTGTTTTTTGTCAACAAAGTATACAACTCTAATTTACCCTAAAATAGATGGCAGTGACTAGGGGTATGCTGCTATTCTGAGCACTACTTACCACATCCAACTGACATACGGACAGTTGAGGAATAGAAATTCAAACTCAGGTGTATAATTATTTATTGTAGAGGTTTCTCAACCTCATCTCTATGGACATTTTGGGCAAAATAATTCTTTGTTGTGAGGGACTGTCCTGTAGATTCCAAAATGTCTAGCAGCATCCCTGGCCTCTACACACTAGATCCCAGTAGCACACCCACAATTGTGACAACCAAAAAAATATCTCCAGACATTGCCAACCACTGGTCTACTGTTGGAAATAAAATCACTGAATTTGGCATTTTTAAAAAAGTAAACAAATTTCTCATTTCAACTTCTTCACCATAATTGTTCTGGAAACTCTCAGAATTTTCTACTTAATACTCTGACCCTAAACAACATGTAATCAGACACACTAGAGTTGTCCTGAAGCATTATATCCCCTCTCCTAGGTTGTATCCATTATAGGATGTTGAGTAAACAATGTCAGCTAGTTAATAACAACTTAGGCATGAAAAAGAAATTTAAAAACCAATAATGTAACCTACCCTATTATTTTCATTCTCACAAACTCACAATTAATTTTTTAGACTTCCCATAAAACTTAGCTTCATGACTTTTGTTAATCTTTGAGAAATTTTGCTGATATTGTTTCATATTATAAAATATGAAACTCTCCCCACATTCCACTCGTCTTCCCAAGTATGAGCCTTTATTTTATTCATTGAGAATATTCCCCATGATTTAGACCATGGAGATCAGTCTACATTTAGTCTTTATAGTCAATATAGATCAGTCTACATCATTTAGATCCTTGGAACATCAGGCTCTACAATCTTACTCTTTCTTTTGCTTCCTCCTTCTCTTATCCTTTCCCATTCTTTTCCTCATAACATGAAACACTATAAAAAAGTAATCAGGGCATTACTGAACTTTTGGTTTTAAATGATTATTGCTAAAGTTATGTAATGCTCTTTGATTTTTGTTCTGACCTTCAACAAATTTTCTGATGTTCTGAGCAAGATTCCGGACACTGCTGGGAAGATTCCAAGGGTCTTGCTTGATGTGAAGCCTTAACCTTTTGGGACAACTCAGCTTTAGTTCCATTTCCTGCTGAAATTCTAAATAAACACAGAAAAATCTCTGGTAAGTCTCAGTCATTTACCAGGTAACAAACCTCTGAGCTTCAGAATCCTCTTTCATCCTTGTTATTCTGGGTTATTAGCATGGTGGTATTTTCTCTAGTTGTATTATAGGAGAAAATTGGTAAAATCTTAAAAAAAAAAGTCTAACCTTAGTACTATTTTCTTACAAATGTCTAAACAAAGAAGCAAATTTATAAAAACTCTATTTTCAATGTCTGAAATTAGATGTTAGAAAGTGTCAGCTCTAGATCTCATTCTGTTTGGCTGTTCTATTTACACACACACATTCCCAAAACCATTTCCCCTACAATGGGCTACAAACAAGTAGGCATTATGCTGGTTTCAGCAAAAGCAATGCAACACTTACATCTCTTCAATTAACTCATTTATATTCATTCTAGCCTCTATAGGGATTGCACATTTTAAACTTGCAAATAAATCTATATGATCCTATACTGACTTTTTATATATATTCAAAAATTATCAAAACAGAATACAAAGGGAATCGCAAAACACGAACAGCCATTTTCTACTTACACTAAGCTTTTGCTTCATTACTATGTTATTTCCCACTTTTGCTTCCCAATTGCTTCTAGTAGTAACTTTTTAAAACTTTACCTTGTAATCCTTGACCTGGTGTGAGGTACTTGGTTTGCTCAAAGGCTCTTACAACAGCTTGCCCTTTTAGGAGATTGGTAATTGAATCCACCTATCGTAATAGCAGAGATTTCTGAAAGTTACATACTTCTCATAATATATAATATACATTTCTAAGAATAAATCTTGTAAAATATTTTTGTCTTAATGCCACAATTATTTTTGCAAACTCACGATGCTCTCAAAACTCATCTTTATAAAATATTGGAATAAACTCACTGGTAACACTTGCAAAATTTCTTACTATCCTACCATATATTAATATAAAATATAAATATACTTTATATATCACTTTACAAAAGAAGATTTATAGAGTTCTTTTTTTAAAAAAAAAAAGATCTATTTATTTATTCATGAGAGACAGAGAGAGAAAGAGAGAGCGAGAGAAGAGAGAGAGAAAGAGAGAGACATAGGCAGAGGGAGAAGCAGGCTCCTCACAGGAGCCGGATACAGGACTTGATCCTGCATCCCAGGATCAGGACTTGGGCCAAAGGCAGGTGCCCACTCGCTGAGCCACCCAGGCGTCCCTATAGTGTTCTTAAAAAAACTAAAAATCATCGTAATCCTTTTCAAAGTGGTAAAAACTTCTACATTGTGAATTTCGGTTATGGATATAAATTCTTTAAATGCAAAATACCAACACAAGCACCAAGAGAATCTTGTGCTTCTTGAAAATAGGAATAAACTAAGAAACATCATAAAGAATTCTGAAATCTCACACAGGCACACGTAATAAAAAGAGTAAGTCCTGTGTTTATAACTGTACTTTTTCCAAGAACCATAAAATACTTGCTAGTCACAACAATCCTTTGGGTTTGTTGGTTGAAGAATCTTTATTCCCTTTTTATTTATTTTTATTTTTTTAAGATTTTATTATTTATTGATGAGAGACACACAGAGAGAGAGGCAGAGACATAGGCAGAGGGAGAAGCAGGCTCCATGCACGGAGCCCGATGTGGGACTCAGTCCTGGAACTCTGGGATCACGCCCTGAGCCAAAGGCAGATGCTCAACCACTGAGCCAACCATGCGTCCCATCTTTATTCTCTTTTTAAGTTGCGGAAATTGAGGTGATGGGGACAGAGGGACAGATCAAGGCCTTTCCATTCTTACTCTAAGCTCTTTTTACTATGTCTGAAAAAGGGATTCCTGACAGTTTGGTCTGTAGAAAAAAAGACCCGTAACTGTCCCAATCGTACCTGGCTGAAAAGGTGCTCGAGGCAACTATGTATCTTGTCCTGTTTATCATGAGAAATGCGAACACTGAGGGGAAGCTCATCACCTAGATATAAAAAAATAAATCATCCGTCTTTGTTTAACATGCTAACATATTTTAATATAAACAAAATTAAAAATAATAATTAAACATGAGCTCTTATTCCATCATGTTCTTAGATTCAGAAAAAGAATTCCAAAAGATTTAATAGCAACTAGGATATCAGATGCTTGCTCTTTGCAATAAAGGTGGAAGCAGAGTGCCTCAAAGGAAAAAATACTATATAAACTATGTCAATGGTGTTTTCAAATGATGCAGTTTTGTAATGGTTAAATAGTTGAAATAAATCGCATATTTCAAAATGAAGATGTGTCCTAACTGGATGCAAAGTCTTTGTTCAGAACACACCCCAGATATTTGTGAGCAATTGTATTAGTCAGTGTTTTCCTCATCATTCCCCTCCCCATCACCCATCACCCACATACAGGGCCAGTTGGGGTGTACCTAACCATCTCAAAAGTCCTCAGGTTCAAAGCCCATCCCACCTCTTCAGTCAACAATGCCTAATGTTTTAGTACAACATGCTTCCTGTCTACCTAGCATGCTTCGTAGTATCGTGAAAAATCCTAAAATATACATTAAGATCAGACTTCATTTGTGCCTTTCATCGCTTTTTAATTCACTCTGTTCACAGCAGGATTGGGATGTTGCCTGCATCCAGCACATGTGACTGACATGCCATACTCATAGCTGCCAAGAATGACAAATCAAGGTGAAAATGCATGTCAATTTAATCCCTTAAATGTGTCTCCCCGGACGACTAGTGTCAGGACACACGCCTCTGCCAAACGCACCTGAATCCATCTCATCACTGTGAAAGTATGAGCTGCATTGGCTACTGCAGATGCTGGTGAAGGAGGCAATAGAATTCCTGTTGCTGTTGCAGTCGCTGGGAAGGAGGAGGAGACACATGTCACTTCTGGAATGCAATAGCCAGTTGCCCTGCCAGTTCTTATTAGATAAACGTGCCATGCCACAGTTAGACTCACTGATATGTCTCAAAGAAAATTACAAGGAAGATACATTTTGCTCAACTCATATTTTATCTTACATTAAAAAAAAATCTAAATTCAGTCATATTTCAAAATCTCTTATGCCATGTAAGCTGATTCCAGATGACATTTTGTTTTTAATCTGAAGGTAGAAAGCTAGGAGTCAAACAGCACTTAAAATTCATCATTACCTATTTGATGCAATATGTCTGTAGTTAATTTGTGAATAGAGACAAGGTCCTGATTCATGATCTCTGCCTATCAACTCTTTCTGACAGCTTTTTTATTTTAAGATTTTATTTATTTATTTGAGAGTGAGTGAGAGAGAGCATGAGTGGGGGTTGGGGAGTGGAGGGGAGGAGCGGAGGGAGAAGCAGGCTCCCTGCCAAGCAGGGAGCTCGATTCGGGGGGTGGATGCTGGGGCTCGATCCCTAGACTCCCAGAATCATGACCTGAGCCAAAGGCAGATGCTTAACCAACTGAGCCACCCAGGCCCCCCCTTTCTGGTAGCTTTAAACTATAACTCATCAACTGTATTCTGAGCTTCCCCGGAGAGGACCGGCACCCTGTCTCCACCTCAGAGCTCAGCAGAGGCCACCACATCTGGTGAGTGCTCCATAGTGGTCATTGGTGAAGGAAAGAATGTTTCAAAGTTTTGTGTGTGAATATGGACACATTACAGATTTCAGAGTGCAGGAGGCAAAATACTTTTTTCCTCTCAGAATCAGTAAAAATGACTTATTTAACTTTAAATTTACATTTAGAATTTCCAGTTTAGCCTAGAGGGAGACTTGGAGGGTAATTTTAATTATCTGATAACTAGACATTGAGGTAAGAAAGTATTTTTAGATTTGTAATTTCCCACTGGAGGAAAAACCACAGGTTCCTATTAAACAGTCTACTGGTATCCTTTGAAGCTAAAAGTAAATGAAATGGTAAAAGTGGTTAATCTGTGTTATATATTATTAAATCTCTAGGAATAATTAATTCTTATATATGTGATAAAATCCTCTTCATTAGGAATTGGGATAGTACAGTGGTTAAGAGAGAAACTATGAGCCACAGCACCTGGTTTCACAGGTAAATTAAGTAACTCCTGTGACCTCAGCTCCTTCAGATGTAAAATGGAGTTAAAATCCGTATGTGCCACAAAGGGCTGTGGGGGGAATTATGTGAAATCATCCTGTTTCCCATGTGTCTGGTGAAAATATTTTTAATGCTAGCTATTAGTTTGTGGCAAACATCTCTGAGGAGAGTAACTTTAATAATAATTACTTAATATTTTTTCATTGTAAAACACTATATGATAAAATAACAGTGAATACAAGAGTTTTCATCTTTGATTAAAGTAAATAAGACAAGGGCAGCCTGGGTGGCACAGTCGACTCTTGGTTTCGGCTCAGGTCATGATCCCAAGGTTATGTAATCGAGCCCCACCTTGGGCTCTGTGCTCAGCATGGAGTCTGCTTGAGATTCTCTCTCCCTTTGCCCCTCCTGTTCCTGCTCTTGCTCTCTCTAAAATAAATACATAAATCTTTAAACTAAATTAAGACAGGAGATGCTGAAGCCACACAGGCAGCACATACGGCCAGTGCCAACAGTTCTCAATGAAGTGCTGGTTAAGACAAGGATTCAAAGAAGAACAAGCACTTTCAGTTAAGGAAGTTCACTGGAGGAGCCATGGTTAGAAGGGTGATGGTAGGCAGATGACAACAGACACTGGAGGGAAGGTGTTACAGGCTGATTGCATCTCCCCCTAAAATCCACAGATTGAAGTCTGACACTCGGGACCCAGGAATATGACTTTGTTTGGAGTGAGGGTTTTTACAGACATAATCAAGTTTAAATGAAATCATTAGTTGGGTCCTAATCTGGTATGACTGGTGTCCTTCTAGGAAAGGGAAATGTGGACATAGGCAAATACTTGGAGGGAAAAGGACATGAATAAACAGGAAAAAGATGGTCATCTACAACCAAGGAGAGAGGCCTAGACCTGATTCCTTCTTCCAGAGACCTCGGAGAAAAACAGTCCTGCTGACAGTTTGATCATGGACTTCTGGTCCCAGAAATGTCAGATGATAAATAAATAAACTTGTGCTGCGTAAGCCACCCAGTCCTTGGCACTCTGTTATAGCAGTCCTACCAAGATTGTACAGATAATGTGTAAGAGAGGGGCACGTGGGTGTCTCAGTCAGTTAAGTGTCTGACTTCAACTTAGGATATGATGCTGGGGTCCTGGGATCAAGCCTCACATCAGGCACTCTGCTCAGTGGGGAGTCTGCTTCTCCCTCTCCCTCTGACCTTCCTCGCAGCTCCTGTTCTCACTCTCTCCCTCTCTCAAATGAATTTTAAAAAAATCTTTAGAAAGTGTGCAATACTAGAAAAAAATACACAAAGCTGGTCATGGAGGCGAAACGGTAAAATTAGTTCAATCTTCATACAACAGAAAGAACCTCTATTCACTACCCAACAGTCCAATAATCAGATATTGGAAAAAAATTTTAATATAGGCTCAACTTGCTTATTTGCTATACATGTTACAAAATCTGTAACAGAACAAGTCCTCCAAATTAGGTTCATTGAGCTGGAGAAAAAAATGCTTTTTCCAAATGACTCAAATTATGAAAAAAAAAAAAAGAGTATTTTTAAAGATTCTACAGGACCACTTTGCTTTGTCTGGGGTTGGTAACAGTGGTGGTTATTTTGTGAAGGTAATAAACAAAAATGATAATCAGAATTTTTTTCCCAAGACCTTTGTGGAAAATATGGAATCACATTTGACTGTGTTGATGCAATGAGTTTAAGGAATTAATGAATTACCTGTAAGAGTCTCTGTTGCTGATGGTGTCATGACCTGAATCTTCCTGTTCGTCTCCCGCCATATTAAAACAGACTCGTTTGCTATTTCTTTCTCCCTTCTCGTTGTCACTGTCTGGTGGTACTATGCACTCTGATGTCTTACGTTCTAATTTAGGAGAATATGTTATGGAAGACAGAAGGCTGCAATGTGATATTAAAAAAAAATAAGTACATGTTTTCAAACTGGCTGCTACAGATAACCTTAACTTATTTCTAGAAATATTTCTAGAGTATTTGTTTGACATAAAATAAATATTTGATTGCATTACAAAACGGTCATACAAAGTTCACTTTTCCCTCTCAGAAGAAGTAATAGAGACAGCATACAATTTAGACTAGAAAACTGTGTTCAAATCCCAGTTCTGCACTTACTATATTTGTTATCATAGCAATACTATGATAATTCTCTTTGACATCTCTGATATGAAGACAATAAGATTGTCTAGCCCATATGATTCTGTGACAAAGAAATGAGAATATATTCCAGAGATGTGTTACTTCTGTCCCCTAGCCATTATCACTATGATCTAAAATTACCTGGGAAGCTTTGATGTGCTACCCATATAGTAAAATAAATACTAAATGTGCTTAAGCCAGCCTCACTGGCTTACCCTCAGGTATTAAAAACCCATCTACCCCTGCTTTGGGTTTCTCCCAAGCTGTCTTTATTTGACAGGGAGAATATTGTGACCAATCTTTCTCACTGCTCATAAAAGCAGGTGTTCTGGCCAGCAAGACCAAAGACATTAAAAAGAGTCACACACAATGTAAGGATAGGAGGCAGCAGGGGCTACCGCCATATCATCCACAATCTAGTCACAATGGCATGTTGTGAATCTGCCCAAATGAAAACCGCTTTCACTTGGCTGAAGACTAAAACACAACCTTCATTTCTGAATGGGCATTGCCCTTGATGTGGACTTTGAGTAGCGTGGATTCCATCACTCCAACCTTGAACGTCTGGCCCATAAAAGGTTTCTGTTAGTACTAACTCAAATTCATGCAAACGTGGAATTGGTCTTTGCTATCAAATGAAATACCGTAAAACTTGCAGAATGAATTAAACCATATCTTAACAAAGGGCCCTTGCATGGCTTCTTCAGCCAACAACCACCTTCTCATTTACCAGGTACTGATGACATTCGGTTCTGGTCAACAGCACATATGTACATATCTCTACACTCATTTTTCCATAGGAGTGTCATGTTTGTTTTACTTCCTGCCTACAGGACTGTCTCATACCTCTTATGTGTAATCCATATGTCAAACCCAATTCTGTACGTCAAGTAAATATTTGTTAAGAGATTTCACTAATTAGTTAATTAGACACATCTATTATCCCATGCATTGTTTTGGTGCTGTGCACACAGGAGTTTACAAAACAAACAAAAGCCCCTGTCCTCTTGGAGTTTAGATTCTACTGGGAAGAAACAAACCATAAACAAGTCAATTGTATAGTATATCACATGGCAACAAATGTTAAGAAGGAAAATAAAGAAGGTAAGGGAGATGGAGCTGCAAATAGTGGAGTCAGGGAAGGTCTCATTGGGAGATAACATTTGAATAATAGTATTTTGGCATTTTATAGCTTTTAGATATCACTGAAAATAAGGGGGCTGTGTTACATTGCTCGAGGCCCTGTGAAGTTATAAATTATTTTAAGCACAGTTTTTCTATTTGCAGAGATACTTTTATGTCTTGGAAGATAGATGGGTATTTATTTACTCCCTCCGCCCAAAAGCTTAAAACATTAGATTAACTCCAATTACCCAAGCTCTGTACTACACTGACAGATGAACTCTGAATACCAAAGAGGAAGGGCATGCAGGAGTTCTCATTTTTCAAGGAGTACTCTGTGCTTTATGTATCTTTAAAATTAGAAGTCATGGGGCTGCGCATACTCATTTTTTTCAAAGTCAAATGAATTATGTCCACATATTTGCTTTTCGTTTTAAACAGCTGCAATCATGCTTGCACTGACCCTGTGGGAACAAGTGTTAGGCTTACAAACAAATGATAGAAAAACAGTGTTTTTTGACACCATGTTTTTGCATAAAATTTCTAGATTCTTAAAAGTAATAGTAACGCATAAAGCTTTATAATATTTGTGCATACAGAAATAGTTTTCTTTCGCTTTTGCTCACTTACACTATTTAGCTATCTACTCTAGGACTCAGGATTTTAATTAATTCTCAATTAAAATCTTGAGCAGTCCAATCTCCTCACACCCTTGATGAATAAAGATTTTGTATATAGTATCCTGCATCCACCCGTGTCTATTAAACTGAGACTTAAATAGTCTTTATCATTTTCATCAGACCTTACATTTGTTGAGCCCTTATGCCAGTCACTATGCTAAGTACTTAATTCCTAAAACCTCCTTATGAAGTAGGTATGACTATTATTATGGTGATAATCCCCATTTTAGAGATGGAGTGAGTGAGACACACATGTATAGACATATTTTGCAAAATAATCAGAATATCCCCTCCTTGCCTATCGATTTATACATTCTGGAGGGAGGAAAGGCATCATTGATGTTGTCCACTACCTCCCAGTTCTCCTGCACACACAGCTGGGTGGCCTGCCCTACCCCATGAGGGTAAGAATGACCATGTAGCTTATTTTCACCAGGATGACATAAGCGGAGGTAACTGGAGTCTTTCTAGGTACAAGCCTTTTAGCAAGTATAAAACCTACCTCATTCCCTCTTACTGATGTGACAATCAGAGACATTCCAGTTGATGGGGGCTTTGTCAGTCTGAACTCTTGAGTGAGGTCAATGTGGGGCAGAAACCCTGTGACCCAGATGGGCATAGAGAATGAGCAAGAGAGAAATCCTGTTGTTTAAAGTCTGTGAGGCTTTAGAGGTTTTGTGAACATAAACCCCAAAACAGCCATATAGAGAGTAGGGTACCTAGAAGAATGAGAGATGTGACTGGGATATAGGAGTATCAACTTCATCCTGAGGAAGTAGGCACCAGATAAAGTGATCTATAGATCACCCATTAGTCTGACACTTGAGAACCTAGAATGACAGCTGCAGACCTCGGGAGCAGTACTGACTGGGCAGAGGTTTGTGATATTCTAGAATCAGAAAAAGACTAGTGTGACTGGAGCTCAGAGAAATGAATTTGGAGACGGGGCAGATTGCATTGGGCCACACAGGGGCAGATTGCATTGGGCCACACAGGCCCCAATAATGTAGCTGATATGATTTCAATGGCATTGCAGTGTCATTAAATGGTTTTAAGCAGAATTCTAGCATGATATACATTTACAGATCCCTCTGGCATCTGCTGAATGTAGAATGCTTTAGAGGGGCACAGCTGGAAACTCCTACAGTGGACACTGGTCGGGGAACAATGGTAACGCAGTCTAACATGATGGAGCAGATATATTCTGAGGCATAGCTGACAAAACTTGATAAGCTACTGGAGGTGAAGGGGCATGAAAGAGAAGAATCAAAGATAATACCCAGACTCTGGCTTGCAGAACTGAAGAGACGAGGAACACTTTACTGAGAAGAAGGAAGATCTACAATTCAGGTTTAGACACAAATTTAAGTTTGAGATTTAATGTGATATGTCCTTGTGTTTCATAACCCACATCACAGAGGGACTGTAGGGATGAAATCAAGCAGTGCATATACTGATAAAATCGTCCCTGACACATAAGCCCCTATAGTACAAGTTAGTATTTAGGAAGCTGGGCCCTCTTTTCATACATTTACCAGCAAAATGCTTAGGCAAACCTCAAGGATAATTCCACCAACAGCCCTACCATTCCTACCTGTAAGCCCAGCTCACTAAGTGTCCCACAGTGTGGTCTGTTCACCACTTAGTCTGGGGCATCTGGCACCTATAAAATGCAGGCCTGTTCTCAGCTTTCCTATCTTCACTAGCTCCCAGAACTCTATTCATCTCCCTCCTGAGAGAATACACAAAATGCTGTATTTTAAAATCCCATCAATGGTTTTGGATTATCTACAAATTATTTTGCCCTCTACTTATGTCTGGTACCTAACTGTCATTACCCAGAAAATAGCTCATTGAAGGACAAAGTATTTAGTGTCAATGAGACAGGAAACATAGAATAATAAATTCATAACATCACCTTATTTCATGTTAGTAGACAACAAATGTGTCTCTAGTCCCACCTTTGGATCTGAAGGAAGTAGAAGCATTTAGTGGAATGCCTATGTGTTAAAGGAAATTTTATTTCTAGGAGAAGTGTTCCCAAGTGGCAGGGTAAACAGATAAGCTCAGTACCAGGCCCTTTCCCAGGAATGAAGGATTTCTAGAAAGGCCAGCAATGCAATGTTGTGAGGCAGTTTCTCTTAAAACTTGGCAAAGTATCTGAGATCTGCTTCTCCACTCTGCACAGGCATATATGTCTGACCAAGAATAATTACTACATGGTGAGAAAATTGTTTGGTAACTAGCTTTTTAAATAATTTGTCAAGCTCGACTGCACTGCAGCATCTCTGAATGGGGCAATAGGGAATCCAGGCACTTGGACAATGGCACTGTTTTAAAGGGATTATATTGCACATTGAATTATGTGGAACATATTTATATTTAGAACTAAATTATATGGTGCACACAGAGAAGACCAAGGAAGTTTCTCAAATCACTTGTGCATTTCATGTCATTTTCCTAATAAACATGCACAGTAGGGGAAAAGCTTTTAGAATAACAGAGTGGGAAAATCTTAAGTAAAAATAGGTAATTATTTTAAGTAGTTTTGGTTAATAAAAATAGCTTAACTCCTTTCTTCAATGAATGCTTTAAATATAAAGCATTTTAAGCCAAGTAAAGGGAGCTTTTTGGCTCTAACCGTTTTCTTGAAAATATATCTACATTAGCTAAACTTAAAAAAAATCAATAAATTAACAAAGACAGACATAGTCTGGACAACTGCCAGGAAGTGCTGAGTAGTCATGCATTAGAGGCCTGGTCTCTGAGGTAGTATCTGCTCAGGCACATCAATAATCCTGCTGTTGGTAAAGGACTCATCTGAAAAACAGGAATAATAACTCTTGGTCCAACTGGCAGTGTGGGATTGGTCCAGATGTTCTCCTAAAATCCCTCCGGGAGCTAGGATACATGATTCAGTGCCACTATTTATTGCCTTATTAATAAAGATTCTTACTCTGTGCACTTCCTAAATACTTTAGGGAGAAAAAAAACTGGTTTCTAAAATAGAACATATCATACAATAAAATTCCATTTACTAAATAAAACAAAATATGATGCCCTAAGATATTAACTTATGTGTCACAAGGCCATTCTCAAACAATCCAAAGTATCATACAGTTGCCTAAAAATAGGCACTTTTTCTCTTAGCAACCCCAAACTATTTAATTCATCTGTAAATGGGGCAGTCACAATATAATATACTGATGTAATAAACAATTTTTTAAAAACTAGTGTATTAAAAATAGGAAAACAGAATTTCAAGTCTAAATTAACTCATAAAAATGTCAGAACAAATTAGCATAGTAAATAGTAACTATCTAAAGATCGCCTTAGAAATATGATGCATCTAATTGGTGATTTTGATCTCCAAATTTCAAAGATGTGTAAAATAAGAGATTATGCCAATTAAGATTTTATTAGCATAATGTCCAATTACAAAAGAAGGCTTAGTATAAGTTTTAAATATTTTATGTCAAAACTGAATTATCCAGGGAAGTATGGGATGATGTATGTGGGGGGAATTAAGACACATCTGGCAGCAATCTAAATGTGTAACTTCTTAAAGAGAGTACAATAAAAAGAGGATAATGGTGTCTATACTATTTTCAGATTCTACCAACTTCAGATATATTCACCAATTTCAACTCTTTGAATGATGAGCAAGCACAATGTTAGGCACTGTGCTGGTGTTTTTTATATTAATTCTTGCAATTTTCACCACAAACTTGTAATTTGTTATTATTCTTCATCCTGTTTAGTACATGAGAGACCAAACTACCCCAAACCCCCATGTTCTTGTGACTATACAGAGTTGCCTTGACTAGCTGTAATATATAATCACACACCATGATGTGGGAAATCATCCCACAGAGTTGAGGCAATTGTCCAACCATCAAAATTTTAAATAAGAATCAGAGTCAACCTCTTTGGAAACATTTTAATTTACTTCCACCTCTTCTCCATTCTTGGTAAAAATTTCCAAATGACTGGCACAGCTGTTTGGATTATTGTTTAGTAAACCATTAATTCAATCAGAAAAAGATTGGTGCTAGTGATACATGATTTTGCATTTACTCATTCAACAAGTATATTAAAGATTTGTTACATATTTATCATATACATTTATTGAGTGTATATACGTCAAATACTGTGTTCTGCTATATAAAGGATACCAGGAAATATGTATACTTAGTTGGCAATCTTTCAATCATATTTTTTAATTTAATATTTTCACATTGAGACTTTGTGCTTTCTATAGACAGAATTTTGTTGTTCTCTTCCCCGGTATTAAATGCTTCCTTAAAATATATATCTATATATTTGCCATGTTATATCACTTTTAAGGTGCTGAAATGAAGAGCATCTATATGATTTACATACACCCACAAAATCCTACTTTTCTAAAAATGAAAGAGAGTGATGGATATTCAAAAGCCAGGTTTTCCAGCTATTTTATTAGGCACATTTAAAAATATAGTAAATAAATAAAAAAAAATAAAAAAATAAAAATATAGTAAATAAAAATAAATAAATAAATAAATAAATAAATAAATAAATAAAAGTATAGTAAATAAAATACTTACTCATCAATTTGACAAACACACATTTCCACCTCTTTCAGTGCAGTCTGAAGTTTGCCCAATAGTTTCTGATAAATATCTTGGGTTTCTAGGTCTTCTTCTTTTAACAAGTACCGGAGCCCATGCCCATCCTGTTGTCCCAGAGACAGACCTGAAGGGGCTGCCATGGTTGTGATTGTGTGCTGAATGTACACCATTGGACTCAGTTTCCCTGAGGAGTTAAAATCATTCCAGAATAATATATATAACCTTTAACTTACAGGAATGTTCCAGTGCAATTCATTCTAGACATAGGCTTACATAAAATAAAATGCCAAACCAGTGCTGAATTTAATTCAGGAGTTAAAGCGAGTTGTGATTAAAATATCTTTCAATCTCATGCTCTACTGTGATGGTGGGGAATGGCATTGTGCATCTCTAAAGCTGCTCCACCTGTATTTTTGTTATAGTTATAGGGCCATTTCATACTACTGGTTTTCACAGCAGGATAAGCAGTGCCCAACATGCATGTAATGAAGGCAAGAACAATCATTCTTCTTAGAGGAAAAAATAATAAAACTGCAAAACTCCTTTTTTATTCTATAAACATTTATGGATAATTATCCAAATGATTATAAGAGGAATCCTGTCTTTATAAAATTCAGACTTGTTTATACACCAGGAATCTATCCTATTTCAGGGATGCTGGGATAGTTAACAATTGCCTAAATTACTTTTCATGATTTGAGAAAGTTTCAAAAGCTAACATACCTTGCTCAGATTTATTTTCTTTATCATGAGAATTATGCTTCCTACTATCCAGCTGAACACCAAATGCACTTCCCAGGGAGGTTGATGTTTTGGGATAGGAAACTTCCATTATGTTGACATGACAGTTGGTAGGGCAGAAATCACTGCTATGTAATGGGGAGATTTTAGATTTGGCCTGTTTAAAGGTGGGCCAGGCTCTATTCTTCAGGACACGTGAAAACTGTAAATTAAAGAAGAAATAAAAACCAGTTGAACACAGTGTTCCTAACTTCCATCATCCATAACAAAATATTAAAAAATAAAATCATGTCAACTGGAAAAGTGAAATAAATTATAAGTTGCTGGAAATTAAACCATTATTTTAAAACCCACACATTCTTAATAAAGTAAAGCAATATAGGCAGCAATGCATAGGATTCTTTTGAAATTCTGATTGCAAGTTAGATGCTAAAAGAAACAAATTCAAGTGACCAATAGCACTTATTAGAACTCAAATCCCCAGGCTGCTAGCAGCTGAGAGTCTGACAGAGAACTCAAATTGCCATCCTCGGATACAAGAGGGACACACCACTTAAAGTGAGGCAAAGTGGTAGAAGTGGGTAGCTGCCACCGGGTCAAGAGTGGACTCTTCTAACCATTGTCAAAAGCCAGTCCAAACCTGAGTCTGTGAACAGGTTAGACAGCAAGGCATGGTGGTGTTGACCCAGAAGGGTAGGACAATGGGCAGAACCAACTGTACTGCCCGTGTCTCCTGCGAATCACTGCTGAGCAGTTGGGTCAGGATCAGTCTGAAGACTGGTGAGGACTCAGCTTTTACGCCATTGGAAATAAAGTGATACTCAAGGGATTCACACAACTTCCAAGAATGGCCAATCTACTACTTAGAACTTTGCAATCCAAACCCATCTATTCCTTGTTGTGTGGTCTATATGGCCACCCAAAGTCCGATCTACACCTAGGTTATTATCTCAAGCTCTCTTCCCCTTGCCCCCTAGGCTCCTTCTTGCCTTCACTCAGATCCTCTCCCATACTGTCTACTCATTCTTGGTCTTTGTACAGGCTTTTTGGTGAGCCTAGAATATTCTTCTTCCCTCTTTGCCAAACTTCTATGCATTTTTCAGCTCCTATGAAGTCATCATCAGGCCTACATGTCTTCATCTAGGTCCAATATCCTTGGCTGTGTGCTAGGTTACAGCATATTGTAACCCTTCTTATAATTATGAATGAATTTCTTATCTCTATCTCAGTGGATGATAAATTCCATGCCTTGTGCACCATAAAGAGCCATCTCATAGGGTTGAACTGGATTATAGTTTCAAAGCAAAGGACAAAGAGCCACAAGCTATGTGTGTTTTAGTTATGTTTAGTTTAGCCTATAACGGATGTGATGCTGGGCAAGTCACTATCTTTTTACCATTCCTAGTAAGATGAGGAATATGGATGAAATAATCTCTGTGCTGTCTTCTTGCTTGAAAACTGAAAGCAGATTTATTTATTCTACTAGTAGAGTAGTAATTTGGGCACTGAAGTATTAAAAATTAAGACTAACATTGGTTACTGTGTAACTTTCCTAGGTTAAATTAAAAAAATAAAGATGTGATACCAAAAATCACATTTTATAAATATAAGCTCATCATTAGAATATGAACTATGTTACCTGTATATGAAACTGTGCCTTCAAATCACAGGTCTGAAGCTATGTAGCTCAGTCAAGTACCAACACACAGTAGGAATCAAAATGAGAGCGGTGGAAATGCAGGGAATTGTCAACAAAATTCCTAACAAATTTGATAATAATGTATAGTGATACTATCTGAAACACCTAAAGAGTGGGAGTAATTTAGAGACTTTCTGGTCTATGCTCTTACTTTATAATAAAGAAACTGTGACCTGAAGACTTATCTGGGAAAGACTTAGAATTTAAGGCCAGATGCAAACTTGCACTCAGAAGATCTTTTCCATTGTAGTTGCAGGACTAAACTCTCAGATAAGTCCCCATGGCACAAAGAAAGGCACAGCATTGTGGCATAGCGTTGACCACAATAGACAGGTATGCTCCTTTTGCCTTTTTCCATTTTATTTTATTTATTTATTTTAAAAAGATTTTTATTTACTTATTTGAGAAAGAGTGTGAGAGAGAGCATGAGTGAGGGGAAGGGGAGAGGGAGAGAGAGAGAGAGAAGCAGACTCTCCGCTGAGCAGAGAGCCCAACTTGGGGCTCGATCCCAGAACCCTGACATTATGACCTGAGCCAAAGGCAGACGCTCAACTGACTTAACAGTCCCCTGCCTTCTTTCATTTTAACTCTTTACATATTTATTCAAACATATAAAGAGAAGCATCTATTCCCAGACTCTGCAGTAAATGCTGGGGATACAGTCCTTGCCCTCATAGAGTATATAGTCTAGTAGAGGACTCAGGTTAAAAAAAAAAGAATATTCTTATATATAACAATTTTATTACTACAAGTATATGTAATGTGTATGTGTATGTGTATACATATATATATATATATCTGTAACTATGTGCATATGTAACAATTACATAATAATTATAATAGCCAGACAATGAAAAATTTGGTAAATGCTAAGAAGGAAGTGAACAGAGTGATGGGATGAGGTGTTACTAGAGTGATCAGATAGAGAAGGGATAAGATTCCCTTTCCAGTGCGACCAGTTTCCTCTAACTTTCTAACATGTACCTAAATACAAATGCCTATGAACATAGTATGTTCCCTTTCCTCACACACTCAGAACAGTTGTGTGACCACGCTTCAATGTGCTTGACCTCTTTCAAAGAGTGTCAGAAAGGAAACTCCTTTGCTAAGGGCCTCTCTTGATGAGGATAGAAGCTGATGAAAGCAGGGCTGTCTTCCTTTCTAGGCTGTCTCTAGAAAAGGGGGAGATGAAGGAAGGACCATAGTCATGGGTCCTGGAAATGTGCTGAATACATTTTACAGATCAAAAAATGTACTCCTAGACAGCATGTCCTAATATTTAATTGGGACACCCTTCTGTAACGCAAATCTAAAATGAGGTAGGTACAGTTCTTGTCTTGACTGTAGCACATGCATAGGAACAGGCTGCGGTCAGGCCATCCAGTAGCAATGGCCCTGCCAACATGAACCTGGCATCTTTCTTAGAAACATCAAAGACAACACTGAGTTCACTAACCTGCTTTGGAGATGCTCACAACGAAAGACCAAAAAAGCTATTTTCCATAAACAAAAATTTCGATTTTGTGATAAAGAAATGTATAGGGTGTGGGGGAAGGGGAGTTGGGACATACAGCTCTTTAAACCTATTTTGGATAATGTAGCCCAAACATACTCCACTTTTATTCATCCATCCAACAATTACACATTGAGGGCTTTCTAAACCAGACACTGTTCTAGGCATGCTGGGAAACATCAGTGAGTGAAACAGATTTCTGCCTTCTGGGAGGTTACGTTCTAGTGAGAAGAGAGGCCAACAATAAACATAAGTCAATTATATTATCCTAGAAGATGATAAGTAGGTTGAAAACAAAATGGAGCAGGAAAAGAGGGCTGGGAGTTTCAGTGGTGAGGTGAAGAATGCATTGCCAATTGTAACCCTCATTGAAGAGGTTGACATTTAAGCAAAATTTTGAAGGAAGGGAGAGTTGGGAATGTGGGTACAAGAAGAAAAAGCTTTCCCAGCAGAGTGAACATCCAATGTAAAAACCCCAAGGATAGTATGCTTCAATGAACATCCAGTGTGGCCAAAGCAGAGAGTGAGGGGAAAGGGGAAGAACATGGGAGTGGGGAAATTATGGGTAGAAGGAAGGAAGATCCTTCTTAGAAGGAAGACACAGATCAAATAGGAGCTCAGAGACCTGTAGAACAATTTAGCTCTTACTGTGACTGAGATTCACAGCCCTTCAGAATAGACTGTTGGTGGGCAAGGGTGGAAGCAGGAAGACCACTTGTGGGAGAGACAATGCTGGGTCACCCTAGGCTATATGTAATCGGAGCGATGAGAAAAGGCCGCATGTCGTGAAGGTAGAGCCAAGAGAATGGTTATGTGGGAGCCAGGAGTGAAAAATGCACGCAAGCTTTTCAGACTGATCAATGCACAGGATGGGTCTCATCCTAAGGTAGAGATGACAACAGATATGACAACTGTAGAAGGGCAGGATCAGGAGTTTATTTTGGACACGTGAAGTCTAAGGTATCTATTAGACACAAATGAAGAGGTCACAATGGGCCGGGAGATTGAATGTGATCACTACAGGATGAAGCGTGGAGGGAGGAAAGGGGACAGAGCAAATCCTGAGTTCTGATTCATGAAGAGGTCAGAGAAAAAAGAAGAAACAAGCATAGGACATCACTGTGACTGAGCCTCTCAGAAAAGGCAAGCAAAAGTAGAAAATTTCTAAAGAGAGGTACAAGGTCAACTGCATAGATGCCACTAAAATAAGGAATATGATGATGACAGTTAACGAGTTTTGAAAAAATATAGGTCATCAGTGACCTTAAAAGAGCCATTCCAGGGCAGCTCAGGTGGCTCAGAGGTTTAGTGCCACCTTCAGCCCAGGCCCTGATCCTGGAGACCCGGGATGGAGTCCCACCTCAGGCTCCCTGCATGGAGCCTGCTTCTCCCTCTGCCTGTGTCTCTGCCTCTCTCTCTCTCTCTCTCTCTCTCTCTCTCCCCATCCCTGTCTCTCATGAATAAATAAATAAAATCTAAAAAAAAAAAAAAAAAAAGGATTCATTCTAGTTACATGGGGGGGGGGGTGGTACTTGAGCCCATCTTGAGTGTGTTAAGAATGAAAGGTGAGTGAGATAGCAGGTATAGACGGCATATGGGGAGCTCTTTTCAGGACAGAGTTCAAGAAATGAAACAATAGGTAGAGGAAAGTATGGGGGATCAAGGGAAATAGTGATTTTTAATCTAGATGACATTAAAGCATATTTGTACATTGACATAAGTAATTCTTAGAAATGGAGCTGCAGGCTTCTAATGCATTGGTAGTTAATTCATGAATTATTAACCATGACAACACATTAATATCCAGTTATAGTCACTTGACTAAACGTAGAAAATAATACAAAGGTAAGCTGCTATATTTTGCAGATAGTCTCCCATTTCAATTAAGTATGAAACCCCTGTGGCATGGAGTTATAAGAAATCTGTAGTGAGGGAAGAGGACGTGGAAAAAAATTTTACCCCTAATTTTCCTGATCTATATATCAATTTGGGGACTATGTGGCACTAATAACTAAAGGTACTTGGAATATTTAAAGTAAGACTTTGGATTCCTACACATTATATTTTTGTGTAAACAGGAACAATCTCTTGAAAGCTCATTAAATGTTTATATGGAGGAAGTATCATTAATACACAAAATAAGCCCAATTATGGAATTATTATCCAATGGAGAATGAATCTAGAATTAAAAAGAGTTCTAAGGACAATTCAGGGTAAGAATGTTTCTCTAAACAGTGCATAGTTTTATGTCTGGATCACCCACACATCCTGCCCCAAGAAGATTAAACGCCTGCTTAGGATTCATTCAGGTCTCCAGTAAGGTCTGAACTTCTCTCATACATGTGCTAAAAAACATCTGTGGCCTGTACAGCTGGCCAGAAAATCAATTATGATTGCAGCAGCCTGGCTATAGAAACTGCAGAAATCAACTTGTTTCTATTTTTAAAGCCTAAAACTTTTAGAGTCAAAATACAGGAAAGCCAGCTTCTTTGAGATTTTAGTTTCTATGGATACATTTTATTTTACAAAAAAGAGGGGTGTTTGAAGTCTTCATCTGGAAGAAAAATATGTTACTAATAATAGTTTAAAAGTAAATATGTGGAAATTAAAAATACATATTCACAAATGCTATATTTTCTGTGGACATGCATTTGATACACAAATAGAGCTAACCTTACATAACCTAGTAAGGCTATTATTGTCTTAGCTATCTGAATTTTGTTCAAATAAAAAATATCCCTGAAATATTTTCTTGCTAACCTTGTTCATCTAATGAGAAAGACAGTCAAATATTCTAAATACGTGTGCGGTCAGTAAAAGATGCTGAAAAAGGATCTTTTAAAGTGCTTAACTCCTAATTGACTATAGGTTTATCTTTATTTCTAAAATTAAAAATAAAAATAAGCGAGACAATATTCCATAGGACTGATACCTAGTCTGCTACTTGCCAGCTAAGTGACCTTAAGCAAATTCTTAATCTCCCTGCGAAAGAAGCAGATGGTAGGAGTATTCAGTACATATGGCTGTTTTGAGGCTCAAACAATAATGTACATACAAGAGCTTTCCAAATCTAGTGATGTAATTTTTACCATCTCAAATCACTGCCCATCATTAGCCTGTCCATCTTTGCTTTAAAAGCTTTCTAGGCTCTTAGTTACTTCTGAGAAAATGGAAGATACTTTTTACTTGCCAGGGTGGTGTTTTTGAGAAGCCTTAACATTTGGGGAAAAACCCTGTCCCTGATGCTTCTAATCTACCCCCAAGATACACTTTTCAGTTTATCACAAATCACATTTTTGTTAAAAACCAAGGTATAACATCTTCTTCATCCACCATAACCAATCCATCATAGAGCTGTATACAGTCTACATCCTCTGCACCACTTGAATTGACTCTTTTCTCTCCATCCCCAGTGCTTCTACATGAGACCAAGTCACCACTGACTTGCCCTTTTTACAAATAAATCTGATTATTATGTCACTTTAAAATATCACTAGAAAAATCAGATTTTGCCAGTTTTCTTTTTAATGGTATCCAACTCAAATCCTCCTTTCTAGTCTAGGCAGTATGCCAATTCTTCATCAATAAAATCAGTCCCATTTCTGTGGCTCTGCCTTCACTCAAGAGGTTTCTCCTTACTTGAGTGTCATCTCTACTTCTCTCTGACACATCCTTCCAACTTAGAGCAGCTAGCATTTACCGACTATTCCATCCACGATGATTTCTCTTTTACTGAAATGCTATTGCCCTTGTAGTCAGACCCATACTGTTTAGCTATATAGTGCTATTTAGCAGTGGAATTTGAACAATACATATGCTGTATAGCATAGCATCAAATGTAGGTAGGCAAACAAAAACTAGATTTACGATAAAAGGGAACAAGGTTCAATTTCCACAGCTGTGCTCAGCTGTGTGCCTTTGGGCAAGTTACTTAACCACTCTGAGCTTCAATCATTTCATCAATGAAATAGATGATATGTCACGTCACAGTGTTGATAAAATTATATAATATCTGAAATCTATAAAATACTTATGCAATGTCTGATACTGTAGCAGGCTGCTATAAACTGTTGTGTGCTGCATAATTCCAGGGAGCACCATCATATAGAGCAGGGTATGATATGCCAGCACATTCAACTAGTCATGGTGGTACCTCCTAGTAGGTTAGGTAGTAGTATTTTTAGTTACTTCATATATTTTAACCTTTCTTCCCCTGCAGATTATAGGTGTGGGAGGGCAGCCATCCTCAAGTTATTGTTGACAACATAGTAGGTACAGATTTAGTAAATATTTCCTTGTTCTTCCCATCCCATCCTGCAACAAATTTGCTTCCATGAAGTTGAGTTTTAGACTCATTCATCGGGTTTCATTAAAGAGTGTATTAAAAATAAATGCCACATAAAACAAATTGCTATTTCTTTTTCAGGGACAGCTTTACGGGCACTGCCCTGACATTTCCTGGTGCCACCTCTTTGAAATTCAGTGTGAGAGATTTCTTTTGGAACTCAGTCTAAGAAAAGCTTTGCTTCTCTTAAGAAACATGTATAAATCACAGGAATGCTGATAAATATGTAATAGACTGTGTTTCTTTTTTTATTTTGGTTATCAGGAAACTGAAGGCCAAATAGAATATTCCACTTTAGCAACTAACTAGAGTCTCAGGAGTTGGAGGACCTTATCACCCTTTCCCCTTGGTGGTCTTTCTATACCATCGACTGTAACATAACTTTACCTATAAACAAATGTACCTGCTCATTTTCCACTAATATCTGTTCTCTCTTTCTTCATTTTATTAATAAAATTCTATGAGTTTTATAGTTGGGTACATGGAAGCCCAGTTTGAGATAACATATATCTCAGCCTCTTTCGGCAAGTGACAAATCGGATGTGAACAGGAGTGCTGTGTACAAATTCTGGGTCATGCCCTCAAACAAGAAACTCTTTACTCTCCACTTCCTCTTTTCTCTTCTGAGGGAATATAATTTGGCATGGTGCTGATGAGCCGACTTTGACCTTGTAGAAGAGGGCAATGTCTTAGACGAGACAGTAAAAATACAGAAGGAGCCCTAGAAGATCATCAAACCCCACCCCACTGGACTCCAGTCCAGCTGAACTTTCATGTAAGCGAAAAATAAGCTTTCAGTTATAAGCTCGTGTTATTTTGGTCCTTATTAAAGCAGCTGAATCAATAGCCTATCTAATATACCTTCATCCTAATGTTTTGTTTTTACTTATATAGTTTACATTTTTTAAAGATATTATTTATTTATTCATGAGAGCAGAAAGAGAGGCAAAGTCATAGGCAGAGGGAGAAGCTGGCTCCCTGAGGAGAGCTCGATGGGGGACTCGATCCCAGGACCAGAGCCAAAGGCAGAAGCTCAACTACTAAACCACCCAGGGGCCCCTATAGTTTACTTTTTTAATGTATATTTCTTTAAGCTATTTCTACTACTTTTGTATGAATGGAAAAATATAAGAAATGACCCCTCCAACACTGACAACTTTGACAATCGGAATCTGCCTGAACCCCTATCATACTTTAAACAGATCCATTTCTGAAGTAGAATGATTCTCTTTTCAAAATGTGCTCAAAGGGGAATATGAATTTGCATTTGTTTAGACCTTCTACTTCAAAGCACTGTCCTATCTTATGCAGAAGGGAGAAGTAAAAAGAGAACCTTCTGTTCTTCAGCTTCAACAGGGCATATTCATGGCATCTTTCCCAAACTCAAAGAGGTGAACTGACCTTAGCAATCAAGGAAAGAGGATTAACAGATGTGACAGTTAAGCAGTGATCTTGAGGATCATTTTTCTTCATGTGAATGGACTTATAAAGAATTAAAATAGCAATACATATTCAACTTCATAAGCTAAACATTTTAGGAAGTCTTAAAACCATGGTGACCTCTCTTCTCCTTGTCCCCACTCAACCTGAGGTAACCAATGGTTAAGTATTCATTTTTGCATTTCCCTATTCTCATACAGCCATATCTGGACACATCTAGGCTTATCCTTGACTTAGTACATCAGGAACATAAAACATACACAATTAACTCACATTCATAAAAACTGAGATAAATATTTCCTAGTATGGCTGTATTAAATTTTAAACAACCAACCTCATTTTAAGGGAAATAATTTAATTAGCTAGTCTCCTATTGATATAATAGAAAAAAAAAACTTACTATACATGTATTTTAGAGATCAATTTCTACTAATTCTATGTCTAAATTGTATCTTCAAATCCATCTAATTTTCTCTGTCTCCCCCATCTTCACCATAGGCCAGGCTACCACCATCATTCACTGGGACTATCGCAATAGTTTCCTCTTCGTCTCTAGGCCTCCATTCTTGCACCTTGAAATCCATTCCTACAGAAGACCCAGCACCATCTTTTAAAAACTTAAACCAATGAAGTCATCCTCGATTATAAGCTTCCAATTGCTTCCATTGATGTGAGAAGAAAATCCAAACTCCTTCCAAAGTTCCAAAAGATAAAAAGCTTCCGTAGCTTTTAACACTGTGCCTGCCTAAGCCAGCCATATTCGCTCTGCCACCCTGGTTTTTGTTTTGTTGCCCTTTTTTTTTTTTTTTTTTTTTTTGCTTTGGGGCCTCTGTAGAGATTTACTTCTTCTTTGCTGCATCCCTCACTCAAATATAAGTACCCTGAGAGGAAAGATCTTCTCTCTTTTATTGTCATATTCCTAGCACCAAGACACCAAGAACAGTACTTGGCATATAAAATGTGCTCAATAAATATGTCAAATAAATGTATTAATCAATCAATTTCAAACAGACTGTGTTCTGTGTATTTTCTGATTGAAAGTTCTATTCCCTCTGTTGAGAGAAAAGGAAAAAAAACTATTGACTTCATAATTAGGTGGCCTGGATTTCCATCCCAACTCTATCTTTTGCTACTAAGTAATTTAATGCTTTAGGCCTCAGTTATTATATTTGGAAAATGTGGAATAATGACCTAGCTTTCTGGTTTACAAAGATCAAATGAGGTTAATAGATGTAAAGATATTCAAAAAACTCTAAAATGTTATGCTATTATTTCAATAAACTGGTACATAAATAAGCAATGAAAATATTATGTATTGAATTAAATTGGACATTTAAATAATTTGAATAATAATTACATGTAAAATATATTCATAAAACTTTTTACCTTTTTATAACTGGATATTCTCTGACATATGTGCTCAATTTTTTCACTGCAAATGGCACTGAATTTACTCTGAAGGTCAGTAGGAATCACTTCATTTAAAGAGTTAAGGCTGGTGCAGTTTTGTACAAAATAATCATCACTTTTAGCCAGGGCTTCAAGAATCTGTAGTAATACAAACACATACACACACACACACACGCACACAGAACAAGAAAAGAAAACCTTCAAAATTAGCCAAATAAAATTTTCACAATTCTAGAACAGAGTGACTCTCCCTTCCCTAGCACACTTCTCTTAGCTGCCTGGGATTTCCATGTTCAATAAAACCCTCACAGTGAAGTGATGGACTTGCGTAGTTTGGGCTCTCATGTTTTGCTTTCTGCCAGCTATAAAAGGTTGCCTGAGGGAAGTGAGTGGACTTCAAAGACTCCCTGCTGGATAAATCAGGATGCTCTGATGTGGTAACACATTGCCTATATTTTAGTCAGTCACTCAGAACATTTTTTTTTCTCAATTTCTTAGTAGAACAACAAAGGGTAAGTAAGGAAAACCAATCGAATGGCATCCTTATTTTCTACTGAGAGCCTAGTACAGAGAATGCATATAGCATATATTTGTTGACAAAATGAATAAATAAGAAATTTTCCTGCTAAAGTAAAATCAATGATAGTTGCAGTGTCTGAGCTCTATCTGACAAAAGCATCTATATGATGTGTTCAATTAATAAATCCCTTTGGCTATTTGAATCAATTGTAAGATAGCATTTGTGTATGCTTGTGTGTATACACACTATTGATCATGGAGAATTTCCAATGAATTGAGAATTAATTATGTGTCATGTTTATGACTGTTCAAAGATTGCAAGGATTAATTATACCCTTACCTGACATTTTTATAATATATAATACATGTATAATAATTTGTAATATAATACATCTTATATTGTATGCGAGATACAATGTATAGATGCTATGTTTATTTGAGCTCCCTCACCACCTCTACCTCCCTATCTTGCAGAATATAAAGTGTGAGTTTTTTGTTTAATCACTACTCTAGAAAGTAGAGCTCAGTTTATGAACAGCAGTGTGATCTTGGTTAAATTTCTAATTTCTTTTATTTTCTTCATGTGTAAAATGGAAATATTTGCAGTACTTATCCGTTGTGATATAAGAATAACTTGTGTAACTTTGCAAATTTGACATAACTAGAAAAAGATGATAATATCCTGGTTCTAAACGCTTAACTGGATTGCCTTAAAAATATAATATAGTTGGGAAGGGTGCGTCTTGAAAATACAGATTCTATATCGAAAGATACATAGTGGTGGAACATCATCAGAAAGATGGAATTTTTTTTGAGGTTGACTTTCAGAATATAAAACAAAACCATAAGATAATTAATTTTGAAATAGTGCATTTGGGTTTCTATCTTATTTTCTCCCACTAAAATCTTAAAAAATACATGCTATAAATGCTAAATCTATCTCAACCACACATATATGAAACAAAGATTAACATGAAAAAATAAAAGTAGTGAAGCTATATGCCATATTTCTTACTTATAATACCTGAATCCTCACAGGGTGATAGAAGAACAGATGAAATACTAAAACTCAGACCTGAGGAGGGTCCAATAGGAGGTTTTATTGATTTACCTGGTGAAAGGATCATGAAAAGCAAGCACTGGGTCACTTACCACATGTTTCATCTATTTGGATTAAAACGCCCCTCCTCCCCTTGTATCTTGGTTTAGTCTAAAGACTAAGGGTGATCTCCTTCCTAACTAAAAATTATATAAATGTCTGAGGGTCTATTCATAAATGGATCTCGAAGCTTTGTGAAATTTTATGAAATAAACATGAGACTTGCAGCATTTGAAGTTTCTTATAATACATTTCATGACTTCAAATACTTTTCAGAGGATTATCTACATTTAAAAAAGCACCACCTGTCACAAAAACCATCTGAAAGGTATTCATGATACTGAATCAACAGATGTAGCAAACTTAACTAAATGCAGAGAAGCCTTTGCCAAATCAACTAACATTTGCCTGGGCAAGAGTCCCATCTAACTTCGCACTGTACTCCAAAAGAGATCAATAAAAGGGAAGGTTGTACGCATTACCGAGTAATGGGGAAAAAAAAAAGAAAAGAAAGTTGAATGAGCTGACAGCTGAAGCATATACAGCTACTTACATTTTTTAAAGTAGAGGAGGGAGAGGATGTCAGTTACTTTATTTAGAACAAAATCCTCAGTTTTCCCAGGATCACTCATACCTTGGCAGTGAGGCTGAAGAAACCTTTGGGCTCAATCATCTTCTCCACCACGTTACACTTTATCCCAGCTGTGCTGTCATACTCATACACGACACCATATTCCAGGTGGACGTTATCCACTGTTAGACTCACATGCTCCTTCTTCCCGTCGATGATGGCCATGGTGTTAAACTTGTCAATTACCTCTGGAACAAAGACAGTTTTAATTCAGCAAATTCAGGAAGGGTTTGTTAGTCTCTTCAAAAATTTGAGTCTCTCTGAATAATTTTTAAAGATTTCTTTAAAGGATGACTAAATCTGATATCCTTGTTAACATTTTGTAAAAACAAGAACGCTTAAAAAAACATATGTTTGAATGATCCAAATCTCACCACTAACATGACTAGTCCTTGCACATCCATTTTGATCTATGTACCATATGTATGCCTATTTATACCATTATAAACATTATACCTACAATTTTATATTTTTTTTAAATTAAAAGCATGCATGACGGGACACTGGAGTGGCTCAGTGGTTGAGCGTCTGCCTCTGGCTCAGGTCGTGATCCTGGGGTCCGGGGATCGAGTCTCACATCGGGCTCCCTCTGGGAGCCTGCTACTCCCTCTGCTGGGTCTCTGCCTCTCTCTGTGTGTCTCTCATGAATAAATAAATAAATCTTAAAAAAAAAACATGCATGACTTAAGACAGGGCTCCTAAAACTGCCTCCAACATTGAATGAATACTTGTTCAAACCAGAAAAAAATATATATATAAAGCCATTCTGAAGAAGCAGAAAGGAGATGCAATAATCATTTTTTTCAGCAGACAAGATGCATGAATTTTCCGAAACAGCATATTCTACAGATAGCTCATTGAGAAAATTTGTCATTGTTCACTATAACATTTTCTTTTTTTTTTTAACATTTTCTTTTTAAAAAAATATTTTATTCATTTATTCATGATAGACACAGAGAGAGAGAGGCAGAAACACAGGCAGAGGGATAAGCAGGCTCCATGCAGAGAGCCCGATGGGGGACTCTATTCCTGGACTCCGGCATCACGCCCTGAGCCAAAGACAGACGCTCAACTACTGAGCCACCCAGGTGTCCCTCACTATAACATTTTTATCTGGAATGTCTTCCTCTAGGTGTTTGGCCTACAATCAGTCAGCTGGTATAAAAACATCTAAAATCTCAAGCAAGAAACCACTGAGAAACCTAACAGCAAATATTAAATTAGCAAAAATAGAATATTAATTAACTAAAAACTGTTAAGTCTTAGAATGGTAGAAACAAACAAAAAAGAATGGTAGAAACAGTAAATACAAAATAGGCAAAAGCAGAATAATGGTTTATTTTAAAATAATTGAGTCCCAGAATAGCTAGAAATCAATTATCAGAGCATCTCATCAACCCTTTCATTGTGGCAGTAATGATGATGAGCAAAAAAAAGCTAACTCTAAATGAAGAATAAAGTCCTTAAGATAAGGTCCTGAGATTTGTCCTGGTTTAAATAATTAAGGAAGTTGATATGTCATAACAACCTTGGTGCTCCAGTGTGGTTGAAATATTTCTAATACCATCCATTATCTAGTGGCTCCTACCAAGTGGTCTTCCTGGAGTGGAGGGAACACAGCTTTTCCTGAGTCCCCCACCACCCACCTTATGATCAGTGTGTTTAGGGGATTATGTAACTGTGCTGGTTTGGAAGAACCTAATAGTACAATAAAAATGTCCAGAGTTATCCACCAATAATATAAATGGAAAGATACCAGAGTTATCCACCAATAATAAAAATGGAAATATACCAGGAAAAAGTAAGAGAGGATTCAAGGACTTGTGTGAAAAAGTGTCGAAACAATAATTCAAGGTATTTGTCAAATACAAACATAAAATTAATTGCCTCCATCCCTTTACCCTTGGGTAAAGCCACCAAATACAGCAATCTGTTGGTTTGCTTCACTGATAAAACAGAAATTATGGGTTCTCATCAAAAGATCTCTCTCTCTCTCTCTCAAAAAAAAAAGACCTTTCTCATTTTTACATTATTAGTTTGTTTCTTTCATTACAATTAATGCTAGAATACAGTAAAAGTTACTTGAATCAAGAAAGTGGTTTCAAAGGGACCATAGACTTTCTTTCTAAATGAAGGCTTCAAATTTTAGTACCCTTACGGATCAGATCTTATTAAAACAGAGATTCTGTTGCAATAGATCTGGGGTGGGGCTGCGATTCTGCATCTCTCCAGGTGATGCTGCAGCTGCTGGTCTGTGAACCACACTGGATTAGGAAGGTCTATACAACATTTAAACTCAAAACAAGGAAACACATTATAACCTGGGTTTAAATCCTCATTCTATCACTTACTAGCTTGGGCAAATCTCTTCGTCTAATAAGCCTCAATTTCTTCTTCCATAAAATAAGGATGATGACAATAATTCTTTTGCGAGATTTCCTTTTTTGGTGACTTTATGAGATAATCCATGTAAAATACTTAATAAAGTGCCTAACAGAGTATACTAACTATGACATGTTAGTCATTAGGTAGTATTGTTTATGAATTTGACATGACATCTATTTGGTGAAAATATCTTAAGAAAGTGGTTTGACCATATCAGGTTTTCAATAATTGGGACTAGCACAGGCATACTGAAAAAGGGTACTACTATAAGCAAATGGAGAGAAAAAGAAGGAACGTACCTTCTACTTTGCAGTCAAAAGCATCTCCTACTTCATCTCCAGGGGGTTTGGAGTTAGACTTTTGAAGGTCTTCTTGAGCGCTCTCAATGCTATTATAAACCCATTGTATGGAATCTTGCTGGAATGAGGAGGGGAAGGAAACCTCAGAGGTATTAGTGCTTCTAAAAATGCATGTTCATTCCCTAAACCTGCTTTAGGAGAGTTGATGATCTTATTTATTCTTCCAGTTTATTCAAAGATAATAAAATGTGAAAGAGAAGGGAAACCAACATCAGAAACTACAAAAAGTTGGGGCACCTGGGTGGCTCAGTGGGTGAGCATCTGCCTTAAGCTCAGGACATGATCCTGGGGTCCTGGGATCAAGTCCCACATCAGGCTCCCTGGAGGGAGCCTGCTTCTCCCTCTGCCTGTGTCTCTGCTTCTTTCTGTGTCTCTCAGGAATAAATAAATAAAATATTTAAAAAAAGAAACTAATAAGTCAGTGGTAATTATATTATTTAACAAACTGACTTTCTTGCTTGAAATTTTATCTTCCAAAGGTGTTTTAAATAAGATGTATTTACCAAAATATATTTTTTTGAAAACGATGTATTTCCCAAGGATCTTATTTAAATGCCTTAAGTATAAATTAAAATAAACTATAAATTTCATTTTTAAATAAATGTCAGATGGACAGTTTTCTGAATAATAATCATCTATCACTATACAAATCATTTAAATGTTCTTCCTAACACATATATTTAATACAGTCAATGCTTTTTTGAATCAAACCAAAGAACACCTTTCATTTCATTAGGGTCCCAAGTGATGTAACTATTTCTTAATCCTATCATGTCCTAAATCATTCTATATTTTAATTAAAATAGCAGTTGCCATCTTATTTAAATAAATAAGAGGAAGTGGCCTCTAAGTAGATGCTTTCAGGTCTGCATTACTTTAAAGTTTATACTTTTCCTAGGTCAGATGACAAACTGAATTGCACTCCTGAAGTGTGATAGAATTTACATTATCGATTTTTTTCTTGTATTCACTTCACAATTGTGTTTAATTATATTTTGCTATCCATCATCAAAATGCCAGTTAACATTTGATCATTCAAATAACCTGCTGTGGCCCCAAAGGAACCACTCACTCCAGTATCCACACCTCTGTGCAGCATCTTCACACACTGACCTGAGGTTTGGTCACAGGATCTGGTTTTCCCAAAGGGATATTAGAAAGCATGATATAAATAGAGTTGATCTCTTTATCCCCTCTTAAAATGCAGACACCATGCAGGAAGGAAAATCTGCTAGACTAGAAAGGGAGGCCATGTAGAGGAGCTCCGGAGTGAGAGAACACAAGGAGGGAGGTTGCAGAGCCCAGGCATTCCCAGCATAACTCCCACCACATTGGGTCCCTTCACAGGAACCAACACTCGGTCAACTCACAGAATGAAAAAAAATAATCAATCGTTGTTTTAAGCTACTAGGTTTTGGGACAGTCTGCTTTGTGGCAGACGCTTAACCGACTGATCCACCCAGGCGCCCCTATTTATTGATTTTCTTAATCATTTCACTAACCAACTCCTCTCTAAGAAAGCAGTCAAGGAAAATGAAAAGGAACAAAACTCAAATCAATTGGACTACTTATCAAAATTCTGACTGAAAGGGAAAGGTTTGATAATTTCAGAAGTGTCTTTTAAAAAAATTTCATTCAATAATATAATATAGTTCAATAAATATTTATTAAACCATTATAAACCAGAATAACCTATGAGTCTATGCATGAATTCCAATTTGCTATGCTAGTTTGACCTTATTAATAAGCAAAATTGATGAGCTATTTTCTTGTAGGTTCAGTATTTTGCAGGATGTCATTTCCTGATCTATGAGAAAATAGCCATTCGTCTCTCTGGTTTGGACATAAAGACACATTCTCAAATCCAGAAGAGAGTACTTGTCTGTTGATGAAGGAAAAGATACAAAGCCTCTCCTCTAAAGTTCCTTTTACATCTAGTTGATTAATCTGAGAGAATTTTCTCTTATAGGCCAATATTCACTTGTGCTTCATGGGATAAGCTTTGCCTGTAAATTAGGACTCTAATTTTATTTTTCTACAGCACTTGAAATTTAGTCAGAGGATAATGCTTAGAATTTTAAGTAATGACAAGTACATTTTGGTATTTTCTTTTAAGAGCTAAATCCAGTTACTTAAACAAATATATCCAAAACTCAATCACAGACCCTATAAAAGCCACACAGACACATAATAACCGTTATAAATCCTAAAGCATTCACAAAGGTCAAGAAAACAATTAAAACCTTTGGATTTCAATTTGATAAACGGTATTTGAAAATTCATAGCACAATGTCTACAGCCATATCACCCTGAATGCACCCGATCTTGTCTGAAAATTCATAGCACAAAATGAATGAAAGGAAAATCCACCAGAGCACTTTTTAAATAGATGAAGATATCGTGACAATAAGCTGCAATCATTTAAGCATAATTGATCATAGATAATTATAATTATAATTAATAATAATTATAATAACACAATCATAATGCTGAGCTTATACCATGCTTAAATGTGATCCTAGAAGCAGAAACCTGTGTTGTGCTCTAGGCTTTCTACGTAAGTATGCAATGAGATCTAGATAAGCTGCAGGGCAGTTTACCTTCATTGGTCTCCTATATTTCCTGCAGGCTGTAACATGTGCAATAACGCTGGCATGGGTCTCTTTACTGACATTGATTCCATTTACTTTGATAATACACTGTCCAGGGTGGAGACCAGCTGCTGCAGCCACAGTTCCTTCAAATACAAATAGGAAAATTGCCAAAAATTTGAGGAATGACATTCATTTTTATCACATATACAACAAGGAAAGTAATTTTTAAGTATAACAGAGATCTGGCTAGTATGCTCTTGATAAATTTAGTTCTGATAGCAATGCCCTCTCAAAATTTTTCTACTTTTCATCTGGCCACTCAAACTGTGATTAACAAAATATTCTCACATCTCCCTGAGAGTTAGTTTGAAGGATTATTGTAAAGTGACCTTTAACATGTTAGTCAGATATTCCCCCTCTCAAATGTCTAGTCAGTCTTAATTTTCTACATATGCGTATATAATAGCAAAATGGAAAGCCAGAAATTATGTCTTATTTATCTTTCTTTAGTCTATAAAAATCTCTAAATATTAAAATAGTATTCACTTTAATTGGCTTTTCTTAGTAACATTTAAGAACATTTGTTATTGGAAATTTCAGTTTTATTTCTTTTTATTTTTTAAATTCAATTATAATTAACATACAGCATTGTATTAGTTTCAGGTGTACAATATAATGATTCACCAATTCTATAATAACTTTCATGTTTTAAAATGCAGTTATAAGAAATTCTTAGGGAAAAAAATCAAGTCAACTAGCAACTACAAATAGACTGGATTTGCTAAGTAAAATAAGTGTTCAGGATATCTAAAAAGGGTCAGGAACCACAGAATTGGTAGAGAATAAAACTAATCAGATAACATCAATGGTCAATCATTTATTTGCACAGATGAAGACTTAAATACGCAAGTGGCATATTCTATCAGGGAGTTAAGATTTTCAGAAACTTTCAGTCATTATTATTTGATATTCTGAGCACATCAACATTTACATAGCACCATTAATAAATACAATGAATATAATTATTATAAGTGATTATAAAACTTATGTTAGAAGAGCCTTCTTTTGTAAGCAATTTCTCCAATGAAGGAATTATCAAACATTTTAGACAACATAATTTATATTCAAGAAGACAGTATGTATTTTTTTTCTCACTAAAATTCACTCCTAGAAATACTAAGTGATTTTTCTGGATTGAAGCAGGTCTTGGAGGGAAAAGGGATGCTCCCTATAGAAAGAATAGCCTAAAAAAAGGCACTGAATCAAGAAATAACCTGGACATTTGGAAGCACATGAGCACTTAGTATGAGCTTAAAATGAGAGTGATGGGTGAAGACTCTGGAGAGCCAAGCAGAGCCAGGTTGTGAAGTCCTTGAATACTCTATGTGAAGTCCTAAGAGCCTGGACCTTACTATATATGCATGAGGAAAATCATTTAAGAATTTTAAGCAGACAAGTGACATGACCCCCCAAAACAGAGGATGGATCGCCAGAGTTTAAGTCAAAAATCAAAATCACAACAAGCATCTACTACAATTTTCTGGACTAGGACTAAAGTAGCATTTGTTATAAAAGATAGAATGAGATCAAGTATCTGATGTTTGATGACAGAGTTTTGTGAAGAGGCTACAGTCCTCAGGATTACTCCTCTGCCTTTGGACTCAGTGGCTGAGTAGACAGTCATTTTAATAAAGAAAATACAGAAGGTGAAGCAAGTTCAGAGTATAGATGGAAAGTTCAATTGGGGAAAATACTGAGTTTGGGGTTTTTTTATTTTTTTATTTTTTATTTTATTTATTTTATTTATTTTATTATTTTATTTATTTTATTTTTAATTTTTTTTAAATACTGAGTTTTTAAGGTGCCAACAGGGCATTTAGTGGAGATGTTTAATAAATAATTAGATCTAGACTATAGAACCCAGGAAAGAGATCTGAGCAGGAGGTAGAGATTTAAATATCTCCAGCAAGAAGATCAATGAGATTTCTTACAGAGAACAAGAAGGCAGAGAAGACAGGCAGGAGCCAACAGTTATGGGGATGATAGATGAAGGGAGCTGCCAGAGGAGGGGTAGGAGAAAAATTTGAAAAGTGCCATCTCAGAAATCAAGAGATGAACCTTTCCAGCAAACAGGAGTAGTCAGTTCAAACAAATACCACGAAAGCTCAATTAATACAAATGCTATTGATGTCCAAACAGTACTTTTCAGTCAAGTCCATGATAAATCTTATAAGACAGACTGGAGACATGGGTGGAAGATAGGGAGAGATGTCTATAGCACTGGGCTAAAACTCAAATAGGAAGTGAAGAAGGGCAGCTAAAGATACAGACCAGAATTTCAGGAAGTTTGGTCATGACAAAATAAAGTTTATCAGCATATTATTCCAGAGCTGAGCTTATCAATTTTGGATGTACATACAAATCATCCGAGGATCTTGTTAAAATGTAGGCTCTGACTCCGCACATCCTGCGTGGGTCCTAAGATTTTCCATTTCTAACCAGTCCCCAGGCAATGACAATGCTATAGGTCTATGGATCCTATTTTAAGTAGCAAGGATCTAGATGGGAAAACAGCAAGAGGAAAAGGTTCCGTGTTTGCTGTTCTACTTTGAGATCATTTTGCTTTTTTGTTTATTTTAGTGGGAAAGAATTAAGCATGTTCACAGCCTGTACTATATTAATCCAATGAAGAGAAAAGGCCGAAATTCTGGAAGAGGGATATCTGACAGTGTAACACTCCAGAGAAGGTATCCGAAGGGATGGGATCTAGAACACCTATTCACCTTGAACTCTAAAAATGGGGAAAAAAGACCTCTTCCTCTAGGGTGGGAGAAAGCTAGTGAAGGTGTAAGAGCCAGTGAAACGTGCGGGTATGCAGAAAAAGGTGTGGGACTCTGAGGGTTTCATACCGACCCTGGATTTTTCTGTGAAAAAGGAAGTTCATCTTGGGATACAGGAGGAATGAGGAGAAAAAGAAGGAGATGATGAGAGACTTGAAAAGATTGCTGAGTCATTAGACAGGCCCAGTAAAAGGATGGTGAACTGGGATGACACTAATTCTACATCCATGATAGTTGTTTTCCCAGGTCCCCAGGAGAAAAACCAAAAGAGATGGTTAAGTTGATCCAAGACTAAAAAGAAATGACAGGGTACACCTGAAGAATAATGACGAGGATCCTAGTAATGCTGGCAAGGATGACAGGGGACCTACTCTGGAGATAAAACTGGCTAAGGAAGGGGGTCTTCAGGTATATAACTAACCAGGAGAAACAGAGAAGAATCCAGAGGCTGGAGGTCCCAAATGAATTAAAAAAAAACAAAACAAAATACAAAACAAAAGAACCCCCACAAGCTGAGAATATCAGTGATGTGATTGCAGTAAGAAATTGGCATATTGGAGTTTTAGATTCCAAAGGTGAAATTTCAGATATAGATATACTCTAGTGTATGGCCATAGGAGAGGGCTGAAGAAGAAAAAATGAAAAGTTTTCCTTTCTTACAGCAAAATTACAGTGCAAAAAGAAACCACAGAATAATATCTTTTCATTTAGTATATATCTGAAAGGAAAAGCACATGAGCATTTCTGTCTTTTAGTCTTCAGAAGTAAAGGCCCAGATTTGGGCCTACCCTACAACTACGTTCCAAAGACAGAACCCCGCTCTTTGAAAGACATTGTAATAAGGACAGAGGCACAACTGGATTCACTCAGGTTTTCAGTGATTTTACAGTACAGATAATGTGACTCACTTTTTTGTTTAGTGAAAATGAAGATCTTTGATGTACCAACTATCCCCTTGCAGTATGAAATATATCCCATTTCAGTTTTATAATATTGAGTTATTGGAAAGGTTTTGAATGTCTATTAGTCTATATGTTTTAAACATCTCAGTGAAAAGACAAGTTTTTGAAATAAGATTCATTTTTGTCACATATACACTAATACAGGCAATTTTATAATCTAATACAAGTCTAGCTAGTATGTGCTTGATACATTTGATTCTGATAGCAATACCTTCTCAAAATTTTTCAGTCTAATATCTGGGTGATCATATTAAGATGCTTTACATTTTATGTTTTCTCAGAATGAGAATCATGTATGTCTCTTGTTAAGATAAATGCATGGCCTCTTTGCTTATAGTGACATTTCTTTCTATAGCAGCAAGCTATATACTATGTGGAATCTAACAGTCATTTCCTTAAATCATTTCTAGTGTTAGTATAATACAAAATTTAAGATACATATAACAAGAGATATCAATGGTTTATTTTTATTTACCTATCAAACAAAAAAAGAATAAAACATAAATGTAAGTTATTATTTAATTTAAAATGCATTTTATAGCTTATGAAATGCTTCATTTATATAAATACTTGAAGTAATCATATAGAAACCGGTTATAAAAGACACAGATCATTCTTAAGCCTGAAAACCTACATCTTTGAGTTACTGACAAAAATATAGTTATTTGCCACCAGAGGAAAATACAAATGAACAACTGCATGAAAACGTGCAGAAAAGTGTGATTGGGAGGCATCATTCTCTCATCAGTTTTGTTTTTTAATTTTTATTTAAATCCAATTTAATTAATATATAGCATATTATTTCAGAGGTAGAACTGAGTGATTCATCAGTTGCATATAACACCCAGTGCTCATCACACCACATGCCCTCCTTAATACCCATCACCGTTACCCCAGCCCTTACCTACCCCACTCCCCTCTGGCAACCCTCAATTTGTTTCCTAGAGTTAGGAGTCTCTTATGATTTGTCTCCTTTTCTATTTTCATCTTATTTATTTTTCCTTCCCTTTGCCTATGTAAAAGGCAAAAGATTTATGCAATCTGAAGAGAAACCAGAGTATTCCCTTTGCCTATGTTCATCTGTTTTATTTCTTAAATTCCACATACGCGTGAAATCATAAGGTACCTTGTCTTTCTCTGACTGATTTATTTCACTTAGCATAACACCCTCTAGTTCCATCCACATCATCAGTTTTTAACAGTGATAAATATGCCTTATAATTTTAAGGGTTTTTTTATTTTTTTATTTTTATTTATTTTTTTTAATTTTTATTTATTTATGATAGTCACACACAGAGAGAGAGAGAGAGAGGCAGAGATATAGGCAGAGGGAGAAGCAGGCTCCATGCACCGGGAACCCGACATGGGACTCGATCCCGGGTCTCCAGGATCGCGCCCGGGGCCAAAGGCAGGTACTAAACCGCTGCACCACCCAGGGATCCCCTAAGGTTTTTTTAAAAATATTTTTTTAGGAATATACTGCCACTGACCTAATAAAGTAAAAATATGATTGAGAAAAATCATGACAACATGATCATGTGCATTTTGAACATATTCTCCATCAGCCAGCAATATCCAAACATGCTGAAAAGCTGTTTGCCACGTGGAACGAATTTCTCACCTCTTCCTACTGCATGTACAACTGATGGGCCATATCCTCGGATCTGGAATCCAAGTCCTTCAGCTGAATCTGGGATTTTCACAGTCCTAAAATCAGTTAGAAAATAGGGTAAGATGACTTTAAAATGCCACAGTTGGTTAAAACAATGGTGCCTACACTTTATTCACTCTTTCAGTCAACATGTGTAGGGGGGTTTACTGTGTAAAAGATACTGACTGGGTTAGAAACCAGGTGACAAACAGGGCGCATGCCCTCACAAAGGCACCCAGCCAGCACACATGACAGACTTCCTCAACTGAGCATGGCCATTGCATGGTGTACGCTGAATGAGGAACAGGCTCTGGGATCAGACAAAACTAGCTCCGAATCCTCATTTAGTCACTTGATGGTTGAGTAACTTGCACAAACTCCTTAACTTCTCTGAGCTTGTTTCCACAGAAAGAGGACATTAAAACTCATTTTGCCTGGTGTCATTGGTGACTAAAAGAGGAATCTTTGGTCCATTGCCTTACAACATGCTACAAACCATGTAGGCATTTCAATAAAATGGAAGCTCCTCTCCTTAGCTTACCATTAAAAAAAAAAAAGTATTTATTTATTTGAGAGATAGAGAAGAGATAGAGCAGGAGCAAAGGGGAGGGGCAAAGGGAGAGAGAGAATCCTCCTAAGACTCCCTGCCGGGTTCAGCGATATATGGGTTCAGCGATATACGAGAGGCTCTATCCCTGGACCCTGAGATCAACCTGAGCCGAAATCAAGAGTCCGCCACTTAACAGACAGAGCCACCCACTAAGGAGCCAACTTCTTAGTTTACTGTTACAAAGAAGATAGAGCACTGTGAAATGTCTTTGTTACAAATAATAAAAGAAACAGAGTTAATCCATTTCTACCTGTGGGGAATTTCATCAAAGCACAACAACAAAAAGCTACTTCTATGAAGAACAGATCTGTCAAACACTACCTCAAAATAATTATAAAATGTGATTAACTTCAGTATTTATTCAGTGAAATTTTGAGAGAATAATACATCAAAAGGAAAACCTGAATAAGGAAAGAAATGTTTTCAATGAAGCCATGTGGAAAACAAGATGAGGGAAAGTAGAGCCTGAGTAAACTATTATGACAAACCAATGAGGGATGTCCAGTTTGGCACTAATAAGTGAGCCACTCCACAGAAGGAAGCCAGAGATCAGAGAGCAACAATGAAAAGCAGGGAACATGAGATAAGGCTGAACATTATAATAATAAAAATGACTATCGTAAATTGCAGTACAGAGCAAAGACAAACGAATGCAATGCAATAAATTTTGATGGATGGCCCTAGATGCCCAAGAAACAAAAGTGTTTTCCAAAAGATGACGAATTAATCATGAAACAAATGTCAGCAGCACTTCAAGGGTACATTAGACAGAGCCTGAAGTTAGGTACAACAGCACTTACTTACAATTTATAAAATAGCTGCTAGATCAGTTTGAGCAACACCGTGCCTAGGACACTTGAGAAAGCCATACATGGCATTTGCGCCTGATGGCAGAGGCTGATCCTGCAATCTGAAATATAACCGAGGCAGGCTTTCCAAAATTGGGTGATAGAAATGGGAATTGTCTGTTTTAGGGAAACTTGAAAGTAGTATTATGAATTAAGTTACATACTGTGAATAGGCTATACACTATGAAGTGATCTACATATTGGTGGAGTAGAGGTCACAGAACTAATTTTCCTTTATCCTTAATTACATACCATCTGGTGTATAAGGCTGTATTTCTTGCTTGGAATAGCACCTTGTTACTAGTGTCTGTCAAAAATAAATAAATAAAAGACACCTGAAAATGGGAAATAACTGACTAGGAAAAGGAAAAGAAAAAGGAATAAATATGTTTTCTGAGCATGAAGCAAAAAAAATAGAAGTAGCTCATGCTTCTATTTATCATGAACTAGAGTTCGCTTTTGCTGAAATAACTTCAAGCTTTCCAGCCATGGTGAGTTATTGTTGCTTTTGGATTGTGAGGAATTCATAGCAGCCTCTTGGTTCTTTCACAGCAAGGTCTTCTATCTTCTAATATTGCTAGGGAAGGCTGACCTTACTCTAATCTTCAAGAAGATTATTATATATTTCTATAAAAATTTTGTACAAAACACCATGAGATTCATTTTGCTTATAATACTGGGACTCTCTTCATAAAGTGATCTTTGGAAAACATGTTTCCCTGCTGGGACCACTATATTGTCTATTAAACGAAGAATTAAGTTTATACAAAAGGAACACTCCATTTCGTGTAGAAAGTAAGTGCACTAAATAATCTGCTACAAAGCCTTTTGAAAAATTCTTGGATGCTATCAAGTGTAAAATACAGCTAGGCTCAAAAGAAAACTACAGTTGTATTTATTTCTCATATTTTTGCCTTTTCCTCCCCAGACAAGACACTACACATCAAGTATAAGGGGCCACTGTAAGAAAATATGGGAGAATGATTTATAGGAATCATACCTTAGGATAAGGACGTAAAGGAAAGGCTACAGATTTCAAGTAAGTTAAAAGTGAAAGATAAAATCAGTACTCTATCTTCAAAATCAAAATGGTTTTGAAATATAAAATATGCTCCTGATGTAATAAGGAAGCAATGAAAAAAATGAAATAAGAAGAGATATGCATCACAGATAACATCACTGGAGTATACACGATGAGCTGAACAGGTCACTAAGTTCTTTACAAACCTAAATTTATTTAATGTTCTCAGCAGCTCCATGACATAGACAGTCTTATCAGCTTCATTTTTTTATGGATGAAGATGTTGAAGCAACATAATTAGCAAGCAAGTGGTGGAAGAGAAGCTTGAACCTGGACCAGAAATATTGGGTTCCAGATACTGTGCAATAAGCACAGAGTAGGAAGACACAGGTTCTAATGCTGCTCATCAAGCAATTAGTTCTAGAACTGAAGATTTGCCCCTATCTATTTAATCTTAAAGTTGAGGACTTCAGAGTGATCCAGCTGTTTACATGTCTATGATCAGTCAATCAGTAGTTACAGAGTTAAATCAGGGAGCAATAGGGCCATGGGGAGGCCCTTTATGTTTACTAAGGATGCTTTGGACTATTATTCTCTTATTCCTTTCCAGTCTGCTCTTTTCCTTTTAAGTGTCCTCAAAGGGTCCGGAGGTAGGCAACTAAGGTGAGTTTACCCTGGACAGGACTGGATAAAGAGGGAGTAATAGATCAAAATTAGGTTGAGAGAGAAGACATTGTTATGGTTATTCTCTGCCCTCCAGCCCAAAGTTTTCCTAAATGAGTAATTTTAATGAGTCACACTCACTCTTTCCTTGGTAAGTTTTACCATCGACCTTGATGACTTAATGCTGAAGAATCTAGCTCATTACATTGCATGCTCGCTTCAGCAGCACATATATTCTAGCTCATTACATTGCATTTCAATTCCTAAGATAAAGAGTGCACCCAGTTACTGATGAATATATATATTAAAGCAGGGAAGCATTGTATTCTATAGATAGTAAGAATATTTTCATAAGTAGTTAAACTAAACCTTTTGTTTTTTAAGTGGTAACCTTCATTTACCTTAAAATGAATACAGAGGCTTAGTTGCTTATTACTATGAATAAGTGACATAATTAAATTTTAGAAAGTAATTTTAATATAATCATACTACATTAAGACATTATGCTAAGTGCTTTCTATTCATCATATTGATTAATTAATTGATTAAACAAATCATGGAAACATGATATGGGAACACTAGACTATCATGATTTGCAGAAGAAAAACCAACGTCTTCCAAGGATATCCATAATATCTTATTAATTAAAAAAACAGATTATAATGCATGATCCCATTTTATAAATACACGGTTGTGTAAATCTGCATCAGTACTTAGAAAAATCAACTATTACTGAATTTCAAAAAGATAATAATGCCTGATATGATTATAAGAAACACATCTTTGTTTAGAAAAATCTATACTCTCTAAATTTGCTATAATAAACATGAGGGTTTTTTCCTAATCATAGGTAGGTAGGTAGATAGACTTTTTTTTTAACAGAATGGACATGTCACTAAGTACAAGCAAGCATGTGAGCGTATTTCACCTAGCTGTGCTCCCATTTCTTATAAGCTTTAATTACAAACCTAATATCTAACTAACTATAGACCTGAAATTCTTAGAGCTGAACATGGTGAATGCAGTTCTTAATATAAAGTGTTCTCCTAGTTTTCTTCACTTCTAATCAAACTCAATCCAACCTAGACCAGAAAATATGGGCAGCAAAAACAGTATTAGTTCTACTGAAACTACCTGATTTGAGTATCAAGCATTAGTATCATAAGTGATGCAGTTTTTCCTATCATTTAAAGACCAGTATTAGTGATCTTGGTGAGGTTTAAATGTCTCAAGCAATGAGATACTTAATTCTAGACATGTACTTAGTTAACTTTTCTATTTTATTCACCTATGTATAATTTTTTTTAAATCCCACATAAATCATGCAACTTACTCCCTTGGCTTTGTGCTCACAAGAACTCTTAGAGGTTTTCTGCTGTTTAAGCATGATTTCAGGAAGCAATCCACTTCATTGAAAGGTCTCATAAAAACTAGGTCACCATTAATAGCAAAAATCTTTTTCCCAACTTCCATGCCAGCCATCTAAGAGAGAAATAGAAAAAAAAATCAAATTATATTTTAATAAGGAATCTATTTCACAGAATTAGAAGCTGAAAAGACCTAGAACTTGCAGATTTTTGACATTTTAACACATCTGCAATGTTTTTTTTATACAATTTCACACAACAGAACTGTGGGGGAGATAACACAGTTATTCTCTTTGACCTAGTTTTAAATTTGATCACCCATTTGTACTGAAATTCCCTGCCCCTTCTTTTATGACTTAATTTTGTACTCCTCCTGTGACCCTCTTTCTTTTGTACCTTATAGTTCTTTTTCTTATTTCATCCTTTAAGCTACAGTCAAACCCCAGGGTAATTTTCTTTTACTTTGTTTTCCATTTATGTCCAATTAACTCAGAGAGGTTCAACCTCTATATAGCCATCAATGACAGCTGAATACGTATTGCTAGCATGACACAGCATAGATATCTTCAGGGCAGGAGAGAGGAATGGCCTGGAACCCCAGGAAAAGAGCTCCAGAAAGCACAGATTGGCAGAGGCTGAAAAGATAAAAGAAGACATCATCTCTCCATGCCAACCAGGCCGCCATTCTTAACCAATTCCACTGACTCCGAACTACATGCTGTTTTGGTTACCAGAGAAATGATGAAAACCTGAGAGAGTGCATTTAATCAGTGGCATAGTCAGATGAAACTGTCCCCTAAGAACACCCACAGAAAATGTCTGAGAGAAACATTTCCTTCTTGCAGAAAATTACTAAAAATAGTCCCTTCTTGGTCCAGCCCACTAACAAAGTATGAGTTGACCAGAGTTATTTCAATTGAAATGAGTGTGCTGTACCTAACATTGTCTTGCATGAGCTTGTGTTTTGGTAAAAGATGAAGACCTTGGGCAATAGCAGATAGGAGGATGGATGGCAACCTTAAATAGATTCGAAGTTAAAAGCCATGCTTCATTCATTCTCACATTCTCTAGTTAAGATTTATATATTTAGAAGTTTGGTTGAGGATTAAGGCATTTTTACAAGCCAGACAGCAAGGTGAGACCATTTTAAATCTGATATGTGTGGGATATAACAGTCCCAATAGGTTCCGTGAGAGCAGGAGATTTTGTCTCTTGTTCACTGTTGTATTCCCAGAGCCTAGAACACTGCCTGGTATATAATAGGTACTAAATAAATAATTCTCAATGAATGATCAGGAGATTCATTTTTTAAAGGCTGATGACGTGAGAGAACATCAATTGCCATTAACCTAATGAGAAAATAAGTTAAAACATGTGCTTTACTGGTGAAAGTTATATATATATATTTTTAGGACAATCAAAAGTGATAGGAAAATAAAAGACATAGCCCTTGATTTAATGGAACAGTTATCTGACATACATAATAGTGTCTCACTGAATGCAGTCTCCATAGGGTTCCCCCAATCACTGATGAACAGGGAAGTCCCAGGGACAAGGGATAAGCCATGTGACTTCCCAGGAGGTCAAGAGTTCACAACTATCAATCTTTACAATACTTCCTTTCAACTATCTTTGAGTACATGGACTCTGTCACAAATCCCAATATCTGGTAGAAACTCAGAGTAAGATTATTCAGAAACACTATTTTTTTTAAAGATTTTATTTATTTATTCATAGACACAGAGAGAGAGAGAGAGAGGCAGAGACACAGACAGAGGGAGAAGCAGGCTCCATGCAGGGAGCCTGATGTGGGACTCGATCCCGGGTCTCCAGGATCACACCCCAGGCTGCAGGCGGCGCCAAACCGCTGCGCCACCGGGGCTGCCCAAGAAACACTATTTTTAATAAAGACACTTATAAGCTAATTTCAATTTGTTTAGAACTTTTATATTTGTATGTCATTGACAAGAAATTTAAATAAAAATGCTACTTTACATTACCTCAGCATTAGAGCCCTTTTCTACCAACTTTATTATTGGAACTTTATTTTTGTCTTCTAACCCAAAACCATAGCTGCCTTCATTGGATTTAATCTGAAATGCAAAATATTAACATTATTAATAAAGGTACTATGAAAAAAGGTACAAATCAAACAGAATAAAGGAAGAAAACTTATACATGTTAATAAGCTTACCAATAATGATTTGGCTATAACATTTTCCACAACTTTTAAATCATGTTTCATTAGACGATGCTTCATATTTGATCCTTCCATTTCCTCATCCGAAAAAAAACGGAAAAGTAGGGGTTCATCTTTGAATTCACTTTTTTCAAGGACTACAAAAACAGATTCAAATAGTTTCAATTAATCCAAAAATTGAACCCACTTTCCATATTAATAGACATTCAGTAAACGGATACCTGTCCCATAACCTCAATGTCATACTCTTAGAAGAAATTTCACTCACAAGTATCCCTATGATATTGTTCTATTTCTTCTGACAGCTTTAAACTGATAATTCTTTTAAATTACTATTAACTGGTATGCCTGAGTGGCTCAGCAGTTAAGCATCTAGCTTCGGCCCAGGGCGTGATCCTGGAGTCTCGGGATCAAGTCCCACATCAGGCTCCTGCATGGAGCCTGGTTCTCTCTCTGCCTGTGTCTCTGCCTCTCTCTCTCTCCTTGTCTCTCAAGGACAAATAAAATAAAATCTTTAAAATATAAAAATATAAATAAATAATTATTAACTAAAGAATTGTGAATTTTTAAGTATTTTTTCATAACTTAACTGTTTTGTACTCACCCAAATTTAATAAAAGATTATAATGAATAAAAAATGTATGCAATCCAAAACATAAAAACCTACAGTGTTTTGAATTTGTAGTAAACATTCAAAGTAAGTTTTTAATATCCTGAACAATTATGGGAAAACTCAAATGAGTAAGTGTTGCTCTTATGTGTGTGAGCCATTCCCACTGTGGTCACTTTTATCAACAATTCAAACCAGAAATAGATCTTCTGGGTGAAATGTAATTTTAGTTTCCACTAATTCCTAGTTTTTTTCTATTTCAAAACATTATTCTCAAATAATCTTATTTCAATAAAGGTCATTTCCCCCCTTTTATGTATGTTAATAGTTCCCCCCAAGTCCCTAAGATCCCTGACACGCCCTGATGACATAAGGTTTATGTTTCATTAATCTTTTTAAAAATAAGGCTAAATACCAATGGAGAGAAATTTATATTCAGTGAGATCCTGACAGCTGTCAAAATGTTTTGAAAGAGAAATCTTCTCTATTTCTATTTATCTCTCCTTGGTAGGTAGAAACACACTTGTTGGAACAGGGTAATTCATTGAGCTGGGAAACTAAAGGTAAGACAGTGGTCCCATGGCACTGTACAAGGTTTGGCTTAAGATGAGACAAATCTCCAGGTCTGGGTCTGATTCTGGGTGTGACTTTGGGAAAGTTACTTAACTCTTTGAACTGTAGTTTCCTCATCAGTAAAAGGGGGGGGCAATAAAACCTTCTTCATAATGCACAGAACCAAAAATGAAGTAACAAGTGTGATTAACTGGGCATACAGAAAGCAATACAAAACTATTTTATTTCATTATTATTACAGAGTTCCAAATAATAACTGGTGATATATGTATTGATCTTTGGATGGAAGACTGGCTGGCAACTTGGGTTAACAATTGAAAACTATCAACCACCAATTAAAAAGTAACATGCCACATTTGACAACAGAAATGAAAATTCTACTTGAGATCAAGTTAGGTCTTGCCTACATGACCCAAGTGCTTCCACAAAACTCACATGGTGTTTTGCTACTGCTATTTTCCTCTACAAAATACTATGCCTAACAGGAGTGAGAAAGGATATCAATAAAGACAGGCAGGAGCCAAATTTGTTGTGCTTAACTGACATAGACTTTTGTAGGGAAACTATTGTTCTTAACTCAATAGTTTATTTTTTTTTTGTTATTTTATTTATTTATTTAGGCATATGAGAGGGGCAGACAGAGAGGGAGAGAGAAAATCTCAAGCAGGCTCCACCTCCAGCATGAGCCCAACAATGGGTTTGACTTCACACCCGAGATTGTGATTTGAGCCAAAATCAAGAGTTAGATGCTTAACCGACTAAGCCACCCAGGCACCCTTAACTCAATATTTTGACATAAATATTTAGATAAAGTTACTGCTTATTGATGTTTTAAAAAGAAAAACAATTGGAAGCTCAGCGGTTTAGTGCTGCCTTCAGCCCAGGGCGTGGTCCTGGGGACCCAGAATTGAGTCCACGTTGGGCTCCCTGAATGGAGCCTGCTTTTCCCTCTGCCTGTGTCTCTGCCTCTCTCTCTCTCTCTCTCTCTCTCTGTGTGTGTGTGTGTGTGTCTCATGAATAAATAAATAAAATCTTAAAAAAAAAGAAAATTAAAATACTTGAAGGCTTTCAGCTTGATATTATTGTTTTAATTCCCCATAATAATGTCAATTCTCCCAGTCAATAGTTTGCTCTTCAAAGACTGATATTTCTCTATCACAACTCATATAGTGCTCTAGAGATACATAGTGGGATGTAATGGAAATCCCAAATGAATGTAGGCTAACCAAAAATGCTCTCAATATCATTGAAAGTTTTGTTATACTTCCTTCTTCATAAAAAGGTAATGACCTTGTGATTGTTTCAGTTGGTTGAGTAGTTGACTCTTGATTGCTCAACCAACTGAGGGTCATGAGATTGAGCTTGGGGTCAGGCTCCACCCTCAGCAGGCAATCTGCTTAAGATTCTCTCTCTTCCTCTCCCTCTGCCTTCTCTCCCAGTCTCTTTCTCTAAAATAAATAAATCTTTTTTTTTAAAAAAAGGTAATAACCTTCTGAAAGTAACTGACAAATAGGTATATATACATAACCCAAATGTGTTTATAAGTATACATATATATGTTATATACATGCAAACAGTGCAAAAGATTAGGTTTGTGGAATCTATAAGATGCTATGAATAGAGAGGGAAAACTAAGTCTCATTTATAAATTTAGGGGGAATGAAGTCATCGAACAACAAAATCTTTAATTAGTAGCCAATATGAAAGACATTTTTTTCCATAGATTTATAATTTTATTCTCTGAGATAATTTTAAAAGCATTTTTCTAAAAAGAACAATAGTTATCTGACAATATATGCTTTCATTTAATCATTTTAAATATATACTGACATTCAAAAAACCCATGAGTCTGATCTAAAACAATTTCAATTTTTTTTAGAAGCTACTTAAAAAAAAACCAACTTCTTAGTTCAAGATTTTGTTCTTCTGGAATCAGTCTAGAAAAATAGAAGGGAAGTCATAGCAACTGGTAGATAATAGCAACTAGACATTGGAATGGCACCAGCGGTGAAACTGAATGCAGATATGATGTAGCATGGATACATGGCAAGACCCATACAGTCTTGTTGGTTCATCTCTAAATGACTTCACTAAAAGAATGAGATACTCCCTATGCCCTAACAAAAACAAAACAGTAAAATACATTTGTAATTTCCCAGAATAAAAATTCCTACCATGGTGCATAAATCCATTGTCACAGAGACCGACACCAAATATCATTGCTTCTTCTCGGGTGCGGCAATCCCCCTGTTAACCACAAAAATATGGCATATCTTAATAGGCAACTAAAGGCTTTGTTGTGTCTTTATGACATTTGATGTTCCCAGCACCATACTGACAGAGCCAGTCATTTATTAAGGCACACATCGCATTCATAAGCTCATGATGCACCTAATTGCTATAAAACATTTATTTAATTATGAAAACATCTTTTTTGACATTAAGTGAAAAGCAAAGAGTTAATATTTCCTGAGAAAAACCATATTGTATTAAACATGAAAATATATAAGTAACTAAAATTTGTTGATGCCACAAATGATCCATTTCTCTCATTTTTTTTAAATCTTGTATCCCAATTTACCACAAGAAAACAATCTATATATTGAAAACACACTAAATAAAGTTAACGAAAAATCATTATGCATGATCTCTGCTATCACATTCCTCTACTAAATGGCCTTGCTCTTTAAAGGACCCCTAAAAAACTCTACTAATGTAGGGTGATTTCTAAGACCCTAAAAGTAATTTGTACAGCTGAGCTTGTAAATGCAAGCTTCTCTTTTACTATCTTGCAGAAAAAATAATCAGATCATATAAATGAAGAAAAAAATGAAAGCCCAATCCAAGCTTCTGTTATGTTTTTATCTAGAAAACTTCTATTTTGTTCATATAAGTATGGATTCATATATAGGAATAGGCATATGTACATATATGTATGTATCTAATGTTAGTCCTACCAAATTATTCTAATGTCCCTGTGCCTTTTACTGTTAGATAATAATTCCCTAAGTAGTAAACTGTTGTGAAAATAAAAATCTAGATAAATGAAGGGATTTGTTCAACTTTACATAACTAATCAGAAGAACAAGCATCTGGTAGTAGATTACCTGAGTCCCAGTCCATCACCCCAATTTCTAGTATGTACCACTTCTAAGAAATTGTCATAATAGGCCACTAAGAAAACCTGAAGAAAAAAAATAATTGCAATATGGTCCAGTTTTTGGATAGCCTGTTCTATTATTCTAATACTCACATTTGAAAAGTAAAACAATGCCAAAAAAAAAAGAAGAAAAAAAGCTGCTCACTGGTTCCTGAACTTTAAATATTTATTAGGCACCAATCTTCACTTCAAAAAACTTTCTTCAGTTTTCTCACATAGTCAACATACACAACAAGTTCATGTGAATTCTATAAGATTATAATTTCTATGTAAAATGCCAACTCTGACACCAAGTACAGAACCAATTCTAATGATGCACATTTGACCATAATATTGAAAAAGGCTCTGACTCTAGTAAACCCACTGCATGTATGAATCAGTTTTTATATAAAAATAATTGTTTGGTTTAATCTAAAATCTTAACTTCTAAATAAAATACATTTAAGTGCTATAAATTCAAAAATAAGCAGTCTTGGGTAGTCTAGAAATTAATATTACATAATAAAAATCTCAACATTTATGTGCACAGATGAATCAAATATTAAACAATATTGAAGCAAAAATTATGATTATCAAATGTTATTCATATTTAACAAAGAATAGACCACTTTCTTTAATAACAAAAAAGTAAAACTGCTTATGAAATAGACATATATATCTAAGCATGATAACATTTCAACAAGCAATATCCCCTACCCCAAAATAGTAAGTTCTATCAAAGTTGTTTTTTAATCAATGAAAAACAAGTGATCATATATTAGTTGACCCAGTATAATAAAACATTTAAATTTTTATTTGAATATCTAGTATGTTGGGGTAGATGCCCTAATTTGCAAATAACATTTTTTCAATACCTACCATAGTTCCTGAGCTAAATAAATACAATTAACAATAAATTTCATACTTTCTTATTTAAAATGAGCGTAGATAAATATTAAAGCTTATATGGTCAAAGCACAATTATTATCTAACCAAGAGAAAGGCACAGGCATTTTAGAATAATTTGCTAGGACTAATAAACAGTATCTTAAAACAAATTAGAAAACAAACCATACAAGAGGTTTTAGTGTATGTGCATAGATATTCTTCAGTAATATTCAAATTAAACCTAAGATTCGATTCTATTCTTTTCTTTTTTCTTTTCTTTTCTTTCTTTCTTTCTTTCTTTCTTTCTTTCTTTCTTTCTTTCTTTCTTTCTTTCTTTCTTTCTTTCTTTCTTTCTTTCTTTCTCTTTCTGTTTCTCTCTCTCTTTCGTAAATAGACTCCATGCCCAGCATGGAGCCAAATGTGGGGCTTGAACTCATGACCCTGAGATCAAGAAGTGAGTTGAGATCAAGAGTCGGATGCATTCTTTAAAACAAAACAAAACAAAACAAAACAAAAAAAAGAAAAAGTCAGACCCTTAACTGACTGAACCATCCAGATACCCTACACTTAGTTTTTTTGATGAATCTCAGTTGATATTTTAAAAATAGGAACATCTTTCTCTTGAAAGACCGAATAGTATAAAAATTAACTTTGAAGACTCTGAAGTCAGATTACCTAGATTCAAATCCTAACTCTGCTTTATATTAGCTATTTTACTGTGTGTCATCTGCACGTGGTGATAAAAAAAAAAAAAGTACCCTGATCACCTCAAAGCTTAAAGCAGCAGTGAATGTAACTCAGAAACTTCTATTTGTCTATTTACCTGCGCAATTAACCAGTCTATAAGTTTGTTGGCCATGACTACAGATTTGTAGGTCCTTAGATGGTAATCTTTATCTCTATACAGGAAAAAGAAAACAAAACCAGTAAGCAAGGGGATAAGTGCAGGAAAACATTTCATTTAATATCAGTGTACAACAGAAAAGTTTACTAAATATAATCTGAATGTATCATCCAAATTATGTGCAAATAAGAGAGGTTTCCGAGGTATACATAATACCTGAAAATTCCTTCATTAGCTCATATCAGAACTGACTGACAAGGATACCAAAACAGGACATTTCTCCTTTGACATCTTCTTATACACAAGTATATTATTACTGATATATTATCTAGTAATAACTTAGCTAGAAACACAATACCTCATTAAAAGAATAACAAAATAGAATTCTTCCCTTAAAATCAAGATAGAGTCTACCAAAAAAATCTCATCAAAATGTGGAGAATAAAGCAATCCTTTCATTCCTGAATTCTCCAGGAAGGCTGGATTTACACAGGAGCATTATTCCATTTGGCTCAGCTGCAGTAGCAGACAGCAGGTCTGCCTGAGGTAAACATGCTGAGAATCCTGTCATTCATCTTGTCTGATCAGAACATGGACAAGTGATACCACATCCCCAGGAAACCAAGGGAACCAGTTGATTCTACATTAGCCTCAACTTTCAGTAAACTTTCCAGATCTGAGAAATCATTCAAAGTGAAGTTAGACACCAACAAGTGCTCTTGATCAGAATGGGGCCCCCAGAGCAGAAATCTATAATGCATTCATTCTGCAGGCCTGGATCAAAGAGAAAATGACAGTCTTTCAAAATGTCAAAAGATCTGAACTGCAAACAACTTCAAGTAATAAATAATTACTAGCTCTCTTCACAGTTCTTTAGCCCCTGTCAGCAATTGACAATTAATACTGACATCATTTTATCTACTTTCATAAAAGGAAAAGTCCCCGAAAAATGGTTGAAATTTCTGAGATCTTAGTAATGAATACACTAAGTTAGCTAGTAATCAATAGCAGATTCTTTTTTCAAAAAAAAAATCTTTTTAAATCTATCTCCATGTTTCTGATACCTCATTGCCCATTTCATCTTGGTTTCCATAAACTTTAGTAAGAAGGGAAAGGGTAGTCAGGATATTATAAAACACATGTGGGTCAGTGAATTCTTCACTCAAATAATTTTTCTTTTTGTAAGCTGAGTTCACACATATTAAAAGCATGACTATCATACATTCCATCTGTTTTATGGTTTTTTTCCCATAAATTTTTCCTTGACAGCTCATAAACAATTGTCATTACTAGCCAAAGAACAATTCCTTATCAGCTCTTATGGAATGTAACCTTCTTGATAAGAAATCCCATATGGCTAAAATACATTTTCAGAGCACATTTTCTCACATACAAAATCTATATATACACAGGTAACATGAAAAATGTAAGCATTATTTTTTTCTGAGTTTAGCAGAAAAAACTAATTTAAGTACCCACTTGCTATGGAGTGAAGTAACCATCTTTTAGTATTAGGTTATCCAAAATATTTGCAGGGTGGCTATGCTAGAAATCTAGTAGGGAATCAATAAATATGGGTTCATTTTCACTTCTTTTCACTTTAAGGAAGCCTATTTGTGAAAAGGCATTTTTAGGAGTAATGGATAAGATTCTGTTTCTTCCTCAAGGATCTGCACTGTGTTCTCTATAAAACATTAGTGAGAATTACAATACACTTAAACAGTCACTTGTGGATAGTTTTTTCCTTAAGTTCTGAGTTTCCTTGGAATTGGAAACCAGAATGAAAAATAGAAACACCAGCACATCAAACATTTGGATTCTATAGCCATGACTGAAAAGACTCTTTATTCATTTTGGAAATGAAGCATCCATTTTTTTTTTTGGTCCTGAATATTAAGTTTCAGTCAATAAGTTCTAGATGACATCTGGCCATTTGAAATGAGCGTAGCATCATACTACATTCTATCAGTGTATATTTCATAAAAAAACAATAATATTCCAGAACATCTCTTCTATTAGTAATCATAACACAAAACTCAGTTTTCTGATGTCTTTCTGGAGAGATAAACTGAAATTAATTATGATTCCACTTTAAAAAAGGCATATCTCTTCAAAAGGAAAATCATGTTAGAGAACAAAATTATAAAATTTTACTTTTTAACTCCAATTAATTCTTAATTTTCAAGTACAAAATCTTTTCTTTGGAAAAAAAGACTGTTAGAAGAAAATACTGTGAAAATACATGCCAAAGATGTGATTATACAACTTGATGAAGAAAAATCAATATATAATAATCATAGTGGTATTTATAGGAAATAATATTTCAAAATCATCTCCTAGTCAACTATTATTAACTAAATATTAACTAAATGTGGATTATTTCATTATGAAGTCTATAATTTAGTATGAATTAGTGGCAAATAATTTTAGAAATCAGAATAAAAAGCCATGGAAAAAACTGTATAATTAGAGCCTCACAAAATTTAGAAAAATTTTCAGATCAATTATTACTTAAAATAATCTTTAAAGTATAATTTTCACTTATGGAAGAAAAATAAGCCAAGAGTCTGCAGCTGAACAATGCTTACCTAATATGCAATATAAATATTTCCAAGTAAGTTGCCCAGAACTTAGAAATCAGACTCACCTAATCACTGGAGTAAACAGACTATGGAGACGGCAATATAATCTCACTCCCTATTATAAAATAAAGATATGTCAAAAATAAGGAAGATCACTCAAAGGACAGACTAACGAAATTTTGAGACTAATAAATCCACTGTCAACATTCTGGAATCACTATATAATCTCTACCATTTAAAAGTTATTCATCTGTTGTATTACATCAGAAAAAATAACTTAAATAATTAAAAACAGGACCAAGTTGTACTATGAATTTGTCATATACATATGACATATACATAGAAAAAGTTTTTAAAACTATTTTTCTTAAAATGTAAAACTTCAAAATACAAGCAGAAAATAAATCTATGCAGCAATAATACCTCACACTACATGTTCATCATATATCAATATAAATTTTGTCAAATATGCGAAGAAAACTGATGTTACATAAATTTTATATATTTATGTATTTTTAAAATTTATTCAAGTATAATGGCCACTTGTTGCTACATGTGACATAGTTTTCAGTGGATATAATCTGAGTGATGCAATTTCATTACTTCCATTTAGAACTACATAAGAGAATGAAAAAAAATGATCTAACCCTGGAATTCTTTAAATAGCAAAAAAGAAATTGAGAGACTTGCTTACAAATGCTATTTTCTACACCAGAAGAATTTTTTTTTAAGTCTTTTTTTTTTTTTTTTTTTAAGTCTTTCAGCAGCATTTTATCTTGGTGAAGTATAACGACATGAACTCTGCTCTTGATAAAAGATTCTGGGAGAGGTTGTTACCTTTGAAATCACATCCTGCATCTCATTTCTTGGATAAAAAGTTCCATCATCATAACGAAATCTATATAACATCTGTTCTGGCTTGAATTGGTGTTTATCAGTAACTAAGAACATAGAAACAATATATTAAAATATTGACAATCTAAAATGTGGCAAATAAAAACAAATAAATTTATAAAATACATATTCCCAAATATTTAAACTTGTATTTACCAAAAACTTTTGTTTTCCTAACACAGTAATACCAATCCAGTATTTTGACAGAAAGATTCATGATAAGATTTTGTTATATATTTATAATTTCCATATAGTGATTTAAGAAATAGAGTAGCAATATTTAGTTAGCATAATATGAATATGTGTATAGTGTATTATTTATATAAATATATAATATTTAGTTAGCATGAGTATGTGTATAGTGTATTATTTATATAAATATACAAAGTTGTGTTTTCTATTTCTTCACAGTGCCACAAAGTTGAGCAAAAACTGTCCTTCGAAAAGCAGATAATCTAATTAGTAAGTTATAATTCAATTCTCAGTCCTAGAGGTGAAATTTAGTATTTATCTATTTTATCCCACAGCAATCAGGCCAAGACCACACATATACCAATCTTGACTGTTTAATCTGTGTTTAGAACTCTGGTGTAGATTATATAATTTTAATATGTAACTTATTCCAAAATTTCAAGTTTTCTGAAACTGAGGAATGTTTTTCTTACATGTCACTTATTTTTTTTTCTTAGTGGAAATGAGAATGGTCATCCTTCACTTTCATCCTTGAGGTAAGAGTTTCATATTCATAAAGACTCCTATTTAACTTCCTCTCAAGTTTTCTTTTTTTCCAGAAATATTTTATAGATAGTCTAACAAAAGTGATTGTTTGTAAGAGGAAAGAAAAACATAAATTGAACCTCCAAGAGTTTATCTTTAAATGTTTTCTTTACAAGGAATGCAACATTTGCAGAGCAGATAATTTACCTCAAGGGGCTGTGTTTTCATGATTAGATAGAAGATAGAGAGGTGATTATTTTTTGTTAAAAATGTTAAAGAGGGAGAAAAAGTTGGCAGAATTAATTTTCATGAACTACATTTGGTGAATCCAGAGAAAGCCAAAAGACTTATCAGACACACACACACAACACACACATGCAAACGTTAAGTGAAGTTTCAGCTATTTTACCCCAACCTACCCAAACCATGTGCATGGCTTGCAGCCATCAGATTGAAACAGGATTGCTGCCAAAGAAAGATAGACAACACAGCCTTTTGGCACCTTTTTTTCCCCATATCAAGCCAAAAAGAAAAAAGCATGTGTGAAAGAAAAAAAGAAAAATAATATCAAGAGAAATATTTTGCAATCGTATGGCATGTCTCAAGACTAGTTATTTATTTCTTCTCTGCAATCTACCTTTTTCATTTTTATCCTCTAAGAGTCACTGAAATACATTATTGTCTTGATATTTCAAAATTCAAGGAAATGTTGGGCCCAAATGTCTTTTGCCATGATAAAACAAACAGTAGTTTAAAATTCCTAATCAAAATGGAGTGCTTAGTACTGAAAGGTGCTGATGTAGTGAAACGCCAGGACACCTGCACCCCAATGTTCATAGCAGCAATGTCCACACTAGCCAAACTGTGGAAGGAGCCTCGATGTCCTTCGACAGATGAATGGAAGACGATGTGGTATATATATACACAATGGAATATTACTTAGCCATCAGCTAATACCCATCATTTGCTTCAGTGTGGAGGGAACTGGAGGGTATTATGCTGAGTGAAATAAGTCAATCAGAGAAGGACAATCAGCATATGGTTTCACTCATACGTAGAATATAAGAAATAGTGAAAGGGATTATAAGGGAAAGGAGGGGAACTGAGTGGGAAAAATTAGAGAGACAAACATGAGAGATTCCTAACTCTGGGAAACAAACAAAGGGTTGCAGAAGGGGACATGGGTAGGGGTATGGGGTAGCTGGGTAACAGGCACTGAGGGCACTTGATGGGATGAGCACTGGGTGTTATACTATATGTTGGCAAATTGAATTTAAATAAATAAATAAAATAGGGAAATTAAATTTAAAAAATGGAGTGCTTAGTTGTATAGTAAACTCCTGTGACTTTCATGATTAATCTTGGGTTTTTAGCTATCGCTCTGGAAAAACAGTGAATTGTTCTGCATTCAAATGCACTCCCTCCAACTTCTTGAACATGAAAAATGGGCTTATTGACTGTTGAGAACTAAGGTCATGTGAGAAAGGTTGCTTCACACTGTCTTCTAAACAACTATGCAATATTGTGATATTACTAAGGATACAACTGGCTCTCTAGGTGGTGAGGGAAAAGGAGTGCCAATCTGTAGTATTCACCAATTTCTGTGGTATTAAATATTCCCACACTGGCCAATTTCAAGCTACTGAAATAGTCACTGAACACAGAGTTAGATGAGCAGTGATATATTATTATTTAGTACTTCTATCATACAGAAAAAATAGATATAAATACCACCAAGAACGTAAACAATAATAAAATATAGTAAAATAATTAGGAAGTAATGAGTTTTAATAATATATGAACTTTGTTTATAATACAATGTATGTGCTATCTGTTCATATAATTTTTAATAATAGCTGTGCTTTACAACCAGCTTGCAAATTTCTAAGAAATGTAATTACCACCTCTTTTAAGTTTGTATAGCCGACTTCAGCACACTACTGGATATAATGAATGAGGTCTCTAAATTTTTGCATAAGTATTTCTAATGTAAATAGTAAACTCAGATAAGAAAATATATCAGCATATCACCGCAAAAGCATATGCTGCTTCAACCCAGCAATTCTTTGGTATATCAAGGCTTTGCTTTTGTAAAGTTCTCAACGATATTTGCAATGTGAATAGTGGCAATAATAGTCAAATCTTTTTGCTTTCACTCTTTAAAACAGATGGTTCATTCAACTTTATTTTAGGAACTCTATTTTCACTAAATGCAGCTGGAACTACATACCAATAAAACAACCATGTTTGGCTCATATCTCTACATTCTAATAAGATTATTAATGTGAAGTTGCATAATGTGTTCTCCTCCTCCTAGTTTGGGGGAATCTGTACTAGTTAACTTTGGACACTTAAAAAAAGTGATTGCTTTTAGCAACAAAAATTCTATATGCCAAATCAGACATTACAACTGATCAAATTCTGATAACAATAATAGTACAGGCCACTAAAATCAAACTGTGACAAACAGAATGTTAATAATAGGGAGGATTCAGGGCTTTATTTCTCAGAAAAAGAATTAATTGGGTTATAAATATCATTGTGCAAAAAGACTTAAATTCTCCTACGTTAAATAATCAAAAGTCTTTACCTCTGAAAATTCAAAATAAATTTTAATCCAGAATTTAATCTCTTTCTTTACAAAATTATGTTGGAGAAAATGGTGTCTGAAGTTGGAGGATAAACTGATTAGGACTGAATTCTCCTATTCTGATATTCCTTACTAAAAAAATCTTATGTTGTTGATTTTTTCCTTTCTTTAGAGGGAGGCAATTAAAAATATTGTGAGAAACACTTTAACAAAATAAATAAGGGTGGTTCTCTCCAATGGAATTCAGTGATTCCTTCAAGAGCTTTTAGCAGTTATGAACTGAAGAACAGGTCAGAGTATTCATGAAGATATTTAAGATTCATAAAGATATTTATGAAGATATTACTCCAACTCGGGTTTGTACTAACTTACAATTGACATGAAAATGTTTGGCTAGCTACTCACAATTTCAGGCAAAGTAATAAGTTTTGTCATTGCAAAGTCAGTAAAATTCCATCCATAAGAGTTATGTCTTGAGTTTTCAGAACCCAATGCACTATGCAAATAAGCGACTTAGTCCTCACACAATTCCTAGGTCATCATGATGAAATATGAAAGCAAGAGTGGAAGGGTGGCTTGAAAATAACCTAATAGCCCCTTCAAAGGACATCCTCTTACCCCACATCCTGAATTTTCCAGTTCTCGGTATAAAATTTCTGTAATGCCCTTTTGTTTATTACAAGGTATCTCATAGTCAAATAAGAAAATATTATAACAAACTTAGTGTGCAGCTCTTTCTAAATACAGTAAGCATTGTACAAGTACAAAAATTGTATTTCTTAGATAATCTTTTAAACAAAGAGCAACATCAATTGCTGACAGCTTTAGGATCTTTTTTTCTCTTGTTTCTAATTCATAATGGTATGAAGTCACTCAAATTAACAACAGAAGTTATGAAAACCTCCATTGAAAGAGAAATGTTAAAAGTTATTTTTATGATTATTACATGATGATATAATCATAAAATATTGATGAGTTTATATAATGATTACTCTGGCTTTAAAATAATTCCAGTGATTTTTTTAATATTGACCTGGGAGCTGTGTCTCAGTAGCAGAAATTGGGTCACTGTTGATCAAATCAGTTTAGCTTTTGTTTATCCTAGACATGAATCTACCCTACATTTCTAAGTTTCTCTTGCAGTAAGGAGTGGCCATGAAACTACGTTGCATCTAAAGACATGCACAAAAAAGTATGGCACAATGGGGAGTGTATAGGCCCATTTAAAACCAACAAACCAAAAACTCCACTACTCCTTCAACATGACTTTTAAGAGCTCTTTACACTGAAAGTAGGTGAGCCTCTATCAGACACCAAAACCCTGTGTGAGGGAGAGCACCGAACCCCATCCTCCACCAGTGACTTTATCTGAGTGAAAAAATAGCTTTTAGAATGTAAATCAATGTAGTTAGGTGGTATATTTGTTATAGCAGCTAGCATTAACCAATTCCTTCTCAGAGTTCCCTGCCAAAAATTAATTCTCCCATCCTAGTAGATTTCTACCTTTCTGAAAGGAAATATGTCAACAGCTGGATTGCTTGACAAACAAGGTAAAAAGACAGGCTTAAGACTACCAGACCATAAGAAATAAAGTCACTATTCATGTTTACATACGTAAAGTACCTCGTTTAATATCCTACACATAGAATGAAGGAAAGAGTCAGGTAGGAAAAAAATAAACAAAGGTGTTCATAAACAGATTTTTTTCATTCTTTGCTCTGTCTGTAAGACATAGTCCCTGGAAGTACACAGTATAAATGAGACAAGAATCATCTGATTTCTGAAGGTCTATGATTGTATGCAAAACCTGTCTATATTCCACCTACTTGAGCTTCAGTGGACTGCAGGACAAAACAAATATATTCCCTTCTTGACCCAAGTATATACTTGGACTTGGGCCTAGAACAAAGGAAAGAGAAGCAGCAAAGAGAAAAGCCATCTAGCTCAATATCACCTTTTCATTCTTACTTTTAAGTTTTTGGATAATGCTTTTTAGCATACTTGGTGCTACATGGTGTTTCTATGGTACTAAAGAATCAAGTACAAAATCATATACAGTTTATCAGTATTATCTGTTTACTCACAATATAATTAGTCATTTATTTATCCACTGAGCAAATATTTATTGAGCACCTACATGTGATGGGCACTCCAGCCATTTACTATATATTAACAAACAAGGGTCCCGTTCTTATAGTATTTATATTTGATTGGGGGCCAGAGTAAGTATGGGAGATAGAGAAGGAATAAACAAATAAAACAGCATGATAAGTTTATAAAGAAAATTTAAAAAATTAAAATTAAAAACACAGCTTGTTGCAATAATGGGATAAGATTCTAAAAGTCAGAGTGTCACTGAAGACAAGACGGTGACTTTTGTAATTTCATTCACTGCTCTCTAGCACCTAGAAAGGTCCCTAGCATATATTAGGAATTAATAAATAACTGTTGAATGAGAACAGCAAGAGCAAAGATCCCAAATGGAGTGTTCAAGGAGGAGACAGTAAGCCACAGGGGCCACCATGTAATGAATTAGGTGCTACACTATGTGCCTAGTCACAGAGGATGTCAGGGGCCCTATCACATGGGGCCTTTCAGGCCACGGAAAAGAGATCCAGACTTTGATAAGGGATTCTGGATTTTTCTTTGAGTTTAATGGGATATCAGCAGATGATGATAAGCAGAATACCTTGATCTTACATTGTTTTAAAAGATTTCCATGCTTTGTGCAGTGGCGGTATTGTAGCCAATGAGGTTTATCCGAGGCATGATTATTGCTAATTTCAAGGTCTCCAGCTGTTATCTGTAGGGTGTATCATAGGGATGGAGGACCAAAGTGGAAGCAAGGAAGGAGAGGATGGTTACTGAGAAGAAGGTGGGGATCCTGGAAGTGAGAGGAGCTGTCTAATTAGGGACCTATTTTGATGGTAGAATTTACAGAGCACCAGTACGGTGGGGAAAAACTGTGAAGATACGGTTCATTTTTGTCCCACTCTAATTAAAAAAAAAAGGAACACTGAAATACCTTAGCCAAATACCCATGTTTATTCATAATCCCCCCTCTTTCTCTTCTCTCACATTTTACATAAGAAATTCTTCAAGTTTTACTTCTCAGTCCCATTATCACTGTGTTCTTCTTTCTATGTTACTGATGTTCTCAGGAATCTGGTGCTCTCTTGAAATGATTGCCAAATTTGTCTCTGGATCTCCCTCTATTCTGAACTTAACATACATATTTTCAACTTCGTGCTGAGTGCTCCCCTGTGGATGTCTCATACCCAGCCTACCACAAATTCTTTATCCTCTCCCCATCCTGCTCCTCCTCCTGAATAATCATCCCTGTCAACCAGCTAGAAACCTCAGAATAATCTGATCTTGCACTTCACTCCTCATCTCCCAGACAATAGTTGCCAAATATGCTGTTCCAGCTTCATCAAAACCTCCCAGATGGGCCACTGTCGTCATGCCATAGAACACAACCCTCATCCTCCCATTGCAGGGAAAGGTGGGGACCTCCCAATGGATGGGGCTCCCTGTAGTGTCTCCAATGTCTCCACTCTGTGTTCCACATTGCTGCATGTGAGGGCTCTAGAGCCAAGTTCTGGCCACTTTTCTGCTTAAAAGTGTCCATCATCTCCTCACTCCCTTCAGAATAAGCCCTACATATTACAGCCAGAGTGTTAAGATCTTGTGGAATCAGATGTGCTTACCTTTCATACCACACCTCTCCTCCCCAGTATGTTCATCCGTGACCTATACTGTCTCACCATGAGAGATCCTATGCTAGTTCCTGAAGAGACCACCGTGCTCTTTCCCAGTTCCATGCCTGAGTATCTATACTATTCCTCAGGGCGAGACGTTCTCTGCCCTTCTGTCCCACTTAGAGTCCTACTCATTCTACAATGCCTAACATTAATACACTTTCCCTCATAAAACAGTCCCAAATACTCTAATTAGAACTTACCACAGTCCCACATTTACCTGCATTTCTAATTTTTACCTGTTTTGTGGCCATTCGTATTAAAGTTAGCAAATATATAAACCCAACTCCCTAAAACTCCCAGAACTACAGTTCTGTATACGTTAGGCACTAGAAATGTTGTTAAAAATACATAAGCATTCTATAATGTGGACATTTACTATAAGCTAAATTGATTAAGGAATTAAGATGCCTCCAGCTGATGGATAAATAGAATAGTTTAGTAACTAATGAAATAATTACCATGGTGGATGATTCCATTTTCTAACAATGCTTGTCCTAAGTGAACACCTTCCTCAGGCCTGTGAATCTCTCCAATTTCCAACAGCCATGACACAAATTCACTGCAATAGAAATACACTAAAATGGTTAAATAGTCTTTTTTGTCCTCCCTCAGGAAGTCTATTTCTACCATGCTTTCATCAAGCAGCTTTGGAAGGAATCTCAAATATAAAGAAATATTTGCAGTGCATTTCAGCATGCATTTTTTCCACACATGTGAAGCCCAAAATTATTTAAATTTTACTCTATTCTAAAAAAAAAAAAATGCTATTCTGGAAAACCCATGTCCCTTTTCTAAACCACACATAATAACTATTCAACTCACTGAGACCTCTAATAAACACAAAGGGAAAATTTCAGAGTAGTTTTAACTATAAAGAGAATAAAAACAGATCCTAAAGAGGGCTAACAGGCAAAATAAATAGAACAATAACGACTTAATATAAGAGATAGACGGTCTGGAATGTGGCTTTCCAGGCACGGAAAACCAGTGTGTTTGAAAGTCCAAGAAGGCAAACCAAAAATATTGCATACCCTATATGGTAGGTGGAATTCCAAACATGTCCTCCTACTCCCTCCTCCCATCAAGAATCCCATCCCTTGGTTTTGTAATCAAATCCTAAGGTAGGTAGTGCTATGAATGGATTTTGTATATGTAAATAAAATCCCCAGTCAGTTGATCTTAAAACATGTAAATTATTCAAGAGGGCTTGACCCAGTCAGTTGAGCACTTTGAAGGAAAGAGCTTTCTCAGGTGGGTGGCATAAGAGTAAGTAAGAAAAATTAAAAGCACAAGAAAGATTCAGTGAGCCACTGTTGCCTTTGAAAATAGAGGGCCATGTAGCGAGGAATGCTGGCAGCTTCTGAGAGTGGTCCTAGCCGACAGCCAGCACACAAATAGGACTTACTCTTACAATCACTGAGGACTAAATTCTGAACCTGAATATGCTTGCAAGTGATTTATTCCTCAGAGCCTTAAGATAAGGGCCCAACCTCAGCGCAGCCCACATCTTGCTTTTGGCCTTTGAGACCCTAAGCAGGCAGCCCAGTATCATTCACCTTGATTTCCTTCTCACCTATAGAATTATGAGCTAATGACTGGGTGTTGTTTAAAGCCCTAGGTATGTGGTCATTTATTTTGCACCAATATAAAATTAATACACACCAAAAGTTTTATTATATTGTTTTCAAATTTTAAAGTCATTTATGGGGTGCACCTGGCTGGTTCAGTTGGTTAAGTTGGTTTCAGCTCAAGTCATGATCTCAGGGTCCTGGGATGGAGCCCTGCATGGGCCTTCTGCTCAGTGGGGAGTCTGCTTCTCCCTCTACTTCTGTCCCTCCTCCTACTTGTGCACTTACTCTCTCTCTCTTCTCAAATAAATAAATAAAATCTTTAAAAATAAACAAGCAAATAAATAAAGTTATTTAGTAAATCCATTCTTTAATTTAAACTGTCATCCAAAAGGAATACTCTGGAACAAAACAGTTCCATCAGAACTGTCTACCACATATATCTGCTGTGGCTGTGGAAGGCTAGGGAGGATGACAGCTCATATCTTTTACCAATTCGGGGTGGGGAGAGGAGCCCCAGATATCACATATAAATAGGATGTTGTTCGGTAACCCAGGAGAGCACCAGCTCAGTAGTGATGGTTTATATGGCCATGTGGTATCATAAGAAAACACTAAACACAGAAACGTTTTACAATAAAATATTTTATAATGCTTATGTTATAAAAATCTAACATTTGAAGTTTTACATAAAGTAATGGATACTGTTTAGAATGGTTTCAATTTTGCACAGAGGTCAGAGAAGCCAAGCTATAGAAAGTGTCAGGAGATTACTTCTCCATTTATTACAAAACTGAAAGCAACACATATGACTAAAGTCAAATAACTGAGGGTTGCAGAATTCTAAAAGTGGGTATCGAGTCTAACCAGTACATTTTCAGGCAGAAGAAGTTGTTAAAATGCTTTCAATCCTTCTATTAAATAGAAATCATCCAAAAGAAAGAAAATCTGAAAAGAAGTAAAACTTCAGGTTTCTTCCTTGATAGCACAAAAGTAATGAGTATCAACTCCAGGGGCACCTGGGTGGCTCAGTCGGTTAAGTGCCTGCCTTTGGCTCAGGTCATGATCTCAGGGTCCTGGGATCAAGCCCGCCGTTGGGCTCTGCACTCAGCACAGAGAATCTGCTTGTCCTTCTCCCTCTGCTCCTCCTCCACTATCTCTCTCTCTCTCAAATAAATACTTTTTTTAAAAAAAGTATATCAATTCCACAGTGCTGTCACAGGATTAGATGAGCTAATAAATGCCAGGAACTCAGCACAGTGCCTGGAACATTTTGAGCACTTATTAATATCAGTGGTTGACAAATGGATTGAGCTGGTTGGTATGTAGCTCAAGCATCATTCTCCGTTCTGAAATCTGAATACATCAAATTAAAATGAGAGAAAGAGCACATTCTAAGTATTGCTATAAATTAGGAGCATAGAGGAAGAAAAGAGAATGGTTACTAAAGGAAGTTAATGGGCGGCTTTATTGTGGGACCTACTGAAATCACAAGAAGATCCCATTAACACTCTGTGAAAGGATCGTGATCCTGTCAAAAGCAATCTCAAACTTGGGCTGTAACACAGAGCTAGTGTGTTGTTATGGAAAAAGCCACAGTGAACACAGCTAAGATTTACTGAGTCTTTCCTGTGTATCAGCACTATGGATGGTGAATGCTCACATACCGTCGTAACTAACTAGCGCTATGGCCATGTGAGATCATAGGGTAAAGAGTTAATAAAACCCCTGCTCTTTTAATTAAGAAAACGTGACCCTGAGTCAACTTTGTAGCTCTGTTTCCTTAGAACCTGATGCAGGCAGGGTGTTAGCCATGTTACCAGGAAGCATTGCTTATGGTCAAAATGAGTTCTGATGGCTAAATGGAATACTAATAAATGCCTGGTGAGAAGCTGAAGTGACTCTTAGAAGCAGGCATGTCCCTATGAGAACCCCGGAAGTTATGTCCATGGGGTTGTTATAAAAAATAGGGTCTTCTTTGCAACATTGGGTTTCTAAGCCAAGGTGGGCTTACATCTGCTCTTTCTCTTGCACAAGAGCCATCACCCAGGGCTTGATAGTGACACCAGCTTGCTGGCAGCTGTGTGGTCTGGTGTAAGGACCATGCCCACTAATGAAGAGACCCCATACTGCCCTGCAGGCCAGGGTTTCCTGGCTTACATTCTTCTAACAGGGTTGGGAGCTGGTGTGGCCTGTGGTTATTTTGTTGTGTCTGCGTAACGAATCAAAAAGACATTCTGGGAGGTATTACAAGTAAGCACTATAATCATCTTCATTTTTTAGAGAGGAAGAAGAAAGTTAAACTTCCCAAATCTCTTAACTAGCCAGAGGTAGGAGACAGTCTGTTTATGATGTGTGTTCCAAGTCCAGACTTGGAATTAGCACTCCAGACTACTTTTATAGAGTTGACATTGGCATTTAATAGCTATATGAAGGTGGGCATGGTAAACTCCCTGATCACTGGTTTCTGAATCTTTAAAAAATACAAAGCTTTTAACTTCTAAGTATATGCATCTGAGGATCAGAAATAACATATAGGGACAGCCGGCACAGGGCCTGGCTTAAGCAGTAGTACCTTTGGTCCCACAGGCTTCGCTCAGCAGGGACCCCCACGTCTAGTTGTCCTCAGAACCCAAAGGACACACAGTAAACCTATGCTAAAGCCCAGGCAACTTCCCTGCCTGTTGCTCTGTGCTGGGTCCCTTGCATGACCCTCTTTTTCAGACCCGTCGACACTCCTTCATGCTGAGCCCAGCTGCCAAAATGCTGAATTAATTGCGAGTTTAGACTGTGTCTTCTCCGTTCCCGAGTCTCCTCAAACTCTAGGCCTGTACTCACATCCCTGCTAGACTCTGAGCCCGCCTGCCTGCCAGCCCTGCATCTGTTTTGCCCTTAGAACACGGTACATCTGAAATTGCTGAAGTCATGTGTGGATGGATAGATGTCTTAAGTTTTCTATGATTTCTGGCTCTGAGTCCATTCCTTCATCCCACTATGGGCCAGGAAATGTTCACAGTTAAAGAAATATTCAAAAATGCCCAGAGGAATATTTTTTAAAGAAAAATCATTAAAGTAAACAAAAAAAAAAAAGAAAAGAAAAATCATTAAAGTAAACAAAAAAAAAAAAAAAAAGAAAGAAAGAAAAGAAAAATCATTAAAGAAAGGTCAACACACAACATGGTGAAAATATGAAAGAAATACATGTACCCAGACTCCCGACCTTACCTTCCAAGGAAGCATTTAGGGAACGTGGTCAATTTTCTTTTTCTGTCTTTGATCAGATTTCCCTGTTTGCACATCATCTTATAAAGTTTCTCACCCTGTTCGGAGATCATTACCCAGGTGTCTTGCTCCATTCCTAATTTTAAACCTATCCAAAATGAAACAAAGGACAGGTAACTGAAAAAGTTTCCCCACTCACTCATGTCTGCATTAAACAAACATCTATGGCACGTCTCCCATGTGCAGGCGTCTGCAGATATAGAGCTCTGTACCATAGGGCTCTGATCGCCAAGAAGCTCATGAGACACCAGGGAGATGGTCAGGACACGATCCCCAGGGCTGTCTAGTGCCTTTGTGCAAACTGTGCCCAAAGGTACATGGTTTGGCCAGTGGAGGAAGAACAGCTGCACCGCAGCTCCAGTCACCCATTCTGCAGAATTTGATCAGCACAACTGGAGAGGTGGCCCTCAAAACAGCCTTACAGGAGATAGTGTGACACAATAAAGGCATATTCAGGCAATCTTTTTTTTTTTTTTAAGATGGTATTTATTTATTCATGAGAGACACAGAGAGAGGAAGAGACAGAGGCAAAGGGAGAAACAGGCTCTCTGTGGGGATCCTGATGCAGGACTCAATCCTAGGACCCCGCGGTCATGCCCTGAGTCAAACGTGGAACCTCAACCAACCCTGAGCCACCGAGGCATCCCATATTCAGAGGATCTTACCTCCGAGAAACATTAAGAAAGGTTTCACAGAAGACCAATGTTTAAATGCAGAGGAATGAAGAGACTTCAGAGAGAGAGGACATGTCACCAGAGCTACCTGAGGTTCTGAAGCAGCACAGGGCACTGAGCTCCAGGCTGGAGGGGAGAGGACAGGGGGCATGCTGCTGGGTTAGGCAGGGGCCTTGCGCAACTGCAGATTCCACGTTCTTCATGCCTGAGGTATCAGGGAAACACGCAAGGGTTTCTACCAGAGGGACAGGAAAAGCAGGGCAGGATAGGAAAGAAAGTTTTGTTGCTTTGGAAACAAAGCTCAGATGACAGTGTAGGAATAAACTGAAGGTGGAGGGTTTAAAAAGAGAGCCATCATTAGGAGGAGACCTCAAAAACTTGGGTAACGTCAAGCCCCTGCAGACAACAGTAGGGGCCCCAGGGCCAAGAGAATGAAGCTGAGAAATCTCCAGGAAGTGGTATTGATAGGATACAGCAAAAGGTTAAATGTAGGCATCATGGAGAAAAGAGAGATCGGGATGCCTGCCAAGCTTTTAAGGAAAGCCAAACTGGGGAGTAGGGGGAAGAGGCGTATTTGGGAAAGGGTTTCAGGTAAGGAGGAGGCCAGGACTGTGCAGGTTGACTCTGGATGTTCAGGTGGAGGCTAAGAGTCAGCGGAACAAATGCATACGAAGCTCAAGAGAGAGGACAAGGCAGGACATAAAGATGGAGAAAGTGGCAATGCAGACCCGGACATGAATCTGGTGGGAATAGGTAACCCAGGCAAGGATCTTTCTTAGAGGGGACCAGTATCAAAGCTGAAAGCCTTTGTGGCTGAAAGCCACAATCAGCCAATGGGACTGATGAACCGTTGCAGAAGAAATACTTGGAATTATTTTTAGTCTTCTAGCTACAAAATTTCTTTTTTTTTTTTTAATTTTTTTTATTTATTATTTATGATAGTCACAGAGAGAGAGAGGCAGAGACACAGGCAGAGGGAGAAGCAGGCTCCATGCACCGGGAGCCCGACGTGGGATTCGATCCTGGATCTCCAGGATCGTGCCCTGGGCCAAAGGCAGGCGCCAAACCACTGCGCCACCCAGGGATCCCTAGCTACAAAATTTCTTACTAAAATTTTTATTTACAATGGAAGAGCAATTACCATGTCAGTAATAGAGAACAAACCATTAACAGAACCTGTTAACATAAATTTCTAGAATGTGCTTTCTTTCTCCCTCCTTCCCTCCTTCCTTTCTCTCCTTCCTCCCTTCCTTTTCACTTTAGGTTTATCTATATGCATACCCATTCTGAAAAACCAAATAAATAAAGGTTCAACTTGATGAAACATTTATTTTACCTTTAAATGATTTTCTACACTATTTGAATTGATTGCTAGATTCAACAAAACTTAAAGAATCAGCTATGTATTCATAATCTTTGTTTTAAGTTTTTCGAACTGGCTCTCCATCCAAGATCAACCAAAGGAGTTAAGTGTTTGAAAATGCTTTGGAAATTCTCAAACAACTGTGTACTATGAATATTTTAATAGAAGTAGGAGCTTTGTATGTTCTTCAAGGGAAAATTTTTGAAGATGGAAGAAAGAGTCCTTTGTGTTCTGAAATTTCATCAGCAATGAGATATTTTACTCCTAAATCTCTGGGGAAAAGGAATAAATACTATCTTGTTTCTTATCAATTATTTGGTAAAGAAATTAGTAGTAACACAAGCATTTGCATTTCCTAGCTGAGTTTCAGAAATGTGCTTAATTGCAGATAAAACTCACACAACTGGGCAGCCTCGGTTGCTCAGCGGTTTAGCACCACCTTCAGCCCAAGGTGTGATCCTGGAGACCCAGGATCGAGTCCCACATCAGGCTCCCTGCATGAAGCCTGCTTCTCCCTCTCTCTGTGTCTCTGCCTCTCTCTTTCTCTCTCTGTGTGTCTCTCGTGAATAAACAAATAAAATCTTTTAAAAAATAAAAATAAACCTCACACAACTGAACATTGCCAGATCAAATACCTTTTTGCAAATCTTGCTAAAAATATGAAGCAGTTTTGAACCAGGACTCCTCATATGAACAAACTCCTTATTGGCATTATAATAATTTTTAAAAATTAATGTATATCTAAAGTGCCTTATTCTATAATTAGGATACTAACATATTTGGTCTAGAAATTTTCAGTGTACTTTTAAATATATAACTGTTGAAGTCCCTACAGTACTGCTGTACTATTGAAGTTTGTCTCTTATGGGAAAACTCCATGATGATGCTTTAGAAATGGCAAGAATGAGGTGCAATGATAATTGAACAAATTTTAAAGCAAATGAAAATATTTGCTGTAGACTGAACGTTTGCATATCTCCCAAATTCATATGTTGAAACCTAACACCCAATATGATGGTACTAGAAGGTAAGGCATTTGGGAGGTGATTAGGTCATGAGGGTGGAATCCTCAGGAATGGGCTAAGTGGCCTTATAAATGAAACACCAAAGAGATCTCTTGTCCCTCTACTATGTGAGGACACAGAAAATGGCCATCTATGAACTGGAAAATTGCTCTCACTAGACACTGAATCTTAGGCCGTTAGCCTCCAGAACTGAGCTATAAACTTCTGTTGCTTATAAACCATCCAGTCTATGGTATTTTGTTATAGCAGCCTCAACAGATAGGATACTATTTAAAAGACACTGCTGGCCACAATGCATTATTTTACTAACTAAACAAGGTTTTTCTTTTCTTTTGATAATAATATTAGAAGTATTCAAAATACTGCTTTAGCATGGGTCTTATACCACATGGGAAATCCAAGTGAATCTGAGTGCTTTTTTACTTTCTTATAATTTCTGCCCATTATCTGCCCTCTTACTAAGTTAGAATCTTCATAAAGTATAATAGCACCCAATTCACACACCTACCTTTTCGCCGTTCTCTTTCTTTCAAAATAGCTTCAAACCACTCATGCTTCTCTTCAGGTGTTTTTGCCATACACACAAACCATTTATTTTTCGCTGTGTTATGTATTTTCCATCCATTGACAACAATGTGTCCACTGCTATGGAAGTCAGCTGGAAATTAATGGGTAAAGGTGAACAACAAAAATAATATGTAATATTATATCAATACAATCATTTAATTCGTAACAGTTCCAAGATCACGGAATTCTTTAAAGTATCTTTATACTTGTTAATGAAGAATATAAAAACAAAAAATTAAGTATTTATACATTAAATGCAGTCAGTTCTCAGGAACAGAACATTTCTAAATCATAACATTAATCTATTACATGAAACTGAACATCTGAACTTATTAACATTCCTTTCCTCTATGTCCAGAAATATTGTTAAAGTTCCTAAAGCAATAAAAGAACTTTTAAAAGGATTTTCATCTCAATAATCAGATATCTAAGGTGTCAGGTTCATTTTGTCTTTTTAATATTCCTTTGAAATATTATTCTAGGTTTCACAAAAGCAAACTATACTGCCACAGAACAATTCTCAGTGTTTAATGAACCACACAATAAAAATCAGAACAAATGAATGGAACATACCAAGACTGCATATACCTAATCTTCAATAAATGGAAAGGTACAAAATGCCAATCCATTATCATTGCTCATGATTGAAAAATATGCACTCTTTAAAGCCACATCATTCCATATAAGTGGCATGAATAGAAACAAAAAGGTGTTTTTTGTCACATTGTCTTTTTCTAGGTCTCACCATAATTTTGGCCGCACTGTCATGCTAGATTTGAAAATGTCAACAGGAAACTCTCTATGGCAGTTTTCTGCCTAATAGCAGGTAGACAATAGTGATGTTATTTGTATCCAGCTTTTACTGGTATGACAGTCTGCAAAGCAAAGATTCCAAATGAATCCAAAATGAAAAGACCTATGACAAAGGCCTGAATCAGCGCCTGCACCAATTTAAAGTAACACTTTTCATTCATCCCCCAGAGAGTCACTAAACAGTAATAGTAGACAGGAGGTCAGCCACAAAATGTTAAAGGTAGTTTAGAGAAATGACTTTGTGGCACCACACCTGCTTTTTGTTTCTTTGTTGTTTCTCAAATGGCCTATCTTATTTTGTGAGTTCTGAGTAGAGGCAGACAGGATTGATATTCATTGTCCTAAAATCTTGTCCCCATAGTCCTTTAAGCTCCAAAATCACCACACAGTATCTGTATTCAGATTAACTATTCCAAAGATGCATTTTCAAATGATCCTGCATAGTTGAGGGTATTTAAAAATTCCAAGTTATATTTGAGCCAGGACAGACTTATATATTAGTCTATATATATGTGTGTGTGTGTGTGTGTGTGTGTATGCCATTATCCCGATATAATAACAAGAACAATTTCTGATAAAATCGAAACTAGCAGAAGATTTCCCCCATCAGGAAATTACAGTCTGTTTTTAAAAAGGAATTTTTATACTTTCCTTCTTACATTTACTTATTTAATTCCTGCCCATATCCAATACAAAGTAGCAGAACCTAGTAATACATGTCAGATAGGTAGCAATGGCATTAGTAAGAAAGTAAAAATTATTAGTTAATAGTTATACCAGAATGCCTTGTTACTACCTATAAAACTCACCAACTAAGACATTATGATAAACTGGTGGGAAAAAAAAGATTGAATTGTACGTGTCCACACACCCTCCTCCCCAAATGTATCACCTTATAGGGCCAGTATCACAAACAAGCATAGGCTTTTCAGACTCTCCCCTCTTCCACAATTAGACTGAGATTAGCTAAGTGAACCCAGAACTGTGGCTTAAAAGAGCCCACCTTCCCACTAGTCATTACCCTTTTACCATCCAGGTAAAGAAAATCACAAGAGCCACATGCAACCTGCAGGAATAAAATACTGAACTTACTTTAAAATGAAGGTAATGTATTCTTCCCAGAGAACACCAACGAACACAAGTCTATGTGCTAGGGTGATGCTCCTGGCCCTGCACTCCATATGCCCTGGGTCAGCCAGCCCTGTAACCTGGGTCTTCCTTTCTTCTCTCCCTGGATTATTTGAGCTTGGCCCTGATTTCTCCACACTCTGCTGACTCTTCTTTCAACATTTGTCATCAGGCCATTCCTTACTTCAGCTGCCTTTGGTAGCTCACCACTGAATCAAGTGAAAGTATGGAAGCTTGCTTTAGAGGTTCTCCTTAAACTGTCCCCACATGATCTAACAATACCATTTTCCACTGTGTTCCAGTATGGCCCTGCCACTCTTTGCTGCCTTCCTCCTAGTCCTGTGAATACTTATCTGTTCTCCAGGCTGATGCTCTCATCAAGCCACCCAGCTTGGCTCTCTGCCTCAGCAACTCTTTCTTCTCTTTAAAGTGTACCACCATCTTTCATGAAGACTTGCCTAACCATGACAACCTGTGCATTCAAACATCCCCTGGAAAATGTATGATTAAACTCAGAACCAGACAAATCAGCTTGCCTATGGCTATTGCTTCATGCACAGAAAGCAAGATCGTTAAGTGACTTTAAAATCTGCTATGTCAAATAATAGGTTAATTGACATAACCTTCAATATAATATTTTGAAGGAACAAGTTTATGTCATCTAATAATTTTAAATGAAAGGATAATGTTCCTTTTTAAAGTTTATGTGCTGGCCACTTTCAATCGCTAATTTAAAAAATCATAAATAATTTTAAACAGAGATACAAATATATGAGCATATATACATGTGTATATACATACAAGAGGTCTCAAAGTATAGTATAAACATCACATATCAGTTACTAAATTATCAATGTTCTGCAAAAGAAGCAATAGATTCTCATTTATTTTAAAATGAGAATTAGTGATATATAAATGGCTTCATAGCTTCAATCATAGCACAATTTTTAATAACTTCATTCTAAAAAATAAATTTGAACTAAACTTATTTATAAAAAACAGCCACATAATGATCATGGAAAAGCCCAACAGTGCTTTTGCTTAGTAGAAATTTTAAAATATTTTTTAATGAAAGAATTTTATTAGTGGCAAATGCAGAAATTTGCAAGTTTCAATGGACCACAAGTATAATTCTATAGGATGTGTTAAAAAGGAATAAAATTAAAATTGTCATTCATTAAGTGTAGCATATCCAAATTCAACTGTCTCTAGGCACTGATGTTTTTTCTAAAAAGAAAAATCCAAAGGGCAGCCCTGAACAACTCACTAATTACTTTGAAACTATGCAGTTTGCAGATTCCTCACTCTTAATTCAGCATAGTTTTACATAATGAGATGAGGTTTTTCTAAAACTAATACTACTATAACTCTCAGTGGAAATGCTGGTATCCTTTCAATAGTGTGAGTTTTAATAAGATGGAAGCTAGCCAACTACTCTATACTCAGGCTAGGAAACAGAAGGAACTGACAGAAAATATTATTCAAAACATCAAGAAACTGATGTCTAAACAATGTGTTTAGCCCTTATTCTGGTGATCAACAGTGTGAATGAATAAATTTCTAAGAGAAATTTTTTAAATTGCAACTTACTCACATTATGAATATTTAATGTTGAAAAAATTACTTTATGGAATAAATCTTTGATTTCATTGAACAATAGAAGAAAATTTTCTGGCATCCAAATAGCAGAGGACATTATTTAAGGCAAAAAAAATTTTTTAAAAAAAGAGGCTCTGATTTTTCCTTTTAAAAGTAAAACTAGCTCCCTTGACTCTTTTTTAATTCCCAAAATCACTTGGGAAATGTTAAGTGTATTAGGAAGGAACTAATATATGCTTGATAGTCTTCTCAACATTGTAAACTTATGCTACTCATTAATTAAGAATGTATTCAATGCAGGTTATACAACAATACTGTAGTTGTTAAGGTAACTATGGCTTATCTATTTTATTGACTATTAAGTAACAATAAATACTATGTTATGTGGTGATAACACATGAAGATAAAGATGACTAAAATTCAGATGATTTTATTTAATTGAAAAAAAAGGATACAAAATTATAATTATCAGTGTTTAAGCGTTTTTAAAACTCTATGCATAAGAAGAAAACTGGAGGAAATATTTTTAAATTCCCATTTATTTCCCTTTAGATGGTGAAATTATCCAATATTTTCAACTTATTTCTCTGTTATTTCCAAATTTTCTTGAGAAAGCAAAATTTAATTTTAAAAAAACAATGTGCTCAGTATCTTTAAATGGTTTCAAATATTTATATTGAAAATGACAACTGAAATCTTTCTTCAAAAATATCTATTCATTTTAAAGAACACCTAAAAGAATGAAAATTTTCCATCTTACTCAATTCAAATTTGATCACTGTATTGCAATCTGCGGTTTGCCCAACATTGAACTACAGATCACATTTCTGAAAGGTCACCATTTTGCTCTCTGTCCAACTACACAAATAAACTAGTTCTTAAGAGAGAATACAAATGATCTGTTGCTACTTTTTGAATGAATTTCCAAGCATATACTATGAAAATTACCAAGAAAATGAACTGCAGAAAGTTCAACAGCTTTCCTACTTAGGTCTTAAGCTGGATACTTTTTAATGCATAATGTTCCAACTAATATCTCAGAAAGAATCTTCAAAGAAAAATTAAATTAGAATTCACTAAAATGACAGTTGGATCTAGAGAATGACGGAATGGAAATCTGGCCATAAACTCAATGGTTACCATCTCCTTGCACATAAGAAGTAATAGACAACATGGGTATATTAAAATAAACACAAATTTTTACACTTCTGCATGTCATATCATCATTGCATTATTTTTTTGGATTCTGAGATATAACTGATGTAATCCAAATCACTAAACATTTTAAGTAAAAGTATAATCAGGTTTATTTTTCAAAAGATTTATATGGTAAAAAAAAATGATTTAGATGATTACACATTGACTAAAAGCTCAGTCTCATTCCAAATACCATTATTTCTTCTGCAAGTCTTGAGCTAAACCAATGTGATCAGTTGTCTGATGGAGTCTCATACTTAGAAAAGCATTTTACTTATACCTAGAGCATACAAAAATACCTAGCATTTCTATAACATATTCAAATAGCTGGGGGAACTCTTAATTTTTCATCAAAAGTTCTAAGCATGCTTAAAATATATATCTTGGTTAATTAATTTGTATTATTTATACCACAATATGGCATAGTTGTTGTTTGTTTTTGATTTTGGCAATGAGCAGATTAGACTGACAGCATTTGCCATCCCTCAAGGGACTCATCCAGGGTCCAAGTGTAGGAAAGATTTTGTCTATGGGCATCGATCAGCTCTGCTGAGACCTATCAGCATCAGAACACCTATTCTGGGGGACCCCTGGGTGGTTCAGCGGCTTAGCGCCTGCCTTCAGCCCAGGGCGTGATCCTGGAGTCCTAGGATCGAGTCCCACGTCAGGCTCCCTGCATAGAACCTGCTTCTCTCTCTGCCTGTGTCTCTGCCTCTCTCTCCCTCTCTCTCTCTCTCTCATGAATAAATAAATAAAATCTTAAAAAAAAAGAACACCTATTCATAGAGTATAAAGTAAGAACATTTAAAACCTGAGCTCATCAAAAAAGAAATGGAGATTCTGTGATGGAAATAACCAAGAGGGACACCTGGGTGGCTCAGCAGTTGAGCATCTGCCTTCAGCTCAGGGCATGATCCTGGAGACCCAGGATCGAGTCCCACATCAGGCTCCCTGCATGGAGCCTGCATGTACCTCTGCCTGTGTCTCTGCCTCTCTCTGTGTGTCTTTCATGAATAAATAAATAAAATCTTTTTTTAAAAAAAAAGGAAATAACCAAGAAAACAAAAAAGGAGAAGGTTGGCATAGCACCCAGATCCTTTCTTAGAAGAAACAAACAACCAAAGTTAATCTCTATATTCTGATGCATCATCTCTCCACTGTTCTCTAGATGGTCCTTTTGACTTAAAACCCATCTGGGGCCTCTGCTTCATATTTCTCAAGTCATGCCAGGGGGAAAAAGGAAACCTCACTCCAACCCCAGCTTCGTATGAAACAGCTGGACAAGTTAGTTCTTCAATGAGGCCTCATTTCCATCAGTGGAAATGTTGATCTTCAAGATCCTATTCATCTTCAGAAATTCTAATTTTGAATTTCCAAGTCCTGGCTGAGGATATAGACTTCTCCTAAAGACATAGTAGACATGCTTATTAGAAAAGTAAATTTTCTTTGCAGGAAATGAAGGGAAGGTATCCAGCTGCAGCCTAAAATTTCTTTAAGTGACCTTATAGCAAGTATTTGCAGCCAAATTCCAGCAGTATGCTGCATGTGTATATTTAAGGAAGAAATAAGGCCTTCACCGAATACTACAAAGTGTAATTAAATTCTTCATCATATTTCGACGAATCCCGAACCCTGGAAGTTTGTGCCAACAGGTGCCATCAGACAACTTATAACTAAATATTCTGCAATGTCCTGCCTTCTACACTAATTCATATCTACCAGGGTCTGAGGCCTTGTTTCCATAACATCCCTATCTCCCAGGTACTGAGGTTCTGAAGGCTACAATCACTAAAGCACTAAAAGAACATTTTCATGGGACTGAATCCAAAGTCCATTTGCATGAAAGCTCCATCACTCCACACAGGCTCTCACTCTCCTACATCTGACACAGATATGCTGAAGATAGTATCCTACACCCATGTCTCCAAAGGCCCTGGGCTCTTAGATTTCTTTATCCAGTGTCCCAGTTTCCCACAGCATAGGAAGCATGATGAAATTCATCAAAATTTACCAAAATTCACTTAGATTACCAGTGCAGATGGTACAAATGGGGACAACCACACCATCTGGGGCAGGGGGAAGGAAGTGAGACACAGGAGCTGTGTGTCCATGAAAAGGCATAAAAAGGGAAAAGAAAAAAAAAAAGAGAGAGACTAAAGCAATAGGGGACAGGTGGTTCCACCAGGGGGAGATAGGGCCAAGAAGAAACAGAGGGGAGGTTTGAGTATGCCTTCATCTGCCTCACTTCCACCCACCTCAAGTATAAACATGGCTTTGGATATTCTCTTGAGCAATCAGGTTACTGAAGCAAGACAGCTGTTCACATTTAGACAGACAACATTCCTAAATGTCACTAGTCTCCTCTCAAAGCATTAAGATGAATTAATGCTACATTATAAAAAATATTGTGCACATCCTGCCATGTAAAGATAGCCTACTAGGTCCCACATGATAGGATGTGAGTACATGCATCTGTATTATAGCCTGCAGCACAGAAAGGGATTTTCAGCTGTGCCAGCTGTCACACAGCTCCACGCCTCCATCCCCCCTCAACCTGTGAGGAACCTCACCACAAGAAAACTTGGCTCCCAAGAGAGTACACCCGAATTTTGCTCATTGCACATCTTTGCTCCTTACCTGCAGCACTCATGCTTCACTATTTTTTAGGATGCTAACAATGGGTCAGAGAAATGGCACACAGGTGAGCATCGGAAAATTCTTATTCCTGCAGATGATAACCATTCTTCTCCTCTCTGGAGTAAGAGATGGCAACAAAGGTATGTGGTAGGGGGGAGCTGATCTGTGCCCCAACCCAGATTTAAATTCTCTATACATTTCTCTCTAGACATTTCTCTATATGGGAATTAAAGTCATTTACCAATAATTAATATATTTTATTTCATCTTGTCTTTTCTCCTAGAAGCATATCTTTGAAATTTTAATTAAAGTCATTGGGGAAAAATGTGATCCAATTTACTAGCCATTCATATTATAGATTAGTTTATCATCATATTATGTAATCTGATCTATGTATTTTTTCGAATAGAAAACAACTTATTTAACCTCATTGTATTTAATATTTGCGACTAATTGTGATTTGATAAATTGACTTGTCAAAGTCTGTATCTTCAAATCTACATAGCAAAAATGCATATATAAAATATGTAAAGTACCTAAAGTACTTTAAGCGAACACTTAAAATACAGAAACCACCCTTCCTCTAAGCAAATCGATACCACCTTTATATGCATACTGGCTGTATAGCTAAAACAAATCTAGTTGTCTATATTCTACAGTTAATATATTATATGAAAAAAATCACATATATACGTATAAAACATAGTATTGCTTGAAGAAAATAAGCTCATTCCCTATTTTCTGCAGTCATGCTGGTGATACCAGGAACTGTGATTGTGTACGTCACTCCTGTTCAACTATTTCTTTGTATTTCTGTGTTGAATACTAGTGTGTTTCAATCAAATACAATTTTCTACTTTGCCCAAAGTCCCCCTCTCCCTTACCTCACCTTTCTCCTCCAACTGCTCTATCTAACCAAGTATTTCTAAGCTCTAATTCACTGCAAATGATTATTCAGGTGAGAAGTCTGCCTTAGGAGGGAATTTACTAATGGTGTTTCATTTTTAAAGTACTAATTATCTACCTGTGCCATCATCCACATTCTCCACTTCCATCACCTCTGTATTGATCCGGCCACGAAAAAGGTACCGATGTCCATCTGTAGATGCCTTGCTATTCTTCAAACGTCTTGTAATGGAATGAAAGCACAAAAACTTTGTTACTAAACTTAATAAAAATGTATTAAAGCAATATGATTTAAGCTATTCTTTGGAAAAATAAAACACACCAATGCAATCAATGATATCAAATATGAGGCTCCTGGTGTTTACTTATGTCCTCCCATTCAAAACAGCACTGGTTGCTTTAGAAAATGAGACTTATGTACCAGCTTTTTAAAATTAATGTAAGCGGGTACCTGAGTCGCTCACTTAAGCATCTGCCTTCAGCTCAGGTCATGATCCCAGGGTCCTGGGATCGAGCCCTGCATCAGGTTCCTTCCTCAGTGGGGAGTCAGCTTCTCTCTTTGCCTCTCCACCCTGCTGTATTTTTCTCTCTCAAATAAATAAATAAAATATTTTAAAAAATAATAAAACAAATGGAAGCTTTGGACTAAGAACAATATACAGTTGTTCTTACTGTGGATAAATATGTGCTTTTGCTCAGTTTAGAACATCAAAGGTACCAAATCAAAGTCTGACACAAGCTAAAAGTTATTTTAAAATTTCATTTGATTTCTTTCACTTTCATTTCTCATTTTTCAGTAACGAGCTGGTAATTTCCATTTTTTCAAGCTCCCATAAAATTCAGTTAGTACTTATGATTCCTCTGCAAAGAAACTGTGCTAGAAATTCTTAAGTTGCGTGTTATCCAGCTGAAAATAGTTTTCCTATATCGTTTCTATGATATGAGAACTATATACTTCTTGAATAAGTCTCTTAATACACAGGACACCTTGGTGGCTCAGTGGTTGAGAGTCTGCCTTCGGCTCAGGGCATGATCCTGGGATCCAGGGACAAGTCCCACATCGGGCTCCTTGTGGGAAGCCTGTTTCTCCCTCTGCCTGCCCCCCCCCTGTCTCTCATGAATAAATAAAAATTTTTTACGTGTCTTAAAAACACTTATAATCCTTCATCAGGGTCTTATTTATTTTTTAAATTGTTTAAAATAATCCAAAACTTTGGTGTTTCACACACAAAAATCAGTGTGGGGGAGGAGAAAGTGATACAAGAATCACTGAATCCATGTATGGCAGGGAGATAGTAATTGCTGTAAATGAGAATAAAGAGGGAAAGCTAATGAGTTGAAAAGAGTCATGGCATGGATTTCAGATGCGCTAGGATTCCTGAAGGAAGAGGAGGAAATGGCTGGGAAGCAGCACTGGGAAACACGGAAGACACACTACCTCTCCTACAGAGCCAGAGGCATGTGGCTTAGCAACAACAAAAAAAATTCTTTCCTCCAGAAGGTTCCTGGGGAGGTAGTGTTATTGAATGACAGGCACATTTCAGTCATGTTTGACAAGAAGATAAAGAGAACAATCAGAGAATAGGCTAAAGAGCATGTGAAATTGAGGAGATCCTGAGTTCCCAGGAGCACAGAGGAAAAATTTGAGCCTATGAGACTGATACATTATTTTTTTTAAAAATTTTGGGGGATTAATAAGTAATTTCTGAAATATTACTTGTTTATCACCTTACCTGTGTTTCCTTTTGCAGTACACCAGAAGATTATCAAAAAGGAAAAACACACGTTCTTGAATATTTCCAGAAGAAATTTTCAATAAGACGCCACACATGAGCATTTCAGTGCAAGTGTCGGTAATGTTGGATCCCTAAGTCAGAAAAAATGGAGATAATCTCTGATTACTTAACAGAAACATTTGTGTGCAATTCTTGTTCTCCTTAAAGTCTGTTTGTTTTTATTTTAAGATACAATATATGGACAGGATGCAAGTTCAGACACCATAAATATTTATGCACTAGATGGAGGTCTCCTTCCCTCCTAGACTCCTCCTGGTGAGTCTCAGCAGATACAACTGTGGTTAAGAGATTCTGGGTCTGCTTTTAGCTCTCTTACACATGTATGGATATATACGTATATAAAGATGGTGATACATATTACCTATGTTCTTTTAAAAAGAGATGATTTCAAACTGTTGTATAACATCCATGTCCCTAATACACCTTTCCTCCTCCTCTCTTTCCCTGGAATGGGAAAAGAACTCCATGGACACGTCACAAAGTACATGAAATTCTCTAAATTTTTGGCAGGCCTCAATTTATATATCCACTCCTAGGAGGGAAAGAAGAAGAAGAAGAAGAAAGAAGAAGGAAGAAGAAGGAAGAAGAAGAAGAAGGAAGAAGAAGGAAGAAGAAGAAGAAGAAGAAGAAGAAGAAGAAGAAGAAGAAGAAGAAGAAGAAGAAGAAGAAGAAGAAGAAGAAGGAGAAGAAGAGATTAATGGGGAAAAAAAATAAAGAGAGCAACCTTCCCTGGAGCCTTTGGAGTAGTTAAAAGTTAGCATAGGCACACTCATTCATTAAATAAGCTTTCAACGGGTGTTCACTACAGTCATAGGATTAGGGGCAAAACTAAGTCTTAACACAAGCACTACCCACTGAGAGGAGCCACAAGGTGGAAGGAGCCTGGTGAGCTAAAGATGGAGGAAAGCTATGCATTAAAGCAGAGTACAGGCATCCAATCGTTGTGTGAGCTGATCAAAAACATCTATTTTGAGCTCTTAAAATGTGGTAGTCTATTTGTTTCTACAACCTAAACTATCATAACTAATGCATTAAGTTGGACAAAAAAAAAAGTTTTCAGTAGATAGCCATTTTAAGCATGCTCTGCAAGAATATTTCTATTTTCAATATGTCTGGTTTCTTTAAATCCAGGAATAAATTTCTGATTTTTTAAAAACTTATTTTATTTTTATTTTTGATATTTAAAACTCAGAACATTAATTTTAAATTGTGTATTTCCACAGTAATCATTGACATAGTTTTTCTGATTGCTTATGAAATTTTATTTATTATTTTTTTAAGATTTTATTCATTCATGAGAGACACAGAGAGAGATAGAGGCAGAGACACCGGCAGAGGGAGAGGCAGGCTCCAGGCAGGGAGCCCGATGTGGGACTCGATCCCAGGACTCCAGGATCACGCCCTGGGCGGAAGGCAGGTGCTAAACTGCTGAGCCACCTAGGGATCCCTGCTTATGAAAAAAATTTTTTTAAAGATTTTATTTATTTATTCATGAGAGACACAGAGAGAGGCAGAGGGAGAAGCAGGCTCCTCACAGGGAGCCTGATGTGGGACTCGATCTCTGAACCGGGGATCACGCCCTGAGCCAAAGGCAGACGCTCAACCGCTGAGCCACCCAGGCGTCCCCTGCTTATGAAAATTTAAATCACAGTGACAAGTCATATGTATCAACATGAAACTTCCCAAGTGGGAAGTTGAGAGAATGTGATCCTGTTAAGTATCTATATTACAAACACATTTTATTTTATTTTTTGTTTTTATGTTTCACTTAAGTATTTTGTTTTATTAAGTTTTTTATTTTAATTCCAGGGTAGTTAACATACAGTGTTAAACTAGTTGGAGGTGTACAATATAGTGATTCAGCAATTCCAGGCATATCTCAGTGCTCATCATGATAAGAGTACTCTTAATCCCCTTCACCTCTTTCACCCAACCCCTAACCAATCTCCCCTCTGGTGACCATCTGTTACAAAACATTGTAGATTTAAGATATTTCCCTTTCTCTTTTCCTTTTATCATAAAAATGGACATATAACTGGAGATCTATCAAAAATATACACAATTTCATATCCCTCATCATGTGATAATTAAGTAAAAACTGTCATCAAATATGAATATAAAGTCCAATTTCAGTGGCAATGATTTTTTTATTTAAATACTATTCCTACCCAAGAAAAAAAATTAACACAGAATACTTTTAAAAATGTAAACAAGGAGGGATGCCTGGGTGGCTCAGCAGTTGACCGTCTAACTTTGGATCAGGGTGTGATCCTGGAGTCCAGGGATCGAGTTCCACATCAGGCTTCCTGCATGGAGCCTGCTTTTCCCTCTGCCTATGTCTACCTCTCTTTCTCTGTGTCTCTCAGAAATAAATAAATAAATAAACAAACAAACAAATAAATAAAATCTTTAAAAAATGTAAACAAGGAAACATCACATTGATTCTTGCACAGGGACCTATACAATGTTATAGAAGTGGCTTTATTGATAACAATTTTATGAAAGGTATAAAATACTTCATATTAGACTATTTCTTTTTTTTTTTAATTTTTATTTATTTATGATAGTCACACAGAGAGAGAGAGAGGCAGAGACACAGGCAGAGGGAGAAGCAGGCTCCATGCACAGGGAGCCCGACATGGGATTCGATCCCAGGTCTCCAGGATCGCGCCCTGGGCCAAAGGCAGGAGCTAAACCGCTGCGCCACCCAGGGATCCCATATTAGACTATTTCTTACAGTAGCCCCAAAAAGCCAAGCAAGGAGGCTAACTTGTTATTTTATTAAAGGGTAACTGCAGATGTTATATTAATTTGCATATTAACCAGTCTTCCAATAAAGTTTCCAATATTAATATAGGTATTAGTAGATGCATTCCTACTTTATAAAAATGTATTTTTTAAAGATTTTATTTATTTGAGAGAGAGAGAGAAAGAGAGAGAGAGAGAGAGCATGAGTTGGGGGGAGCAGCAGAGGGAGAGGTAGAAACAGACTTCCCACTGAGCAGGGAGGCAGACTCGGGGCTCGATCCCAGGACTCTGAGATCATGACCTGAGCCGAAGGAAGCTTAACCAACCTAGCCACCCAGGTGCCCCCTGATTTGACAGAAATCTTAACCATATTTTCTGACCTGGTTGTGATTATAATCTTTATTAGTAAATATAAGAAGAACTTAAGGTAAATTTGAGCTAAGCATGGAGGCCATTTATTCCATCCTCTTACACAGTCTCACAGGATACACTGTCCAAGCTCTGAAGAACTCATGGGAACTATTGTGTAAACTAAAAAGTGGATATATTATTCCTGATGATAAAAATAACTGACAACCACACCAAACGTTGCCATAAGTAAGGCCAACACAATCTCCCTTTGTAAACTTAACCTGTTTGGAAAGCTGTACCATAATCAGAAAGAATCCTGACAGAAGTAAAAACAAAACAACAACAAAAACAACAACAAAAAACACTCAACCAGACAGTAACAGAGGAAGAGGACATGATTTCTGACCCTCACTGCTAGTTTCACCACTGCCGCTACCCCTGCCCCCTTGCCCCACTCTCGTCTTCCCATGATCTGCCTGCGGGTTATTGGGACTGCTCTTCCCCATCAAGCTCTTATTTGTTCACATCTTTTGTCTTGTCAGTGCCACAAAGACTTTCTGCTGAGGACAAGCTCCCCAGCTGAGAAAAACCATCTTCCGTCCTGTGAATGGAGTGAACAGACTAGCCAGGCCATGCTAGCTAATGCACCAAATATTCTCATAGGTTTGGTGTTTGAGAGATTGAGCACTGCCCGTCAGCAGCTGAACCTTTGATTTATAATAAAAAGGCAAATTTTATAGAAGGGCACTCGTTTAGACCGTAGCATTAGACAAGTCAGAGGCATACCCGGAGTGCTAGAGGAGGGTCTTTGACAGAACATATAGACAGGGCTAGAGTTGCTTGTTTATGTACCAAGAAGGGAGAGACAGAGAGAGAGAGAGAGAGAGAGAGGATGGGTGGGAGGGCAGGAAAGAGGACCAGAGGGCAGAAAGGATGCTCTTGGTAAATTAGAATTAGAGTAGTTTGTAAGCAATGAGCTAACACAATCTGCCACTTGGACAGAATCATCCATAGTCTGTCTCTCAGTGTGTCTCTCTCTCCTTGCTCTCTCTTTTCTCTGCTTCCAGTACTAACTACACTTCCAAATGACTCCTCAGATCTGTGGCTATGTTCATGCCTTCTAGCCAATGTAGAAAAGGATATTAGTATTAAATTTATACAAAGAATTAACAGACAATATATGTAAAACTCCCAGCACAATGCCCAGTACAGAAAAGGACTCCATAAGGGCTACTACAATTATCATCGCTAGCTCTTTTAAAGGTGATGACATCAAGCCCAACCATTTTGCTATGCTTCGAAGTGTATCTTCCAATACAATCATAATGTCATTCATATTACATTTTACTAAATCCTACTGAGATATGTCTATCATTGAGGTGAGTTGTCTTTAACAGCAAGATTTAAGAATTAGTACAGTATCTACCTTTACCATCTTTTACCATAGTAATCTACTATCATCACATGAAATCTCTTCAGTAATAATTAAATAATTCCCAGAGAATTGCTTATGTACTTAAAGGAATCTCTGTCAAACATATACATTTGTCTAAAAAACTTCATTCTAAAAGAATGCCTTGTAGCATTTCTCTTTATACCACGTGTATCTTGTAGATGATAAAGTATGACCATCTTGCTCTTGACTTACCATGACTGAATCTGTACATTATTTCTATGACAACAGAAATCTGTCGGGGCACCTGGGTGACTCAGTCAGTTAAACGTCAGCCTTCCGCTTGGGTCATGATCACAAAGTACTGGGATCAAGCCCCACGTTGGACTCCCTGCTCAGTGTAGAGCCTGCTTCTTCCTCTCCCTCTGCCACTCCCCCCAGTTCATGCTCTCTCTCTCACTCTGGTCTCTGTCTCTCTCAAATAAATAAATAAAATCTATTAAAAACATCTATCATTATTTCTATGACAATCATTAAGAATTTTTTAACCACAGGTATGTACAATATTATAAATTTTGAAGAAAATTTGACCAAGTGTATATATAGTCTTATGTATAGTATGATGTGCCTCTCACGTCAAATCCATCCCATCTACAAGTAGATACTTAATAAATGTCTCTTTTTAAATAATGTTCTGGTATTTTTTTCTCCCCACTACATGATAAATCTACCTTTCTCTGTAGTAAAAAAAAAAAATCTCACAACTTTTATCTTTAAAGTAAATGAAGGGATGCCTGGTGGCTCAGAGGTTGAGCATCTGCCTTTGGCTCAGGGTGTGATCCCAAGTCCCATATCGGGCCCCCTGTATGGAGCCTGTTTCTCCCTCTGCCTGTGTCTCTGCTCTCTCTCTCTGTGTCTCTCATGAATAAATAAATAAAATTTTAAATATATATATATAAAGTAAATGAAATTTATTATATTTTGAAATTACGTGAATTTCTTTTCACTTATCTAGAAATACCAGGAGAGTTTGTGGGGTTAGGAATAAAGAAGTCAAGCTATAAAATTCACAGGAGAAATTGAAATAAAGTATGGCTGTGAGCATCAGATTGCTAGGTAAGACTCAGGAGCACTAAAGTCTATCAAAATGACGTCAGACAAGTGAACTAGAAAATAAAAAATGTGGAAGCAAGAAAACAAGCCAGGCAGATCATCAGAAGAGAGCAAAGCCTCTAGGGCAATGGTTCTCAAAGTTTATAATTTAGAAGACACACCTGATGGGCCTATTAAAATTTCCAGGTCCCCTGGCACTACCTTCAGAGATGGAAACTGAGTAAAGCTGGGGTAGGTCCCAAATCATTCCAGTAAGTGCTGATGCATTTGGACTTCAGTACACACCCTAAGACTGCTTTGGAGGCTTTGAGTACTTGAATCCAGGTGCTCAAGGGCACAGTATAGCAAACCTGCTGACATGGAGATAAGGTGGGCACAAGTCTCTGCCTGAGGTAGTCCTGACTGCTTCCCAGGGCAGACTGGTGTTTATCACATTAGCATGTTCACAAATATACCACATGGTCACCTGTGGTATAATTCATCACTGGTGAATATTCACTGAAACCTGCATAATGTTACATAACCTAGCGGGCATTTTATCTGCATTTTTAAAATTGACGCTAATTTTTAAATCTAGATATCTATTTGTTTGCAAATCCATATTTAGTCATTGAACAACCATGTATGATAAACACTTTTCTCTATATGAATACTAAAGTCAGGATTTTAACTTTCAACAATACACCAGACAATGTGTTAAACATTTTCTTGTGTATAAATCTCTAGCAAGTTGGTTTCTGTAAAGTTTTAGAAAGAAAGAGGAAGGAGGGAGGAAAGAAGGAAGGAAGGAAGAAAGAAAAAGGAAAAAGAAAAAAAGAAAGAAAGGGAAAGATGTTTACTTAGTTAAGTCAGCTTTGTACACTGTTTCATCGGTCACCGTGCAGATGTTGAAGGTAGCAAATTATTTCACTTTGGAAAAATAAAACTTAAAAAACTTGAACTATAGAAATACCTTTACAAAGACAGAATTTCATGTGAGTGTGAAAAAAATACAGCCCATGAAAATAAACCAACATTTGAGAGGTAAGGTGTAAAAGAATCATTTTTAAAAAGTAAGAGGGCTTGCATAAATCATTAATTTTGAACTACCCTAAACCCATTACACATAATATAATATGTACATATACATATTTAATGCAGATTTTTTTAAATAATGTTTATCCATATGATTCATAGTTCTGCTGTCTTAGCAATCCCTTAAAAAATAACCAAAATAATGTACTTTTATCATCTAGATGATTTATCTTTTTTAAGTTGTATTTCCCTTTAGAAAGCTACATTTATCATGTAAAATCATGCTTGCAATGAATTATATATAGAGAATTAAATACAGGAAAATCCCAGCAAGGTAGTTACATGAATGGTTCTAATCCTCACTGCTTTTATTAAATCAGGAAAGGAAGGCTGACAGTTCAAGGTGAGAAGTAACCATACATAAATAACTATGACCAGGGGTGGGAGTCTACTCATTCAGTGCATCTCATTCCAAAACCTTCTCTTTCTACTCCAGCCTGTGGAAACCCATGTCATCCCTCTTCCTTCACCATGGCCCTGGCAGTGCAAAGGTGAACTTCAGTGAGGGAAGCCCATCTGTGTATGTCCTTAGACAAAAGAAACAGAACCTGTACTATGGAAATCCATTCACAAAGACTGAATTTCAAGCCACTGCAAGTGTTCAACTCTAATACGAGGAAGGAAAAAAAAAACCTTGCATGGTATGTATTTGTGAACCATAAGCCAGAACAGGATGCTAAGGAGGATTAAAGAACATCAAAGTAACAGAAAAATGAAACAAATAACGGAAGTAGGTCAGAATCACTGCTACTACCAAAAGAACCAAAAATATCAAAACATAGTGAGAAGCCACTGACAATTAATTACTACATAACTACAATATAATTGTATCTGCATTTAATTACCACCCAACCCACTATGTATCAGACACTGTCCTAGATGGCCAGACAGAGACCCAAGGCTTGAGATATGACCCCTGCTCCTGATACTAGTGGAAGAAATAAATATGTAAATATAGAATTAAATGCAGTGTGATCATTGCAATAATAGAGCATTAATAAAATGAGAATTGGTATGACTTAACAATGATGAATATTAGGGGCAGCTGTGTGTTTATGATTATATATGTTTATAATTAAGTAGATAGTTCATTCCATGCTGTGGTTTCAGGTTTCAATTATTCTCCAGGGATTTTCTTTGTCAAATTTATGAAGTATGCCACTTAAATATCGCCTTCCAATATGGCGAAGAGATCAGTCTGAAATGAATGGAGCAAACTATGACCTCCCTCATTAAGACCAGGACCTGGAGTCAGTCCATGTTGGCAACACTCCTCACCAATGGCTTCTCTTCTCATTGTGTGTACCTCATGGACAAGATCAGGAGGCGAATAATACAAGTCAGAATCTAATTTGTTAAGTTGAATAATTTTGATTCTATAATTTGAGGTATATAATCATCTGCCAATTATATAGTCAGCATATATGAAAAACTATTAAATTTTAAAGCACCATTACAGAACTTAATGCGGGAAGTATGATGAATTTTCATAGGTGGACAATTCTTAGGTGCCAAAGTATGCTTTCAAAAAATGACAACACCCAGAAAAGACAGCCAGAAGCATGTGTATTTATTTCTTTTATGGCTCCTTTTTAATTTCCAGTGTTTCTACAAACATTAAAATCATGATTTTTGAAGCACTGCAATAATAGAACAAATCCCCACCTCTGAATAGACTGAATAAAAATAATACTGCTAAACCATATCTGGGCTAATTGAAAGGTAAGTCAATTTATGTTAACAAGTTCTCTTAACATATTATATAAGGGTTTATTACTGATTCTTTGCAGCTATGAGATGGCAAAAATCATTATAAAGTGAAACTACTCACTAATTATTTGACCCCATTGCTGGCTCTCCCTGCTTAACACCAGAGTCGAACTCATTCATTTCGTCAACTAAATGTTGAATGTTAATACCAGAAAAACACAGACTGCAGAGAGAAGGCATAATCTTGGCAAAGATGAAAGATGACAGGAGGCCTTGAAACTTCCCCTAATCATATGCAAAGCATTGACAGATGAAGATCTAACAGAGCTAGGCCCACTCACTGTGGAAGAAAAGAAAATTGACAAGAATGACAATTAGATGGATGTTTCATAAGAGAATGGTTTCAATATCAAGAGAGTGTCTCGAGAAAATGAATGAAGCACTTGAATATTCTTTCAAAAAAAAACTTTAAAACTACTAGAAAAGTTAAACATGAAATGAAGGATACCACCTCATTTTATCACATGATGCCATAAAATGTGTACCCCACCCCCTGCAAGAGATTCAGCATTTGACTCACTCTTTTTGAGATTCAACTAATTAACTGAAGTTATAACCTAGATTCTGTCATATATTAGATAAAACAAATTAATAACAAATGTTCATTTTACCAAATGCAGTCCCAATCCAGCTTCCCCGCCTCTCCCACTTAGTAAATTCTGCTCCCCTTTCTAAATCCATTCACTTTCAATAGCCTTTTTCCCAAACTACTCCTTAAATAACAAGGTCATCTATAAATCAACTCTGTCTCAAGGCAGTGGACAAGTTTGCATCTACCAAATCTCCTTGTAGAGAAGAAAAAGGAAACAAGTTTCATCACAACCTCTGTTAGACTCACACTCATGAAGAGTGTGAGAGAACATGATTTGAAGTCAATACATTGTCAGACACAAACTTAATCATATGCAAAGCAGCAAACGGATGTTAAGATGGTCTTCTATCATTATATTTCTTCATGTAAGAAGGTAACCAAGGAGTCAAATTTCTATTATTTCTTTTTACTCTCTAAAACACAAAAACTCCTTTGATCTTATTTTTTCCAACACCTTCATATATTAATAATTCTGCTTCTTATCTTTTTTTTTAATTTTTTTATTTATTTATGATAGTCACAGAGAGAGAGAGAGAGAGAGGCAGAGACACAGGCAGAGGGAGAAGCAGGCTCCATGCACCGGGAGCCCGACGTGGGATTCGATCCCGGGTCTCCAGGATCGCGCCCTGGGCCAAAGGCAGGCGCCAAACCGCTGCGCCACCCAGGGATCCCCTCTTATCTTTTAATATAACTTTTTTCAGATTGAGAGATCTACTCCAAATCATGGATGTAAAGCTGAATTACCAAGTAACACAATGCTTATTAATACTCCCCTGTTCATCACGACTCCGGAGATTACAGTTATCATTACAACACTATCAATCAGGCAAAAAGCAGACCAAGACTGAGAATGATCCTGTTCTATGAAATGAATCAGTGACTCTGATTAAACAGCTAATGAACTTCCTTTCCAAGTACACTGATCATTGCCCTACAATTACCTTCAGTAGAATATCTTGTGCAATGTTTTAAATGATGGATAAGACATAAAACTGAGATATAATGAATTATACTAATAAGAGGCAGGACTTAAAAAATGAGCAATTAAACTACACATCTTCTGTGATGGAGGTCACTATGTAAATGCTGACAAAAACCTAATTTCTATAATCAATTTACTTTTAAAGGGTAGGCTATCAAAGAATTAACTGAATTTTTGTCTGAGTGGATATAATATTACACAGTGACAAGGAATACAGGATTTAGAACCAGTCTGTCTATTTTCATATTAAACTCTGCCATCTGTTAGCTATAAGCATTTGGGGTGAATTATATGGCCTTCATCTTTAAAATCTGTGTAATGGGGATTAAAATAACTCAGAAAACTGTTAAAGGCTCACCAAGATTGTGTACAATGGATCAGCCTTTCCTCAAAAGGAAAGGGGATGATTGGCAACCAAGGACCCCTGACCTCCCCTAAACAAATTTACCTAGGCAAGATTAGAGGAATCTTAGATTTTGATCCTAAATCTTGAGTGATGTAATGTAGGTGTGGAAAAACTTATGAGAAAAAAATTGAAAATAAAAAAATTATTAGAGCCTATTCATTTTAGCTAGGGCACTGATGAGCCTGCCTACCACCATGGAGAGTATAGCTTTCTTATTGATTCTGTGAAGTACTCCATATCTTTTAAATTAATGTTTCTTTCAGTTTCTGTGGCTTAGAACTATCTAACTTTAACTGAAGTGATATAACATCTTCAGTAGACAGGTGCATATATTAGACCAATGGGAATTTCTCAAGGGTAAAATCCTGCCACTGAACCAGAGCTTTAAAATACTACTCATTGGGCAGCCCCGGTGGCTCAGCGGTTTAGCGCCACCTTCAGCCCAGGGCTTGATCCTGAAGATCGGGGACAGAGTCCCACATTGGGCTCCCTGCATGGAGCCTGCTTCTCCCTCTGCCTGTGTCTCTGCCTCTCTCTCTCTCTCTCTCTCTGTATCTCTCATTAATAAATACTTTTTTTTAAATCTTACAAAAATAAATTAAATAAAATACTACTCATTTGCATAGCATTTTACAGTATTCAAAGCACTTCTACTTATTTCCTTTGACTCCTGCAATAACCTACACTGTATGTAGGAGAGTCTGATGTACTACCCCCAAACTAAGGGTAAGAGCCTGGATTAGGGACGAAGTATGCTCAAAAGCCAGGTTTCTGCACTAGGTCATCTGATTTGGGAACCAAAAATTTCAATCACTTGTCTACCTAAACTCCAGGAATGTAATGATAATTTACAGCACAAAATACTAGATAGGCTAGATACCTGACAGATTTTACTATAAAAAACCTTCATTTGATTAATGGGAAAATAAGACCTTGGATAATTAAGTGAAATAAATAATCCACCTACAGTAGAAATAACACAAATTCACTGTGTATCAGAATCAGACCCAATTCAAGAGATTTTACTGGAGCAAGCGTTTCATCCGTAAGGTGATCCTAAAAGGCCTGCAATGAGGAGGTCCCAGCAAAGGAACTAGACAGGGAGCTGTTTCCCAACCTTAGCTCAAGGCTTCTCACCTCACAGGCTCTCTAAGGAACTCTGTTCTTGGCCCACATGCCACCTGACATCTTCCCCTGGCCCTGTCCTAACCCCACTAGAGCCACTCTAAACATATATAAAGCTGTCTGCAAGCTGAGCAGTAATCCTTGTTTGCAATTCAAAGAAAGCTCTTTAACTATCCCCCTTCCCTCCCAGGGCCTGCCTTCAGCCCTCTGTCCTGTACATGTCTGGAGTCCTATCAGCAGTTTCTCCTAAGCTTCCAGGAAGGAACCAGAGCCCTCCCCCTCTCTCCAAGGTGGTGGACTGAGGTGGGGAATCAAGTTCTTATCACAAGTCACCAACCAGTTGGCTGGGTCTTCCTCCAAGCTGCATTCCCTCAACATCCCAAAAACCTCCAAAGCAGCATGCCTATGTCTTATGCAATCATATTCAAATCCTACTCAAGTAGAATCTGCATTGCTGCCCTTTTTGGGACCCAACACTCATATGATCTCCTCTGTGCATGCCCGAACTGTAGTCATATCTGAATTCCTGCAGCTCCTTTCCTCTATCCTGATGCCCCATCTTCCTCTTGCACTCCAACTGTTTGTTGTAAATACAAGGCTGGGGGGATAGAGGCACCCACTGTTATGAGCTGTATATGACACAGTATGATCCACACATTCTTCCTTTGAGTAACTGGAATGCTCAGTGCAAGAAATATCAACACTTTTCAAAGAATGTCTTATTTTAGGGCCCTGGGTGGTCAGTTGGTTAAGCATCTGCCTTCAGCTAAAGTCATGATCCTAGGGTCCTGAGATCAGGCCCCATATCAGGCTCCCTGCTCAGTGGGGAGTCTACCTCTCCCTCTCTCTCTGCCTACCACTCTGCATACTAGTGCTCGCTCTCTCTCTCTCTCTCTTTCTGTCTCTAATAAATAAATAAAATCTCTTAAAAAAAAGGAATCTTTTATTTCTGCAGTAGATTCAATTTATAGGATATACATGAGGAGGAACAAAATTATGAAAGATTCCATTTCCCTAGAGTACCCAGAAGAATCTGTGAAATTTTGTTTTGGTAAAAGTTCTGGCAGATATCAATGAAAAACCCTGCAATTTAAAGCAAGTTCGGATTCTCTTCCAATGTTTGAATGACAACAGAATGACAAAAGCAAACAAGTCCATTTTCCTCATCTCAGCAGGATAACCGCTCCCTAGGAAAGGAATTATCATTATGAATCAACTGTAAAACACACAACCATTTTAATTGACTGAAATAAGTAGCATTCATGCTGAAATACGAGGTCACCCTGGACACTTGAAATCAAAGAATATAGATGAGGAGAAAGCTTAGATCCCAACTAGTATTTGAAAAGTTTCATGGTAAAGAGTGGATAAATAGGGGAATTCCCAGAGTTCAATATTTGAGATTTCTTTGCAAATCCAAGTGGATATAATTTTAAATATAAATGGGAACTAACATATTGAAGATATGAAACAAATTAGTCAATTATAAAGCCCTAAAGATAAAAAGCAATCCACTAGAATATGTGTGACACATTATTTGGTTGGAAACATTTTAAATCTTTATACCTTTAAAAAATTAACTACTTGCTTTATAAAAATAAGTTATCCTAGTTGAAAGCTCATGCTCATCTCAATTAAGTCAATTTATAAAAACAAAATTTTAGTTTATGCTTTAATATGCACTAAAATAAAATAAGGTTCCAACCCCATGAAATAATGGGGATTCAAAGTTACCATAGATGAAAACATATTACAGATTCTGAATAGAATCTAAATATCGCTCTTCATTTGTTTTATCATTAAAAAAATCTTTCTCTAATGAATCATAAATCCATAAAACTTTTCATCTCGAATGGACCTTAAAAATCATATCATAGACAGTTCCTTCATTTTAGAAATGAAGAAATTCAAATTTAGAGAGATAAAGTGAGCTTAAAATGAAATTCATCATCAAACACCTAATTTAGAATCTGAAAATAACAGTATCACAGAACACGTATGGAGTGTTATTCCCCTTCCTTACTCTCTCCTGGGTTCTGGCTCTGTACTTATTGACCAAAGGAAGACAGGAAAAAGGATAATCAAGGTGCACAAATACTGAAATACCATAGCTTATAACCCATACAATATTAGATGACTCTCTTGCTTTCAGGTTGACATTAAGTCAATTAACTGGCACTTTAAAGGTATTTAAAAATAATAATGACAGCACTTTATGGAAACTGTTACAGCCCTGTGGCATTATCTGGGAAAATGACCATTTATGGTTCTATCCAATGTCAACAATACTACACACAGCTTAAGACACAACAAAACTATTTTAAGTTCCATTGTTGAGTAGAGTGAATGTACCTCCCAGCCTTCAATGTGAGACTGCCATTCCTCTAAAACTTCTAACTTCTCCATCTGCCTCTTGGCCTCGTTTATGTTAGAACAGACAGCTTTCATGGCTTGGAGGGCTTCCATCACTGCTGCGTAGTCACTGTGTTTCCTTGGAGTCCGTTTCAGCAACTCCTGTTTATACACAAAAAGCAAATCACCCTTTGATCTTCAGCTTTCTGGTACAGCAGGTTCAGACTGACCAGGAAATGAAACTGCAGAGATCGTGAGAGCCACTTTCAGAAGTGACATCACAAACTCCACTAAGATGGAGAACAAAAACAAGAGGTTCAATCAATGAATATGCGTTACCCTGATACACATTTTGGAGCTCCTTTACTTCTTTTCCTTAAAATTATGTTGTTTTTAAGAAATAAATTAGCTTTATCCTTTCAGATTGTCAAATATCTCACCTGCAGCATGTAATTTTTTTGTTTGACCTCTGCTCCAACAGAAATAGAATTTTTTATGTTTTCTTAGAGTCTTTAACAGAACATTAAGTCTTTAAATAAATATGTCCCATAATTTCAAAAACAATTTATTTTTTTAAGATTTTATTCATTTACTCATGAGAGATTACAGAAAGAGGCAGAGACACAGGCAGAGAGAGAAGCAGGCTCCATGCAGAAAGCCCAATGCAGGACTTGATCCCAGGTCCCCCAGGATCACACCCTTAGCCAAAGGCAGACGTTCAACTGCTGAGCCACCCAGGAGTCCCTCAAAAATAATTTAAATGCCTAATTTTCTAACACATTTTTGAGAAACTATAAAAACATGTCTTATTTTTAAATAATGTTTTACACTCTAGCAAAAGAAATAATTTATAAGTTCCACAATACCCCATCACTAAAGCAGCAATTTATGCTATTTTCACCAATAACTCAGGTTCACTCTCTGCAATGAAAGAATTGCCATATGCCCCTCAATAGCTTTCTTTTTGTTTGGATTTTTTGGAGGGTTTTTTTGGCAGTTTATGTTTTTTTCCATTCAGGATATCAGAACAAGAGTGATCTTTAATCTTTTAAATATATTAAAAGGTCTTGTTTGTTGTTTAGAAGCACAAAATTAAACATCTTCACCCACTGTCTAGACAGTTGTGACCACATTGCTTTTTAATTAGTCATTTGTTTCTTTACTACAGTTGCCATCATCATGTAACTAACACAATTACAGAAATCCTGAGGCAAGTCTTTAAAAGAATTTTCTTAATTCTTAACATACAGTGGGAAAATATGCTGTTGTTATACTCTCTTGAGGTCTGATTCTGCCATAAACTTTGACCCTGCATTCAGTATCTTCACACTAGGCTCTGCAGAGCCAGCACCAAAAGAATACACATTACATCACTCCCAAGACAAGATTTAAAAACTTATGTTGGAACACAAATCCATAAAAAAGATATGCTGGCTTCTCTAGAAATTCTAAAGTGTAGAAGTATTTGTAAATTATGTGAAGTGGTCAAGGCAGTCTGCAGGCTATGATTTGGGGCCCTATGGAATTGTGCCCAATGGGTATCTGTGGAGTCAAGACATGAATTTAGATAATGTGAAACAGCAAGATAAATGACTAGTAATAATCTTTTGTCAGTTACTTTCTATGAACCCTGTGCTAGTTGGCCAAACCAGTAATTTCAAGTTCCACAAATAAGACCAATATATCTTTTTTTTAACACACAGCCTAATCCCTAATGTTTTTCTCTGAATAAATAAAACCATCCAAAATCAAAGAGATTATCAGCACGATGGTACAACAACCACAAAAAATATCAACACCAACATATCTACTACAAGTAAATGGCTTTTTCATGTTTCTTTGTGAAGATAATCATCCTAAGAAGGGGAAAGATGTCATCTTTCCACTGAAGGTGCTCTGAGTTGATTTTTTTTTCTTTCTAAGTAAGGATGTGTCCATGATTCTATCTTTTGAGAGGTCAGCTGAACCAACCCTATCCAGTGGTCATCCCTATCCAGAAGTGATTTAGAACAACTACGTAGCATGGCGTATTTCTCTTAGTATCACTATCCCTTCTGACTCTTAAAACAAACAAATGCCTGGGATTCCAAAATCAGGTCCAGGAAGAACTGAAGTGATCTGAGTCACCAAGTCAGAAGTCTGGAAGGACTCTCAGAAAGACAAGAGTCACATCTGCATCAATCTTCCTCACCTTCTGAAGACCACACTAAAACTCTGCAGAACTGGAGATCCATGTGTTAGCTTCTCTCCGTGGCTTAACCAAGTAATTTTAACTTGTTTTTTAATAAGAAGAAACTGTTTTCAAAGAAATTTTACACAAAAAAACAATTATGCAACTCACAGAAGTTGTAGTTAAAAAATGTTTTTTAGTTCAAATTCCTTACATTTATTTCTCAAAAAATAAATCAAGAAGAACACCAGTTAATATGTGCATAATATTGGGGAGTATTTTAAAAATTTAGATAGCAAGTAATAATTTATTAAAATAAATTAGAATCAAATATATATGAGTAAATAACAGCTAACATATATGGAGTACATACTGTGCTAATGATTTACATTAAACAATTCAATTACTATTTCTATGTAATACCTTTTCCATATGTATATGTATGTATATACACACATACATAAACAGATATACATATCCAATATACACATTCTTGCAGACATACACTATAATTTCATCCTTATTATTTCTGTTTCATATATAAAAACCCAAGGCTTTAAGAGATTAGATTACGTGTTCAGCCACACCGCTAGTAAGCAGAATACTTAGGACTGGAGCTCAGAGCTCATGTGCTTAACCACCATCCCCAACTGCCTGTGCTGCTATTGTAGTTCCAAAAACTACCACTTCCAGAATTGCTATTCTAATCTTTTTGCACACTCTTGCAGTATAAGCATAATTAGTACATTATAATCTGTTTTTCACAATAAAACTTTTGGTTATTGTAATAAGGCGGTGGACCTACAACAATTACTGGGGCCTATTCTGTTTTCCAGAGGCAGCTTTGCTTAGCACTGTCATCCTACGTCCTATCATTTATTGTCCCATGTGATGCACAGCATTCCTTGTAATAATGATTTAAAAACCAAGTTCTGAAGTTAAGTAACTTTGACTTTGGCTTCATTGCCATCAAGAAGTCGCCAACATTAGGGGAGGTCAAAAAATATGCCAACAGTAGAATTACTTAAGATAAAGAACCCTGTAGATAAAGTGCTATATAAACCAGTCATAAGGTATTTAATGGGATCTATCTTGAAACCAATGCATTTACTCTAAATAAAACTCAAACAAGTTTATTTTCTATAAAAAGCACTATGAGTCTCTTTTCCCAAAAGATTTGTTTCCTAATCTATATATATATATATATATATATATATATATATATATATATATATAGCTATTTTCCCCAGTAACTATGATCTGCCCTTTCTTTAGAAAATCAAATTATTGGGCAACCCCGGTAGCTCAGCAGTTTAGCACCGACTTCAGCCCAGGGCGTGATTCTGGAGACCCGGGATCGAGTCCCGCATCGGGCTCCCTGCATGGAGCCTGCTTCTCCCTCTGCCTGTGTTTCTGTCTCTCTCTGTGTCTCTCATGAATAAATAAATAAAATCTTTAAAAAAAAGAAAAAAATTTTAAGACCATCAGCAAAATATGCAGACACAAGGAAAACACTATAGTGAAATAAACACATAAAATACCTTCAAAAGGAGAGGGTACTTGCAAATTCTTTGTATTGGTGTTACTAAATATCCTTCCAGGGGAACATCTGTGTTCTTCCGTCCTCCAAGTAGCATGCAGTTCTGCAGTAGAAATAAAAATAATTAATTACATATTTTAAACCTGAAAACATGAAGTTTTCTTCTATCATAAAGTTTTCTGCTAAAAACATGTGAAAGCCTACCTCTATCTCTGAGATGAACCCATGCAATCACAAATAACATTTACAGAAGACAAAGAAGTATTTTCCCATTTCATATTAGTTATAGAAACCAAAATATGTTTTGAGTATATATCCTGAAAATTAATTTATATATATTATCCTGACTATGAAGTCTGAGGGAAAAGAAATAGGATAGAGACAGAGGAATGGATGGATGGATGGAGAGACAGATGGATGAATGGACTAATGGATGAATAAATAATAGACACAAAAATACACAGATCAATTCTGCTTATAAAGGGAGTTGTACTGTAGCTGAATTATGGTGTTATGTTGTGTTGTGTTGTGTTGTGCTGTGTTGTAAAGAGCAGGCCTGGAGACAACTGGGTTCTATACATCCTCTGCCACTGACTAGTGATGCAACTTGGGCTGATTTAAGAATGCTAGGGGCAGCCTGGGTGGCTCAGTGGTTTAAGTGCCTGCTTTCAGCCCAGGGCATGATCCTGGAGTCCCAGGATCAAGTCCCATGTCGGGTTCCCTGTATGGAGCTTGCTTCTCCCTCTGCCTGCGTATCTGCCTCTCTGTCTCTCTCTCTCTGTCTCTTTCTCACTGTGTCTATCATGAATAAATAAATAAATTAACAACAACAACAAAAAAAGAATGGTAGTTTTTCTGTCTGTAAAACTGGCAAGTTTCAACCAAGTGATTGCTAAGTCATTTTTAGCTGGCATACCTAGAATACCTGACCAGTGACACTGGCCAGCCAGCCTCAGATAAGGAGGTCAGCTATGATCTCCAAAGAGGCAAGATGAATGGAGAAATCTCAAAATCAGCAGTCAGAGTAGGATGAAATAGAAGAGAAAATCAATTCCGATTAAAAAAAAAAAAAAAGCCTATACTCTCTGAAGCATCTGTTTTTATTTTATAGTTTAACCATCAATTAAGAAAAAGATTTGAAACTTGTACCAAATCCTGTTTCTGCAATGCCTATCAGAGTGACTGGTAAAAAGAAAGCTGTCGATAAATATGTAATGAAGGGAGAAAAGGGCCCCTCAAATATCTTACGGATAATTTAGCCAACTTTCTACCACCATTTTAAGATTACTGTCCCATATTAGTGGAGAAGAGAGAGCAAGTGCTGAGCAGAAAAAGATGAAAAAGAAAGACTGAGGGTAGCAGAACAAGCCCTTACTGTCCTAAGCTACTTGGCTCTAGCACCAATCTGTGTATTCAAGTCAGCAAGACTAATATCATCACTTTAAGTTCACTCAGACACTTTAGAAGTAAGTGTTCTGACTCAAGCATGCTCTTTGAGGGCTTCATCCCCTATTGCAATCAGTTTATCAAAATATTCTTTCCAACTCTGCATGGTATTGCCCCCAGAGGAACCGTATGAAACACATCTAGGTATATCCCATTATATTTCCAATGATGTTTCGGTATTCTTTACAAGTCAGCACCTCTTATAAATATGGTCACCCCCTTTACCTAGCTGTGGGTTGAAGTACCCTAAGAAACTCATGACTGCTTAACAACATGCTATTAATGCCTTGTCTAATAGTACTGTACAGATTATGAACTGTCTTCATAATAGCAGAGCTTGGGTTGCCAATTTAGGCTATCTGATGAAAGCCAGCTCTCTCCTAATGTGTTCATGAAGAATGTCTTCTAAATGAGCTCCCAGAGATTTCCCTGATCGTGAAAACTTAACTGAGTTGGCAGCATATACAGGTACCCCAGATAATACCATCACCACATCTGTAAACTCTTACCTGTTTTTCCAAGGGTGATTGTTGTTATTCCCATTTTATAGAAATTGAAAATGACACCAGAGAAATAATGAATTTCCTAAAATCATTTGGATAATTAGTAATCCCTTAGTGCCAGGGCAGGAATTATAAAAGCCAGGTTTCCTATCAGACTGTGCTATAGGATCATCTAAAATCAGCACTCTCGAGACTTTACTGGCATGGCTTGACACAATTCAATTAATAAACTACACCCAGGCAAACAAAGAGTCAACTCTGCTGAGAACAGAATGAATTCACTAAGATGACAAAGTTCTAACACTTTATGAAGAGCCCTAAAATTTTAGTGCCATAGGAGCCCCTTCTGGCTGTGGCAGAGAAAAAGTATCAGTAAATCCTTTTCCCAAAAAACAACTGTAATACTCAGCAAAATTGTCAAATTCCCAGGGCTCTGGAAATCAGCTAAAGTCAAACAAAAAAAACTAAGAAGTGTTTATTCGTGAAGAGCTGCTGTATTTTCAGGTAAGAACAGTGGGAGTTTATGGCATTCTCACCTGAGCTTCTCCCATCTTCCCCCTGCAGCCCCTTGCCCCCCAATGTCCCCAGGTCACCCTGCACAGTGGCCTTATCAAAACTGTACTTTCACAGTGGCTCTATTGCAGTTGTCCCATCACAGGGGCCCTAACACAGCAATAGGCCCTGAAAACCTGATGGGACTGAAGAGAGGAAAAATCTCACACACAGGGGTGTTGTCAATAAAATTAGCACACTCTATAAGAAAAATGGAGAATCCCCACAATTCTGTTGGTATGAGATCGCAGCCCTCCTTGGAGCAAGTGTCGTTGTGTGCACATGCAGGAAAGACCCAAGGGGGTTCCCATGGAAAGAAACGGTTTTCAGGTCCAGATCTGACCTGAAAACTGCCTGCCCTTTCAATGTCTTCCCCACTGCCCAAACTCAAGCATAGATCTATAGACAAGCTGATTAGCAATGCTTGATCACCTCTAACAAATTGCCAACTGAACTAAGTTAAGCAGTCACTGGAGTTACCCCTAAAAAGAAAGGCTAAATTATAAAACAAAAAACAGAGTAGAGATAGCCACTGCACATACAAGAGTCACAAGTTCTCAAATAAAATCCAGGAAAGTTACTAAAAACAAAACAAAACAAAACAAAACAAAAACAAACAAACAAACAAAAAAACAATAACCAACTTCAGGAAATAGACATGATAAATTAAGATGCATATTGTTTTTAGAGCAATCACCCCCAAAAAAAAATTTTTTTAATATAGTTTAAAAAAATCAACAGAGAAAGTAAAACAGTACACTAAGGAAGGTAAAGGAGGAACAGAGGAACAACAACAAGAACAAAAAAAACACCCATAGAAAAAATAAAATGGAACATGTCAATAAAACAGTATCAATAATTACATTAAAAGTCAATGAATGGAACACTATAATCAAAGGACAGAGTTTGTCAGACCGGATAGAAAAAAGCATGATCTGACTATATAGAGTCTGCCAGAGGTATGACATAAATACCTAAATACATACATACATAAATAATGGAAAAAATATACAAACAGTACAAGAAGCATCATGGCTGTAATAATATCAGGCAAAATAGACTTTATGAAAAGAAATACCCCTAGAGACAAAGAAAAACATGATCAGTAGAAATATAAATACAAGCATTTTTTTAAAGATTTTATTTATTAATTCATGAGAGACACACAAAGAAAGGCAGAGACACAGGCAAAGGGAGAAGCAGGCTCCCTGTGGGAAGCCCAATGCACGACTGGATCCCAGGACTTCAGGACCACGCCCTGTGGCTCAACCGTGGGGCCACCCATGTGCCCACAATACAAGCACTTTCAATGAATACCTGTTTAACAACAGAGACCCAAAACATATAAGACTAAAACTGACATAATTGAAAGGCAAAATAGACAATGTACCAATTCTACCTATAGATTTCAATATCCTACCCTCAATAACTGACAGAGCACCTAGAGGAAAGGACACAGAAGACAAGAATAACATTATGAACAAAAATGACCTAACATTTATAGAACACTCCACCCAACAGCAGCAGAATATGGATAGTTTTTAAGCACACATGGAACATACAGAGAAAGAAGAAGAAGAAAAAAAAAAAAAAAAAAACAGCTCCAGGACAGACCATATGCTAAGCCATAAAAAAGTCTTAATGAATTTAAAAGGACTTAAATGATTTAAATATGTTCTCTGACTAGAATGGAATTAAATTTAAAAAATCAACTATAAGAAGAAGTTGGAAAAATTCCAATATTGGGAAATAAAATAGCAGAATGTTAAAACTGATGATTCTAAGATATTATCCTACCTGCAAGCTCAAACGTTAACATGCTACAGACTCATGGATGTTGAAAGAACACACAAAAGTCCTAAGGCAGAGATAAAGGACTTTTTTATTCCCTACAGCAACAGTAGCAGGAACAGTACCACCATTTTGGGGCTGATTTCCCAAGCCCCAGTTCCCACATGGCAACACAGGGAAGACCAGGTGGCCCATGCACACAGTCAAGAGGACAAGGGACCTGAGGCTAAGAAATGAGTCTTTCACGATGGCAGCAGGCATGAAGGTCCACTGCTTAGGAGGAAGAAAGTATCTCTACCTTCTGAGGCTGCTCGTGATACAAACATCCTTTAAATTGTGGGGCAGAAAAAAGGCAGTCAGTTCCTCTGCTCAGAAAATGTGCAGGAACACAAGTCCATGCAGAACTGCCTTCCAAGACAAACTCTAAATAAAGAATAGACTGAAAACATTACAAAAGAGACTAGACATTTTCAGAAACCGAATGAAAATGAAAACACATGTCAAAATTTATGGAATAAAGTGAAAGCAGTGTATAGGGCAAATTCATAGTTTTAAACACCTCTATTGGAAAAGGCAAAAAGGTCACAATAAAAACTCTTAACAAACTGTGAATATAGTGGAACTTCCTCAACTGGAAAAAGACATCTTTGAAAAAAATCTACAGCTAACATCATACTTAATGATCAAAAAGTGAATGATTTCCCACTAAGATCAGAGAGAAGGTGGGAGTGACTGTTCTTATCACTTCTATTCAACATTGTACTGGTTCTAACCAGTGCAAAAGGTCAGGAAAAAAAAACTATATTGAAAAGGAAGTAGTAAAATTGTCTTTACTCTTACATGACATGATACTATATGTAAAATATCCTAAAGAGTCTACCAAAAAACTACTAGAATTAATACATGAATTTAAACCACAGGTTACAAAAATACACAATAAACAAAAACAAATAAAAGTCAAATGTTTATATGGTAGTCATGAACAATCCAAAAATGAAATTAGGATCCTTCCAGTCACAACAGCATCAAAAAGAGTAAAGTCCTTGGGAATAAAAGTTAACAAAGTAAGTATAAGACCCAAATACAGACTTCTTTATGTAACAAAAACATGTTCATATGAGAAAAATTTAATAAATTGGACTTCAACAAAATGCTAATAATTCTGATTTTCTTTTACTATAAGATTTCATTTATTTATTTGACAGACAGAAAGAAAAAACACAAGCAGGGGAAGTGGCCAGCAGAGGAAGAGGGAGAAGCGGGCTCCCCACAGAGCAGGAAACCCAATGTGGGACTTGATCCCAGGACCCTGGGATAATGACGTGAGCTGAAGGCAGACGCTTAACTGACTGAGTCACCCTGGAGCCCAGAATTTTGATTTTCAAAAGATAATATTTTTAAATGAACAAACCATACTGGGAGGAAGTATTCACAAATTATATGTCAGATACAAAAACTGTACCCAAAATAAAGAACATGTACAGCTCAATATAAGATAAACATCTCAATTTAAAAATGGACAAAAGATTTGAATAAGCATTTCACCAACAGGATATATGAATGGCTAATAGGAACATAGAAAGCATGCCTGATATCATTGGTCATGAGAGAAATGCAAATAAAAATCACCTTGAGATAAACTACACATCCACTATCACAGCTGTAATTGCAACTGGTAATTGTTGGCAAAGATATAGAGAAACTGTAATTGTACATTGTGGGTAGATATGGCACAGTCACTTTGGCAGATTATCAATGTTAAACATAAACTTATTATGACCTAGTAATTCCACTCTTAGCATCTATCCAAGAGAATGAAAATATCCAAAGATGTGTACGTGGATGTTCATCTCAGCATCATTTATAAAAGAGCTCAAACTGGACATCTCCTGACTTTTTTATATTAACAAATATCTTTCTCAGAAATGATCTTCAAGGTCCGTCATTAATCATAGTTGCTTGCTGACCCAATGTTCACACACTGGCAAATGGATAGACAAAATATGGTATATCCATACAAGGGAATACTATCCAGTAATAAAAAGGAATGGCATATGGATATATGCTATGATGAGGATGAACCTCAAAACATTTTACTCAGTAAAAGAAGTCGGGCATTGAAGATTATAGTCCATTTATGTGAAATATCCAGAAAAGACAAACCATGGAGATCAAAAGTAAATCACCAATTGCCTAGAGTTCATGGTGCTTGTAGAGATGGTCTGTGAGCAGGAATGAGGGACTATCTGGGGCGCTAGAAACCTTTATAACTGGATAATGGGGATGGCTGCTCCATTTCACAATTTGCTGAATAAATATTGTTGACTTGTATACTTATTGTACAAGTAAGTCCTTACTGGCAATTGAATTGTCCAAATTACTGCCAACATGTGCATTTGTTTATGCTCTCCTGAGAAATTAAATATACATTCTTGCTCTTTCTATGAAAAGTGAATAAGGAATGTATGTAGGAGAAAGGTCAATCTTTACATTTCTTTTCTACGATACTCCTGCTCTGTTTCCTTCCTGTGACTGTTCTACTTACAGTTCTCTTAGCAAAAGTAAATGAAACCCTAGGGAGCTGAGGGATTTAAAAGCAATGATGAACTCGGCATAAATGTCTTCTCTCATTAGGAACCTGTAGTTGTCACAAACAATTCACGATCAATCAGGAGAGGGCATCGTCAGCGTTTTCCCAGCACAAGCTTCTGCCAACTCTCACTTCTTACATTTATCAAAGGACTCTGGTCTCCTAGCCTGGACACATTAAATGCCCATGGGTAGTTGTTACCCATACTGGTGCTGGTCCTTGGCTCCTTAGTGAGCCCATCAACAAATCCTAGCATATGGTAACACTCTTACATATACTTACCAAAAGAAATGTGCGGATTGTTCTTATTTTGTTAAGTTCAAGAAGCAATTTTTGTGCCTTCTCATGGTTACTACAATATTCATCATAGATACGGAACTTGTCTTTCTGTGAATTAGAATAAGGATAAGTTAGGGTCATGTTAGCAGCCATTTTGAAAGATGAACCTGTGTGATGTTTATGAACAAACTTTATTAAGCGTTGACTATGTTTTGGGAGCTTTACTGTATGTATATCAATTTTCTCTGATCCATGAAGAATAGCCTAGGAAAAAAGATTATATTGGCTAATGTCCACTATGAGTATTCAATAATAGGTAAATGAACCAAATGGTAGCAAATTACTGAGAAGAGAGTACTTAGCTTTACTAAAAGGATTCAGATAGAGCTTTTTTTTTTAAGATTTTATTTATTTACTCATGAGAGACACAGAGAGAGAGACAGAGACACAGGCAGAGGGAGAAGCAGGCTCCATTGGGACTCGATCCTGGGTCGAGTCAAGCCCCAGGCTGAAGGCGGCGCTAAACTGCTGAGCCATCGGGCTGCCCCAGATAGAGTTTTTTTTAAAAAAAAGGGGTATTTGAGCAAGGTCCAAAGAGATGAATCTATGATTCCCAGGCAGGGAGAGGGAAGAAAGCATTTTGGGGAGAGGGAAAAGCATGTAACAGGTCAAATAGGAATAGAGAGACATGGTACCCTGCAGTTCATTTGCACCAATCTGGACAGTTGTGTTTAAGACAGATACGGACAAACAGCAGAATATTCAGCAATGAATATTCTGAATTCAGAGTATTCTTCAGGTGATGAAGATGGTGGACTGTGGAAACACTACATATGAGAGGTCATTTCAAACAGAAATTATTTGTTAGTATAATAAAGTAAGGAAATGGTAGCTACTTTCAGATAGCTGTCCTAATGTAAAGGATTTACAACTCTATGTAGCTCCAGAACACAGAACTAAGACCACTAGGTAGAAACTGCAAGGGCAATGATGGGCAGAGGTAGGCAGATTCAGGATTAACATAAAATTTTCTAATAGCTAGAGCTATCACAAAAAGTGATCAGGTAGGAACAAAATAAGCGAACTTCGTATTTGCCAAAGAAAGAGTACTTTCAAAAAGAGAATAATGTGATCTCTGAGCATCCTCACATCATTAGATTTGCTCTCATTGGCTATGATTAGTACCTATCAAAGCAGTACCAAGAAGAGAAAGACACAGAAAATATATTGATCAAGTATTAGAACAGAAGTATGTCCTCTGAAATTTCAAAGGCATGCATTTGGAAAGCAACACTGAGTGCTATTTTGTAAAGCCAGGAGAAAATATATTGAATTACTTACTTCAAGAAATGGTATGACCCAGAATGAAACAAACTTCAGAAATAGTTTGGATAAATTCATGGATGACAGATTCATAGTGTGTTACTGAGGAAATGGATGTCAGGGTGCAAGATTCCCATGTGCAGCCCTGGACTGAGAAAGCAAATACTCCAGCTGGCAGATTTGAATTCTTTCATGAAAGGGAACAGTTTGGATTAAGGAGACACAAACATGCATGGTTTCCAATCATGCCCAAGGAAAGCACAGCTTGATCCTCCTATTCCAAGGAGGAATTTTATTTAATAAAATTACCTTTATGAAAATATTCCCTGATTATAAAAAGAACATATGCAGGGTCTACAGACCCAGAAACTATACACAGTTACTTTTATAAAGGCTAAATAGAAATAAAAATAAACAAAAAGTGATTTCTGTGACAAAATACTCTCATGCACTTTTAAATAAAACATTAATTATATAGCATTTTGGTAAAGAAAGGACTTCAGATTGGTAGTCTGAAAATTAGCATCAGTGGAATGGTATAAATAGCAGCACTTTTTTTTTGGATGAATGGCCTTTAGTTCTGAAAACAATTTTCATTTTACAGGTGACTTTTTACTTTATAAATCAATTGCACAAATAATTCCAACTATCATATCCAAAAAGATGGACATGATCACATAAGAGTGACACATCTTTTGAAACAACTGAGCACCAACTGATTATTTTTCTGCATCACTCTGTACAGCTTCTAAGACACCATCCTTAAGAAACATCGGATTCAGGCATATGTGTACCTAGGGTGACCGGGTTTGTTCACCTGCAGGTCTGTCACCAATCAATTAACAAGGGAACATTCTGACTACAAAAGGCTCATCACGCCACATTATAAGAGGAAGGATTTTCTGCCTCAGAAGGGAAATGCTCTATGTTTGAGAGAAACATAAAAATCCATTCATTATGAACAGCCTGAATATTCATTAGAATTCAAAGCTACAGAGGATGCGAAGAACTAACTTGTTGGGAAAAAGAAAAGGCTGTTTATTCTTCGCTGAATAAAATGGATGATGTGAGGCCCTCACCCCTTTTCTGGCTCTCAGTGGAAGATTTCACTGGCCTTAAAAGACCCCAAACTTTCGGTGTCACATTTTACTCCTAATGCTGAATTCCCACCTACTACTGTGCCAAAAGCGAAACCTTAAAATCTAGGGGGAAAGAGCTTTTAAAATAAACAGAAATTTATCCTACAAAGTGAAGAAAGCAGGTTCCCACTTCTTGTTGAGCGTTAGGTTCTGGATGTAGGCATTCTTCCACGACTTTTAAAAACTCTTTATGTACTGCAAGGATGTCTTCAATGTTTGAGAACAGCATCTGCAAATAAATGTAAGTGCAACAGTGAAGCAGGTTAGGGGGAAAAAAAAGGTCCAAGAGTACAGTATTCTCTTTCCAAGCTGAACACTTCAGGGCATAGCTATCCTTCCCACCCACCCAGAGGGCCAAGCGCCAATTTTGTCTGGACATCCTCTCCACTCCCACACAACTCTGGGAACCAGGAACCTATTCCTGGCTCTCAGGAAAAGCTTGAGTGACTAAATCCAAGCATGACAGTCCCCACCCAATTAGTGAGAATGGGCCGCAGGTAACATAGTATAGGACGGATCTGCTGGCAGGCTTTGTGGGGCCAGGGCTTCTTTGCTTTTTGGAAGGGCAACCTGGAATGGACAGCCCTCCTCCCCTCTGGAAATGACAGCTGGGACAGCTCCAGGGTCATTTTGCAGCTACAAGAGGAGCCAGCCCAGAGGCAAAGCTGATAACCTGGAGGGTGCATGGAAGAGTTAGACAGAACCTGGCAATCTTATTGACCTCCCTGAGTTCTGTCTGGAGTACTCAATATGAGAGCCGAAGCATCTTCAAGTCATTTGAATAAGTGACTTCTGCTTGCAAACAAAAGCACAAAACTAAAATACTCCCATGGTAAGGAGAATTTTAAAGTGACTATTTATTTATGAAAAAATAGTCAGAAGGGCCTATAAAATCCTTGGGAATTTTTTTTTATTTTTAGTAAAGTAAAATAGCAAATCAGTACCAAAAACTAAGTATCAATGATAATTTATACAACTTGAATAGGTAATACAGTAGTGCAATTAATTTTCATTTACCTCCTCCCCCTTTACAAAACTCTTAATAACTTTCCTGCCCTGCAGCTTAAAAGGAAATGCTTATACATTTGTTTCTGAGTTGAAGATATTATGCAGGCTTTTTCTGCACCACTGAACCATCTAAATCATTTGATCTTTGGTGATCAGACAATGGAAGTTGCATTTGTCCACATCTTGCCTCCCTAAGCCAACTCCAGCAATGCTCTTACACACGGTGCTGCTCTCTCCCTCTCACAGGTGCTGGGGTTCTCAGTCGTGAGTTTGTTTTTCTTCCTCTGTCCTAAGGCCTTGGTAAAAAAGTTCCCCATCCTCTTAACCCTCTGTTTCATTTCCCAAACCCTCCTTTCCCTTTTTCTCAGTGTCGCCCACACAAGTGACTGGCAGGGAACTTATACTGGAACTGAGGATAAACTAAAGAACTTAAAGTAACATCCCCCAGATAAAAGTTTAACTAAGGGGAACGTGTGCTTGGGTTGAGCACCAAATGCATCTCCTCACCTTCACTGTTTCTTCTGTTACATTTTTGTCAATTTTTGATGCAGCACACTGGTTCATTCGGTGTAAGAATGCCTGCATGAAACAAAAAAAGAAATATTATGAAGGCAACATTAGGTTAATAAAATAACAGGGTGTTGATGAAAACTAAATTTTTGGGGATCCCTGGGTGGCGCAGCGGTTTGGCGCCTGCCTTTTTGGCCCAGGGCGCGATCCTGGAGACCCGGGATCGAATCCCACATCAGGCTCCCGGTGCATGGAGCCTGCTTCTCCCTCTGCCTGTGTCTCTGCCTCTCTCTCTCTCTCTCTATGTGACTATCATAAATAAATAAAATTTAAAAAAATTTAAAAAAAAAAGAAAGAAAACTAAATTTTTTACAGGAAACCAAAGTTTAAAAAATCCAATAACTGTTGAGAAGAAGAGTTTTGTCGTAAAAGGTGAAACCCTTGTTCACTGTGGTTCCTACCTGGGAATTATATCCTTCATAGTTTTGGGGCAGGACCAAAAGTGATCATGTATATATGAACTGAATTTATCCAACAGGAGGATCTCAAACGTTCTGTGGCAAACACTTGAGTCAAATGTTTCCTAAACTTCTAAGTCTTGTGAAGCACAAAAAGACCAAAATATATTGAAAAATGGGAATTTTTGTTTTTAAAAAAAATAAGGGCCAGAAATTCCAAAGTGACCCTTTTGGAATTGAGAGAGAGATTGAGTGAAGGAGGTAGGGAGGAAAAGAAAGAGAGAGATAGAGAGTGAAAGAGAGACAGAGAAGGTGACTCTTCAAAGAGCAATGGAAGGATTTCCCTTCCCCTCGTATCTACCCCCTCCCAAGTTTTAGGAAGCCAGATTTTGTATTTCTGGGATCAGGTCAGGGCTCTCCATAGCTCTATGATAGGCAAATAAGTTCCTCAGTATTTCAAAGATCTGCATTCTTCTTAATAAGTTATTAAGCTTGGGCCCATGACTATTACTTTTGCAAAGGAAAAGAAGGGCAAAAAAAGTTATTTATATTAGGTCTTAAAAGAGAAAATTTGGAAGGAAAAGGAGAAGTGATTTTCCATCCAGCAAATCTGGCTTGTGTCTTCAAGACTTTGTTCATTAACTATCTAGTGACCAGGAGAAATCACTGCTTCCCTTGTTTGTCTTAAGAACTTCAGCCACTACCAGCCAAGTTGGGGTGTGATTACAGTCTACCAATCCCCAGGGCACATAGCAGCTCCAAGGAATCTCTGGAAATTATATCAAACAAATGAAGTTTAAAGTAAGAATCTCATTTTTGACACGCTATATTTACAAAGATTTAAGAAATTAAGAAAACCCAGTATGCTTCATAACACTCCAAGGTTATCACCCTCAAGGACATTGATAGTAAGACTATAAAGTGGCACAGGGGCATCTCGGTGGCTCAGTTGGTTAAGCATCTGACTCTTGATTTCAGCTGAGGTCATGATCTCAGGATTGTGAGACTGAATCCCACATCAGGCTCCGTGTTGAGTCTGGAGCCTACTTAAGACTCTCTCTTTCCCTCTCTCTCTCTGCACATCCCCCTCTAAAAAAGAGTATAAATGGCAAAACATTTCTGAGGTACAACTTGACAATATATCTCAATTTTTTAAATGAGTATTCCCTTTAACACAGCAATTCTATCTCTAGGAATTTATCCTAAGAAAACATTCAGGCAAGGGGTTACAGTATATTGACTACAAAAATGGAAACACTGGAAACAACCTCAATGCCCAATAATAATGTAATCAAATATATTATGGTACATGCAAATTATAAAATACATGCAGAGCTATAATCATAAATGGAACATGATATAAACAAGTGTATATAAGACAGATGTCTATAAAATATTGTTTGCTGAAAAAATTTACTAAGCAATTTTTTTGATAGGTACACACATATAGGTACACACATATACATATTACATATTAGTATGTACACATAAATATAAATGCATAATAGTAGTATTCATTCAAACTAAGAAAAAATATGCAGCATATATCAAAATACAACAGTAGTTAAAGGTGATCTTTATACACTTTCTTATGCTCAGAATATTTGGCTGTAAGCATACTGTAATGTTGATAAAAAGAAAACAAAAACTATTTAAAAGAAACAAAATAGGGATGCCTGGGTGACTCAATGGTTGAGCATCTGTCTTTGGCTCAAGTCGTGATCCTAGGGACCTAGGATCAAGTTGCGCATCAGGGTCCCCACAGAGAGCTTGCTTCTCCCTCTGCCTAAGTCTCTGCCTCTCTCTGCCTGTGTCTGTCATGAATAAATAAATAAAATCTTAATTTAAAAAAGAAGCAAAATAAGTGAGCCATAGGATCTCATTCCTGGCATTAGCTTCAGACACATCTCTATTCTTGATTCGATCAGTTCATGTTTCAGAGTCTATAACTACAAAGCCATATTAGTACGAACAGCCTCAACAGAATGAAATAATTCAACTGAATTAAATAAACTGAATAAGAAAGTACTGGATGTCACTTTTTTTTTTTTTTACTGGGAACATGTGATATAATTTTTGAACTATTATCTAGAGTTAGGTGTAATTGCTAATGAAAAGAGATTTTGAATTTTCTGACTTTGCCCATTTTAATTAGTATTAGTTTAATTTTTAATTTATTTTTGGTTTTATTGAATATTTTCCATAGACTCATACCAAAAATGCTCCTTTAGTTCTTTCCATTTAGTCTTAAAATGACATGATGGTGCTGTCGCCTAGTTTACATTTCATGTTGACCACACAGTAAACAGGTAACCTCTCGTGCAAGCAAAGCTGAAAGTTCACCTCTACATTTATAAACCTTTTCTTCATAAATTGAACTCAGTCACATTCTGAAGTCCATAAATTAAAGTTGGGAGGCAGCACAAATGAATCAAAATATGAGTTAGAAGGGGATATACAAACTAAGAAAGTAAACTATATCGTTATCTGACTTTTTATCTTCTTTGCCTCCGTGACAACATGGGACTTTTTGTTTAACTGTATATGAAAGAAAACCTGGAACTTGTTAGCATTTCTGATCAAACATGTATCTTCCTAAGAGCTTCACTTTATATACAGTTAAGGCAGAGTTCAGATTGTTTACCTAGAGTACAAAATCATGAAAACTGACATTTTTTACAAAATGTGAAAGTCTTCCTTCTTTAAGATAAAGAAAAATTACGTTTTCAGAATCCTCTTTTAACAACCAGAATCTACAAAGTCCTTTCAGACTTTGTAATTGGAGCATTAAATTTTTCTCTGATCAGTCAAAGAAGCATTAATACACTAACTACGAAAATACATGAGGGATTTAATATGCTGTTTTATCTCTGCATTCATTCATTCCCTTTGGTCCAGAATTTCATCAGAATTAGATCATCTTCACTTTGATACAAATACACTGAAAATAAGTACTGGAAAAAGCTTGTAATGCCAGTGGCTCTCAAACTTTTTATTGTGTGCAAGACTCAGAGAGTTTCTTCTAAATACAGATTCCTCTATCCCCAGAAGGTTCAGTTCAGTAGACGGGTTGAGGATCCAGAAATCTGCATTTTGAGTAAGTTCCCTAGATGATTCTGTTACAGTTGGTCCAGAGATCACATCTGATGAACATTTCTTTAAGTTTATTCTTTCAAAGACTAAAGAAACAGACTTTGAGGAAGCAAGTAAATGACTCTCAACAAAGAGAATGGGTTCAGTTACTTCAACTTGACTTTCAAACCCTATTGTCCACTCCCTCTAGGCCCAATACCCTCTGGCTCTGCTACTTGGCGTTCCTGATATCCCCACCAGAGGAACTTCCCTCCAACCATGAAAATCAAATCTGGGCTGCATAAGTGGGGCATAATAATCTCTGAAGGATAGAGAGATGCAGAGACTAGTGAGATAAGACAAAGTTCCACTTGGAGGAAGTGAGACTCCCAGGTGCCCCTCCTTGTACCTTCCAGTTTGCAGGTATGTTAGCATGTACTCGGTTTGTCAGCATTCCCCTAACAATGATTATACAACACATTCCTAAATATCTCTCTAGTCAGGGGCTTCTTTTTTCCTACAGAGAGCAGAACTCTTCATCTTCATTTCAATTTGCTCCATATTGTTTTCTTCCTGTCATGTATTTGGTATAATAGGATAAATGCCATACATTAATCAAAGTTTAAGAAAGCTAAAAATGTCACAAATTTGCAACCAAAAAGTAATAGAAGGAAAAAACTCATTAAGATATAAGGGGGAGAAGATAGCACTCTCCTTCCTCCATGTCTGCCTATCTGGACCATTGCATGCTTCAAAGGTAAGGCAAAGTCCATGGTGAGTTTTATTCTCAGAATGCACCCATTTATTTTAAAATTTGGATGTACCAATTAATCTCCTTCAACTTATTTTTTGTCCTCCCCATTCTTTCCATTGGTCAGGCACACACAGTAAGTAGATCACTCAAAAGTCACACAGATATGTTCATTGCTATAACGTTTTCAGATGATTGTGGATATTCTTCTTTAATACAACACCAAAACTCAGTAAGTGGTAGTTTCTTAAAGGTTAGTCATGAATTTTAATCCAAAATCAACTATATCAGGGATCCCTGGGTGGCACAGCGGTTTAGCGCCTGCCTTTGGCCCAGGGCGCGATCCTGGAGACCCGGGATCGAATCCCACGTCGGGCTCCCGGTGCATGGAGCCTGCTTCTCCCTCTGCCTATGTCTCTGCCTCTCTCTCTCTTTCTCTCTGTGACTATCATAAATAAATTTAAAAAAATTTAAAAAAAAATCAACTATATCAGTGAACTTTTCATACTCTATTACATTAAAACCAATTGATCTATCTTATAATTTGAAGGGATCTATTACCTATGCTTGATGCTAGAAATTTCTTTAACAATGATTCACTGGGAGTTATACATATCTTCAATATATTAACACATTTTGTTATTTAATATCAAAGAAAAACCACATCACTTAGTTAATAACAATATCCAACTCAAGAGAAAAGTCTTTAAGGGGCAGCCCAGGTGGCTCAGAGGTTTGGTGCCACCTTCAGTCCAGGACGTGATCCCAGAGACCTGGGATCGAGTCCCACATCAGGCTCCCTGCATGGAGCCTGCTTCTCCTTCTGCCTGTGTCTCTGCCTCTCTGTTCTGTGTGTCTCTATGAATAAATAAATAAAATCTTTAAGTATCAAACTCATTGTATAGAGCTAATAGAAATAAATTTTTCAAAATCCTAAATTCACTTGCAAACTTGAATTTATCATCATCAACAAATGCTATCAGTTGTTTTCTTTGAAGTGACAGGTTTACCTCATTCTTTTTTGAAAAAACTATCTGCCAAATACTCAAATGCCCTGAAACTGAACTATAGTTTACCTCACAGTTGTTATTTCAAAAAAATATAAGATTCCATAGCAACTCAATCACAAATTCTAACCCTGGAGACAATCATAATATTTGAGTACACAGCAGAAGTACCTAGATATATTTCCCATTTCATTACACAGAATATTAAAAAGGCATGTGCTCAAGAGTCATGACTTATTAAAATTATCAATTTTTACAGTTTTAAGTGAAATTTGCATCCACTTGCCATTCTCCCATGAGTGAGGACAGGGAATTATATAGTGACTACTCCTACAGTTTGATGCCACTGCCCGGATTTACACTAAAACAACAGCAGTTTTATACACTACTGATTTTCCCCCAATAGTGCAGGCAACAATATAGTGGAGGGGGAAAAAAAAAGCAAATAAGTCTCAGTGTTACCACAAAAATAGTTTTAACCTTACATATTCCCTGAAAGGATTTTATAAAACCCCAAAAAACAGCAAAGCACATGTTGAGAACCACTGTTTTAGGTGAATAAAATATATCAATAAATGAAATAGTGAGGAATTTCTGTTTATATTTTACTGGGGGGAGATGGACAATTTGCAATAAACAAACATATTTGGCATATTAGAAGCTAGGTGCTAAAACTGAGCAATGAATTTACTGTAATAATAAAAACATATCTACGCACACTTGAAAAAACATATAATAATTATTAAATTTTACCAAACATTTAAGAAATAAATGATACCAAATCTCTATAATCACTTTCAGAAGATAGGAGTAGAGGAAATACTTCCTAACTTGTTCTATGAGGTCAGCATTACCCTACTACCAAAACCAAAGACTTCACAAGAAAATTACAGGCCAATATCTCTTATAAATATAGATCCAAAAGTTCTAAGCAAAATGTTAGCAAATAAAAGTCAAAAATGTATAAAACAATTGTATGCCACAACCAAGGGGAATTTGTTCCAGGTAGGCAAAGCTGGTTAACATTCTAAAATCAATTAATGAAATCCATCACATTGCCTGTATGAAAAGAAAAATCATATGATCTGACCAACAGATGCAAAACAAAAGCATTTGACATATCCAACACCCACTCATGATAAATACTCAGTAAACTAAGAATACAGAGGAATGTCCTCAACATTATTTTTTTTTAAATCCTTTAAAAAAACCTACAGCTGAGACACCTGGGTGGCTCAGCAGTTAAGTGTCTCTGCCTTTGGCTCAGGGCATATCCTGGAGTTCTGGAATTGAGTCCCACATGGGCTCCCTGCATGGAGCCTGCCTTTCCCTCTGCCTATGTCTCTGCCTCTCTCTTTCTGTGTCTCTCATGAATAAATAAATAAAATATTTTTTTAAAAACCCTACAGCTAACATCATATATAATGATGAGAAACTAGAGGCTTTCCCATTATAATTAGGACCAAGGCAAGAATGTCTCCTGTCACCACTCCTTTTTAGCATTGTCCTGTATTTCGTAACTAATACGGTAAGATAAAATGTGAAATAAAAGGTATATAGGTTGGAAAGGAAAAGTAAAACTGTCTATGTTCACAAATGATATCTTTGTGAAAAGTCCAAAAGAATTGACCAAAAAAACTCCTGGAACTTATAAGCTGTTATAGCAAGGTTGCAGGATACAAGGTTAATATACAAAAGTCAATCACTTTCCTCTGCACCAGCAAAGAACAAATGGAACTTTAAATTAAAAGCACAGTACCATTTACATTAGCACCTTCAAAAATGAAATACTTAGGTATATATCTAACAAAATTTGTACAACATGAGGAGAACTATAGAACTCTGATAAAAAATATCAAAAGAAAGACTAAATGAAAAGATAGTCCACATTCATAGATAGGAAGACTCAATAATGTCAAGATGCTAGTTCTTCTCAACCTGATCTGTAGATTTAACATGATTCTAATCAAAATTCCAGCAAGTTATTTTGTGGATATCAACAAAATGATTAAAAGTTTATATGGAGAGACTCAGAATTGCCAAAACAATATTAAAGAACAAGAGCAAAGTCAGAGGACTGACACTTCCTAAATTCAAGCCTTATTATAAAGCTACAGTAAACAGTATGGATTTGGTTGAAGAAAAGGAAAATAGATAAATGGACTACAACAGAGAGCCCCATAACAGACTCACACAAATATAGTCAACTAATCTTTGACAAAGGAGCAAAGGCTATCCAATGGAGAAATGACTATCTTTTAACAAATGATGCTGGAACAACTGAACATCCATATATGAAAAGACAAAAAAAGAATCTAGACACAGACCTTCAGAAGAATTACACATTACCTCAAAGCTCCTAGAATTAACATAGGAGAAAATTTCTAGATGAACCTGAGTATAGTGATGTCTTTTATAGACAGAACACCAAAGGCATGATCCATAAAAGAAAATATTGATAAGCCAGATATCATTAAAATTAAAAACTTCTCCATGTATGATGAGAAAATGAGAAGACAAGCCACAAACTGAGAGAAAATATTTCCTTAAGAAATATATGACATTTCTTAATGGTCGAGCGTCTGCCTTTGGCTCAGGTCATGATCCTGAGGTCCTGGGATTGAGTCCTGCATCAGGCTCCCTGCGGGGAGCCTGCTTCTCCCTCTGCCTAGGTCTCCACCTCTCTCTGTGTGTCTCTGATGAATAAATAGATAAAATCTTTTAAAAAAATTTTTAAAAAGAAATATATGACATGTATGATAAAGAACTACTATACAAAATGTACAAAGAACTTGCAAAGCTCAACAATAAGAATGTCAACAACCAAATAAAAAATTGGGCAGAACTGAACAGACACTTCACCAAAGAAGACGTACTGATAATATAAATAAATAAACATACAAAAAGATGCTCAAATCTTAGGTCATGAGGCAACTGCAAATTCAAACAACAATGAGATACTACATACCAATCAGAAAGGACAAAATCCAAAATACTGACAGTGCCAAAGGCTGGTAAGGATGTGGAATAATCAGGAACTCTCATTCATTATCTTGTGGGAATGCAAAATGATACAGCCATTTTGGAAAACAGTCTGGCGTATTCTTACCATAAATGTTCTCACCGTACAATTCAGCAATCGTGTTCTTTAGAAGTTACCTAAATGAGTTGAAAATTTATCCACAACAAAAACTGCACCTGGATGTTCATAGCAGCTGTATTCATAATTGACAAAAGTTGGAAACAAACAAGATGTTCTTCAGTATGAATGGATAAATACATCCAGACAATGGAATATATTCATCCTAAAAAGAAATGAGCATGATCTGGCCCCTCCCTCTTCTCATACTCTGTTTCATCCCAGCTTCCCCATTCTGGACCACTGCCCAACCAAATCACCTTCCCGCTCTTCCCCAACAAGCCATGCATACTTCCACCTTAGCATCTTTTCACAACCTGCTTCCTCTGCTTACAACACTCTTCATCTGGCTGCCTCCTGCTGTCACTCAGTTCTCAGCTCAGGTCTCTCATGGCCATCCAGTCTGATGTGTTTCCTTTCCCAAGCCCCTCACGCCCTATCTACCCCATTACTCTACTTTATTTACGTTATGGCACTATCTGCTCCTCCATGTCCCATTTTATGTATTTGTTTATTTACTAGTCTCCCACACTGGTACTAGAGCTCTTTGAAGCCAGTCTGCCTGCTTTGCTCACTCCGGTTTCCCCAATATCTCCAACAATGCCTGGCACTTGGTAAGGTCTCAACAAACTTTAGTGGTATAAGTAAAGAACTGTTCCTTCACTAGAGGGTTTTTGTTTCCAAAGACCACCAGACAGTGTAGTATCAATTCCCCTAGTGTGTTATCTTCACAAATATTCATCAGCAACTTGGAATATAGGAATATCATATAATCTTTTCTTTTTTGATCACCATACACCAGGGTTTCTCAACATTAACAGTCTTGACATTTGTGCCAGAAAAATCTTGGTTGTAGGGTCTGTCCTGTATATATAGGATGTTTAAGAGTTCCATTGCCAGCTCTGACCACTTACTAATAGCCACTATCATCCCCAGTTGCAACAACCAAAAATGTCTCTATACATTGCCACAAGCCTACTCTGCACCCCCACAGTAGTATAGTGGAGCACCACTGGCATATACTATCCCAGAACAACTGTAGCAGTGTTAAGTAAATTCACAAATTTGAGGCTAAAAGCTTTTACATTATCAGTCTCTCTGGGCTACATTATAAAAATCAGCATTTTTTTTTGTCTTCCTGAGCTTCAGCAAAGTCCCATATTTCTCCATGTGTCTCCTTATTTCTGTAATTTTGTTAGATTATAAGTAAAAAGTCCAACGTATTTTATAAAAAATTATAACTAGGGAGAATTTATGTTTAAATTTCTTTTCAAAAACTAAGTAGATTTAAAAAAAGAAAAACTAAGTAGATTTTTAAAAGCTCCCTCTGTCATGTATTTTCCACTCAGACATGATTAACAACAATTATAAAATACTGTAAGTTTGCATATCTGCTCCCCATCAGACTGTACACCCCTACAGAAAATGTATGGACAGTATGTTTTCATCTTTGAAACAGATATTGCTTGTCCCTAGACTGCCATGACAACATTCCATCCATACAAGACTCTAAAAAGTGATAGAATAATAAATCATTAGTCAGTGGTTCAATAGCATTGAAGACTCACCCTCATGGGCATCTATCACTTTACAAACCATCAAAGGAAAATATATGCCACCCTGGATTACTCAGATAGATGCCTAAAGAGACCATAGTGATACCAAACAGTATGCCAATATTCCCAGCAAAAACCCTTGGATTGCTGATGTTTTTGCATGATTCAGAACCAAAAGGATTTATTGTGTCATATTTTTGAAAGCCTTTTAATATCTGCTCAATTTCCCACCAGAAGGTTTAATTCTTTTTCAGAACAGCTATTAATTCAAAATTAACAGCACCAACATCTAGGTGAAGATAATTTTTCACCATACATCCATATTTTTTAAACTTCCTTGACCGAAACTTACCAGGATTTGAGGATAATTAAAATATTATTTAGTGCCTTCTGTTTGACCTCAATATGCCAAAAGGCAGCATGACAGAACTGTGCTCTTCAGGAGTTTTCAGGGGAAAGAATTCATACTGAGTCAGCATGTGTGACTCTAACTACACACAAAGCACAAAATTTTAGACAGTTATAGTTAGGTGGCTGAAAGTCACTCGTGGAAATGTACAGAAGACGATGAAGAAACTGAATCATTCTCAACAGAATCATGATTATGCATTAAAAGTATTAAAAGGAAAGTAAAAATCAGAAAATTTATTAGGATGATTTCAATAAAAGATCATAATAAAAGTAAGGTTTTTTGAAGTATTTTTGGTCAATTTTTAAAGTTTTTGTTATTTTGTTAAGTTTTTGTGATTTTAATTCCTACCATTTCATCCTCACCACTCAGCCCATAAAAATAGGTTTATAGTAGCTTTCTTGGATATTTAACTTCTGTTGACTTAAGGCAACAAGTTAAGTCTAAAGCAGAGATCAGAAGCAATAGAGGTATTTTTTTAACATAGCACAATTGGTTAAAACATTGTTTCAACTGCTACCATTTAAGGAAATTAGAACATTTACATAAAAGTCAATAATAATAATCCCTCTTCAAACACTAGGGGAAAAAAAATCAACCCAGGTTCCACATTCCTCAATGGTAGTAACAGGCTGGAACAAAAGCAACCACATGTTCCCTTCATTTGCTACAGTCATCACTACTCCCTGCTACCCCCCCACCCCATTCTTACCAAAACTAAATGTTAATTGATTCTTATTCTCACATTAATACTGTTATCTAATTTACGCAAAATTCATTTTACTCATTTTTGTGACTTAGAAATCTTTGTAGCCATTTGAACTTTCAGCGTATAATCTTGAGGTTTTGCCAAGGACCTTTTGGCTTTTATAAATCTTTAATACTGATCATTCCAGAGTTCTAAGTTTTATTTGATTTTATTCTCAAAGTTTATTTATTTTTTGTTATCTCTACACCCAACATGGTGCTCAAACTTACAACCCCAAGATCGAGTCTCATGCTCTTCCGACTAAGCCAGCAAGACGTCGCCACAGTTTCAAGTTTTAGAATTGCATTTGGTCTTACAGTGTTGGAGTGAAAAAGTACTCTCAAGATGAGAGGAGAAAAAGCTTACATGAAAAACACTAAGAAAACTGATGCCTATTTACTTAACACCTCATTTCCCAAGTAATTCACAATTACAGTAGATGTTAATTCTGATGTAATACAATTAGTTTTCTCAAAGACTGAAAAAACTCTATGTCCTTTATTTTTAAACTATTAAATATTTTTTAATAAAGTGAATTTTTGGCAATAAATTTTACTTGGCTTATATATTCCAAGTATCATTTGATTCATGATGATCTGGTGTTCCTTGTATTGTTTTGGGTGATTGATGTCTCTTTCCAGGATGGCCAGGGATAAACTAAACTTTAGGGAAAAACAAGTAAATAAATAATATTAAGAAGTGCCCAATCCAATAAAAAAAAAAAAAGATTAAGAAGTGCCCAATCCAATTAAAAAATACAAAAAATTAAAAATTAAAAAATTAAATAAATAAAAATAAAAAAGAAGAAGTGCCCTCAAAATTAATCCTTCCCAACACAACTTTAAACACCTTCCTTCACACCGATGCAGACACAGGATGACTTGTAGGCATGGAGTGCAGCCGAAGCTCTGAGCCTGTTTCTTCACACACTAAATTAGGTTAAAAATAATAGTACCTTGGGACGCTTGTGGGGTTCAGTAGGTTGAGCCTCTGACTCTTGGTTTTGGCTCAAGTCATGATCTCAGGGTCCTGAGAGAAGTCCTGCATCTGGCTCCGTGCTCAGCAAAGAGCTTGCTTCAGGCTCTCTCTCTCCTTCTGCCCCTCTTCCCCTGCCCCCAACATGAGCAAGTGTGTGCTTGCTTTCTCTCTCTCTCTCTCTCTCTCAAATAAATAAATAATTAAAAAAAAATAACAGTACTTATGTCACAGAGAGGTGAAGAGAATTCATAAAGTTCATTTTTGTTGGCACTTTGCACAGTGCCAGTGCATAATCAGGACCAAATAAATGTTAACTGGTATTTCTACAACTGCTACAACCAACTGCTATTATATCTACTGTGGTTTTAATTATTCCTAACATTAGAGAGAGCAGAACTTAAAGGTGAGCACTCTGCCTCCCCCTCTCTGCTCCTCTCTTAAAAATAAATCAATCCAACTAAAGTTTTAACTTCAGGAGAATTCCTTGGATTCAAAACAAACAATTCAGGCATTTGTTGGAGTCGGTGGGGTAGAAATCTATTTATTAAAATATATGTATAATCCATATTGTCATATTGTATTGGATCTTTTCTGCTCAGAGTTCCAGGTTTGCCCTCAAATGTGGTTCATGTCAATCTCTCTAGTCATATTATTTAAACATTCCAGAAATTTAAAAATTCACAAATAGTAAAAGGTAGAAAAAAAATTAATTCAAGATCAAACTGTAAGGTGTTTACAGAGATTGCAGCCCATAATCCTTGAGAGGACTTAGAGCACGAGGTTATTAATAAAAATTGAACAATGTACATGGAGTATGGCCAGACTATGGCTTTGATTTCAATGAACTGCTACATGATCTTGGTATGGACAAAAATCACACCAGCTGATGAAATAGAATGATAAGCTAATTTGAAAAAAGTTCTACAGAAAGTCCAGGTACAGAAAAGAAGACTAAGATTCTTGAAGTTTCCTTAGCTCTTCTGAATGCTAACAACTCTTTGCAGCACCAAAAGTACCATTAAACAAAGATAATGTATTAGGTTGGGTTGCAAAATAAAAATTAAAATCTATTCCATTATATATTACAAGTCATAACATTTATAAAAGAGCTTAAAGTCAGATGAAAATAATGAACCTTTCATTATGTTCTGAATTATAACAACAAAAAAAAAGACATTTCAAACATCCCAGAATTTTTTATGGCATTTCAAATAAAAGCATGTTTCCGGCTGTCAGTTGGTGATCAATATGGGATAAAATGAATTTGTAAGGCCAGTTTATAAGCTTACATGAACATACTTGTGAAAATTTTTCTCAATGTCTGCTAAATTAACTTATTTTTAATATTACACAAATATTTATTCAGAGATGCCAGTAGACTATTGTGTCTCTAATATAATACTTCATATTGTGCTGCTCAGGAATTTACAGTGATATCAGATAACTTAAAAAACACAGCACAATGAAAGAAAAGGCTAAGCAGGAAGTACAAAGCACACTATATAGATAATATTCTCAAGCACAAATTTTTCTCTGGCACAGGAAACTGGTCATTTCCCAAATTTAAAGTGCAGAACACTATTCCTGTTTAAGTCGTTATTTAAGAATTCAGTTCCCATGAAAAGGAAATGTAGCAGTGGGGGAAGGAAAAGTATTTAATGCTGGAAAACAACCCAGAGAAATGAATGAGGATCCCAACACGAAGATCCGTCTCCACCTGGCATCCATTCCTCCTTTTTTCTCACACTCTGATCTAGTCCACTGTACAATCCTACAAGGTATAGAAGAAAGATTTTTAAAATTTGCTTCATGATAAATATATGCTTGAGCTAATAAAAGAACTTTTTGTTTAGATATTTATATATGTATTTTTTACTTTTTCTTTAAAACTGACTCCTAGGGACAGATCGGGTAGCTCATCGGTTTAGCGCTGCCTTCAGTCCAGGACCTGATCCTGGAGACGAAAGATCGAGTCCCCCGTCGGGCTTCCTGCATGGAGCCTGCTTCTTCGTCTGCCTGTGTCTCTGCCTGTCTCTCTCCCTCCCTGTGTCTCTCATGAATAAATAAATAATATTAATGATAAAAAAACAAATTCTCTGAGCCTCAAATTGCATTTAAAAAAAAGAAAACTGACTCCTAAAATTGTCTATTCCTATCCTTAAGACACATAGGACTTTTCTGCCACCATTCTTTTGCCCCTTCTGACTTTCCATATCCCCTTCTCTCCTTTTTTCATGCCTAAATATTCGATATATCATCCACTTCTTAGTCTGTAGTTTTGTTTCCTTTCCATTTTCATTCTATTTGAACTCTATTCCTTTCAGGAAATAACATATAGTAAGGCTAACAGTTTTGGGCTAATACAGACAAACAGATAAGAGCCTGGAAAAACATCTTTAGTAGGAGGGAATTCAATATTTGAAACAGGTGGTACTTTCTTTTTTAAAATTAATTAATTTATTTTTGAGAGAGAGAGAGAAAGCGCTCTCACATGCATGCACAGGGGAGAAGAAGGGGTGGAGGGAAGAGAGAGGGAATCCTCAAGCTGACTCCACACTGGCCCAGAGCCCCACATGGAGCTCAATCTCACAACCCTGAGATCATGACCCGAGCTGAAATCAAGAGTCCTGGGCTTACCTGACTGAGCCACCCAGGTGCCCCATGAAACGAGTGGTACTTTAAATCAGTGGGGAAGGAATGCATAGGTGTTGGGACAATAGGCAATCCAGTTTGCAGATTTTGTCAAAATAAAAAAGAAGAATGTGAAATGATTAAAAGCTTGAATTCTGGAGCCAGTCTGCCTGGGTTCAAATCCCAGGTCTACCAAATGCTAGATATGTGACATCTCACCTGTAAATTTACCTCCCTGAGGCAGTCTCAACATCTGTAAAATGATAATAATATAGTACTATTTTTATAGCCTCGATGCAAAGTTTAAATAAATATACACGAAGCAACTATTATTTCAAAAACCAATATATATCCCTGGATGGCTCAGCAGTTTGGAGCCTGCCTTCGGCCTGGGGCATGATATTGGAGTCTGCCTCTGTGTGTGTGTGTGTGTGTGTGTGTGTGTGTGTCATGAATAAATAGATATAATCTGTAAAAAGAAAAATCAATATATAACTGTTAGCTATTACTACTATTTTTCCTTTTTTTTTTTAAGATTTTATTTATTTATTCATTCATGAGAGACAGAGAGAGAGGCAGAGACACAGGCAAAGGGAGAGAAGCAGGCTCCATGCAGGGAGCCCGACATGGGTATCTATCCCAGGTCTCCAGGATCAAGCCCTGGGCTGAAGGTGGCGCTAAACCGCTGAGCCACCCAGGGATCCCCTATTTTTTCCTATCTTATTTTATATCGCCAAATATACTTGCCAGATGCTATTTTCACTAAATGGCAGTACATTTAACTCTCTGAAGGAAGACCTTCAAGAAGAACCATTCTTTTTTTACACCTATACCTGATCAAGTTATAATCAATGCATTAATAACAGGATTAGGTATTGCATATATATAAATATGTAAAATATAGTAGTACTGTCTTTAAGCCATTCATAATTTTTATTCATAATTTGCTTTGTAAAAATTACGTTAACAATCTGCAAAAAGGCAACTATCTGAAAGATTTTGCTTATGCACTCAAGAGATATGAGAAAAAATAACGGAAAATCTGGGATAACAATTATTATCAATAATCCCATTATGTTTCAAAAGCCAAGAGGAAAATAAAATAGGCAATATCATAAGTACTTCTGTATACTTCATGAACCAAATAGGAGCCAGCAAAATACTATTAATGAGTTCATTTCCATGGATATTAGCTTGCAGCTCAGTCAACAGCTGAATATTCATGAAGCAAGTTGGAGGTAGGTAAATGAGAAAACTTCCCTTACAGGAAAAACAGCAATTATAACCAAAAAAAAAAAAATTATGCATTTTTTTTCTGACCTGGGTTGTGCAAAATAACAATGAAAAAGCTAATGTCTGTTCAAAACTTTATGAATTTCATTATATAACCACAAAGATGAAACAGATTTGTTTAACTGCTGCAAAACAGTGAATGTCCTTTAATATCAGTACTTTGTTGGTTTCAGAAGACTTAAATCATCCTAGATTCTCAAGATCCTCAAGTAGCAGCCTTGATGGGACAATGAAATTGTCCCTAGGCTGAGTGCACATAACTAATATGGTTTAGGGCAATTATTTGCAGAGCTTAGAGCTTGAAAATGCAAACAATATGAAGAACAAGCTGAATAGTTAACTAAAATCTCATCAGAACTACACTCAACATTTGGGAGTTTGGAAGTCCTAAGTGCCTCCAGCAAGTGGACTTCAGGCAGCAACAATATTATTCAGGGAGATGAGAGAATGTGATGCATTGTCATTGGTCTGAAAGTCACACCTATATGTAGATGCTGCTTGAGGTGGAGTGGGGAAAAGAGGAGGTGAGAAGAAGTGAAAATGGTATCCACCAGGGAATAATTTTTATTGTCATGTCCTCTTCCTAATGCAATGGGATTTAGGTTTGGGCCCCAGACCTGATAAGGAATAAAAATCAGAAACAAAGTAGAACTTAATTTTATAGTGTAGAGCTACATCGTAGAGGTGGATTATCAGCCTGAAGCTCAGGGGTTCACAGTGTCATTGCTCATCCCAGGTCCCTGGATTTGAGACAGTCAAACTAATTCCACAGCCTGCTTCCCAGGGTGGAAGAGGCCATGTGGTCTGTTTATCACTCGTTGCCTTGTGTTAAGTTTCTGATCCTGAAACATCCGCCTTCTCCCGGCGTCCCCATTCATCACCTTGTTTCCTACTCTGTGCCTGTGTCCTCACCATGCCCTCTGCCTAGAATGCCCTCCTCCATTCCAAATTTACTCAACTGCTACTCCTTAACAGTGGTTCAGGTGTCCTTTTCTCTAGGTGGCCCTGCATTCATTCTCCAGGCTGGGGTTCATTCTGCTCTTCTGGCTTCTAGAATGCCCCGTGCACTTTCTCATGATTGTACCTCATGCACTGTTTGATTGTATGGAATGTACGCACCCCTTTCCCCACTGGCTTGAAGCTTCTTGAGGATAAACACAGTATCTTAAGCACCTTTATACCCAAAACAACTGGTCAATGATGTGCACATAGTAGGAATTCACTCTTTGATGAATGAACAATAGACCGAATGTAAGAAAGATTAAGGAATCTCTAGGTCTCAGTTTCTTCATCTGTAAATTAGAGGTCAAAAGTAATTATCACCTTACAGAGAAAGGAAAGAGGTACAGGATGAGATCAGAGAGGTAAGGGAGGAAAAGTGTAGGACCTTGTTGATCAGGATGAGAATTTTAGAGGCATCTCAGGGTCCTAAGATAGGGTCCCCCCATCAGGCTCCCTGCAGGGAGCCTGCTTCTCCCCCTGCCTGTGTCTCTGCCTCTCTCTCTGCACGTCTCATGAATAAATAAATAAAATCCAAAAAAAAAAAAAAGAGAGAGAGAGAGAACTTTGACTTTTACTCATAGTGAAATGGGGAAGGTTTTGAATTGAGAAGTGACAGGACTTGGCCTATGTTTTAGATGGCGTCTAGTAGCTTGTTGATAATAAAAAATGGGATGCAAGTTCAGAAGGTGGAAGATGAATGATGAAGCTATTGCATCTCTCATTAGGTGAAATGAATTTTGTTAATAAATAGTGTCAACAATTGCTTTCTTATGTATCACTTCATTAAATTAAGAATAAATGGGATGCAGCCATACTTGTTTTTTTCTTATTCCAAAGTGATATAAATGAATGATGAATTCCCAGTGTCAAAAGTCCACACCTGATGGAATATGGATTCAGAAATGAGAAGCGTCATATACATTTTTATATAGGGATTGTGAATATTTAAGAAAACTATTAAACATTATCTTATTTCTTTTTTTAATTTTATTTATTTATTCAAGAGAGACACAGTGAGAGAGGCAGAGACACAGGCAGAGGTAGAAGCAGGCTCTCCACGGGGAGCATGATGCAGGACTCAATCCCAGGACCCCAAGATCATGACCTGAGCCAAAGGCAGATGATGCTCAACACTGAGCCACCCAGGTGCCTCTATTAAACATTATTTTAATCAAGAAATTAATTACATAAATACTAAACTTAAAAAATCTAAACTAAGTACTCTGTATAAATTGGCCTGATCCTTTTCTCAGTGGCAAGAAATATAAACAAGTTTTGAATTCTCAGTAGGCTAAGTAAGTAAAGACCAGCATGGCTCATTTGATGACCATTCACTAAAGAGTTCATCAATGAAAGTACATATGAATGAATGGACATGAAATAATTACCCATTGCCAGGTGGCCAGGAAAAAAAAAGGCAGGTACAGAATTAAGGTTATTGTTCAAACTTAATATTTGTATCACAAGTAGAGCAAAAATGCTAAAATGTCCATTTTTTTCACTAGTTATACAAATTATCTCAATTAATGTTTCCATTAATCCTTAAGGTGGGATATAACCTTAGCTGAATTTTAACAATGAAGAAACTGAGCCTCAAAGACGTAAAGTAACTTCTACAAGGTCAAACAGCCAGGAGATGAGGGAGCCCGGATTCAATCCCTGCTTAAATCAGCATCAACTCTCCCACCACTCACTGGATTATGAGACCCACACTCCCCTACACATAAATTAAAATAGTCAGCTCAGGTGACCTCATGTGGAGGCTGAAATGGAAACCAAATTATGTTCAGTTTCTAATTTGATTTCCAAAGTTCCTAGCCCTGCTTTGGAAAAGGATGTCACTCTCTCATATCTTTGAGCACAGAAATCAAATAGGTCTTTTCTGTTTAGGGATACTTGATTTTGATTGCACGGACTTTTTCCCGAACTGAATAAAAAGCAGAGAATTTAAGTAACCTTCTGTACCCGTAACAGAATATTGCTTAATAGAAGAAAATTCTCCAGAAATCCGTTCCTCTTATTCTAATTATAGCATGTAAGTTAAGAGCACAATACAACTGAGTACCTACTTTCAGCTAACGAATTCCAGCAATTATCAGGGGCAGACTAAAGTCCACCTGGTCAGCATACTACTCACTAGCTTCACCTGGGCAATGTAGGAAATGGGCTCCCATGTGAATGGCCTTTCACCATCTGTGGAATTTAGATATTTAAAGGGTTACTCTGTTTTCATCCAAAATTCTTGTATTACCACTACAGAGAGGAATACAGGAGCTTAAAAGGGTTTAGACATAAGAGACATCCCAAACCCTGAAACAGTCTTCAGAAATATTTTAAGAACAATGTACTAATGAATTCAAAGTAGCATAAAAATCTCCTTTGAAGCTGACCAATGGAGTTAATCATGATAATAATTATCCTAAGCATTCATTCTCCACAAAGCTAACTGTTCCTTTTATGATGTTAAATGTGAGTTTTGCCCCCATCGAAACACCATTAATTAAGGAAATTAGTAGGCAAGCCACAGACTGGGAAAAAATATCTGTAATATGTATGTTTGACAAAGGACCCTTATGTAGAATATACAGATACTTACAAATCAATAATAAAAAAATAAATACTATACAACTTTTTAATTTGAACAGAAAGAAGATACAGAAATGTCAAGAGCACTGTACATCATTAGTTATCAAGGAACAATCAAATTAAAATGAGAATAAGATACATTAACTAATACCATGAGCTAAAATTATAACGACTAACAATACCAAGTGTTGGGGAAAATGTGGTTTTATCTAGGACTACAAATGACACTCTAAAAATAAGTTAGGGACTCCTGGGCGGCTCAATCTGTTGGGTGTCTGCCTTTGGTTCAGGTCCTGATTTCAGGGTCGTGGGATGGAGCCCAGCATCGGGCTCTCTGCTCAGCGGGGAGTGTGCTTCCCCCTCTTGCTCTCCTGCTATGCTCTCCCTCTCTCTCAAATAAATAGGTAAAATCTTAAAAAAATAAAAAATAAAAATATGCTAAAGTGTCAATCCTCAATTATCTTCAAGCTAGCAATTTATATCACAGCCTGTCTGTGATAGGTATTAGTGAAAATAAAAAAATTCAAACCAATAATAAGGGCAGCCCGAGGGGCTCAGTGGTTTAGCGCTGCCTTCAGCCCAGAGACTGATCCTGGAGACCTGGGATCAAGTTCTACATCGGGCTCTCTGCATGGAGCCTGTTTCTCTCTCTCTCTCTCTCTCTCTCTCTCTCTCTCTCTGTGTGTGTGTGTGTGTGTGTGTGTATCTCATTAATAAATAAATAAAATCTTTTTTAAAAATTAAATAAATAAATTAAACCAACAATAAAAGGATGTATGAGAATGCTATGCATTATACTAATTATAAGGAATCTAAGCATGAAAAGCCATGTAAATTCTATTCTTAACTTTACAATAACTCTACGACTTACACTTTGACTATCTGTAAGGTCTTTATTATGATGGAGGGCAATCAATATAAAGAATGCACGAAGTAATTAGTCTAAAAGAAGAGGAGAGAGGAGGGGGTCTCGAGAAGAGAAGAGAAAAAAAAGATAAAAGGAAATAATTCTTCCCCTCAAAATGCTTAAAATTTAGTTTTAGGATAGAATTATACACCTATCGAATTATATTAAAAATGTACAGATCTTCTTAGTATAAACTATCTTCTAAGACATAACCCCTGTGTCCTCTCCAGGCACAGCTCCTACTTTTAATGCACTCTGGATTTTATACTGCCTGACATGCAGCACGAGTTCCATAAACATGTGTTAACTCACTATCTGGACTTCATGTGAAGTAGTTCTTCTGAATATTTAGTCAGCAAAGGTAGTTACTGATAAAATTCTAAAAGAGTAGGACTAAATCTGTTTCCCCAATTGTCTCATAGAATCTAGCCCAGAATCTCACATATGTGAGATGTGTAATGAAGACATGTCAAATTCATTGGGCAAAACTATTTTCATTTCTCCAGTGTTCTCTTCTGAATTCAAATTTTCCAACAACTGCTTAATATATGATGATGTGTAAATAACTCATAATCATCTGTATTATCTTCTTCAAATACGAAAGATATTTCACTCAGGATTTTAGAAAAACAATTTGTCAGCTGTAATCGGTGAAAGAATCTCCTCTTTTCTCTACTAGAAAACTTCGAATACTATGTTCAGCAACAGTATTAAGGCAACTCCAACAACTGAATTTTTGTTATAGTATCTATGCCAGTGTGAAATGCCTGTGAAGTGCAAACAAGATGATTCCTGGGCTGAGCTAATGCAGACTTTCTCCTGTTACATATTAGTAGCCACCTGTTTCATGACCAATGTGGCACGTTTCTAAAATGGTAAGTGTAGTCTACAGCCTTGGAACAAAAGAAAACATGATCTGGTTTGCATTAGATGTATGCTTTCATCAGCAGAATCACCCAGGACCAGATGATAGTAGATGAGCAATAATCAATTTAAAGTCATATAAAACTGCTGCACGTCGTTCCTACAGAACTTAATCTACCTTTTTAAATATTATCTCTCAGCCATTTATCTTCTGAAAGTCATACTCAAATTCCAGTAATTTCCTCCTTTGATCACCAGTGTTATTGATAAGAACTGAATCTACCACTCTATATAAATTCAATCCATCCTACAGGGCCTAGATCAAAGCCCACTTTCTTCATGAAGATTTCCTCCAATCCTTTGGCCCACATGTTTTTTCTTAATTAGATCATCAGTAGAATTTACTGGATAAAATGCTCAATAAATAGCTATTGAACTGAAATAATCTAAATTTTCAAAAAGTACTTGTTGGACATAGAACTCTAAGAAAGGAGAATTACAAACACAAACTGAACATTTCATTTCAGTCATATGATTATAAATGGATGTTATTATCTAGAAAAAGAACACAGTCCAATAAAAAATGCTGTATGGTCAAGAAATTAATTTGAGAATCTATCAGTATTTAAAAGAAACAGAACTCTTAGACAACAGAACACCTACCTCTAAATACTTACAAATCTAGAGCAAATTGTAATAATTATTTCCTCATCATTAAAAGAAAAAAAAAACATCTTGAAACCTGCTTACTAACTTAAGCCACAGATAATTTGAAGTGGTTTAAGTTCTGAAATAAACAATCCATAACCTTCAAAAATTATTTTTTAAAGTAAACAATGCAATTTTGTCATAACCTTAGATTTTTTCCAATAGAAATGTGTTCATCTAAAGTTTTTCCTGAGGAATAACTAATTACATTGCCCCTATTTTTCTAAGGTACCAGTTATGACCCCCCTACATCCTCTGAAAGAACTCAGTTTGGTTCTTCTAACAAGAAGACAGTTCCTATTATGTTCAGATGAATAACCCAAACTAATGGAATCTGAACCGTTGCTATAGAGGCTATAAAAAATAAGCTTTTGACTGTTTCTAAATCAAAGTGCTATCATTCAGGTCCATGGTTATATTGCCACTAACAATGGTGTTCCTGCAAAATACGGCACTGTTTAAGAATGTCTAAACTATTATATGCTATATCAGAACATTAAGGAAGAAAATTGTGTCTTAAAAATTTCTTCTAATTAATACTCCTTAGTCTTAAATGGTATTTAAAAAGGCTCAATGTCTTATCACAGCAGATTTGAAGCAATAATCAATATAACAGAAAACACTATTTCTCCAAGTTCTTAAACACCGCTCAGCCTAAATGTTTGTGGGATGAATAAATACTAAGAAAATCTTAATCATACCTCTCAGCTGAGACTAATTAATGCACATGCACAAAAATGAGAAATTTATATATGAAAATAGAGCAAAACCAGGTTATTAAGTTGGTTGGGGGAGGAAGTTATATCTAACACCTGTGTTTATGATATGATACCTTCATCTGTGCTGAACCACAGACCACAGACCACAGAGATGACCAGGAAACTGGAAAGATGTCCTTGATGTGACCTTCAGATCAATATGACATTCCTGCACCTGCAGCTTAGCTTTAGCTTCACAAAGACCAGTCTATACCAGTTCCAGAAAAGTAACACAAAGAGCTTGTGTAGATCAATGTAGGTCCTGTCTGTTGGAAGACCAGTCCCTCACCAAAACAATCTACACACTCTCTTTGCAATGAGCTTAATACATTACTTGTACTATGTTTTTAGTTATCTCTGTCCTTGACTAGGGCTTTCCTTAATGAGAACAAAAAACAGTATAATTTGTAATAGAGGTTTGCTATGTTTAAAAGTTAAGAAAGATTCTGGGCAGCCCTGGTGGCTTAGCGGTTTAGCGCTGCCTTCGGCCCAGGGCGTGATCCTGGGGACCTGGGATCGAGTCCTGCATCAGGCTCCCTGCATGGAGCCTGCTTCTCCCTCTGTCTGTGTTCTCTGCCTCTCTGTCTCTCATGAATAAATAAATAAAATCTAAAAAAAAAAAGATTCATATTAAAAATTCCAAATTTTTTGGAGTACATCTTTAAAAATCAGATATCCTGACTATACTGGGGCCACACACCTGCCCAGCAGCAACTGACTACAACCCACTGGTGCTAGCTTCCTTAGGCTCCCCAGTTCTCACCACTCCTTAGTCTTTACCCCTGAGCAGCTCTGGTCATTTTTGTTTCCTGCCTTACCCCATGAGCATTTTATTTGAACTCCTTGGTATGAAGGTTTAAGCATTTGAATTCTGTAGTTAGACCACTGGATTTTAATCCTAACATTTGTATGACCTTGGGCATGTTACTTTCTTCCCTCTTTCTGCTCTTTTGTTTTTTCCTTGTAAAGTTATAATAATTTTAATTACTTCATAGAGTCGTTGGGGAAGTTAAATATAATTTGGACACCAAGCACATAGCCCAGTGAATCCACAAATGTACATATTATTAAGGAAAACACACGGGCACACACAAGTGGGGCTACGTTAAACTCCTCCTATTCCACTGCATTAGGTGGAGGGAGCTTTAACCTCTGTGAGTCTTTCAGCCTTAGGCCAAGGGAGCACAGCCCAGAGCCCCAGTGGCATGATGTAGGTAGGCTGCTGGGGAGTGAGTGAGGTGAGGTGCTGAAACTCAGTGCACTGCATCAGTTATGGCTAGTATTCTCGAAGGCCCACGATGGTTCTTATACCTAGCTACACATTACAGCCACCTAGGGAGAGTTTAAAAATGAAGGAAAATAACGCCCAAAGCCTACACCAAACCAAGCCAGGCAGATCTATTGGAGTGGATCAAGATATAGCTTTAAAACTACCCAGGTGGGGCAGCCCGGGTGACTCAGTGGTTTAGTACTGCTTTCCACCCAGGGTGTGATCCTGGAGTCCTGGGATCAAGTCCCACATCAGGCTTCCTACATGGAACCTGCTTCTCCCTCTGCCTGTGTCTCTGCCTCTCTCTCTCTCACTCTCCCCCCGCCCCTCTCTGTATCTCTCATGAATAAATAAATAGAATTTAAAAAGTAAAAATAAAAAAAATAAAATTACCCAGGTGATTCTAATGTTCAGGCAGGCTTGAGAACCGCTGTTCCTTGGCACGGATAGCACCAGCCCTACTCAGCCACTTAGAGGACTCTCAAAAGATTTGAGGCAGAGGTTCACATTTTTACAGATAAGCAGCTTAGGAAGCATTAAAATGCAGAAATTATTGATTCCTCTGGCAGAAAATATTCATGTTGTGAACATGCCTGCATTTTGGATTAGATGAGTTACATATTCTTTAAAATATGGAGATCATTGTTTTCAGAATGAATCACTGAATTTCTTAAACAATGTTTAAGAAAACATTGTTTTCTTAAAGTGTATCCCTACACCAGTGATTTTAAGTGCCTGTTTAAGGGCATTCCACAGCCTGACAAACAATAATTTTTAATCTTCAGAAGGCGACTGAATTTAGCAATACCACATTAAGTAATTAAAGAGTGACAGATAAAGCTGTTTTTACTTAATAGACAACTTTCAATTGCTATGATGAAGTCATAGTTTTCTACTTAAAATGGCAAAATCATCAATAGTTTTGCAGGAATATTATTAAAACATTGCTAATATATGTGTTAAGTTCTGTGCTAATTTGGCTAAACAATTCAAATACTTATCAAACTACATATTATACAGAATAAAATATTAGTATTACTCTTGAGTAGTCCACATTTAATCAGACCTGGAAACTTAATTATTAGAATACCTAACATTTAGATTTTTTTAAATACATTTAAAAATCACTCTTGGGAGCGGCCCCAGTGGCCCAGTGGTTTAGCACCGCTTTCTGCCCAGGGTGTGATCCTGGACTGTTGGGATCAAGTCCCACATCAGGCTCCCTGCATGGAGCCTGCTTCTCCCTCTGCCTCTGTCTCTGGCTGTCTCTCTCTCTCTCTCTCTCTCTCTCTCTCATGAATAAATAAATAAAATCTTAAAAAAATAAATAAATAAAAATAAAAATCACTCTGGGGACACCTGAGTGGCTCAGCAGTTGAGCATCTGCCTTTGGCTCAGGGCGTGATCCCAGGGGCCTGGGATCAAGTCCCACATTGGGCTCCCTTCAAGGAGCCTGCTTCTCCCTCTGCCTATGTCTCTCCCTCTCTCTCTATGTCTCTCATGAATAAATAAATAAATAAATAATTTTTTAAAAAATCACTCTTAGGCAAAATTTAGATAAAGGGATAACTAGTTTGGGGAAAAATCTATTTTTAGGAAATCTAATATTCTTTGTAGTCACTAAATTGGAATGCCACTTTTTTTTAAAGATTTTATTTTTTCATGAGAGACACAGAGAGGTAGAGACACAGGCAGAGGGAGAAGCAGGCTCCATGCAGGAAGCCTGACATGGGACTCGATCCCAGGACTCCAGGACCATGCACTTAGCCGAAGGCAGATGCTCAACCGCTGAGCCACCCAGGCATGCCTGGAATGCCACTTGTACTTAAATGTAAATTTAGACTTGCTCCACTTATTTTAGCATGAATCTTTTATATCAAATATTAGTGCTTTTTAAATCTTTTTCCATATCCATCTCACTTACCAATTTTTCTCTTCTTTCCCTGAAACAAGGTTACAACCCTAGACGTCTATGGACCAGGGAAATCACACAGAACAGCAAAGTGATGGCAGGCAGTCAGGTCCCCAAGGAGAGGCCATGAAACAGTAGCCTAGAAATCTAGTCCATACACATGATTGCTTTGCTTGTTCCACAGTTTAAAAATTTGGAAAACTCATATAAAAATTCTAGCTTATTCTGGAAAAGCAGGAGCTCTTGGATCATTAGGGTCATACTCGTTAGCAACAGTTGGCTGGAGGGGAGTATCACTGCTCTTTTGGATGGGGCACAGGCTCCCTCTATCTTGCCAGTTATCACCACCTGCTTATCATGTATACATTACCTGCCTACTTCTGGAACCTTCTGAGTTCCCAACTTCCTCACAAAAGGAAAAATTAATCACGTAAGAGACACCTAACTCAGACCCAAGACTCCACAACTAAATTGGGGGCCTTGAGATGAAAAGTGAATGGCAGGTAACAACCCTGGGAAACAAGACAGGCAAAGCCTCCTATATACTTTAGGCAGCCAGGAGATGGTGTGGTAAGATTAGAGTTGGGCACAGCTGTGGGTGAATCATGGGCTCTACCACTATCACTGGTGGGACCCTGGGGCGGGGCTTGCTCTCTGTGGACAATGGGGCTATCAATCTCTCTCTGAAGAGGATAGAGGTGAAGACTCACTAGGGTGATGAGTGCACTGTGTCACACACATGACAGGGCTTATGAAACTTAGGGAGTGGTAGAGAAAAGAAAATGGGACCTTTGACAGAGAAATCTGGCTTCCAATCCCAGTTGCACTCCATCATCTCCATGAGCTCCAGTTTCCTCCTTGAAAACAACATTACCTAAGTAACAACATAAGGGCTGCCAAGAGAACGTCTGCTATGGCAGGCATTCACTCTCAACCAAATGTCTGTCATTGTCAATCCTACTGCTCTGACTCTGGTCCAAGTTCCACTCCAGGGGGAGGTGGATGAGAGCTGGCTAGAAATGAGGGCAGGCAGATAAATGCTAGGTAGCTGTGGACTTCGTAGCATTTTAGAAATTCAAAGAATGGGAAGAGAGGCAATCCAGACCTGTATGACTAGAAGGCAGATGTGTTCAGATATTCTCTGTGGTATTTAGGATGAGACATCCAGGATATGAAGAGGCAAAATGTGAATGGGAAGATGGTGGGGGGTTCATTCAAATTGAAAAAGTATCTGTGAGTACCTGTTATTCTGCTTTATGGGGAGTGCAAAGACATGAGAGTGTTCACATACACACACACACACACAAACACACATAATTTCTGGTCTTCCAAAATTCCCAGTGAGGACGACAGACACATTCACAAATACTTAATATGAGGCTTGCCTTAGTAAGTAACAGTCTAGAAAAAAGGATTATCAGACTGTACAGAAGGGAGAAGTCAAATGCTGGTGGGGAAATTCTGGACAACTGCTTAGAAAAGGTGGAGTTTGAGCACCAGGATGGAGAAGGGTTTCCAAAAAGAGGAAGAAATGGGGTAAAGAGCGTTTCTTGCAAAGAGAACTGTTTGAGGCTAAATCCAGAGGCAGAACCTACTAGATGTGTTTGGGACAGTTAGTCCAGTGCACAAGACGGGGGCTTGGGGGAACGAGACAGGAGATGAAACCTGAAGTGGATCTGGAGAGGAGACATCAGTCTGTGACTTCATTCTGGACACATTCGGTACCTGAATCTTTGCTCCCAATGCACAGAGTTCTCTCCAGGGACAGATAACCCCAGAATTCCTGCAGAAGTACAGAGGGTTGGGGGTTGGAAAGGAATAATAAATATTCTAAAGGTACCCAGCCAGTGCAAAGAAAAAGAATCTGGCTTTAAGATGCCAATAGTGGCTCTGAATTGATCTATTTAGCATTGCTAGCTAACTATCTTGCTAGCTTAACTTCAGTGAAAGTTGACCAGCTTTCCAGAGTTCTGGAAAGATGAAGATATCGATAATAAAAAGAAAGCAAAAATAAACACATCAGAAATGTGTGATTTGCTTTAAAAGATGTTATTTATTCATAAGAGACACACAGAGAAGCAAAGACATGGGCAGAGGGAGAAGTAGGCTCCCCGAAGGGAGCCCGATGCCGGACTTGATCCCAGGACTCAGGGATCATGACCTGAGCCAAAGGCAGACGCTCAACCACTAAGCCAGCCAGGTGCCCCAAAAATGAGTGATTTTAATAATCTTTAACTTTGGTTTCAGTGAATTCTAAACCCTGACACATTCTCTCTATTCCACTGACAAGAGCTGGAAAGGTCACAGGGTCACTTGAAGTTACCAACCTTGCTGTTCCTCTCAACCCCCAGGTTACTGGCACTGTGTCCTACAACTTCTTAAGGTGCCAGGAATACATGCCGGTGCCAGGGATACAAAGTCAAACTCCCACCTATAGAAGGTTACAGAAGGACAGAAGTGATATAAATGTATATCAATGACTTAAACCCAGTGAGATAAATCAATGTTCCATGAAGTGTTCCGGAGAACTCAGAGCCCAATCCAACTATTATATCCATACGCTCCCTGCACTCTCAGGCAGTATAGTGTCCTGGCTAACAGCAGAGGCTCGATCACAAGACTTGGTTCATGGAACACCTGGGTGGCTCAGCGGTTGAGCATCTGCCTTCAGCTCAGGTCGTGATCCCGAGATCTGGGATCGAGTCCCACATCAGGCTCCTTGCATGGAGGCTGCCTCTCCTTCTGCCGGTGTCTCTGCTTCTCTCTGTCTGTGTCCCTCATGAATAAATAAATAAAAACTTAAAAAAAAAAAACAAGACTTGGTTCAAATCCCAGCTGTACCACATACTAGCAATCACTTACTGGGTGATTCTGGGCAATTGCTTAATCTCTCTGTGCCCCAATGTCCCATCCATAAGAAAGGGAAAATCAGAGTGCCTACCTCATGGGATAGCTGTGAGAATTAAAAGAATGCACATACACAATGCACTTAGTACCTTGCCTTGCACACAAAATCATTTTCTTTAGTATAACCTGATTAGCCTAAAAGAGATCCTAGAAAAATATGTTAATCTTTTCTGCATTTCTCCTGTCTCCAGCCAAAAGAAGCATTATGAAAATGAACTTTTCTCTCAATACTCATTTGCCAACCAAGTGAAATTAACCTTGAACTTCCATCTCCCAAGTGACAGCTGCCTGAGATCTTTCCACCACTACATGTGTCTTGTTATTCACAAAGCTTCCTGAAAGCCTCAAGTAGAGCTGTTCCCTGCTAGAAACCTCATGGTCCTGATAATAGAATTAAAGAGACATCATTCTGGATATTTCTGATGGGCACCACTGGTTGTATGCAAGGTTGGAGCAGTTCAACATCCCAGATAATTGGAGTACCTCAGGACCTGCCAAGCCCTATGCCGTGTCCTGACATCACTCTCAAACTGCCCCCTACGGCCTGGCTACTCTTCTCTCTTCCAAATGTTTGGCCATGCCAGGGAAGAGAGTCTCCTTCCTAATTTCCCTTCAGCTCCCTACACGTAGTAGTACCTCCTCCCCCACGATTCACAGGCTTCACTGCTTAGCCATGAGAGGCCTGGTGTTCCAGAGTAAAAAGTTGTTTTCTCATCCCTGATAATAAGGAAAAGTAAGTTTCGTCAGTGTACCAGAAAGTCATCACATAGATAAACTGCTCTAATGCTGGCATTTAGATCCAAAAGGAAGCACCTTCTCAATAACTCATCAGATTTTTAAGAAGAGGGATGCCTGGGCGGTTCAGTGGTTGAGCCTTTGGCTCAAGGTGTGATCCCTGGGAGTCCTGGGATTGAGTTCCACATTGGGCTCCCTGTGTGGAGCATGCTTCTCCTTCTGCCTATGTCTCTGCCTCTCTGTGTGTGTCTCATGAATAAGTAAATAAAATCTTAAAAAAAAAAGATTTTTAAAAAGATAACTTGGTAATATCCATTGCAAATACATTAGCATCAACAGTCAGTATAACCTAAAAACTGAGTGTGTTAAAATGAAAACAAACATGGCTAGTGGAATTAATATTTATAACATAATGCCCCAAAATTAGAAGTAACAATCCTTCAACAGAGAAAAAAAATCCAATTTCCCACGATGCTACTTCTTTACCAAAAGAATCCCCTTTATTCTCATCCCTCTAAATCAAAATCTGTTAATTAGCTTGGCAGCAAAGCTGACCAAATGCTGATGAGTGTTCAGGACGCTATTGTGTTTGGCTTTGAAAACAAGTCATGATTAGGAAATCAACATGGGAAGCATACTTCAAACATCCAAAAGCATTTTCTCTGCCTAGCAACTGGCAAGAACTTAGTGTGTTTTCTCTGCTTCTATGTCATGTTGCTCTGGTCACTGGAACTATGTGGTGGCGGCAAAAGAAAGAAAAAAAACCACTTCTGCATTGAAGCAGCGGCACAAATTTAGCCTGAAAGCTGCTGTGTGGGGACCTGTGCCACTGGGCTCCGTGCCTGCCAGTTACTTGCCAAGGAAAGGCCAGGCAGTGGGGCCCCGCCTGCTTGCAGCCCTTGGTTTGCTCCTCGCCCCACAGTGCAGCTAGGGACCTTCAGCATTTCCTCTTCTGGGAAGGCTGGGAATTGACTGTTTTTATGAAATGAGCATGACCTAGAAAAGCATTCAGCATGATCTGCTTGGGCACTTGAAAGAGTCCTCAGCTGTACTTCCCATCATAAAGTATTTGAGCTCCTGTTTATTAAAGCACAGCTTGAACCAGAGGACATGTAAGTCTTCCAGGTGAACAGCAACAGATCTTTGGCACTGAATCACCACAACTCCTGGTTTGCATTTCTACATGGGAAGTCAGAGAGATTCGTTTCGTATAAACTACCAGAAGTAGTTAAATAAATGCAAACTGGCAGTAATTATTGTATTTAGCCAGGCATACACTAATAAAGCTACACATACAGATACAGATATATATGCATGCCTATCAGTATCACATAGTGCCACCATGCTCTGGACCCAAGTCCAAAATTTTGAAATTCAATACCACTAACACCACACTTTGTTGCAAAATGCTTTGCTATTCAGTTAAAAAAAGATAGTCCAATGATTATTTATTAAATACTATGTGGGTGGCACTGACCTGGCTTCTGAGGAGTCACTGACAAATCAATCATAATCTCATGAGTTTATACATGATCCTGTAGAGGACACTGGTACATATAAAAATATTTGCATTAAGGTGTGTTCCATATTTATTTTCAAGGTTCAGAAGTAGATGGAGTATCAGATCTTTCTGAGGATGGAAAGGGTAATATGGAAGGGCTTTACTAAGAAGCCGGTGCCTTAGGAGGATTCTAAGGAATGGATAGAAATTCTTCAAATTGACAGGGGAGAAGAACACTTAAAATAGGAAGAACAGGGATCCCTGGGTGGCTCAGCGGTTTGGCACCTGCCTTTGGCTCAGGGTGCAATCCTGGAGTCCCGGGATCAAGTCCCACGTCAGGCTCCCTGCATGGAGCCTGCTTCTTTCTCTGCCTCTCTCTCTCTCTATGTCTATCATGAATAAATAAATCTTTAAAACAAAAAAAAGATAGGAAGAACATCAGGGGTGCCGGGGTGGCTGCCGGTTAAGTGTCCACCTTGGCAGGTCAAGATCTCAGGGTCCTGGGATCAAGCCCTTCCTTGGGCTCCCTATTCAGCTTAGAAAGTTTGCTCCTCCCTCAACCTCTGCCCCTCCCCCCTATCCATGCACACTCTTTCTCTCAAATAAATACATAAAATCTTAAAAAAAAAAAAAAAAAAAAAAAACAGCAGGAACAGGAACCAGAGCAGGACTGAACACAGAGGTGTACTAATGTACTCCTTTATACATATTAACTCAATTTTCTTTTTTTTCTTTTTTTTTTTTTTTTTTTTTTTAAACTACTCTTTGGTTTTTTTTTTTTTTTTTTTTTAATTTATTTATTCATGATAGTCACACGGAGAGAGAGAGAGAGGCAGAGACACAGGCAGAGGGAGAAGCAGGCTCCATGCACTGGGAGCCTGACGTGGGATTCGATCCTGGGTCTCCAGGATCGCCCTGGGCCAAAGGCAGGCGCCAAAGCGCTGCGCCACCCAGGGATCCCCATATTAACTCAATTTTCACAACAATCCTCTGACTTAGGCACAAATACTATCTCCATCTCATCTTACAATTGTGAAAAGTTGAAGGAGACGGAAATTAAGAACCTCTTCAGCAATCACACGGCTTCAGTCCAGACCATGTGGATGCGGAGCCCACATCCCTAATAACTACTGGGGAGGCACACAGTAACATCTAATGAGTTATCAAAGAGTGAATAAACAATATTATGTGAATAACAACAATAAACTTATATTGTTGAAGAGTAAAATCCAAGGGGTCCAGCCGAAGAGAGAGGACAGCGAAAGACTGCTGCTAGAAATCTGACAGGGGAAGGATCTCAGAAGGGCCTTAAGGCCAGCTTCACTGCTTGAAACTCCAGTGGATATTCTAGATGAGTGAACATGGTCAACTCTGTGTATAGAAAGGTCACTGTCATGGAGGGTGGGGCTTACTTGAGTCAAGAATGGAGGCAGGGACCTCCATGAGGAATATATTTTTTAAGATTTTATTTATTTATTCATGAGAGACACAGAAAGAGAGGCAGAGACATAGGCAGAGGGAGAAGCAGACTCCCTGCAAGGAGCCCAATCAGTAACTCCATCCCAGGACCCCAGGATCACGACCAAGCCAAAGGCAGATACTCAATCACTGGGCCACCCAAGCACCCCTCAATAAGGAATCTATTAAATCACTCAAGTATGAGAACTGAAACTGAGTAATCGTGAGGACAAAGAGATGCTAGATGTTGCAAAGTGTGTACACATTCAAGCATCACTGTGCCCACATGGCTGGGCAATGCAAGGGAGCACCCACATCCACACACCTTTGCAATTGAGTCAGTTAAAGACAGCATTTAATCTTTTTTGCATGAAAGCCTTTTGGGGCCAGAGTGAAACAAAGTTTGTTTCCCCCACCATTGATTCATAATCATCAGTATGCAGATACCAGATTCAGAACCTGTTTTCATTAAAATAATGTTTGTTTTTAAAGAAGTACACAAACCGAAAATTTTAGGAATTAGCATATCTGCTTAAAAAAACAAACTCTATGGTCTACATAAAGTAAATTTTCTGCAGATGCCTTCCAGTATTATCTAAAGGAATCAGGGGGAAAAAAAGGGATAAAATGAAAACTTAATAATGTGGTTCAATTCAAATAAAGACTTGAGTACCTGCATACCAAAACTGAGGTATTCCAAGAAACACCACAAAGAAGATGCTAAAGACCATGCCAAAACTGAGCCAGGTCCTTTGGACAGTATGCAAGTAATCATTATATAAGACAGGAAATAATAAACAAGTAAGAATGTTTGGATGGGAGGGGGGTGGTTAAAGGAAAACAAAATCCCATCCCAGTCTGAGATCAGAAAAAGTTTTATAAAGTAAGTAGCATTTTAGATTGATGTTGAGAGGTTGTGTATATGTGGAAGGATATATAGAGTTAAAATACTGTATGCTGTTCTTATATATAAATATATAAGTCTATTCATGTGATCATCAACTGCCACTTGGCTCTCTACCAAACCCCCAAATGGAATGATATTCTTATTTAATATATGTATTTCCCCCTATAAAGAATGAAGATTCTAATATTTTCAGCATTTCTTTTGCTAACTGCCACCCCACCCCCCAACCATCGCATCTCAGGGAAAATGCAACAGAGCAAACAGCATGAGCTTTACAGCCATAGTAAAAATTAAAATATGATAGCAAACTTTTATTAAGCATCTACTATGTACTAGCCATATTTAACCTTCACCTCTGTGGCAGCCACTATTATTATCCACTTTTAGATGGGAGAACTGAGACATGGAGATACGTAACTCTCTGAAGTGACACAGCTGGCAAATGTTGCAGCTGGACTCAATCTATTCAATCCTTTCTTTGTTCATTGATAAAAGAAGGGATAGATAATAAACTCTACCACCCAAGTTTGTTGTGATGACTAAGTCAGAGAGTGTTGTATAAAGTACCCAGCTGAGAATCAGGCACTAGCAGGCATTCATTTCCTAATGGCTATAATTGTTATTTCATCTCAATTTAGCAACTAGGTCATTTCCCACCAGTCAGATCTCCAATGAAAGCTCATACACAGCCCTACCGCATGCCCTGGGCTCGCTGGCATCAGGGCTCCTAAATACATCCAGCTGAGGCCATCTGGTTCCCATACATCTTAACGCTATCAAGAGTGTCGTATTTTACATTCTCAGACATCTTCTAATGACATTGAAGGTCATTAGTCAAAATGCCTACAAATCACAGCATTACTGACAAATTGGCACCCATCACAGTTTGAACACTCCCAATACACAGAGAACTCATTATCTTGGAGGTATGTATTCAAAGTTGTTTACTTCCCTATTGTCAATGAAAGTCATTAGAAAGATAATACAACTGAATTTCATCATAGAACTAAATTTACTCCTTGGACTTCCAGTTAGTGGTTGTTGCCTTCCCTCTAGACAATTCTTGCTTTCAACAACTGTATTGTCTCCTTTATTTAACAGGAGGATTGACAGCTTCAGTTTCATAGTCTCTTTTGCCTGCAATATTCTTCCCCCACCCTGGTTACCTTTCCTGGCTACCTTCCCTGGCTATTCTCTTCTCTGTAATTGTCCCTAAAAATATGGCCTCCAGAACTAAGTGAAATGCCTTGATGGAGAGTAGAGAGACACTGTCACCCTTCTTTATCCATGTTTTCCTGGTTCCCTTCTTTTAGTCACTTGTTTAAAACACATAACAAGGATGCCTGGGTGGCTCAGTAATTAAGCATCTGCCTTTGGCCCAGGGCATGATCCTGGAGTCCCCGGATCGAGTCCCACATGGAGCACCCTGCATGGAGCCTGCTTCTCCCTCTGCCTGTGTCTCTGCCTCTCTGTGTGTCTTTCATGAATAAATAAATAAAATACTTTAAAAAATAAAATAAAAACATAACATCTTTTTTCCCAATAACCGTAGAATTGTAGAAATTTGAATTTTATGCCTTTAAATTTTACTTTCTCATTTTTCAGGCCAGCATATCTCCCTATCATAATCATTCTGTTGCTTGCTTCTGTTATGAACCACATTGGCATCTATCTATTCCATCCAGTTGGCCTCTATGATTTCACCTAGGTCGATGAAGGGAGACAAAGAAATAAAGAAAACCATGCTCAGTGTGCTCAGTGCTCTATGGAACTCTCATGAAGGCTTCCCTCCATCTCTTCTGTAGCATCTCTACTTTGATAATGACCAACTGATCTACTTATTGTTCTGAGAATATGCTAGTGTTTTTCTCCTATTTGTCCTTTATATGTTTGTTGGAACACCCAATCCTATTCTCTTTGCTAATCAAAAGACTACTTTTTATTCAATTCTTGCCAATTGTACAAAAGGTTACCAGTTCCCATATTACTGCACTGTTTCAAGATAATAAGGAGAGGGGTTCTCTGGAAGAATGCTGTGCTTTTCATGTTTGGCAGCGGGAATAGTAACCTTCCTCATCCCAAGTCTTCCCCCCCCTCTTCTAAGAAAATGGCACTTAACCACTGTTTCCTGAACATGCCAAACCTTGTTTATCTCTGTGCCTCTCTATATCACACTAGTCCCTTTGCATAGAAGATCTTTCCTTCCACTTCTTTTTCAAATTCCTATACTTCCTTCATGTTTCAGTTCCAGTTTTATCTGCTGTGTAAAACTTCCTGGACCCCCTTAAGTGTAATGAGTCGTTCTGATGCTATTTTGTTCATGTTTACTGGATATCATATTGTATCCATCTACATAGCTGGTATTGCCAGTAGACTGTGATCTCCTTCAGGGAAGAGCCATGTCTCTGAAAATAAAAGGCCCAGAGTAATGTTTGCTTCACAAAAAAACGTTCAGTAAATGTTTGCTGAATAAATACATAAATGGGAAAATGCAAAAGACATCATGGTATTAAAAAATACTGGCAATTAAAGGAACAAGGATAAACCAAGATAGAAAATGCATGGCATTTGTTCATAAACACATATATTTTAAGCTTGGTAGTTGAAAAGATTCTTTAATCTTTTTATATATCCTGGTTCTTTAGAGTTAACAACCACAAACTATAAACCATCTGAAATTAATTTGAATCTCCATGTCACTCATTTTTTTTTGTTCAAGAGCTATACTTTACCAAAAACGAAAAAAAAGTCTGGCATATTGGAGTCAAACTTTTCCATATGATATTGGCACTTAAGTAAAATTGCTGAGATGGTAAGTAATCAGACCTGACCTATTTGGAATAGTTTTACCACTGCGTTTTTTAAAGTAAATAGTCCAAATATTATAGCAAAGAACAAGAAAATTCCTCAAGTTGATTAGCTGTGAAGAAAAAATCTGATAATTTTAGTACCCATTAATTTATACTACAGTAAATGATATGATGAAACCCTAAAACATAACTCATCAAATAGAAAATATGTACTCTAAGACTATTTTAAAGTTACACACACCAATATAATTTATTAGTTCTATCCTAACAGGTGATTCACTGAAGCTTAGAACTCTGAGGTATGATAACAGTATACAGAAACCGAAGTTTCTGTGTACTATTGTTTATTAGTGTCCTTTCTTTTATCATTATAAGAAAAAAGTTATTTTTCTTTCTCATGCTATTTGCAAAACAATAAACAATAGCTCTGGGCAGATGAAATATTTTCCAACAAACTGCTATTTATTCAACAGAAATGTCTAATTAAAAAGATATTCCTTATTTTTTGTACTTAAAGACTGGAGTAAAAACTCCATGATTAATTTACAACTTTTTTGGAGAATCGTCAATCATATGCACCTTAAAATTTCTAAATGTAAAATTTCTAGAATCAATTGTATATTTCCTTACTAATTAAACTATGAACTCTGCTTGGTAGGCATTATGATGAGAAAAAAAAAAAGTATACATCCTAGTCATTACACTCTAAAATGGCATCTAGGCCACTTGCAGAGACAAAACTAGCACAGTGCAAAATAGCCATAAAACAATTCAAAACCACTCAGAAGAAAAGTGTACCAACTTTTACCAAAGACATTTATAAGAATGTTAACAGCAGGACTATCCATATTAGTCAACAAAGGGAAACCACCCCAAAGTCCATCAACAGTAGAATGGACAAATTGTGATACTTCACAGGATGGGATACCATATAGCAATAAAAAAATATAGGCAAATGCAGACTTAGTGATATGTGAAAAACACAAGGCATAAAAGAGTATACAGTTGACCCTTAACATGAGTTTTAGAGGATCCCTGGGTGGCTCAGCGTTTTGGCACCTGCCTTTGGCTCAGGGTGTGATCCTGGAGACCCAGAATCGAGTCCCACATCGAGTTCCCTGCATGGAGTCTGCTTCTCCTTCTACCTGTGTCTCTGCCCTGCCCCCCTCTCTGTGTCTCTCATGAATAAATAAATAAAATCTTAAAAAAAAAAAAAAAGAAAAAAACAGGAGTTTGAACTGCATGGGTCTCCTCATAGGTGTATTTTTTTCTGTACAGTACTGTAACTGTATTTTCTCTTTCTTGTGATTTTCTTAACATTTTCTTTTCTCTAGCTTACTTTATTATAAGAATATAGTACATAAAAAATAAATAATAATAAAATTTTTAAAAGAATATAGTACATAATACATAACACAAAATATGTATTAATCAACTATTTATGTTATCAATAAGGCTTCCAGTCAAGCGTAGGCTATTAGTAGTTAAGTTTTGGGGGAGTGAAAATTTATCCATGGATTTTTGACTATGCTGAGGGTTGGCACCCCTAGCCCCTGCATTGTTCAAGGATCAACTATATACTGTAATGGAAAAATCCATTCACATAACATACAAAACTAATCTAAGGTGCTGGATGTCAGAGGGGTTGTTACCCTCAGAGAAGGCTGTTACTAGAAGGGGATACAAGAATGGCTTCCAAAGTGCTGGCAATACTGTTTCTTGATGTAGGTGCTAGTAACATGGTGTGTTCAATTTGTGAAATTTACTGATGATTTATACATTTCTCTAGGTTATGTTTCAATTATCTGTCACTACATAGCTACCTCTGCCAAAACTTAGTGGCTTAAAAGAACCATTTATTTTGCTTATGATTTTGCAGGTCAGGAATCTGACAGGAGCTTAGCCAGACATTTCATCTCTGCCACATGTGGCGTCAGCTAGAATGGCTGCAGGATTCACTGTTAAGATGACTTCATCCCTTCATCCCTCACATGTCTGGCACTTCGGTATACCTTGGCCTGTCCCTCCCCTCCCCACCTCTTTCTCTCCCTCCACAGTGTTTCATACTTCGGGATCGCCCCACATGGCTCAAACTTCTTGGGGCATGGTGATCTCAGAATAGGCACACTTCCTTACGTGGTAGTTGGCTTCACGGGGAAGCATCACAAAAGCAACTCTTCTTTCAAGATACACAGATTCTCATGTCCTAGCCTTAGGAGTCTGGCCAACAGCAATTTACAGAGTCAACTTCAGAGTCAGAGAAAGGGTGCTACAAAGGTGTGACCATGTGATGTCCACATTGGGAGTATGGTTCCTTGGAGAGATAACTTTGGAAACCAGCTACAGCAGTGCATAATTATGTAATTAAACACTTAAAAATATATGAGAAAGAACTCACATATTCATTTCACAAAAACCAGTTACTGAACTCCTGATAAATACAGAGTATTAAATGAATAAGATATGGCTGAAAAGATATAATTACATGCTACAATATAATACTGCTTCCCTGCCCTACCTATTGGTAATAATATCCATCCAACCTTGTTCAACTCCATTGCCCTCATCTTTTCCTATATTCAGTTTCATCAGAGACTATTATGTACTTGGAAATGTAAGAGATAAAAAAAAAGATGTACACTAACATTTATTTGTTTCATTTTAAATGCATTTGTTCATTCATTCTCTAGGTTCACTATAGGATTGGTAGTGCATTAGGAATTAATTATAGAAAATAAAAATAAGAGAAAGGCACAGTTTCTGCTTACAGATACTTGGAGAAAACACAATGAGCAAGATATAGAGACAGAGAAGTACAGGCTATGCACAGATAACATCAAGCAGATCCATCAGTTCATCTGTTCATAATAGTCTAGAAGACTGGGAGACTCCAACCAGAAGAGGCCATGAGTTTGGACTGGTTTTCAGTAAGTCACTGTGAGCCATTATACACTCTTGAGAAGGGGAGGAATAAAGTAAAAGTCATACATTCATTAGGCTGTGAATGTCATACATAATTTCTTAGCACTATGGAAAAAAAAATGAGAGAGAATACAAGCAGAAATCAGTTCAGAGACCCCCAGAAAGAGGAACAAAAGTGGAGACCAGGGACTGGCGGAAGATACTAGCAGCAGAGGAAATCAGGAGCAGGTCCCGAGACACAGCAGGAAGGATACAGCAGAGACTGGATGTGAACATAAAAGCTACCCATTTTTGTACGTTTTTTTACTAACTTAATATCCAACTGTTTATCCCCTTACATAAAGAGGAAGGTAAAATTGAAAAAAACCTAAGCAATAAATGGATGTGAAACAACTATTTTTAAAATGACATCATGAGCATCTGGGTGGCTCAGTTGGTTAAAATAACATCATTATATTATCTCTGGTTAGGAGAACTGACATAACTACTCACTACAGTGAAAGCTAAGTCACTTCTTTCTTAAAAACTATTTATTTATTCATTCCTGAGAAACAGAGAGAGAGAGAGAGAGAGGGAGAGAGAGAGAAAGAGAGGTAGAGACATAGGCTGAGGGAGAAGCAGGCTCCCTGCAAGGAGCATGATGCGGGACTCAATCCCAGGACCCCAGGATCATGACCTGAGCTGAAGGCAGATGCTCAACCACTGAGCCACCCAGGTGCCCCTAAGTCACTTCTTCCTATTAGTTTTGTACAACCAGTCCCAAACAAATTCTCAGAATTTGCATGATTAATAGTAGGAACATTCTGTCAACCACACTATTTCAATCCACTACAAGAACAATTTTTTAAAAATCGACTCCCTTTAATTCACCCTTTTTTTATTCCTTATATGGGAAAATTAACTCCAAAGCTTAATAAAACAGAAGATTTCTGGGTAAGATTTTAGCTAACTGATCTCATGCCATGTTCTAAAATTTATCTATTAAAATATAAAGTGTATATATTTATATAAAGATATGTGTTAAAATATATTTTTAGAACAGGACATAAAAGTGCTCATAATTTTATACCTTCAAAATGTATACCTTTTACTTTTTCAATCAAACAATCATGCTTTTTCTTCTTAACCAAGAGACTGGCAAAATTCTATTTCATCAGTTTAAGTCCAGAACAATATTACAAAAGGAACACTCAGAGAGGAGCTTTCAAACATGAGGTTCCTATAATTTGAATTTTTTTTTAAGATTTTATTTCTTTATTCATGAGACACAGGCAGAGGGAGAAATAGGCTCCATGCAAGAAGCCTGACATGGGACTCGATCCCGAGTCTCCAGGATCACACCCTGGGTTGAAGGCGGCACTAAACCACTGAGCCACTTGGGCTGCCCTAATTTGAATTATTTTAAGAAAGCTGTTTATCAGAGTACAGCAAAGCATTTTTTAATAATAACTGATCTTTTCTCCAATTTTTCAATCTGTTTTAAGTGCAGAAAGGTAAATTTGTAAGTACAATTTTATAATTCAGAGAACATTTTCTTGATTATCTATAGCATATATTGCAATCAGCCATTAAAATACTTAACACCTACTGTGTAACAGACTTAGGCTAGGTTCCACGGAAAATATAAAGAAAAAAATGGTTAAGTTTTATAATAAGTGAAAGCATTTTGAAAGTTAGAACAATTGAAAAAGCACTGCACTTGGCATTAATCCTTAATTAAGTCCCACTTCTATTTCACATTTAACTCTCATTATCTGTGTGTTCTGAGGCTCTTATTAATATTACTGATCCCAAATGTAAGTCTGATTTGCTTTATTATCAGGCACAAATATGATAATTCTTTGTAAACTGTGATGTCCACACAAATAATTACCGCAAATACCACAAAAATGGTGATGCAAGACAAGTAGCATTGAAATGATGAAATCTGTAATATGAATAATGAAACACTTGGAGGCAATGAAAGGCAAGAGTGGTATAGGATATCTTTACAGAAATGTGATATTTCAATCAATTATTACAAGGTAAGTGGAACATGGATATTCAAGAAGAGGGGAGAGGTTACCCCAGCAGAAAGAATAGCATAAGCAGAGGCAATCACGTAAGTCAGCAAGATATTTGATTGAATTACTTGAAAACCAAACTAACCCTACAGGAGAGATTCTTTAGGGGTACCCGTAATAAGTTTGGACAGATATGGTAAGGAGCTTTTTATAAAGTCCCCAAAATGTCAACCTGAGAAATTAGTGTGTGTGAGCCTCAAGGAGGTGAGGTCTCTCTGTGGCAAAATAAATAAATAAAAAGATGAAAATACTATTTTGCAAAAATTAATTTGGGCATGTTTGTTGGATGGTTATCATTATGCCCACTATCTCATTGTTTTATCTCCCTCCAACAAAGGGAGATCAATTCATTATATAAATAGTAGAACACTGAGCACATTTAGAAATGTCTAAAGACAATTAGAAGAGGGAATCAATAAGGCTTTGAGACTAGTTTGATAGGGGATAAAAGACAAGGAAACAAAGATGGCACTGAGCCTTCCAGTCCAGGGAGATTGGAGAATGCCAATTATAGAAAGACAGTAGGGGCAAAGAGTGGAAAAATAATGAGAGAATTGGAGGCAAAAGTGAAACATACAGTTCAATGTCCTGTATGTTGAAGACATGATTTGGGGATTCAAGATCTTAACTGGAAACGATACATTTGACTCTAGTTTTATTTATGTAAAGGTAATTGTAGAGACCATGATGAGTTGATAAGTTTACTAAAAAGAAAAATAAAAGTTGTGTAAAAAAAAGGGAATGAAAAGCCAAGAATAAGAGTTGGAAGCAAAGGGGGTAATTATAGTGTTTCATCAATGAATCCAAGGGATGCCACACAAGGAGGAAATTTCAAAAAAGTAACATTGATGAGCAATGTCAAATGCCAGAGGGAAGCAAAGGGAAATCCAACTGGGAGAGAGTTAAAAGATATGGAAAAAAGATGGTCATGGGAAAACTTTAGGAGTCTTTCTTCTCCTAAAGAAAGCAGTAAATGCAACAGTAAATACGTACAACAATGTGGTCAAGGAGTCTGAAAGCACTGCAAGAGAATTCCCACAGCAGCTTACAAGAGGCAGTGGGATCCACGGGAGGTTTCACTCATATTTTTCAACACAAAAGACCTGCTTAATCTGATAGTGTAAGGTAATTCCATAGAAAGAAATAAATTAAAGTGACTTTCTGCCTCTTCATATATAGTAATAGCCTAAATTCCGTGGAGATCACCAGTGGACTTCATTTACAAGAATTACTGTAACTGGAAATAAAACTACCACTATTCTAGCCAAAAGCAAGGGCAGCTGAGCCTCTTACAACAGTGAACTTTAATTATATATTTAGACATAGGGATAGGATAAAAACAAAACCAAATCATTAAGGACATCACATATAACAAGTGGCTTCACATAAATCAGTTTCTTGCATTTCAAATCTCCCTTGGTATACATATGCTTATGTTCACAAATTGGTACTTAGAAAATAACCTTCCATGTCTCATCACAACAAAAGACTTTGAAAAATACATCAGTCCCCTATGGGAATCCTTTTAAGACTTTAAAAAATTAATTTCTACAACATCCTTATTTCCCAAAGTAGTATACTTCCTTTCCCACAACAAAAGCACTTTCCACTAATCACTGTTGTCTTTTTGCATTGCTCAGACACATGGAAAATAATTAGTTGACTGCTTTCTCTGACAAATCGATAGGTTAACAACATCTTTTCCACTCCCAGTATTTCTCAGTAATATTAAAAAGTATTATCGAGGAATCACTGAATGACATCTCCTTATAAATGCAGTCTCCCAGCTAATTTCATTTCTCTTTAGCTTCTTCCTCAATGTTTACTTGCTTCTTAGTTTTATGAGTTAATTTTGTCAGTGTATCCCTTCTCATCATTCATTTTATTTTTAATATCTACTCTGTTAAACTCTTTTTTTAAAAGATTTTATTTATTCATGAGAGACACACAGAGAGAGAGAGAGGCAGAGACAGAGGCAGAGAGAGAAGCAGGCTCCCTGCTGAAGCCTGATGTGGGACTCGATCCCAGGATCCCGGGATCACGACCTGAGCCGAAGGCAGACGACCTGAGCCGAAGGCAGACGCTCAACCACTGAGCCACGCAGATGTCCCTACTTTGTTAAACTCTTAACATTTATAGATCAGACTCAAGTTTGTAGTCTTTACTAGACTTCTAATACCTTTCCAATACATGGTAAATATTTTAAGAATTTTTCTCAAAAAGGGGTTTAAAAAACACATATATGCCTTACTATGATAGAGTATGAGTCACACCAATCCATTTAAAAAACATTTATGAACACCTACTATGTCCATGCTAAGCTTTGTTTTAGAGGTTGTGCAAATAGCCATAAACAGTCATGAATCCCTTCCCATTCCTAAAGAGGTCGTTTTCTAGCATAACAAGCAAGATAATTGAGGTATTTAATAGATCAGCAGGTACTTTAGAGAAATTAAAGCAGTAAAAGTGGATGAGGAGTGTTGGGCTGAAAAGGGAAGAGATACAAATTGGAATACAGTGGTCAGGGAGGGCTTCAGAGTAGTAGCATCTGAGCAAAGAGCCAAAGAAAGCCAGGGTCCTGGCTATGAGGGTACCCGGGAGGAGAGAATTCCAAGCCAAGAGAACAACAGTGCAAAGGTCGTGAGGCAGGAGCATGCCCAGCATGGTTGAGGATCAGCAAAGGAGTGACTGTGGTCAGAGGAAAGTGAGGGGAAGAACAGGAGGAAATGAGATGGAGAGGTAACAAGAGCACAGATCACAAGGTCTCATAGGCCATTAGAGGGACCTTGGCTTTTACTCTGAAGGAGATGAAAAATATTTGGAGGGTTTAAACCAAAAAAGTGAAATGATTTGACATGTTCATAAAGAATCAACCCAGCTACGCTGGTTGTAGGAATCCAGGAAAACCAAGCAGGAAGCTGCTATATCAGAGTAACAGTAGTGGACAGAAGTAGCAAAAAAAAATTGTTAAAGTTTGAACTTTTTTAAGTTTTTAATTCCAGTTAGTTAACAGTGTTATATTAGTTTCAGGTGTACAATATAGTGATTCAAAACTTCCATACGTCACCCAGTGCTCATCACAGCAAGTGTACTCCTTAATCCCCAGCACCTGTTTCACCCATCCCCCACCCACCTTCCCTCTGGTAACCATCAGTTTGTTCTTGAGAGTTAAATCTATTTCTTGGTTTGTCTCTATTTTTTGGTTTGTCTCTCGCTCTTTTTCCCCTACCTTTGCTCATTTGTTTTGTTTCTTAAATTCTACATCTGAGTGAAATCATATGGTATTTGTCTTTCCCTAACTCATTTATTTTGGTTAGCATTAATACTCTCTAGCTTCATACATGCCCCTGCAAATGCCAAGATTTTATTCTTTTTTTTTTTTACGGCTGAATAATATTCCTCTGTGTGTGTGTGTGTGTGTGTGTGTGTGTGTGTGTGTTTTATACATATACCACTTCTTCTTTATCCATTCATCAACCAATGGACACCTGGGCTGCTTCCATATCCTGACTATTGTAAATAATGCTACTACAAACATTGGGTACATGTATCCCTTTTGAATTAGTGTTTTGTATTCTTTGGGTAAACACTCAGTAGTGCAATTGCTGCATCAAAGGGTAGTTCAATTTTAACTTTTTGAGGAACCTCCATACAGTTTTCCACAGTGGCTGCACCACTTTACATTCCTACCAATAGTGCAAGAAGGTTCTTTGTTCTCCACATCCTCACCAACATCTGCAGTTTCTTCTGTTCTTGATTTTAGCCATTCTGAGGGGTCTGAGGTGATATCCTATTGTGATTTTGATTTGCATTTCCCTGATGATGAGTGATGCTTAGCATCTTTTCATGTGTCTGTTGACCATTTGGATGTTTTCTTTAGAGAAATATCTTTTCCTATCTTCTGCCCAGTTCTAATTGGATTATTTGCTTTGTGGTGTTGAGTTGAATAGTTCTTAATATATTTTGGACACTAAGCCTTTATCAGTATGTCATTAGCAAATATCTTTTTCCCATTTCCTACCAAAAGCAGGCTTTTAGCCTTATTGTTCCTTTGCTATGTAAATGCATTTTCTTTTGATGAAGTCCCAATAGTCTATTTTTGCTTTTATTTCCCTTGCCTCAGGAGACATATCTAGAAAAAGTTGCTATGGCCAATGTCTGAGAAATTAGTGCTTGTGCTCTCTTCTAGGAATTTTATGGTTTCAGATCTCACACTTAGGTCTCTACTCCATTTTGAGTTTATTTTTGTGCATGGTGTAACAAATTGGTCCAATTTCATTCTTTTGCATGTTGCTTTCCAGTGTTGCTAACACCATTTGTTGTAGAGACTGCCTTTTTCCCATTGCAATCGTTGCCCCCTTTGTCATAGATTAAGTCACCATATAATCCTGGATTTCTGGGTTTTCCACTCTGTTCCACTGATCTGTGTCTATTTTTTTGTGCCAGTACCATACTGTTTTGACGATATAAGCTTCATAAATAGGTTGAAATCTAGAATTGTAATACCTCCAGCCTTGTTTCACTTTTTTGTGATTGCTTTGTCTATTCAAAGTCTTTTGTGGTTCTATAAAAATTTTAGAATTGTTTGTTCTACTTCTCTGAAAAATGCTGTTGGTATTTTTTTTGCTGTTGGTATTTTGATAGGAATTACATTAAATATATAGATTGCTTTGGGTAGTGTAGATATTTTAAAAGTATTTCTTCTTCCCATCCATGAGCATGGAGTGTCTTTTGATGTCTTTGTGTCATCTGCAATTTCTTTCATTGAGGTTTCAGTTTTCAGAATATAGGTCTTTCACTTCTTTGGTTGGGTTTATTACTAGGTACCTTATTTTTGGTACAATTGTAAATGGGATTATTTTCTTAATTTCTCTTTCAGCTGCTTCATTATTGGTATATAGAAATGAAACAAATGTCTATACATTAATTTATATCCTGCAACTTTACTTAATTTATCCATTCTAGCAGTATTTTGATAGAGTCTTTAGGTTTTTCCACATATAGTATCAGGCCATCTGCAAATAGTGAGAGTTATACTTCTTCCTTATCTAACTGGATACCTTTTATTTCTTTTTGTTGTCTGAGTGCTGTGGCTAAGATTTCCAGTACTTTGAATAAAAGTGGTGAAAGTGAACATCCTTGTCTTGTTCTTGACCTTAGGAGAAAAGTTCTCAGTTTTTCTCCATTAAGAATTGTGTTAGCTACGGGTTTTTCACATATGGCCTTTATTATGTTGAGGTATGTTTCCCCCTAAACCTACTTTGTTGAGAGTTTTTTATAATGAATGGATGTAAACTCAATACATTTTTTAAAATAGAGCTAAAAGGATTTACCACTATTAGATGTGGTCAATGGGATCCCTGGGTGGCGCAGCGGTTTGGCGCCTGCCTTTGGCCCAGGGCACGATCCTGGAGACCCGGGATCGAGTCCCACATCGGGCTCCCGGTGCAGGGAGCCTGCTTCTCCCTCTGCCTGTGTCTCTGCCTCTCTCTCTCTCTCTCTCTCTCTCTCTGTGACTATCATAAATAAATTTTAAAAATTAAAAAAAAATTTAAAAAAAAAAGATGTGGTCAATAAGAAAAGATTAAGTTGTCATTTGTTGACAAGAGTAAGATCTCAGAAAGATAAGATTTGGCTGGAAAAAGGGGGACTGAGGGGTGGGGAGAGAAATAGGAGTTTGATTTTGTCCATGTTAATCTGGAGACACTTATCAGACATCCGCAGAAAGACACAGACATTCAAGACTGAAGTTCAGGGTGACCATCAAAGGAATATAGGTAGAGAAGAAAAATGGTCAGGGCAATGAATTCTCTGGCTCTAGGGTACATACCAGGCTCCAACAGCTACATACCCTGGGGAAGGTGTACGAGACAAAGGACAATGAGACAGTGGGGCAGAGGCAGGAAGAAAATCAAAAGTATACTGCCCTGGACAGAAGTGTTTCAATGAGAAGATCAACAGTCCTTTAGGTCAAGCAAAAACAGAACTGAAAAACTGGTCAGTGGCTACTGGATTTAGCAACATGGATATCACTGGTAACTTGAACAAAAATATATTTGGTGGACTGATGGAATAAAAGCCAATAGGGTCAAGTTCAAAAGAAAATGTGAGGAGAGTGGCATGAATTTACATGTGTCTTCAGCCTAACTAGTCTTTCTCAGGGTATGTATGGTCATGAACTCTGCGTTACTCTGCACATCTTCTCCTTTGGCATTTATTTTCATGTAACCTTGAATGAGTCATCCATCTGGGTTATCTCTATAATACCTAATAATGACAATAATACTACTAATATTTACACTCACAGTTTATCGCCATTGTTTCTCATGTATGCTGAGACAGCACAGGGGTCAAAAATAGCTCAGGCTTGGGAGCAAGTGCAGACGTGTGCTCTCTCGAAAGCTAGAGCCTCCTTTTATTTCCTAGAAAATGGGGAAGATAATCCCTACATCACAGGACTATTGTGCAAGTTAATAATGCATATAAATTCCCATGGTATGGGAATTGGTGGCACACATCAGTTACTTTCTCTCTTTTCCTAATGAGTAGTGAGAAGGCCAGACATCATATCTCACTGTACCAAGTAGCCAATTTAACTATCCCACTGCATAGTAATTGAAAAAACAAACAAACAAAAACTCCTTTTGTATCCTCCCAGAGATTTATATATCTGAAGAAATAGAGCAAAGCATGAAAGAGGAGAAACAAAATGCCTAAGCATATTCAACTGCAGAAAAAGTCTGTTCTGGGTCATGACTGTGATCACTCTGCCTCATTTTTGCTCATTTTGACCAATGCAATATTGTCTTTCTGGTGGTGGTTTTTAACTACTCCATAATGCACTTCAGTTCTCAACTCACTGTCTCTTTGTCATCTCAGAGCTCTCTCACTTTCAAGAAAGCATGCCCACAACTTAAACCACACTGATCACCTTTTAGTGCCATATTGGAAAAACATTATTCATCTCAATCCCTGATTGATATATAAATGTTAATGCCATTTTATTCATTTCCTTGTATCTCTCAACCTTATCTACACCTTTGAATCAGCCAGGGAGCTTTTTAAAAATACTAACTCCTAAATCTCCATTCTCTCTTCCCCCATCCCAAGATTCTAATTAACCTGGTCTGGAGTGAGGACCTCATCATATTCCCCGCTGATTTAATCTTTTGACATTTGTTCGGCTTCATGGGTTGGTCTCTTCCTGGCTCACCTGTGCCCAATGAAGCCACTCCTACAATCTATTGCTAAAAGCCTTTCTGCCAGATGACTCTTCCTGAATCAAGGCTCAATTCTGTGACTTCTGCTCAAACACCTTCCCTACCTCTCTCCAATGTCTACCACTAGTTCTAAACTAATCTTCTGGCATTCAAGGCCACTCAACCATCTGACCCCAAGCACCTTGACCACCCACTACTTCCCTACACCAACCCTTGGGTCAGACCGGTCAGACTGTTAACCACTGTTCTACAAAAACAAAACCATAGAATGAGACAGTCTTTCCAGCAAGTCCCATGAAAAGTATAATCTACTAAAAAACCACAGGCCTTCACTTTGCCACCAGCATGACAGATGAAGGAGGATCTGTTTGCATTAGGTAAATTAGTATAAGAATAGATCTGATAGGAACACCTGGGTGGCTCAGGTCCTGATCCCAAGGCTCCTTCTTCAGCTAGGAGTCTGCTTCTCCCTCTGTCCTTCCCCCTGCTCAAGCTGGTGTGCGCTCTCTCTCTCTCTCTCTCTGAAGTAAATAAATACAATCTTAAAATAAAAAAAGAATAGAACTGATAAATACTTCAGATAGTGCAAACTCTGCAGTGTCACTGTCCTGACCCTCCAGGCTCTAGTCTAGCAGGCTCTGAGGAGCCTAGTGTAAGACATCCATTGCATCACAATCTTAGAAGAGAATGATTTTCTCTTTATGTATTTCACATTTCTTACTTACTCTGAAGTCAAAAAAGGATTACCTCTTGATCGAGAGAACATGAGTTTGTAGCTACTGGTCTGAGAACTCTTAACTCCAAGTATTTTTAGTGTATTTTCCCAAACTGGCAGCCCAGCCCAATCACCGCAGGGGATTGGTGGGGCTGAGAACTGTGAAGTAAAATGTCAGCCTTTATTTGTAAATTGGTTCCATCAGAGACCTAGAAGCGTGAAAATAGATTAGGGGTATTGTTATTTTTACTGGAATAATTAATCCCATGTTGTTGAAAGGCTGATGATCATTACAGTATTTCTTCATGTGAATAGAAAGAGTTTTCATTTGAGGTTTTGGGGCTTGGTGGTTTCTTATTCATTTTTGTTTTTATTTTGGGGTGGCAGTTTGAAGACTAAATTGTATCTGGACCTTATACTGTTTTACATAAAACTTAGAGATTATGACTTCATGAAAAAGATCTTAAACTCTCAACAACTGGTACTCAAACATACAATATCAAGTTAATAAACAAAACCACTTTGCTCTTGGTTTCCCAAAATGGAGATAACTGATTTCTCTCTTACTAATCTTCCATACTTCCTGAATTCCTAAACAAATTATAACAACAGTGTAAATGATCAAGGAGAAGAAGCATTTAAGGCCCTGGGAATTAGAACAAATTGAGCTACGGAAACTTGAACTATAGGATGTTAAGACAAGTCAGGCTCAGATGATAGGCAAAAGATTCTTTAACTCTGTCCCTTGTGTTGGGAGCAACTCATTTCATCTGTGTCCATGTGGGATCAAAAATGAACTGAAAGAAGACCCTTTTAATGGGTACAAAGGGATAGCCAAGTGAACCTGCTGGTCAAAATAAATAGCAGACTTCAAATAAGTTGTCAGGAAAGTTTTCAAGCTTTTCCAAATGGCTCAGTTTCTAGATAAGACCAGACTTGAATTATTAGGGAAGGTCCTGGAGTCTGACAAATATTCTTTGAAATTATATAATAATCATAAAGCATTGGTAAACCTTTCCAGGTGAAAAAATGGACTGAAGGAGTAATTATGAACCAAATGGCTTAAATGATTATTCTAATCATCTAAGGAAATAAGTTTAATGAAAGCAGTCAAAATCTACCTCTCTTTGGATTACAAATATTGGCCCTAATTATTATTATTATGAGATCATGCACCCCTCAGAAGTTATCATAAGCCTAAAGCCCATACTCTAAGCTACCGGGTCAGTCTAGGAAAATTGTGTCTGTTGGAGGATCCTGAAAGTGAAGAGGGACAGGGGATGGCGAGACCACAGGGGAAGGGGCTACGTAGCAGGGGCTACATTTCTCAAGTGTGAAAGATGACAGAGATTCCCCTGAAGATACTCCATGTCACAGACTGCAGACCTCAGCTGTGTTAACCCTTGACCCCAGCTCCTTTCATGACCTCTGAAAGCTTCAGATGTTATCTTAAACCAAACTCTAAATGGCCCCTTGCTTCCCGATGATCCCTCCACCCACATTCACTCTACTTCTGATTAATGAGCATCACTGGCACTCAGCACCTCCTCCGGGGACTTTGGGACTGGATGAGCATTATGAAATGGAGCAGAGTAAAGCAGAAAATCTCAAAGCCTCCTATAAGAGGTACCGATGGCACTGAACATCTTGTTACAGATGTTAAAAGGATGTTCATTCTGTATCTCCCTCCCTGCATTGCATCTTGCATTATCTCATTAGACAAATGTACCTGCCTTTAAGGCCCACTGCATAGATTCTATACACATTCTTGTGGTTAGTTTAGTACAATGGTTACTAACATTAAGGCTGATTTGGTCCCGGTTTCTTTTTTTTTTAAGATTTTATTTATTTATTCATGAGAGACACAGAGGGAGAGGCAGACACAGGCAGAGGGAGAAGCAGGCTCCATGCAGGAAGCCTGATGTGGGACTCAATCTCAGGACTCCGGGATCATGCTCTCAGCCAAAGGCAGATGCTCAACCTGCTGAGCCACCCAGGCGTCCCTGGTCCCAGTTTCATCAGAATCACACCACGCACCCAAAACTTGTACCACTGATTATGGTAGGTACGAATCCCAAGTTTTGGAGATGCCTGGGTGACTCAGTGGTTGAGCATCTGCCTTTGGCTCAGGGTATGATCCCAGGGTCCTGGGATCGAGTCCCACATTGGCCTCCCTGCATGGAGCCTGCTTCTCCCTCTGCCTGGGTCTCTGCCTCTCTCCCTCTGTCTGTGTCTCTCATGAATAAATAAATAAAATCTTAAAAAAAAAAAAAAAAAGAAGTGAGTGGAAAAGATTTCAACTTTCTGTGGTAATTGTGTTTGCACTTCCTTTTCATTTTTATGATGTATTAGCCATAGAATGGTCTCTAAGGAGAAACGGAAGAGGAAAGCACATAACCTTATCAAAAAATACAGCCAGCTGAGTCCCTTCCCTTTAAGTTACACTTTTTAAAAGTCTAATGTAAGTATAATCATTCACCAATTTCTATTCTGAAGTTGGTAATGACGATAGTAATAAATCTCTTTCCCTTCCTTTGTACTACAAATTCAGTGAGCCAAAGAATGAAGCTCCACAAAAGGCTGCTTTAAAAAAATATCATTTGTAGAACCAACTCTGAAAAAAAATGCAGCACCAGAATCCAAACTCCCAGACTCTACTAACAATAAGGCAAGAAACAAGGCCCCAGGATGCTGACGGGAAAGGGAATATTTTCCACAGTCCTGAAGTGACCCTGCCCCTCCTCCCAGTCTCCGGCTGTGGCTCCCAATGACATTTTATAGGCCACAAAGGGGCTGCATCCAGCTGTCCACACTTCTCAAGGGAGTCACTTCTACAGGGTCATCAGGGAGATAATACCATCGGAACAAGGAGCGGGGAGGGCTTGCAAGGTACCCTCCTCACTCTTCCTTTTTCCTCCCAGGGGAAAACCTTAACAAGTAAAGCACCAGAAAGCATTCCATATCTTAGCTTTTAACTCATCTGGGATTATCTAAGATAACAGTTAGAAAACTGGCTTTAGATCCTGCTGCACCTTCAGGAGCCCTACCTTCTCACCCCCACCCCCATTGTTTAATGCTTCAGTCCACTCAGGGCTGAAGGACACTTCATTTCCAGCAGAAGCTTCTCTGCCGTGGTGCACCACTCAGATTGCCGGTTCCCACCAATGATGGATTCTAACCTTGGCTGCAATCCCCACTAGACACAAAGCTGCCGGGATGTGAAACCGTGCTGGCAAACGCTCTACAAAATAAGCTCCTCAATGGTGTAAACACAAAACAGTGACAGAGTGACTGCACCTCCAAAAAAACATATGCCTACTATATTAAAGTCAGTGTCCTGAAAAATGACAGCTAAAGAATTAACTAGTTAAAGCCCTAAGTCTCACAGTCCTAAGCGGTTGCTAATCTGTTACACTAACATTATTAGCAATGTCTCTCTGGGCTTAATTTCATTTCTAAATTACAGCTATACTGAAAACCTGAAAAGAGACCCGATTAGCAATTTCTTCTTGGATACTACTTACTAAGGTAAGAGTAAAAAAAGGAAAAAAAAAAAAAAGTTATATTCAAATACTCTTATTAGAGACTCGCAGAAAGGAGTGACTTTCTGCTTTTTCATCCTATATAAAATGTCAAAACAGACACAGATTTGCATACTCCATCTGCTTCACTCATTCTCCTTGCCATTTAAACTAGATAATATACCAAATATTTTACTCATTTGTCTTATATCTCCTGTTTTAGAAATGGAGCTCCAAGAAACAGGTATTTTTTAATTCCTGTATCTATTCTCCCAGCCTGGAATGATGATTGGCACACGGTATTTGCTCAGTGAAAATGCTCTGGAATATTAAGAATCAAAATATCTGGGGGTGCCTGGGTGGCTCAGTCAGTTAGGCTTCTGACTCTTGATTTCAGCTCAGGTGGTAATCTCCCAGTTATGAGATGGAGCCCCACAACAGGCTCCATGCTCAGCAGGGAATCTGCTTAAGAGTCTCTGTCTCCCTCTTCCCTCTCCTCTCTTTCTCTCTCTCTGTCAAATAAATAAATCTAAAAAAAAGAATCAGAATATCTGAACCTTATGTTTTTGAAAACAATTATTGGAGAGACTGAATCATGGCTTAGTATATAAGAGATATTTTTTAAATTGACCTAAGATATAAATTGCACCGTGTTAAAAGATTTTTCACAAATAAGTTGGTTTTGAAATAAATTTAAAAATCACTCTGATTCCGTTGTGTGGTAATTTTTTGTTTACTGATTGTTTAGTTCTCTCTTTACCTACTACAAAATTAATACAGATTTCACTTGGCAAAAATTATATACTAAAGAAAATTCTAGAATATCACAGAGTAATTGCAACTTTGAATTCTGATAGGCTGGAAAAGAAATGGTTTGTAGAAAGAATATATAATACAATATAATAAAGCTACATTTTTCCCTTTAAATCTAGCCAGCAGACTTCTTCTCTTTTAAGATTTTCTTCAGGGGCACCTGAAGTAGCTCAATTAAACATCTGCCTTTAGCTCAAGTCATTATCCAAGGTCCTGGGATGGAGCCCCCACATCAGGCTCTCTGCTCAGCAGGGAGTCTGCTTCTCCCTTTTCCTCTCTTTCCCAGCTTGTGCACTCTCTCTCTCAAATAAATAAAATAAAATAAAATAAAATAAAATAAAATAAAATAAAATAAAATATTTTTTTCAAATATCCTGGTTTCCTGGATCTCTCATTAAAGTGTGCTTATATTGGGGCAGTCAGGGTGGCTCAGCGGTTTAGCGCTGCCTTCAACCCAGGGCGTGATCCTGGAGACCTGGGATCAAGTCCCACGTCAGGCTCCCTGCATGGAGCCTGCTTCTCCCTCTGCCCCCCCCCCTTCTCTGTGTGTGTGTGTCTTTCATGAATAAATAAAATCTTAAAAAAATAAAAAATAAAGTTTGCTTAGATTTTCCTGATACCATTAAAGTTGAATCTGACCCAAATACTCAACTATAGAAATGTGAAATGCTTAAAATTAAGAATCTACTCAATTATCAACTAAATTTTCAAATTTTCTGACAATCTAACTCATTATTTCCTTATAATTAAGTCAATCTTAACTATAAAATATTTTTTTAAAAATAGCCTTAAAGCCCAAAGAATAGTTGCTATCCTCAAAAAAATCACCATACGAAGAAGGTATAATTTATATTGAGAATTATTAGCTCACTGAAAAATATACAAGATACAGGAGAAACACCAACTTCTCATGTGTTACTTGAAAGCTATATTCATCTATCCATTGCATGATTCCCTTTTGGCCTCTAAGAACACAGCTGTGCTAACTGTCCTTGCTAGAAGCTAAGAAAAATGGCGCAGCCTATATAACATGGGACTACCAGAATGCCTGTTACCCTCCCTCATCTATCCTATCAATAGAAGTAGTCCTAGCAAATAGATTACCCCCAGGAATAACAGTCATTTTAAATACATTTCACTTCATTTGTGCTTAAATTACATTAATGCTTTCTACCAATGCAAATTATACAATATCCACTGAATGCAGAACAATACATACATTTTGGAGAGCATAAGATGTGTGTCTGTGTATGCATGTGCATGTGTATTTAATCCTTGCTTCAAATATCGTATGATTTAATCATATACAGATACACATGAGCTACATCTAACACATAAAACGAAGAGTGAGTGAATAAGTAGTAAGTAAAGAAGTACATGGAGATCCAAAATGATCCAAGAGGAATTAAATTAAACCAAAACTAGTCTTAGCAATTATGTACACTAACAACCAGCAGTAGTACTAAGGTGGTCTATTTTTAAATGATTCATTGCGTTTCCTCATTTCTGTCCTGGAAACTCCTGACTTCTGGGTAATCGTTGGCTCCTGAGTGCTTCCCTGGCTCTGACCCCTGTCTTGGATCGACCATGAGCTTCTTGTTGGTTTGCCTGAAATGAACTACTGTTCCTTCCTGACTTCTAGCTTCTGTGTACTTCCGGAGTCAACAAGTTCTGCATCCCGATCCCAACATCTGCCTTGGTTTTCCGAATCCTGATTAATCACAGTGCTCCTACAATCTAGAAATGCCTAAGCCAGTGAATCACCAGCAGAATGTCTTGGAATAGCTGCACAATGGATCTACTCAGAATCCCCCCAATCCCATTGAGGAACCAACCAGAATACACTCAGGTGTTGATTACAATAATATAAGCCTTAAAAGGAGTTGTGAGTTGTAAGTTATACATGAATACCTAGTGTGTGACACACAACAGGGACATATTAAATGATTTCCATATTTTCCTGGGACTATTTATTCGTTTGTTGAGAGTTCAGAAAAAAAAAATTTTAATTACACAAAATCTCCAAATCTCTCTCTTCAATCTTCCTATAGTGAAAGCCAAGCAGAAACAACAACAACAACAACAACAGCAACAACAACAACAACAACAAAAACCCTTTAGGTAGCTCTTACAAACATATGTGAAGAGGTAAATAAATATAAAATAGATCTCTATGTGGACAAGAATATATTATTGTAGGGGGAAATTATCCAAATTATATGTTAAGTAGAACAGGTTCTTACAGTAAAGAAATCCAAGAATTAATAAAAATGATTTTCTTTTTTTTTTATTTTTTTTTAATTTATTTATGATAGTCACAGAGAGAGAGAGAGAGAGAGGCAGAGACACAGGCAGAGGGAGAAGCAGGCTCCATGCACCGGGAGCCCGATGTGGGATTCGATCCCGGGTCTCCAGGATCGTGCCCTGGGCCAAAGGCAGGCGCCAAACCGCTGCGCCACCCAGGGATCCCAAAAATGATTTTCTGAGAACCAAGCCCAAAGTATCATGGAGTCTAAGTGTGGCAGAAATTACACCTTGCCCCTCAATATTTATTTTCTACTTATTTATTTTAGTACAGAACTCCCCAAGTTGCAGCTACACACATGGCTGCCCAACTATATCATGCATGTCCAGTCTCCCCTGCAGCTGGTTCAGCCATATTATGATGTTATGACCAAGGGAATAAGAGTGAAAGTGATGTGTGGGACTTGTCTGTCCCCCTAGAGCTGGAGCAAAAGAGGTCTATAAGCCAGCTTCCACCATATGTACAAGAAGACCCTAGTGTATTGGTTCCCCAATCTTCTGCACACTGGAACCACCTAGAGAAACTATATAAATTACTGATGCCTGGCTCTCTCCTACGACATTGACTTAATTGGTCCTAGGGGATGGTGGAACAATAAGGTAGAAGGAATGGGAGACTAAATGACCTGAGAGAGCTGAGCTTGCTTAACTTTTCTGAAATACTCTTAGGCAATTGAATTGAAAAATTAAATAACCAGAGCTCCAAGACAGGACACACAAAAAAAGCCATGTCAATTACATGTGGCTTTCATCATCACAAACAATCCATGTTGTTTAAACTTTTGTTGTTTAGCCTCAGTGAAAGCAGCTGAACAAATATTCTTATAAATAAACATAATAAATACACAAATTCTACTCTTCAGAAAAAAGAATATGTAAGTATAGGTTAAAAATAATAGCATTCTTTTTCTAACAACATCCAAAAAATGGGAGCACCTGGGTGGCTCAGTCCATTAAGCACCTGCCTTCTGCTCAGGTCATGATCTCAGAGTCCCAAGATCGAGGCCCTCGAGCTCCCTCCTGAGCAGAGAGTCTGCTTCTCCCTCTGCCCTTCACCCTGCTCATGCCCGCTCTCTCTCATTTTCTCTCTCTCAAGTAAATAAAAAAAATATTTGGGGATCCCTGGCTGGCTCAGCAGTTTGGCGCCTGTCTTCTGCCCAGGGAGTGATCCTTGAGTCCTGGGATCGAGTCCTACCTCGGGCTCACTGCATGGAGCCTGCTTCTCCCTCTGCCTGTGTCTCTGTGTATCTCTCACTGTCTCTCATGAATAAATAAATAAAATCTTTTTAAAAAATTGAAAGAAAGAAAGAAAGAAAGAAAGAAAGAAAGAAAGAAAGAAAGAAAAAGAAAGAAAAAGAAAAGAGAAAGAAAGAAGAAAGAAAGAAAAGAAAGAAAAGAAAGAAAGGAAGGAAGGAAGGAAGGAAGGAAGGAAGGAAGGAAGGAAGGAAAGAAAGAAAGAAAGAAAGAAAGAAAGAAAGAAAGAAAGAAAGAAAGGGACTCTTTCTATTTTGTTCTGTTATCCTCAACATGTGACTTCCATTTCATAGTCCAAAATGGCTGCCTCATTACCTATCATCACATCCTCATAACAGCCAAGGAGAAGGGATAGAGTGCACACTCCTTTGCTGTAAAAGTACACCTCAGAAGTTACCCATGCCACTTTTGCTCACACCTCACTTCCCAGAACCTATTCATATGCCCACACTTAACTGGAAGGGAGGCTGGGAAATGTAGTCTTAAGTTAGACAATCATGTCCTGAGCTAAAACTTTCATCACTATGGAAGAAAAGAATATTTAGACTTTGGGAGCAATTAGAAGTCTCTGCCAGACATCTCATTATTCAAGAAGTACAAGAGAAATTGGGATAAGGCTGTGTCTAGAATATTCAAAAAATTTTTGTTGAATATATATATAAATACAAAAATATTTCTATATAATATATAAAAATATATTAAAGTTATACAAAATCCAACACATAGATATACAGTGTAGAAAATGAAAATCCCCTTTGCTTCCATAATTTTTCAGCTCTGGGGAAAGAATGAATTATTAAAGCAATCTTGGAATATGCGGATGTGGGACTAACATCTAGGTGACATAATGTCTTTCCATAGCTCTTCCCCAAGTGCTACTGACAGAAATAATACTTTAGAACGGAGATGTTATTTCTGGAATCCGAAGATTTCTTTCTTTGGGGCAATAGTCTCAAATAAGAAAAAAACTAGATACCAAAGGAACATGAAAGCAAGGCCAAGCTGAAGCATTACAAGGCATCAAAGGAAAACATCAACATTTCTTGCACAATCACTGAAAATGTGTCACCATCTATAAAGCCTCTTTAACTGGCAAGAAGACAACTTAAATAGATAACTAAAATAACAAAAGTAGCAAAGCAAAGTCAGAGATATCAACTCGTATGTGACTCAGAGAAACAAAGTTTTAAAATAAAAATGTTTACTCATTCATATTCTATATTGCTGTATTTTTTCTATTAACCCAGAGAGTATTTTTATATCAGTATTCTAAATTTAACCAGCTGCCGTCATTTCTTAAGTATTATACCATTTAACCTTTTCAAGTGAAGGGTTTGTCTTTTAATAGAAAATACTCATTTTGCATTGATGACAGAACATAATGTCCTTGGCTTAGCTATTCTCCAACAACACAGGTCCTTTTTTGTCAGTATGCTTAGCTATATGGCATGGCTGGAATACCACAAATTTATTCAAGAAATCAAATTCTGAAGTCATCTATGCTAACTAGAAATGTTTAAAAACCATAAGCTCAATTTAACATATCAATTTTCTTAAATTTATAATCATTGAATTCTTGGATAAAATGTAATAATCATTTATGAGAATTGGAAAACATTAGGAAAAAAGCTTTTATAAGATGTACCAGGATCTGAATGAATATACTCAATACCATCTGAAAAGTGACCCAACCTCAATTTTAAGCAAAGAAACACTTCCTAAAGGGGTGTTTTTCCTGATTTTTTTTAATTGTTTGAGGCAAATCTAATACCATAAGTCAGAGAAATCTTGGTTTTAACATAGCTAATGCAATTTTAATAAGTTGATCATAAAAATTCACCTGTTAGGAAAAGTAAATATTATAAATAATATTTTAAAGGAATTCATGTAAACAAAAACAATTATTTTTAGGTTAAACTAATTGTACTCAAAACTCAAACATGACAATTTTATTTGGGATTAAAATATAAACCAGGTATACAGTAAAAGAACACTCAACAGAACACTGTTAAAAGACAAGTACTGAGAAAAAATGTAATGATACCAGAATGTTGCCAGATAAATCAATATTTCTTTTTTAAAAAGTGTGCACAGTAACTACTGGTGTGCATTAAATGTAATAATCTACACAATTTGTGTCATGGTTTGAAAAAATGATAACAGGGGACGCCTGGGTGGTTCAGCAGTTGAGCTTCTACCTTCCGCCCAGGGCGTGATCCTGGAGTCCTGGGATCAAGTCCCACATCGGGGTCCCTGCAAGGAGCCTGCTTCTCCCTCTGCCTGTATGTCTGCTTCTCTCTCTCTGTGTCTCTCATAAATAAATTTAAAAAATCTTTTTAAAAATAAAATAAATTTTAAAATGATAAAGATTTCCAAGACTTGAACCTAGTCATGTGCTCTCTCTCTCTCGATTACTCTCTCTCTCAAATAAATAAAATATTTAAAAATTATAATAAACATAAATAAAAGAATAATTACACAATGACAGTCAAACATCCAACCTCAGATACCTGAGTTCAATTCCCCTTAGTATTTTTTTAAAGATTTTATTTATTTATTCATAAGAGACACAGAGAGACAGAGACACAGGCGGAGGGAGAAGCAGGCTCCATGCAGGGAGCCCGATGTGGGACTCGATCCCGGGACTCAAGGATCACACCCTGGGCTCCTGCAAGGAGCCTGATGTGGGACTCAATTCCAGGACCCTGGGATTGTGACCTGAGCCAAAGGCAGATGCTCAACCACTGAGCCATCCAGATGCCCTTCCCCTTACTATTCTTGAAAATGTCCCAAATCCTTACCACTGTCTTTATAGATCTTTACTCTAAGCAAAAACAAACAACAAAAACCACACAACACAAAGGAAACAACAGTTCAATTCATAAATAAAGGCCATGAGGTAGAAGAAACCTCCAACTCCCCTCTCCACTAAAATAACCCTGAGTACTACAACCTTTGTTCCTCCCAGAGGAAAAGCACTCCCCACCCCCCAGGCTCACCCTCGGGACTCCCCATCTCCAGACCCCCTGCCACCTCCTCTCCCCTCCAAGACCACACTTCCCCTAGGTTCCTGAAAGTCCCCCTGGCCTCCTCAGGGCCTTCCTTTATCTATTAAAGCCTCTCATATGCTTCCAGGCTGGAAGAGAAAGGGCTCAGAAGCAGGGTAGGTGGCCTCAACAAGACTCAGTCAACTGAGGCAGGAGGAGAATAGAAAAAGAGGTTAAATGCTTACTGCCTATCAGGACTTTACCTACAGAAGCTGATTTGAACTTGAAGCCAGCCTGTGAGACATTATTGAATGTGTTTTCCAAATGTGACACTAAGAGTAAAGAGGCCATGCAATTTGTCCCAAGTTACACAGTTTCTAAGTTTTCAGCCAGAACTTTGACCCAGGTCATCAGATTCCCTGAACCCAAGCTCTGTACCATGCACTTCACCCCACTGTCCCCGTGTGGCAGGGCCACTGGTGAGTGTTCACAAGGAGGTACAAAGGCCATCCCAGCAGTTCCACAAGCCCTAGACTAGAGGAGCAGCAGAATTTTTAAAATATCAGAGAGACAGCCCACTCCTTCTTAGAGTCAGAGTCGGCCACGATGTGCTGCTATGGGTGTCTCATGGCAGTGAACCTTGCCAAGTATCTTCCTTATCTCTGGTGACACAGGGGTTCCTTCCATGGTTTACACCAAGATGCACTGCACTTCCACCATGCTGTGTTGTCACAGTTTTAGCTCCCTTCCTATTTGTCTCCTTCCCTCCACTGTACTCCTCTTCCTCAAACGACCCTGGACAAAAATCACCCCCTTATGTTACTAACCTACATCCTCCCTGGCATTTACCATCAAAGTCTCTGGATAGTTTTTCCATAGGTCTTCACCACTCAGCTTCCGTGGGGGTCTCAGCTCATTCCTTGTCAGGCTTCGGTTTACACACACTAGGGAAGCTAAAGCCCAATGACAGGCTAATTGCCAAATCCAGTGGCCTCTTCAGTCTTCCCACTACCTACTTCTCAAAAGTTCTGACACTTTAAAGAAGCCTTTCTTCTGAATATGAGGTCTTTCCTTGGATTTCAAGAGATCACTCTCTCCTGGTTCCTTGTTTCAACCTCTGATGGCTGTCCGAGGCACCAAAGTACTCTACTTTTTCCTCTATCCTTTAAATGCTGGCTTTCCAATGACCTACCCTTAGTTTGTATGTTTTTTCCCTCGAGTTGTTCCCCTGATGGCATCTCATCCATCTGATGACTTCAACAAATCTAAGTTAATTTCTAGATCTTTCACTTTTTTCTCAAATGCTTTCTTAACTTTCTTATTCTCTTCTTCAAAACATAGCAGAGTTTATAGCCCAGAAGGTCCAAAACCAAATTCACTTTGCTCCTCCTCCTCATGCTGTTCTGTCCCTTGTATTCTACTTCTCAGTTAATGACACTGTCCATCTCATCTTCAAATCAGACTGTGTTCTTCCTTGTATAGAAACCTCCACTTCTGAATGAAGACAAATATCAAAAGTTCCACCCCAAGAACATCTCATTATTGTTGGATGCTTGTTTGTCTGTTTGTGGTTCAGTTTGGTTCTTCTCCTGTTTTGTTTATCTTCTCCATTGCTTCATTGCTTTTATCTTCTTCATTTCTTCTATCCTAAATCCTAAATCACATTTCTTACCTGGACCAATGCAATGGCAGAAACTCCTAATGGGTAACTAGATTCCAGTCTTTAATCCTCAATTCCATTGACAGAACTCTCTTGCTGAGAAACAAAGCTAATCTCAGTAGATACCGTTCTTATATCGATGGCATTATAATAAGGTATAATTGTGTAGATGAAACCATAAGACTAGGGCAGCCCGGGTGGCTCAGGGTTTAGGCACCGTCTTCAGCCCAGGGTGTGATCCTGGAGACCTGGGATCAAGTCCCATGTCGGGCTCCCTGCATGGAGCCTACTTCTCCCTCTGCCTGTGTCTCTGCATCTCTGTCTCTCTGTCTCTCTGTCTCTCATCAATAAATAAATAAGATCTTTAAAAAAAAAAAAAAGAAATCATAAGACTAAAGACACACCACTCTGTGCAGAGAGTATGCTCCGGCCATATGATTAATACTCCAAAAATCAAAATTATGAACGAACTAGGATATATTTACTACGAGCATCAAGAGATCTTAAGGACAGCAACCTGATGCCTTCCTCATGCATACACATCCAAGCTAATGGCTAGAAAACAAAGTACTCTCCTAAATCAGTCCAGGAATAGTGCCCAGCCAGGGGGGAGGGGGTGCAGTTAGGAGCTATCTTAGGGCTTAGGATAAAAATAAATCAGAGTCTCCAGACCCTGAGAGAAAGATCACTTTGGTGGGCGCAGAAATCTGTATTATACAAGTTAGATCACATTTATGTTTCACGTTGTTTCTAGGATTACTTCCCTAGCCAAGAATGATGTCTTGAAGATTATAACCTGTCCCAGATTAAGAGGAACAAGGAAAGGTCTTCTCTGTGTGCTTGTGTGGATTGCCCAGGACCAGAGAGGTGGGAGACACAGGGAATGAGGGGAAAGAATCCTGAGGTGAAATTCAAAGACAGAGATTAGGAAATCATGGCCTGGCAACTTTTTCCCTCAAGACATCCCTTTCCAGGGACAACTCTGGAGGTCTCGGGCTTGTTTATTACTAATAAGACAGTAGGTGTCCCCTCACAATTGATTTCCCACTACCTTTAGTTAAAATCAGAGCTACCAATCCCCCAAAATATCCAATATTTTTCAATCTCCATCAATGAAGAATTTCCAGCATCCCCCAGGGCAACATCATGCCAGCACTCCCAGAATGCTGTACTGAGGTCACATGAAATACGCTGCCCTCTCAGGATGGATAGTTGTCTTCTCAGTCTGGAATATTCCATCTCATCCTTCGGAAGCTGTCCATCACCTCTTTCCTAAAACTTTCCTTGATGCCAGACTGAAGGAGTCCCTTGATGCCTCCAGGTGACTTAGCTTATTGCTCTACCATGGCCTCTCCCACATGGCATCGTGACTGTTTGTACACTGAGGGTGAAGATGGCAGCATAGGAACCTGAGGGTCACACAACTCAGCCGGTAACACAGCCTAAGCACAATGTGCTGAATCAATTTATCCTTGCCTGGAAAAAGTTAGATCGTGACTGAAACAAGTTGTTTTTGGACTCATTCAAACTGGTGTGTTTGCTATTGTTTTATTTGTTTGCTTCCCCGAGCACCTGCTATTTGCACAGCACTGTTTAGGCCAAGAAAACTGTACATAGGAAATAAATGCACCATGCCTATTCTCTTGGAGTTTATGATCTAGGTAAGTGGTTTTTCTAACTGCTTTAGCAAAAGCACAAATCATAAGAGGGCTAGAAGTTGAATGGAGAGCCGGTAGCCAAACAATTCAGTTCCCCCTCACCTTCTGTGAGGTCCCCTGAAGCCAGACCACAGAACAATGGAACCCTAGGGAGCATCATTCAAAAGAGCTAAGGGGCACATACTTTAAGCCAAAACAGATAATAAATATGCAATAATTTACTGTCAACTGTAAAACACCATACCATCTACGGTTGTTATATAGACTGCTAAATGCTCTCACAGTCTTAAGTCAACTGCATATTTACAAGAATACCGCGGGGGCGGGGGGGGGGGGGGGGGGGGGGGCTGTGGGGCGGATCTCAGTAGCTCAGTAGGTTAAGGGTCTGCCTTTGCCTCAGGTCATGATCCAGAGTCCTGGGACTGAGCCCTGCAACAGGCTCCCTGCTTCATAGGAAGCCGGCTTCTCCCTCTCCCTCCACCTGCTACCCCCAGCTTGTATTCACTATCTCTCTGTCAAATAAACAAAATATTTTAAAAAATACAAGAATATCATGGGAAGGACTTCATGAACAGAAGGGAAACAAAGGGAGGAAGTAAAGAAGAGACTCAGAAAGTGAAGATGAGAATATCACACATGCAAAAATTGTACACCAAGGCTAACCAGTATGTGTAGATCTGTATGACAACCACAGCATCAGAAGAAATAACAGGTAACAATATATATGGCCCCCGCTGTGAGCCAGGCACTGGGCAAAGCCCAATGTATACATCATCACATCCTTATAGCAACCTTGAAAAATACTATTGTTTGCCCATTTTACAGATGAAGAAAATGGGGCTTGAAAAGTTTAGGAAAAGTGTCCAAAGCTACCTAGTAAATTAGAGACAGAATTCAGATTCTGGGCTCTCCAAGGTCAATGCCTAGACAGGTTAGGAAATTTCAAAATCTTTTATTTATGACAAGACCTGTAGCTCAAAGTCTTTGTCTTCATGAGCCTGCAGTGTGGAAGAACAGTGCATTCTGATATACCAGGAACAATTTCCGTTTACATCTGTTTTCCAGTGTAATTTTTAACAGCACTCCCTATCCCTCTCAGAAATGTCCCAGTTTAGGGGCAGCCCAGGTGGCTCAGCGGTTTAGCACCGCCTTCAGCCAGGGTATGATCCTGGAGATCTGGGATCCAGTCCCATGTCGGGCTTCCTGCATGGGGCCTGCTTCTCCTTCTACCTGTGTGTGTCTCTTCCTCTCTCTCTCTCTCTCTCTCTCTCTCTCTGTCTCTCATGAATAAATAAATAAAATATTTTTTAAAAATGTCCCAGTTTAGACAAAAACATATATGGTCATCCTGCCTCAAAGCCATAGTGAAATGTGCTAAGCCCAGTGTAAAATAAAAGTGTGAAGCCTTTTGCTCAAAGCAAGGAAAAAAAGTGTTAGTAAAGGTACTGAAATATAAAGCTTTTCTCTTTCTTTCATGTATCTGCTCTGCTCACACCCCACTATTCCAAAGAATTTCACTTGTAAAACACAAGTTCAAAGATAAAATTAGCACAAATTTCAAGACAGTGCTAGCATTAAACCAATTTCCAGGTCTTTCTGAGCACGAAGCCCAGTGCAAACTGTACAGCTTGCACACCCATGAAGCTGGCCCTGCTTTGCCCTTTTTCTGTTCACTCAAATGGGTCTAGGAAGCCATCCTCATCTTGTTATGCCCTATGACTGGGTTGCAAAAAAGGAAACCAATTGCAACATGCTATTATCCAGACTTGGAACATGAATACTGGGTATTAGGTCCATAAAATCATTTCTTTAGAAAAAATATGTTTGAATACTTCTAATAAAGAACAAAATTCCAATTCCCAAAGAATAGTTGGGTTTTTTTATGTTTTTTATTTATTTATTCATGAGAGATACAGAGAGGCAGAGACACAGGCAGAGGGAAAAGCAGGCTCGATGCAGGGATCCCGATGTGGGACTAGATCCTCGGACTCCAGGATCAGGACCTGGGCCGAAGGCAGGCGCTAAACCACTGAGCCACACGGGCATCCCTCCAATTCCCAAACAAAACAAGAACATGCATTCAAGCAAATGTGGTCACTCTCTACATTTTATCTATGACCTAAAAATAACAAATCCAGATAATATAACCTACCCATGATATCAAATTTAGAAATTGAGTATACAATGAATTGAAATAATGGTGTGTTACAAAGTCTTTAATACCACGATGCCTGAAAAAAAAAAAAAAATACCACGATGCCTGATTTAAATACTGTCTCTATTTTGTTTTTTTTTCTTTAAGATTTTATTTATTTATTCATGAGAGACACAGAGAGAGAGAGAGAGAGAGAGAGGCAGAGACAGAGGCAGAGAAGCAGGCTCCATGCAGGGAGCCCGACGCGGGACTTGATTCCGGGTCTCCAGGATGACACCCTGGGCCAAAGGTGGCGCTAAACCGCTGAGCCACCCGGGCTGCCCATTGTCTCTGTTTTAAATGCAGGTACATGTTTAATTTAAAACTTCTTGTTATATAAATTCATATGTGCCTGTGAAATTTCAATAACTTCCACTCTATACAAACCAAATGGAAGAAAAACAAAACTCAAAATTTTAAGGATGATTGAGGAATTGTCCTTGAGGATGGACTGGAAGTTGGGGCATATGGATGGCTCAGTCAGTTAAACATCAGACTCTTGATTTAAGCTTAGGTTATGATCTCAGGGTTGTGAGATAGAGCCCCACATTGAGCTCCACACTGGGTGCGGACTATCCCTCTCCCTCTGCCCCTGCCCTGCCTTCTCTTAAAAAAAAAAAAAAAAAAAAAGAATAGGGTGGAATGTTTGTTAGAGAATGGGTCAATTGGTTGATTCATTCATTCATTCATTCATTCAGTAAGCATTTACTGCATACCTACAGTTTCACAAGCACTGCACAAAATTCTGGGGGGAAAGAGACAAGTAAAATATGGGCCTGTCCTCAACAAGCTTACATTCTAGTAGAATGAGACCAAGGTAAACACAAACATGTATAAGCTGCCTTTGGTGCTACAGAACAAGAAACGATGGGGAAGAGTGGGTACAAAGCATTGAGCACTCTAGCCTGGGACGGGAGGGAGAGGACAGGATCATGAAGTTTCCTGAAAGAACTGAGAGTCCTGAAACCCAGTGGGAATGCGAAAGATAGGAGGGCTAGAGAGGAACAAAAGAAGCCAGAGAACCCATGGGAAGGAGTGAGCCACTCTAAATAACAGCTATTTGGAGATGAGAGTGGAGAAAGTTGTTCTCTCCTTAAAAAAAAAACAAAAGGGTTGGAAATGAGAACAGAAAGGAATCAGAAGTATACAAGATCACAGGGGAGCTTGAGTCGCTCAGCCGATGAGACATCTGAACTTGCACTCAGGTCACGATCTCAGAGTCCTAGGATGAATCCAGAGTCAGGCTCCCCTCAGCAGGCAGTCTGCTTCACCCCCTCCCTCTGCTCCTCCCCTAGCTCATGCTTACTTGCTTCCTCTCTCTTTCTCTCTCCTCTCTCAAATAAATAAATTTTTAAAAGTTCTTTAAAAGAAAAAGAAGTATAGAAAATCTTAGAAAAGTTTTCCCTTTCAGATCATATGATCATTAATCAAGAGAAAAAATATCATTCTGTTTGATTATTTACATATGGGCTTGTGAGTAAAAATATGTTCTTGGTAAAACTAAAAATATGATTTCTATTTCTTCATAATAAAGGTAAGAGCTTCCCTTCATCCATGTTAATGGCTAAAACAATGGCAGAAATCTAAAATAGTAACTAATCTAACAAGTATTTACATTTGACTTAGAAATGCACTATCATATTTTTATTTTTTTAAAGATTTTATTTATTTATTCATGAGAGACACACAGAGAAAGGCAGAGACACAGGCAGAGGGAGAAGCAGGTTCCCTGCAGGGAGCCTGATGCGGGACTCCAACCCAGGTCCCTGAGATCATGACCTGAGCCAAAGACAGCCGCTCAACCACTGAGCCACCCAGGTTCCCCCACTATCCTATTTTTTTACAACAAATGTACCACTGCACTTATTTAATACTGTTAATTTTTTTAAAAAATAACTTTTATTGTTTGCCTACATTTCTTATCAGTCCTTAAGGATGGACTCCTAGAAAAGGAACTGCCAGGCCAAAGAGTTTGAATATTTTTAAAGCTCTTGGTACATTATTAGCTTAGGCTAAAGTTCACACTAGATTGACAGGATCTACTGAAGATGACCAAGTAATATTCATGGGTATTCAGTGTTGCTGTAAATAATAATCAAAAAAGAAATACTCAGAAAATCTAAAAGTATTATAAGTAGATCTTGGCTTTGAATGATTATGACTAAAAAGAAACCAGGGTAAATTTTTGTTTATGATGATAATCAGGCCAATTAGTGTGTCTATGTGTGTGTGAACACGTATGTGCATAAATATTGGATGTAAATACAGAAAATAATGGACAAAGAAAAATAAAAGTAGAAGGGCCCATAATTTCTGAATGAGGTAATAATGTAATCATTAAATGAACCACTTGTGGGGATCCCTGGGTGGCTCAGCAGTTTGGCGCCTGCCTTCGGCCCAGGCCGTGATTCTGGAGACCGGGGATGAAGTCCCACATCGGGCTCCCTGCATGGAGCCTGCTTCTCCCTCCGCCTGTGTCTGTGCCTCTCGCTCTTTCTGTCTCTCATGAATAAATAAATAAAAATCTTTATAAATAAATAAATAAATAAATAAATAAATAAATAAATAAACCACTTGTAAATAGGTACATATAATTTATTTTATACCTCCCACCATTTGTTACCCAACTCTGTATAGCAGTAAGTTTTCAGTTTTAGGGCAGCCCGGGTGGCTCAGCGGTTTAGCGCCGCCTTCAGCCCAGGGCCTGATCCTGGAGACCTGGGATCGAGTCCCATGTCAGGCTCCCTGCATGGAGCCTGCTTCTCCCTCTGCCTGTGTCTCTGCCTCTCTGTTTCTCGAATAAATAAAATCTTTTTTAAAAAGTTTTCAATTTTAATAATCAAGTGCTAAAGTTAGAGGAAAACCTCACATGTTAAATAAAGGTCAACAAATTGGGTTTTGATGTAGGTTAGGTTACCTCTCTATTTCTATAAATTAGGGATCCGCACAGTACTTTTTCATATGCCTCCAGAAAGGAGTAACTAGTGCAGTTTAAGAAGTGATTCAAATTTTTCAAAAGTCAAAGGACAAAGTCACCAATGAAGTTTCTTGAAAGGCAAATCTGGTGCCATTCTAAAGTCACTTCTCCACCTCACACTAGTCAGAATGGCTGGTATCAAAAAGACCAGAAATAATAAGTGTTGGCAAAGACATGGAGGAAAGGGAACTCTCGTGCCCTGCTTGTGGGAATGTAAATTAGTGCAGCCACTCTGGAAAACAGTATGGAAGTTCCTCAAATAACAAAAATAGAAGTATCATATCATCCAGTAAGCCCTCTTCCAGGCACTTAACCTGAGGAAAATGAAAACACTAATTCAAAAAAATGTATGTACACCTATGTTTGTTGCAGCATTGTTTATAATATGTAAGATATGGAAAGAACTTAAGTTTCATCTATAAATGAACTAATATATAAGATGTAGTATGGGGATCCCTGGATAGCTCGGCGGTTTAGCACCTGCCTTCAGCTCAGGGCATGATCCTGAAGTCCCAGGATCAAGTCCCACATCAGGCTCCCTGCATGGAGCCTGCTTCTCCCTCTGCCTGTGTCTCTGCCTCTCTCTCTCTATCTGTCTCTATGTCTCTCATGAATAAATAAATAAAACATGTTTTAAAAAAAGAGGACATAGTATAGAATGGAATATGGAATACACAATGGCATATTACTCAGCCATTAAAAAAAGAATTAAATCTGGCCATTTGTGACAGCACAGATAGACCTAGCCAGTATTACACAACATGAAAGAAGTCGGCCAGAAAGACAGATAACATACAATTTCATTACACTGGAATAAAAAAAATAAAACAAAAAAACAAAAAAACAAAGCAAACAAACAACAAAAAGAGAAACAGAGTCATAAATACAAAGAACAAACTAGTTGCCTGAGGGAAGGGGGGTGGGGAAGATAAGTGAAATAGGTGAAGAGGATTAAGAGCTAGACACTTCTAGTTATAAAATAAGTAAGTCATGGAAAAGTACAGCATGGAGAATATAGTCGATACTATTGTAATAACTTTGTAAAAAAAAAAAGTCAAATCTCCCTAAAAACATGCTTTTTTGACACTGCTGCATGCAAGTGTACAACAATCCAATTTATCACCAATTACCCATATATTCTGAAATAGCCAAACGTTTCCCAAAAAATGTGGTGCGGGGGGGGGGGGGGGGCTCAAGTATATTGATTTTAATTTGAGAAGTCAACCTGTGCATCTTACATCCCTTGAGACACTCTTCTCTCCTTCTTGCCATAACAAAGAAGTGAATTCCTCTACAATAATCATAAGCAGAAAGTTTACATCTTACAGAACACTGAGCAGGAAGTTTGGCCTTTGAAACATTTCCCTCTGGACCACAGGGGTATGGAACAGGGAGGTGGAAGGAGCAGAAGGTTTGAAGATTTTAGGTTGCAAAGGCTAAAGCTCCTCAGTCGTTAGATGATGCTCTCCCGGGCATCAGGGTGGAGGGGAGCTAAGGCTCAAACCCTTTGTCTTTGCAACAGGGAAGAGAGAAAAATTCAACTTTTGAGAGTGATGTCTCAGAAGTTTCTTTCGCTCCGTTTTGCCCCTTCCGGCTCAAAAGTGAATGCAACGTTTCCAGAGCAAGCTCCCAAGGCGTCAAGCTGAAACTTTGAAACAAAGTTCCTGCCAGTTCTCTCTATGAGCTCCCGAGGTTGTGTCCCGGTACCGCGCTCTCCTGCGCTCAGCGTGAGCGGGGGAGCCGGGAGCCGAGTGGGGAGCGGAGGCAAACCCGCGATGGGGGGGGGGGGGCGGAGGCTGCCGGGCGAGGACGGCGGGAGCAGCACATGTGGCTTTCATCTCCAACAGCTGCTGGAGAGCCTCGCCCCGCTGCTCTTTCTGTACCCCCCCCCCCCGCCACAATCCTAGGTTTCAAGCATTATTATAACTAAAGGGATTTCGCTGCCACGGATTCTGAGTGATGAACCCACGCTCCAAAAGAATCAAGGATTTAAAAAAAAAAAAAAAAAACTAAATGTACCTGAATGTACACTGAGTTTAATCAGTGATTAATGCAACTGAGTTTAATCAAGACGACGTGTTAGAATCCCAGGGTAGGAAGAGTGGGGGGGGGGGGGGGGACACAGTGCAACCCAACCGGCCAGGGACGGAGGTAAAGAGTGCGCAGAGCGGGTGGCGGGGATTCCCCGGCGGGAGAGCCTGGAGCGACGAGAGGGCGCCGCAGACCTGCAAGTGCGGAGCGGCGGTGAGAGCATCCCCGCAGGGCCACACTCACCGACACCAGGAACTCCAGCGTGCCCACGTAGTCCCGCTCGGTCTTCTGGAGCTCGCTGAGCACGCACACGCGCAGCCGAAGCTGCTTCTCCAGGTCCTTGGCGCTCTCGGCGCGGCAGTCCCCGCGGCTCTCGTCGCTCATGGTCCGCAGCGCCGCGCGCCCCCCGCGGCCCGAGGGCAGAGCGGGCGCCGCCGAGGAGTCCGAGGAGGTCCGGGCGCCCTCACATGCTGCGGCGAGGCCGGGCGAGGCCGGGCGAGGCCGGGGCGGGCTCCCGCTGGGGCGCGGGCGCGGGAGGCAGCTCCCGGGAGAGGCGCCCCCGGGCCGGGACCTGCGCGCCCGGCCCCGCGGCTCCGGCCTCACGCGGCCCGGGCTGGAGGGGAGGCGGCTCCGGCAGCCACAGCGGTGACTTGGACGTTCATCAAATGCTTTGTATCCATGTGACTCCGACCCTTCACCCTTCGCCAAATCTCAGGAAAAAGGAAACAACCCTGGGGAAGTGCGTTGCGTGCCAGCTAACTAAACACACACACACACACACACACACACACGCACGCACGGAGTCAGCGCTTGAGATGGAACTAATTGGAGATTCCCGAACCCAGGAGGACGTACTCCAGGACACAGCTCGAGGGCTGCTCCTAGGACTCCCGCCTATTGTTTGGCTTTAATGTGTTTTGTGCAAATCCTGAAGGCAAAGAAACAAGTCCCCACGGTTACATAACGGGATGGGAACAAAACAACCGTGGTATTGACCCTCCCGTCTTTGAAAAGAAACACATTGATTTTTGGTTTTGTTTAGGCACGAAATGGATTTGCTTTTAAAAGCCCCCAACCGAGAAGAAGTCTCAGGGCAGATACCCTCCTGCCTGCGCTTGGAAAGTCAATTAGCATAATAAATGAAGACACTATGGGAAAGTGACAGCCCCGGCCCAAACAATAAACTCCAGACACAATAAGCATCACCCCTGCTTCTGTGCTGTTTTGGACGGATGCTTTGCATGTCTAAGACCTTTTTTCAATATCAAGATAGTATGCAAATTCTATCACCGGCAAGCATACTTGTGCCACTTCTGTTTCCAAGAGCTGCTAGGATTTAACACAGTGTCATTGAATGAACAGAACTGTTATTGAATGGTGATCAAAAGACCTATAGATACAGATGTAGGTATATAGATACAGATGTATTCTTAGGATTTGAAGAAGGAGAGAAACAGAGAGTGTGTCCTGATTGTAATGTTTATGTTCATTTACCTCTCCTGACTTGGAAACGGAGCCGGGAGCTAATGAGCAACGAATGTTTATAATTCTAAGCCAAATAATTCATATGTATTTTTGTCTTGATATTACTACCCACATTAATTTTTAAGTATCATTTTTTCCTACTTAGAACTTGAAACCGCCCACACTAATGACATTTAAATAAACTGAAGAGTGAATGGTTTTGATGAAAGAAAGTGGCATATTAACTTTTTTCAATAGTTGAAAGCATTAGCAAAACTCTAAAACTTGAAGATGCTTTCCACATTACTTACATTAAAATAGTTACCAGAGATATCTTTTCAGAGCATGGTTTGTGATGAATCGCAAAGAGGGACTGTAATTTTCTTTTTTTATTAAAGGCACAGCTTTTGAATGTGTGAGGAGCTGATGGACAAGATATGATCTGCCTTTGTTCTGAGCGTGCCTATCTACAGGTAGCTATGAGGAAAGGACAAATAAGTAAATGGCTTCGCACCTTGTGGCAGAAGAACAAAGGACAAGGAACATTAAAGAGCAGACCTCCCCAACCCCTAGTAAACAATAAACAAAAGAAACAAGCGGAAGACAAAGGAAACACACATCCAGCAATGAATGGGAAAATCAAACATGATTGAGCCTTTTCACAATGTGCTACAGGCAGTAAGGAATAAATGCATTTCCTCCTTCTTACATCTGTACCCTTCTCTAATGTAAAAAGTAAGTAAATAAATCATGCTTTCCCCCAGGTGTTCTCATAGATAAAATATTTTTTTACCAATTGCCCCCAATTGACAAACTGTTTGTGCAATTATCCTTCTATCAAAAAAAAAAAAAAAAAAAAACTAGTCTATATACAACTATAGCTTCAGTATTACCTCTGAGAGCAGTATGTTGAGCTTGAATCTCCAGTGGGCTTTTACATACTCAAAGCATTTGCCTCATTTCTACAAACATGTATTGAGTACTTCTATGTGTATCGCATGGCGCTATGGCCTGAGGACCACTGAGACTTGATCTCTAGGCAAATATTTCTGGAGGTAGTTCACAGACCATTACACTGAGGTCTCATTAGACATTTCCGGGCCCCATCCTAAATTTATTAAATGAGAATCTCAGAGATCCAAGCCCTAACTTCTTCTTTTTTTTTTTTTAAATATTTTATTTTTTTTAATTTTTATTTATTTATTATAGTCACACAGAGAGAGAGAGAGAGAGAGGCAGAGACACAGGCAGAGGAAGAAGCAGGCTCCATGCACCGGGAGCCCGACGTGGGATTCGATCCCGGGTCTCCAGGATCGCGCCCTGGGCCAAAGGCAGGAGCCAAACTGCTGCGCCACCCAGGGATCCCCAAGCCCTAACTTCTTATGATAAGGTCTTCAGATTATTCTTAGGCCCATTATTATTTGAGAGCCACCATTTTAAAGAATTATAATTGAGTGGAAGACAGTGTTATACATTAGTAATTCTCTTAAAAGGAAACTGCAAGGCATGCTTTGAAAAAAGGTGCAAGGAAGTTAGCAAATGATAGTAAAGTGTGCAGACTCAGATGTCTCTCAGAAGTGCCCATGTAGAAATCATTATATTAACAGTTTCTTCTGTTCCTCGGTGTATCCTCAACCTCATTTGTAATTAATAAACAGCTTCAGAAAACCATGTAGTGCCTTCTGCCAGGCACCTCTCAGTGTCTTCTGTAGCCCTGGAAGGAGTTCTTAATTCCTTATCAAAGACATAAGAGCATAAGAAAACAGGGCCAGAGTATCTGGAAACCTTCACTTTGATGGTAAATAAGGCCTTTCAGAAACTCTGAATGTGTTATATCCCTCCCTACTTCCTCTATTGAAACGTTAAGCTTTGTCTGCCAGGAAAAGGAAAGCAACAACAAAAATGATGGACAGGATCCAGTTTTTTCCTGAAATCCTAATGAGGTGGAAGCATCCGATAAAAAAGAGATGGGAGAAAAGAAGATAGTGAGAAAAATCTGAGTAGTAAACTAGCTCAGCCATTAAAATATATTTCGTATGCATGAACTTGGTGTGGTTAGAATTTATTATTATACCGTTCAAAGAGCCAAAGTACAATGCACAGTAGATTTTCTTTAGTCAGGCTTAGAACAACTCCTGGACAGAAGAATCCAAGATGGTCTTTTCACAAAAAGAGAGCTCCCAGCTTGTATTTCTGATGGAGATCATTTTAGCTTCCCTGCATTTCAATACTAGTGTTTGCCAAGGTAAAGTAATAAACCAAATTTGATGTGGAAGTTATTAACAGACGGCAGCACTGGGGAAGAAAAGAAGAAAGAAAGAAAGATTGCTTCATTGCATGGCCACCTTGTTAAACAGAATTCTAAGAGTCAGATTTTTTTATATACAAGTGAAATTGATTCTGGCATTTCCTTTACTAACTCTGACCTATGATAGATGATTCTAGATTATACTAGTATAAAAATATTATAGATTTACTTTGAAACTATATAAAGCACAATTAAGAGTCTCAGACAAGGAGTTCTAAAACTACTTACTATTTTAGTTACGTTTTTAGCTATAACAAGCATAGGATATACTAGAGTATGTAATAATTTGCATTATACCGGGCAGCCCCTGTGGTGCAGTGCGTAGCACCGCCTGCAGCCTGGGATGTGATCCTGGAGGCCCAGGATCGGGTCCCACGTCGGGCTCCCTGCATGGAGCCTGCTTCTCCCTATGCCTCTATGCCTCTCTCTCTGTGTCTCAATAAATAAATAAAATCTTAAAATTTTTTTTTTAATTTGCATTATACCAATTTAAGGATTTTAGAATGTGTATTACCCAAGGACAAAATATAGTTTCATAGCCATATTTTAATTTTAGATACAATGTTTACGGCATAGCAAACTACATAAATGTTTGAATAGGATTACTTTAGGAAGATTTTAAAATTCTTAAAAATGCGATCCTTTCCAAACTAGCTTGATCAACCCCAAATCATCCTCATGGCCATAATCTAACATGTAATGGATAATCACTTTCCTCATTATGGAAACTTAACCTATAACCATTCCTGTAAAATAAACAGCCAGATTTGTCTATGATTAGTCTCAGAAGAATATTATCCTTGCAATGTACCATCTGCATGCTTAGCCTTTCCTTCCTTTAAACATCCTCTCCAACCTCACATACCTCAAGCTACACCTTATTTCTCTCCTCCCCATAAAAAACTTCTACTTAGTTGTCTTGTTTCTTGTATTACACTCTAGTGTGTCCTCACCTTGAAGGACACACTAGAAAGAAAGTGTTAATATAATGTTTGATTATCAATATTTATATATAATATATAATCTACATGTAGCATATAATATTTGATTATATATTATTATATTATTAAAAATAATATATAATTATATATATACCTATATAATCAACATTATTATATACTATATAAGTATATATTACACATAATATATGTAATTTTTATAAAATATCTATTTTTCATGTCATTGCCTGCTTGTCTTATCCTGATTCCCTCAGAAAGCAGAGAGTGAGACAAAAGCTAATGTGAAGATAGTATATAGTATGATAATGTGATCCTAAGGGGTAGGAGTGAGGAAAGGAAAAGTAAAATAGAGAAAGAGTGAAAGCCAATATGAGAAGACATACAGAGCTGACCATCCCATGGGAATCTAGATGCTCTGTTTCTACAGGACCTTCTGAGTAGTCTTATGAAATACATCTCAGAACTGTCCTGGGGGAAGAAAGAGGGAAGCATTTGCTCATCATTTCTTATTCCCAGTCGGTCAAGGATTGCCCCATAAGACATTCATAGGACCCTGTACTTGCATGTTGCCAATGCATGAATGCTTAGAGGTTCTTATAAATACGATTGGAGCCAGGAAGAGAGAAGGGTGAAGTGCTCTTAGACCGTTCCTGTATGAAATTGGTGTGAGCATTTGAAGAACTGCATCCATGGTCATCAAGAATAAGAGAAGAGGCCAAGAGTGTTTTTCCTGGAATACAAGAGAGGTTTGATTCTGCTTCAACCCCTCAGGATGAAGGAAAATGTCATTTATGACCCAGTCTCTCTGGCTTCATTCCATGCCACCCCCCTCTTCTTTGCAAACAAATCCCAGCCACACAGAAGTACTTTCAGAATTTTTACAATGCCAAGCTCCATAGCACAGTCCTTTTTCTCTATCATAGCGTCAATTACACTTCATTATAATTGCCAGATCAATTGAGGGAATTCTTTACCAGACCACAGTCTTTTTTTTTTCTTAAATCAGATTTGAATTTTTTTTTAAGATTTTATTTATTTATTCATGAGACAGAGAGAGAGAGAGTATGGCAGAGACACAGGCAGAGGGAGAAGCAGGCTCCATGCAGGGAGCCCGACGTGGGACTCCATCCCGGGTCTCTAGGATCAGGCCCTGGGCTGAAGGCGGCGCTAAACCGCTGAGCCACCCGGAGCTGCCTTTAAGACCACAGTGTCTTAAAGGCCCAGAGCTTCTCCGGGATCTGGCATGGATATTTGTTGATTGAATGAATAAATAAATGAATTGCACTGGAACTCTTTAATCATTCTATGTCAAAACAAAGATATGTGTTTGTTTAGACTTGGCTTTTTATTTCTCCTCTAATATTTCTTCAATAGAAGCCAAGATAGATACCTTTTATTTTTTCAAAAAAAGAAAAGATGATGTATATTTAAGTAACTTTCACTATTAATTATGAGCCTGTTTAGGGGACAAGAAGAAGCTACAAATGTTATATTTATTTATTGTATTCTCGAAGAAGTATCATTCATCTCACCTGAAATGTGCCATTCACATAATAAAATCCATGTATACTATTCCTAAACCAATTATGGAAAACTGAAAGAAATACATGATAATAAATTCAGGAAAGAAATCACATTACCAAAGCATAAAAGCAAGTTTACTGAAAACAGATATATAATGTACTAGGCTAGAGAATTCCCATAAACCCCCTTATATTCCACACCCCCAACCCAGTTTCTCTTATTGTTAACATCTTGCATTAGTGTGATACATTTTTACAGTTAATCAGCCAATATGTATACATTATTATTAATGAAAATCTATAGTTTACATCAGGACCCCCTCCTTTGTTGCACATTCTGTGTATTAACAAATGTATGACAGAGGGGTGCCTGAGTGGCTCCGTCGGTTAAGTGTCCAACTCTTGATTTTGGCTCAGGTCATAATCTCGGGGTCATGAGATCAAGGCCTGCATCAGGCTCTGTGCACAGTGGGGAGTCTGTTTCTCTGCCTCTTTCTCTCCCTGCCCCTCCCCTCGTGCTTTCTTGCTCTCTCTCTCTAAAATAAATAAATAAAAAATAATAATAAATAAGTAAATAAATATTTAGAAAAATGTATGACATATATCTACCATTACATTATTATAAAATAGTTTCTAAAAGTGTCCTGTACTCTATAGTGCCCTCCTCCTTCCTCCAAGGCCCTGGCAATCAATGATTTTTGTACTGTCTCTATAGTTTTGTCTTTTATAGAAGACATACAGTTGGAATCATAGATTATGTATTTTTCTCAGATAGGTTTCTTCCTCTTAGCAATGTGCATTTAAGTTTCCTCCTTGTCTTTTCATGGCTTGATAGTTCATTTATTTTTATCACTGAATAAAATTCCATTATCAGGATGTACCAGTTTATCAGCTTACCTGTTGAATGCTTCCAAGTTTTGGCAATTAGGAATAAAGCAGCTATAAACATTAGTGTACAGGTTATGTATGGACATCAGGTTTCAACTCATTTGAGTAAATACCAAGGAGCACGATTGCTGGATTATATGATAAGAGTGTATTTCTGCCAAACTGTACTAAAGAGACTGGATCTTTTTCATTCCTACCAGCAGTAAATGAGCACTCCTATTGCTCCACATCCTCATCAGCCTTTGGTGGTATCAGGATTTTGGATTTGGGCCATTCTAATTGGTATGTAATAGCATCCTATTATTGTTGTATTTTATAATTCCCTACATACAAGGCTGAACACCTTTTCATATGCTTACTTGCCATCTGTATCCTCTTTCATAACGTGTCTGTTATTAAAAATGGGTCTTTGGTCCATTTTTTAATTTGTTTCTTTTCTTTTATTGAGCTTTAAGAGCTGTCTTTTATTTTATCATCTTTTTATTCTTTTTATTCTTGTTGTTTTTTGATTGAGAAGGAGGCTTTGATTTTAGTGAAGTCCAACAACTTATCGAGTTTTTCTTTCATGGATCACATTTTTGGCACTCTATCTAAAAATCTTTGGATTTATTATTGTCAAACCCAAAGTCACCCAGATTTTCTCTTATGTTGTCTTCAGAGGTTTAGTTTTGCATTTTACATTTAGGTCTATAATCCATGAGTTAATATTTGCAAAATGTGTAAAGTCTGTATCTAGATTTGTTTTTTGTTTTTTTGCATGTGAAGGTCCAGTTATTCCAGCATGATTTGTTGAAAAGATTATCTTTTCTCCATTAAATTGCCTTTGCTCCTTTTTCAAAGATCAGATGATTATATTTACGTGGGTCTTTTTCTGGGATCTCTATTCTCTTACCTTGATCTATTTGTCTGTTCTTTCCCCAGTACCACACTGTATTGATTATTATAGATTTATACTATATCTTAAAGTTACTTCTTTGACTTTGTTTTCCTTCAATATCAAATTGGCTATTCTGCATCTTTTGCTCTCTATATCAACTTTAGAATCATTTTTCAATATTCACAAATTAGCTTGCTGAGATTTTGATTGGAATTATGTTGAATCTATACATTAAGCTGGAAAGAACTGACATATTTACAATATTGAGTGTTTCCATCCTTGTATGTAGAATATTTCTTCATTTATTGAATCTTTATTGAGTTCTTTCATCAGAGTTTTTAAATGTTTCTCATATAGATATTATACATACTTTGTTAGAGTTAGACCTAAGTATAATTTTTGGTACTAAAAATATGAATAAAGTTGCTATAAACCTTGTGTGCAGGTTTTTGTGTGGACATAAGGTTTACCAAGAAAATAGCCTTATGTTTTTTTAAAATCTATTTATTTTATTTACTTATAAGATTTTATTTATTTATTCATGAGAGACACAGAAAGAGGCAGAGACATAGGTAGAGGGAGAAGCAGACTCCTCACAGGGAGCCCAATGTGGGACTCGATCCCTGAACTGAGATCATGCCCTGAGCTAAAGGCGGACACTCAAATGCTGAGCCACCCAGGCATCCTAGTCTTATGATTTTTTATTTCAAATTCTAATTGTTCATTGCTAGTATAGAAAAAAGCAATTGACTTTTTATAGTAACCTAGTATCCTGCCAGCTTGCTATAATCACTTGTTAGTTCCAGAAGGTTTTTATTGTTATTGTTTTGGATCTTTACATAGACAATTATGTCATCTTTCAGCAAAGACAGTTTTATTTCTTCCTTCCTAATCTGTATACTTCTTATTTCCTTATCTTATTTTATTGCATTAGCTAGGATTTCCAATACAATGTAAAATAGAAGTGATGAGAGCAGCTATCTTTGCCTTTTTCTTGATCTTAATGGGAGTGCATCCAATTGCTCACCATTAAAGCATGATATTAGTTATAGGTTTTCATAGATGTCCTTTATCAAATTGAAAAAGGGTAGGAGGGGATCCCTGGGTGGCTCAGTGGTTTAGTGCCTGCCTTCAGCCCAGGATGTGATCCTGAAGACCCGGGATCAAGTCCCACATCAGGCTCCCAGCATGGAGCTTGCTTCTCCTTCTGCTTGTGTCTCTGTCTCTGTCTCTGTCTCTCTCTGTGTCTCTCATGAATAAATAAATAAAATCTAAAAAAAAAAAGAAAGAAAGAAAGAAAGAAAGAAAGAAAGAAAGAAAGAAAGAAAGAAAGAAAAAGGGTAGGGATCCCAGAGTGGCTCAGCAGTTTAGCACCTGCCTTTGGCCCAGAACGTGATCCTGGGGTCCTGGAATCGAGTCTCACATCAGGCTCCCCACAGGGAGTCTGCTTCTCCCTCTGACTATGTCTCTGCCTCTCTCTCTCTGTGTCTCTCATGAATAAATAAATAAATAAATCTTTTAAGAAAGAGAGAGAAAAGGTATACCCATTTTTGATAGTTACTTTAATTCTTATATTGATAATATCTATACAAATAAATAACACACTTAAGTCACTCTTTACTGTTAATAGAAAATTTATGCAATGTCTCTTGAATACCCAATGAATTACATAAGACTTTTTTAAGATCTTATTTATTCATGAGAGACACACACAGAGAGAGAGGCAGAGACACCGGCAGAGGGAGAAGCAGGCTCCATGCAGGGAGCCCGATGTGGGACTCGATCCCGGGTCTCCAGGATCACATTCTGGGCCGAAGACAGGCACTAAACCACTGAGCCACCCAGGCATCCCACATAAGGCTATTAACAGTTCTGCCTTTCTTTCTCTGACTCACCACCTTCCCACCTTATACCTGTTCATTAAGCAGTATCTTTAGTTTTGTACTGTCAGCGTTGGTTATATTTATCTTGTGTTCTGTAACTGCATTTAAGACATCCATGTTTCTTTTTAAAAGCTTAAAATCAATAAGCAGTATATATCATATGACTGCTTAAATAATGCTAACTGCAGAAATTAGTATGATAAAATTGTACTTCTTTCTCTTTAGGTCCCAATTCATAATCCTCAGGACACTCAGGGACCACTTCTAGGTTAAATGAGTTCTGTTTCATAACACATCATCAATTGGGACGCCTGGGTGGCTCAGAAGTTGAGCTTCTGCCTTTGGCTCAGGTTGTGATCCCGGGATCTGGGATCGACTCCCACATCAGGCTCCTTGCATGGAGCCTGCTTCTCCCTCTGCCTCTGTCTCTGCCTCTCTCCCTCTGTGTCTCTCATGGATAAATAAATAAAATCTTAAAAACAAAAAAAAGGCAACACATCATCAATTGCTGAAAGACCTGCATAACAAATCTTGGTTTTTTTCATATCTGAACCATGACTTTATTAAACAGTCTGTTAGGTTTTTGGTTTTATTTTCCATTTTTGGTAGAGATTATAATTTTCTGTGAAAAGAAGAAATATATCTTTTCTTCACAAAATCACTAACATTCTCCAGCCCCTTCAGTACTATCTGATTCTCTGTTTTGTTTTTGTTCTGTTCTTCATTCTTCTTGGAGCCCTCTGATTTCATTCCCAATCTGAACTGATCGCTTGAGTACTTATCCTGGGATTGTTTTTCCAAAGTCTTCAGGCAAATCCTACCATCTTTCTTTTCAGAATGTTTTGGTATATTCATTTTCTAGGGCTGCCATAACAAAGTTTTAATATCTCACAGTTCTGGAAGCTAGATGTGCAAGACCAAGCTGTCAAAAAGATTGGTTTCTTCTGAGGTCTGTGAGGGAGAATCTGGTCATGCCTCTCTACTATTGCTAAGTATCCTCAGACATTCCTTAGCTTGTGAAAGGTGTTCTCCCTGTGTCTTCACATTGTTTTTCTTCTATGCATGTCTGTGTTCAAATTTCCTCATTTAGGAAGGACATAGTCATATTGGATTAGGGTGTCTCCTATGACCTCATCTTAATTTGATCATCTGAAAAACCCTTGTTCCAAAGAAGGCCACATTCATAGGTCCTGGGGACTAAAACTACAAAATCCTTCGGAGGCACACAATTCAACTGACAATGCTTGATATATCTACATTCATTTTGCTGGATTTATCTCAAATGACTTCCTTTAGAAGAGTGGTGTGAGATGTAAATTATCTGAGTTCTGGAATGCCTAGAATGTAATTTTTTAGAAGAGATTTTATTAGGAATTTTTAGTCTCAGATTGATGCTTGATTTTTACACTAAGCATCAGAAAACACAGAGAAGAAAAGCAAAGAAATGAACGTGTCAGGAAGAAAGCATTAAGCTGCTGTGCAGATAGCCTTCTCAGATAATTCCCTATTCTCATTCTTGTTGCCTTTACACCTTCCAACTCTCCTGTAGGTCAGCCTTCTCCTGTTACTCTGCTCTACACCTGCCTCATTTTCTTTTCCATTTTGAAAAGCTTCTGTCTTCTTTTTATCTTCCAGAAATGTGTTGAAATCTCTCTCCTGCTCATGGTTCTATTTCATTTTCTTTGTGGCAATGAGTTTTCTTTTACTCTTATCTAATGATGGTAAGGGGGTTGAAGAGATTAAGGAAAAACACACCTCCTCAGCCCATTATCTTATGTGGTCTGTAAACAGAAATTTCAAATTCTGTGTAACACCGCTGCCAGTGGAACATTTAAATGAAAAGGTCTGTTATCAAAAAGAAAGGACTGGTATGTCTTCGTATCTTGAATAATGGCATGGCACATACACTTAAATAAGTACACAAACAGAAATGTGGAATACACTAGATGGAGGAATCTACATAACTTTTTAAAAATAGTACTATATAGTAGGTTACACAACATGTGGTACTTTTATGGCATAACTGACCTCATTTAACCACTGTGGGTAGATAATTCCCCTTAATGAATCATGACCCCTTGTGTCCACATGATTTAGTAATTTGAGAATTCCGTTGTTCCCATTAAGGGATAGAGTCTTTTTCCCCCACTACCTTAAATCTTAGTTGACCTTGTGAATTACCTTTTCTAACAGAATGTGATAGAAGCGATGATATACAAATTCTAGAGATTAAGCCTTAGAAGAACTTGTAGCATCCCCTATTGCCTGCTTGAAAACCTGAAGCCATCATCTAGACAAAAGCCCAGAATAGCCTACTGTAGGATTGGAAGCCGCATGGGAAAGATCCAAGGCACCTTAACCAACAATCATCAGTTGTCAGACATGAGAGTGATATAATCTGGGACTCTAGTTCCAAGTGAGCCGTCATATAACTGCAACCACATGAGTGAGCTCAGGCAAGACCGGAAGAAGAAACACTCACATGGTCTACTCACAAAATTAAGAAAAATAATAAATCATTGATGTTTTAAGACACTAAGTTTTGGAGTGTTTTTTTTTTTTTCTTGAGCAATGGATTTCTGAAACAACATTTAACAGAAATTCTGACCTTTGTGTCTAATTGAACATCTTTGTTTGAGAGAGGGGCAGAGGGAGAGGGAGAGAGAGAATCTTAAGCAGGCTCCACACCCAGCCCAACCTGGGGCTGAGATTATGACCTGAGCCAAAATCAAGAGTTCAGTGTTTGCACAATGGAGCCACCAAGTTGCCCCTCTAATTGGGCCATTTTAATGGTACCAATTTATTCCTTTGACAATCACTATGACTAAATGAACTCTGTGTGCTGATTGGCATAGGTCTGAATTTTGTTTTTCCTTGAACTGGTTGTTGTAGCAAGAAATTGTCACAAGTGGCTTAAGTCAAACCAGGTCTTATCCTTAGCACTGAGGGTGAGGTCAATCTCTGTAAGTCAGGGGAGAAGAAGCAAATGGGATGCTACAGAGGCAATTACAATGTCTATGACAGGTGAGAGGAAGATAGTAACTGACCATGGAAGAGTTTCTGTTCATGACCATCATTATTCATTGTTGTTTCTCTTGAAGCCAACATTGTCACCATGGAATCAGCTGCCACCCTTGCCCAACTTGCAACTATTAGATCACCACCTTTGAGTCTGCTTAAAAGCTGCTGCCATTACTTCAAGCCATTGCTGCCAGCATTATGAAACTGCTCCACAGCTTGAGTGATGGCTTTTAGCGTGAGCAGCAACTACTGCCAAAGTGCTAGACTACTTTCCAGCCTACACTGAACTGAAAACAGTGTATAGAGAGGGTCTGACCAAAAACGTAAAGTTAGAAAGACAGAAGACATGAGGGAGAGGAGACAAATTTCCAGTCCCCCCTTGGTTGCAAAGGTACAGGACTCATAAATGATCTAAAAAAGGCTATATATCCCTTCCATTAGAAGCACAGCCACTTTGGGGGTGACAAGAACAAATTTTGACTGCAAAATCATCTATAAAAGAGAGAAAAGTTAATGACCAGCAGAGGAACCAGAGTTTTAGGAAGTACTCTCAGTTCCAGGACACTTGCCACAGCTGCCACCCAGAATGATCTGTGGGCCTGCCTTGGAAGTCACACATCTGGATCTCTGTAGAGTGACTCTGTGCCTTCAGGATCTCATTCATACACTCCCTCAACAGTTGCCAGAAAGGATTTTCTCACTTTAACAACTGCGAAGCCCTAGGAGGCTCCATATATTCCAACTTCTTAAGTTTGGCTGCTGCAAAAGTACTCTGCAGCTGCAGCCCAGCTCAGGTTGACATGTGCAGTCTCCGGGATGAGGAAGGAGTTGAAAAAGAAAATGAGAAAGGGAATGCTATCCATAAACAACTGAAAAATATGCATATCCCAGGCAGATTTCTCTCAGCTCTTAAACTCTGTTCTTGCACATTTGTATGCATTTGAGTCATATTTTATTTTTTAAAATATGATGCCAACTTAATGGATTCTGCTTGAAGTTATTTTGTTTTTTAGAGTTGCATCCATATTCGTAAAAGCAATGATGATAGTTTTCCTTTTTTGTGTTCTCCTTAACAAGTTTTATTATTAAAGTTAACCTGAATTCCAGGGCAGCCCGGGTGGCTCAGCAGTTTAACACCACCTTTGGCCCAGGGCCTGATTCTGGGGAACCGGGATCAAGTCCCACGTCGGGCTCCCTGCATGGAGTCTGGTTTTCCCTCTGCCTGTGTCTCTGCCTCTCTCTCTGTGTGTCTCTCATAAGTAAATTAATTAAATCTTTTTAAAATAAATAAAATTAACCTGAATTCTTTTTTTTTTTATGAACCTGAATTATTAACATAAAAATTCATCTAGAAAAATTTGTGGTCTGGAATAGTTTAAATAACATTGAAATTAACTGTTTTTAAAGGTGAGCTGGAAGTCTGTTATTAGGCCACCCATCTAATCCTGGTCCCTATTTAAATAGGAGAGATTAACCTAAATTGCAACATTTACTTCTATGTTCTTGTGAAAATTTTCAGTAGTTAATATTTTGCTCAGTAATCTTCATTTCTTCCTCGTTTTTCATTTCATTGCCATGTAATTGAATACAATGATACCGTATTTGAATCTCTTCCATATCAGTGTTATGTCACCTTTTTTATTTCAAATATTTTATATATTTGCTCTGTGTCCTTTTCTTCTTAACCAGGCTTGTGAGGAGATTTTCTGGTTTAATGGCCTATAAAAGCATTTAGCTTTTGGAATTTCTAGTCTTATTTTTTTTTTTAAAGATTTTATTTATTTATTCCTGACAGAGAGAGAGAGGCAGAGACATAGGCAGAGGGAGAAGCAGGCTCTATGCAGGGAGCCCAATGTGGGACTTGATCCCAGGACCACAGGATCAAAGGCAGATGCTCAACCACTGAGCTACCCAGACATCCCAGGAATTTCTAGTCTTTATACTTTTCTCCTCTTTAATTATTTTTACCTCTTTATTAATTTTATTATTTTCTTCACATTTCTGTTACTACTGTTTTTCTAATTTCCTAAGATAATTAGTAAAATCCTGTATAATCAGTCATTTTTCTTTAATGGTGAAGCTAATTTAAGGCTATACATCTTCCTATGCACAGTTTTTAGACATCTCAGTAATTTTAATTCTCTTCTTTACACTGCTTCCTTAACAGTTTATAATTTCTTTTTTGATTTCTTCTTTGATCCAAGTTATTTTTTTTAAGATTTTTTGTTTACTTGTTAGAGACACACACAGAGAGAGAGAGAGAGAGAGAGAGACAGGCAGAGGGAGAAGCAGGCTCCACACAGGGAGCCCGATGCAGGACTCGATCCCAGGTCTCCAGGATCACGCCCTGGGCCCAAGGTGGCGCTAAACCGATAAGCCACCAGAGCTGCCCTGATCCAAGTTATTTAGGAATATGTTTTTTAAATTTTCAAGTCACTAGTTGGGTCATATATTTCATATTAATTTCAGATTCTTAAAAAATTATAATTAGTGATCTCTGCTTTTAAAAAATACATTCAGTATTGTGGCAAACTATCTGATGACTTTTTATAAAAGTCACACTGATTATTTGGGCAATAAAGTTTATTCTCAATATAAACAGTAACATTATATGCACGTAAAATTAATGTTTTGCTGGGTTATTTAATTATATTATATCTTTAATTCTTGTTTTCTCATTTTATCAGATTCTGAAAGAGCTATTAAAATTCCCACTATAGTTAATTATATTTTTATGTTTTTCTTGCACCCTATTGTACAATTCAGTATTTTTTATTATTGGCTTTAAGAGTAATTCCTGAAATCAACATATTTCTAGATTTGTATTTTAATCCAATCTAACAGTATCTGACTTTTAATAATAGAATTTAGCCAATCCACAGTGTACCAAAATTATCAAGTAGGATTTATTTTAAGAATGGAAGGGAATACAAAAAAATATCCTAATTAACATAATTCCCTAATTAACACATTAAAGAAGAAAATGTTTTTATTATTTCAATATGTTCTGAAATAGCACTTGATAAAAGACAGCCACAATTGCAATACAAACTCTAAGAAGGCATTGAAATAAATGGCTTAAACGTGAGAAAGTTTATACACGCCCACACAGCAACAAATATTATTTCAAATGGTGAAATGTTAAAGCAGTTTTTATTAAAATCAGGAACAAGAAAGAAATGCTCTCTCCTATCATAATTAAACATTAAGTCTACAGTTCTAGGGAATATAGTAAAGATAGGTAATAAAATATTGGTAAATATTGAAAGAAGATATTATCTTTTTGCTGTATGATCTATGCTATAATTAACAAAAATATTTACTTTCATTTTAAAAGATAAACATACAATAATTAGTATCTTTATTCTATACTGGGAATAATGAGCAATAAACAGAAACATGAAATATGTTCCATTTGTAAAATGGTTAAAAACGATAATACTTATTTCTAACAATAAGGATAAAGTGCCGGGGATCCCTGGGTGGCTCAGTGGTTTAGTGCCTGCCTTTGGTCCAGAGTGTGATCCTGGAGTCCCTGGATCAAGTCCCACATTGGGCTCCTTGCATGGAACCTGCTTCTCCCTCTGCCTGTGTCTCTGCCTCTCTCTCTCTCTCTCTCTCAGTCTGTGTCTCTCATGAATAAATAAATAAAATATTTAAAAAAAGGATAAAGTACCAATTAGTTGAATATAATTATGAGTTATTTGAGGTCATATAACAAGACCTAAAAAGGGAAAGTCTTTATATTATTAAAAAATATCTGGGAGCAGTAAAAAAATGTATGAAAAGTAGGGGAGATATTTGCCTTACAAACATTAAAACTTACCATAAAGCCACCATAATCAAAAGAATGCGATATTAGCACATGAATTGGCAACTTTATTAGAATAATGGAGAATAGTCAATAGATACATTATTATATATGTAGAAATTCAGTATCTAACAAAGGCAGTATTCAAATATAATAGAGATGTTAACTAACTGGAATTCAAATAAAAACTTGAGAATAAAAAAAGATGTAATAGGAAATGAGGGTCTGCTTCTGGCCACTATGGAATAATAGGGACTGGATTCAACCTCTCATCTTAGACAACTAGAAAAGCAGTCGATATATGAAACAACAGTTTTCAGATGATGGGCTTCAGGCAGCTCAGAGGAGTGATTCCTTAGAAAGGGTAAACAAGAAAATGAGACTGGATGAGTGACCTAGCTCACTGCCTGAAGAGCCTTTTAAGGCTGATGCCTAGGAAAAGGAACTCAAAGAGCTCAGCAACCTTATGCATTGAAGAGACAGAATTTAGGAAGCCAGGACAGCTATCATTCTCAGGGTGGAGTGCCAGGGAAAAGAAAAATGCAAGAAGGTCCCTCTTGAGTCTTTGGTTGACTCAGTCACATGGTTGCATGTGAGGAAACTACCCACCAGAGAGGACTGGGGGAGCAATCCTCGGACCTCAGACAGGAGTGATTCATGCTCCCACAAGCTAGAGTGGAAAAATCTAATAAGTGGGACTTCAGGTGTAGTCCAAAGACTGGTATTGATTAGTAGTAGGCCAGTTATCCCTAGGTGAAGATTGTTCTGAATCCAAATAATTTAACTTTGTTCAGGATAGAGTCCAAAAATATTCAAAGACATTCAAAAACATTCGGCACTTACCAATGTAAAAGTCACAATGTATAGCATCATTAAAAAAAATTAACTGGTATGCAAAAAAAGGCAGAAAAATATGGCCGATAATCAGGGGAAGAATCAATCAATATCAACAGACCCAGAGAATAAGACACTAATTCTAGTGAATTAGTAGACAAGGATGTTAAAACACCTGTAATAAATAAGTTCAAGAAGTCAGTGGAAAGTGTGAGGATGAAGAGAGAAAGGAAAGGTATTGGAAAGAACTATATGACATCCACAGAGATGAAAGATACAATATCTGAAAAGTAAAAATACACTGGATGGAATTAAAAACAGATTAGACACTGTAGAAGGAAATGCTAATGAACTTGGAGACATAGCAGGAGAAAGCATACAAAATTAAAGACAAAGAGAAACTGAATAGAGTGAACAATGAATAGAATAGAACAATGAATGAAAATTGAACAGAGTGAACTGTGAGCTGTTGTGGGGGAAAAAACAAATTTCTTTCCCATAGTTCTGAAAGCTAGAAGTCCAAGATCAGGATGCCAGCATGGTTAGGTTCTGGTGAGGACTTCCCTGTTGCAGGCTGTCCTCTTCTGACTGTGTCTTCACATGCTAGAAGAACAACAGATCTCTCTAGGATCCCTTTTATAAAGGCACTAATCCCATTCATGAATGTTCCATCCACATGAACTCATTAGCTCCAAATGTGTCACCTAATAATACCATCATATTGGAGATTTGGATTTTAACATCTGAATTTAGGAGGAGGAACACATTCATTCCATAATAGCATCTTTCTCTTTTTTATGTATTTTTGTATTAATTTTATACCTTTTTTAGAACTTCTAGTATGTTCCTAGGTATAAAAGTTAATAGTGTGTCTGTAATTTTCAGAACCAACATCTCATAGTATGACTCATAAAAAGATCTGTGTGATTTACTGAGCAGAATGTTGAATATAGTGATTATGTTGACTTCACCCAAACTTGTATTTTATAAGAACATTAAGCAGCAAGCTGGTTGCTAGGGAAACTCTGAAAGACAGAAAGAATCTGAGTGGATGTGGGCTTCTTCTAAGCATCTCACAAAAATAAATGAAACCAAAGAAATACAGATCATCCAAAGGTGCAGATGACATTTCACTCCTTCCTGTATTCACCTTTTAGTTCCACATCAAAAACAGAGAGAGAAGGATAAGAAAACTGAAACATTAGCAAGAAGGAAAGTTGGAAAAGAAACTCTCCCTTGATTTCTTGACATAAACATTTTTATCCATCATTTCTAATGAAAATTTTGAATTACTGTTTGAGGTCAAAATTGCACAGCTTCTTAAGTACCTAACTCTTATTTTATTTTATTATTTTTTATTGCAGTACAGTTGATATACAATGTTATTTTAGTTTCACATGTACAACATAGTGATTTGACAATTCTATACCTTTACCATGATAAGTGTAGTTACCATCTATCATCATACAAAATTATTACAATATTATTGGCTATATTCCCTATGCTGTACTTTTCATCTCTGTGACTTATTTTATTTTATTTATTTTATTTTATTTTATTTTATTTTATTTTATTTTATTTAAGATTTTATTTATTTATTCATGAGAGACACAGAAAGAGAGGCAGAGACACAGGCAGAGGGAGGAGAAGCAGGCTCCATGCAAGGAGTTCCATGTGGGACCCGATTCCAGGAATCCAGGATCAGGCCCTGAGCCAAAGGCAGATGCTCACCCCTGAGCCACCCAGGCATATCCCCTTGTGACTTATTTTATAACTGGAAGTTTTTAGCTCTTAATTCCTTTTACCTATTTCATCTATTTCCCCCATGCTCCACCATTCAGGCAACCACCATTTTGTTCTCTGTATTTAAGAGTATCCTTGGGAGATCCCTGGGTGGCTCAGCAGTTTGATGCCTGTGTCTCTGCCTCTCTCTCTCTCTCTCTCTCTCTCTCATGAATAAATGAATAAAATCTTAAAAAAAAAATTAAGAGTATCCTTTTGATTTTTGTTCATTTGTTTTGCTTTTTAGATTCCACATATTAGTGAAACCATATATTTTTCTTTTTCTGACTTATTTCACTTAGGATAATACATTCTAGGTCCATCTATGTTGTTATGAATGGCAATATTCATATTTTTTAATGTCTGAGCAATATTTCATATATTATATCTCACATCTTTTTTTTAAAAGATTTTTATTTTATTTTATTTATTCATAGAGACAGAGAGAGAGAGGTTGCAGAGACACAGGCAGAGGGAGAAGCAGGCTCCACGCAGGGAGCCTGATGTGGGACTCGATCCCGGGTCTCCAGGATCACACCCAGGGCTGAAGGCAGTGCTAAACCACTGCACCACCAGGGCTGCCCCTCACATCTTCTTTATCCATTCATCTATTGGTGAACACTTAGGTTGCTTCCACGTCTTGATGATTGTAAATAATGCTGAAGTAAACATAGGAGTGCATGTATTTTTTGAAATTAGTGTTTTTGTTTTCTTTGGGTAAATACCAGCAGCAGAATTGCTGATTGTTGGTATTTTTATTTTTATTTTTTTTAAAGATTTTATTTATTTATTCATGAGAGACACACACACACACACACACACACACAGAGGCAGAGACACAGGCAGAGGGAGAAGCAGGCTCCATGCAGGAAGCCTGATGCGACTTGATCCCGGGACTCCAGGATCATGCCCTGGGCCAAAGGTAGGCGCCAAACCACTGAGCCACCCAGGGATCCCCCTCCATAGTATTTTCTATAGAGGCTGTACCACCAATTTACATTCTCACCAAGAGTACACAAGGCTTCCTTATCAACATCCTTACCAATACTTATTATTCCTTGTGGTTTCCTAATGAATGTCATCTCTGGTGTGAGATGATATTTCACTGTAGTTTTGATTTGCATTTTTCTGATGAATGATGTTGACCATCTTTTCACATGTCTTTTGGCCATTTGTATGTTTTCTTTGAAAAATGTGTGTTCAGATCCTCGGTCCATTTTTTAATCTGTTTAGTCTTTGGTATCGAGGTGTATAAATGCTTTATATATTTTTAATATTAATTCCTTATTAGATATGTTATTTGCAAATACTTTCATTCAATAGGTTGCCTTTTCATTTTGTTGATTGTTTCCTTTCCTGTGCAAAAACTATTTGTTTTTCAGTCTCAACAGTTTATTTTGGCTTTTGTTTCCCTTGCCTGAGGAGACAGATCGAAAAAATATTGCTAAGGCTGATGTCCAAGAGGTTACTGGCCTGTATTTCCTTTTAGGATTTTTATGGTTTCAAGTCTCACATTTAGGTCTATAATCTATTTTGAGTTTATTTTTATGTATGGTGGTCCAATTTCTTTCTTTTTTTTTTTAAGATTTATTTATTCATGAGAGACACACAGAGAGAGAGGGAGAGAGAAGCAGAGACACAGGCAGAGGGAGAAGCAGGATCCATGAAGGGAGCCCCATGTGGGACTCGATCCCAGGTCTTCAGGATCATGCCCTGGGCCAAAGGCAGCGCTAAACTGCTGAGCCACCCAGTCTGCCCTGATGGTCCAGTTTCATTCTTCTGCATGTAGTTGTCCAGTTTTCCAAGCACCATTTATTGAAGAGGCTGTCTTTTCTCCATGGTATATTCTTGCCTCTTTTGTTGTAGAGTAATTGACCATATAAGCTCAGACTTGTTTCTACTGTTAATTTAAATTTTTTGAGAAAGAGAATCAGAAACCATTCAGGAGAAGGAATAAAGAAACTACATTTTTTGTACTAAAATCAGAACTTCTGAGACAGATAAGGGCACAACAAATAGAGTATTTGAAATCTGAAAACTCTAGATGGCTTGGCCTCGGAATCAGTTATCAACAAAGGTGGCCACCCAATACTTAATATCTGTTGAGAACCCGAAAATTCTATGGTATTTCCAAGTGTTTGATTTTTATTAAGAGTGGCCAACAAACTTCAGAACTCTCATTAAGGGCATCCTGGGTGGCTCAATGGTTTAGCGCGACCTACAGCCCAGGGCGTGATCCTGGGGTACCAGGATCAAGTCCCGCATCAGGCTCCCTGCATGGAGCCTGCTTCTTCCTCTGCCTGTGTCTCTGCCTCTCTCTCTCATTCTCTCTCTCTCTCTCCCTGTGTCTCTCATGAATGAATAAATAAATAAAAATCTTAAAAAAAAATAAAGCCAGATCTTCAGAGTTCTAATATTTGATATACCATAAAATCCTTCATTTAAAAAAAAACTCTCATTAAATCTATCTTATGATTTTCCTAATAGATAAGAGCAATAAAGGTGTCTTAATATTCATAATGACCTCTTTTCAACCACACCTGAGTTTATATTAATGAGGTGACTTTTGATAAGCTCCTAAGGATAGAGTCTGGTTACCTAGGAACCAACCACATGATCGGAGGGTTGGAATTTTCAGGGCCACCCTCCTGACCTTCCTGGGAGGAAAAAGTACCTGGAAGTTGAATCTATTGCCAATGGCCAATTATTTAATCAAGCATCCCTATATAATGAAGCCTCCTTAAAAACCCAAAAAGTAGGGTTCAGAGAGCTTCTGGGTTGGTGGACACTTGGAAGTTCTGGGCGAGGGCATGGAAGTTGTGCCCCTTTTCCATACCTTGCCCTATGCATTGCTTCCATCTGGCTGTTCAGAGTTAGATGCTTTTATAATAAACTGATAATATAGTCAGTAAAGAGTTCTATGACCTGCCCTAGCAAATTAATGAAACCCAAGAAGGGGGTCCTGGGAACTTCCAATTTAGGGTGGGTCAGAAAGTGACAATCTGAATTTGTGATTGGCATTGAGTTAGGGGTCAGGGGAGCCTTGTCCCTGAGCCCTTAACCTGTGGGATCTGACATTGCCTCTAGGGCACAGTGTCAAAATTGAGTTGAATTGTAGGACATTACCTGGTGTCCCAGAATTACTTAGTGGTGTGGAAAAAGACAGGTACATGGGAATTGGTGTCAGAATCATAGTCCTTGTGTCTTCAACCATAGATCGTAAGATCAAAATATGCCCCATTTATAAATAAAATATTCTTATAGTGCTTTAAATTCAAACTATGCCTTAATTGTTGCCACAGGAAAGATGCTTACTAATTAATTAATGTCGATCTTAATCCCTAATCTTTAGGAATAGAGAAAAGTATTTTTCACTTTATATTTCTTTTCTAGAATTCAAAATAATCTGCTAAAAAGGAAAGCACTATTTTTGTTATGATTGACATGATCTTTAAAAATTAGAGACATTGGAGAATATATCTGATAGCTTCTTTTGAGATGTCTAAGAAATACCTAACACTTAGTACAAGCTTCCTGTTTTTAATAAATCTAAGGAAAATGCAGTCAAATTAGATGTCCTGGAAAATTAGCCCTTGATTTTGATCAGAAATTTCCAGTGTACCAGTTTTCATAAAAGCTATTGCTCATGTTGCATGAAGGAAAGGTTTATTTTAATGTTCATTTTAAAAGTAGTACTATTTTTATTAGGCTCTAAGAAAACTTTTGGATAGATGAATGTGGGATTTTTTTAAATGTACTTGTTTGTTTTTAACCAAAAATGATGTCTTATGAAACTGCTTTAGGCCTCTTTCTGGGTTTCTCACTAAATCAGAGATGAAAGCATATTTGGGAAGTCCAGACAATTTTTAATTTTCAAGAGTTGACTAGCTTGGCACGCAAGCCTGCTAGTTAAGAAAAAAAAATGGTCTTGACACTAAAATTTGCCATTTTATTGATACCTCATACCTTCTTTCTATATTAGTTTTATTGTAACTATAACTATAATCTCCGTCATCCTACAATCGGCCCCACTTTATCCCACACATCTTCCTTGCCCCCATTCTTTGTGACTTTCTGTTGACTTTTCCTCAGTTTTGTGAAATGTGCAGTGCAGCCCCAGCTTGTAGGTGGGTCCCCAAGTTTTTCTCTCCCTTTTGATTTATACTCTATAAGCTTTCCTTTACACAAATGTAAGGCTGCTGCTAGGGTCTTCCCAAGAGACTTCCCCTGATTTACATTACTTGGCATAGTCTTCCTTGCCTTACATTTCTCTGTGGTGAGAAAACATTATTGATTATCCACAGGTTTTAACTTGATATGCATTTGTGGAAAAAATAAAAGAAGATAATAGTAGGTTTTCCGTCAAGTCAAAATCAAATTTATTAATGGCAGTAGTGACACCACCAAAGACAAAAATTAGACAAAACAAGCAACTTAGAAATCAAATTTGTGGGGGATCCCTGGGTGGCTCAGCGGTTTAGCGCCTGCCTTTGGCCCAGGGCGCGATCCTGGAGTCCTGGGATCGAGTCCCACGTCGGGCTCCCTTCATGGAGCCTGCTTCTCCCTCTGCCTATGTCTCTGTCTCTCTCTCTCTCTCTCTATGTCTATCATGCATAAATAAAATCTTAAAAAAAAAAAAGAAAAGAAATCAAATTTGTAACCCGAATCTTAAGAGATGCTGAAGCAAAGATGTATTAATATACATACATATATACTAATTATTAACATATTCACGAATATGGTAGATATTTTATTCAGGGTGGGCTGATGATATTAACACACTCATTTGCAATTAGTGATTGTTTTTTAAGTAAAGGACTGTAAAATATTTATTTCATCTCAGAAATGCAGTTAATTCAGGAGAGTGTGGTTTCCTAATGAATGTCATCTCATTTGGATTTCTATGGTCCTGAGAGTGTGTGTGTGTGTGTTACTGTGGCCAAAGATGTAAAATATGTTTCAGATTATGATATACATACAATATAGGAAGGTGAGTACAAGCAGATAATCTTATCTTCTAATTGGGAGAAATAATGAAATATTTATGGCAATATGTGTTTTTGACATAAACTGAACAGTATCATTCTTCTATCTTAAATGAGAAGCCTTTCATTCCCCTTGTGTTGGCTTTTGTATGATCAAATTTCTGTGTTAAGACAAGTCTAGTCTAATCAAACTTCAAACAAATGGTATTAGTTAGGGAAGTTGGATTCAGAAGTAAAATTTCTTTTCTTCCAGATTGGAGTTTATACTCAGAATTAACATTAGTGGGAATTCTTAGACTTCTCTAGTGGAGAATAGCCCCCTACAGAAATGAAAGGAATATAAACCCAGAAAATCTCAGTCATAGCCACTTTATATTTTTTTCTCCAAATAAAGGCTAAAATTACATCTCTAAAATAATGGGTTTGGGGAATACAAGCATTTTTACAGAATAGCTAAAGGCAAGCAGCCTAATTTTTGGAATGTAATAAATAAGACCAAGAATAAAATTGTAGCTTTATGGATACATGCAATGTAAGGAAAGTAAGTGTATTAAAATTAAAATATCATTTCATGGAAATGAGCTTCCTGAACTGGTAAATGTGCTGTTCAAAGAAAAATATTTCAAAGGCATATTTTTCTACATGATTAAGATTCTTTACAATTAAAAACTTCTCTCTTGAAATATTCTTCAACTTCAAAGGCATTGCCAGTCAGGAAATCCCCCCGGATTCCTTGGTGACACTTCTCATTTTTTTTTCCAGTAATAGGAAATTACAATACTGAAACACAACAGAGCTCACACATCTGTTTGCCACTTTTGCTGTAGGTACTCAATTGATGCAAGATGTGTCTGTTGAAGCTTGGGGGGAGGAGGCACAAAGCAAGGGAATGCCACCAGCAAACGAAGCACCAATTCCGGAAACAAAATGATAAGAGAAAGGAAGAAAAATGAAATGTCCATTTTGTATTCCCTTTAAAGTTTATGTGTATATATGAGTGTGTCTGCGTATGTGTGTGTTTTGTATGAGGACAAAGTACTCAGTAATTATTAGTTGACTGATCAATTTTTGTTTTGCAAATAGGAATCTGCCTTAAGAAACTGCATTGAAATAGCCATTTCTAATTCAAAAGGTAGTTTTCCCATTAATGTTATCAGGATCAAAATATTTAACCTATTTACTTAATTTGCTCAATATGTCTGAAGACATAAATTAAATATATATATATTGAGAAAAGCATAACAATCTTTCAATGATACCTTCATCATCAAATATTCACAATAGTATCATAGCTTCAACATATTGGATTCACCCTCTGTTCTAGACACTGTGGCAAATACTTCATGGGATTCTAGAAACAACCGTACACAGTAGCTATTAATATTTATTTATTTATTTATTTATTTATTTATTTATTTATTTATTTGTTTAAGAGGTAGAGAGAGCAAGCAGGAAGAGCAGCAGAGGGAGAGGGACAAGCAGACACCACCCTAAGCATGGAACACAATGCAGATCTCCATCTCACAACCCTGAGATCATGACCTGAGCTGAAATCCAGAGTTGGCCACTTAACTAACTGAGCCACCCAGGTGCCCCAATATTCCATTTTATAGGTTAAAACATTAAGGTTGTGTCCAAGTTCTCAGAGTGAATTGGTAGCAAATCTGTTTTTTTACTCCAGTGTGTCTGACCTGAAAGTATTATTTGTTCATCTATGCAAGGAATTTTCATCTATGCACTCTCTGCATTCTTTAGTGCTCCTCTGACCAAAGACAATAGGATTATTGAGAAATTTGTGAGAAATGCATATTCCCAGGCCCCACCCAAGGCCCACTGATTCAGATATGAAGATAGGGCTCAGTAATCTGGTTTTTTAGTTTTTAAGATTTTTTAAAATTTATTTCTTCATGAGACACACACAGAGAGAGGCAGAGACATTGGCAGAGAGAGAAGCAGGCTCCTCACAGGGAGCCTGATGTGGGACTTGATCCCTAGACTGCAGGATCACACCCTGAGCCAAAGGCAGATGCTCAACTGCTGAGCCACCCAGGCATCCCAGTGATCTGTTTTTTTTTTTTTTAGATTGATTGATTGATTGATTAATTGATTTATTATAGGCAGAGAGAGAGAGAGAGATAGGCAGAGACACAGGCAGAGGGAGAAGCAGGCTCCATGCAGGGAGCCTCACGTGGGACTCAATCTTGGGTCTCCAGGATCATGCCCTGGGCCGAAGGCAGGCACTAAACCACTGAGCCACCCAGGGATCCCCGAGTGATCTGTTTTTTAACAAACCTTCCTGGTTCTTCTGATTTCATGTTCAAACTTGAGAATCACTGCTTTATTCAGTGCTAACTTTTGATATATACTATCATGTTATGAATGATATAATATGACAAAGATTCTTTGCTTGACTAAAGTTTAGTCAGGCTCCTGAAAGTTCTCCTAGGCTCATGTGTGCACTTCCCTGTAAAATCCGGTTTTAGCAAGAACCTTGCCAAACAGTTAACCAATACTCTATATTCTCCATATCTCATCACCTTTGATATAGGATCAGATTCATTTTCTCCATCCCTCAGATGATGTTTAATCACCCTGGCCTGTCTTCAACAAGAATCCTGTTAGTTCAACTTACCCTAAACCCCCCTTACTTCTGGTGTTTCCTCTTAGTAATTTTCCATCCACTGACACACATCCTGCTCTTTGGCTATAAATTCTCACTTTCCCATGCTATATTTGGAGTTGAGCCTCATCTCTCTTGCACACTGTGCAATCCCATTACAGTGGTCCCTACACCTATCACAATGGTCCCGAATAAAGTCTGCTTCACGATCTTTCATAAGTTTTATTAAATATATTTTCTATTTAATAGAAATGCAAAATGTATTAAGCATGACTTAAACTCTCTATCTGGAAGTTTTACAGTTAAGTCATAGTTTACATAATACCACAAATATCCTTATAAGTGGCAGTAAAATAGTTTTAGGAGTACCAAATCTATAACTGATTCCAATAATTTTATTAGTATTTTTTAAAGTAAAGAGACTGGGGTGCCTGGGTGATGCAGTTGGTTGGCCATCCAATTCTTGGTTTTGGTTCAGGTCATGATCTCAGAGTCCTGGGATTGAGCCCTGAGTCCTGCTCTGCACTAAGTGTGGGATCTGGTTGAGATTCTCTCTCCCTCTCCCTCTGCCCCTCCTGCTTGTGCTCACTCTCATTCTCTCTCTCTCTCTCTCTAAAATAAATAAATAAATCTTTTTTAAAAAAGTGAAGAGATTGACTCTATATGTATTTTTCAAAACTGAATTGCAATATCCAAGGTGTTTCTATTTTTTTTTTTAAGATTTTATTTATTTATTCATGAGAGAGAGAGGCAGAGGGAGAAGCAGATTCCATGCAGGGACCCCAACATGGGACTCAATCCCAGATCTCCAGCATCAGGCCCTGGGCCGAAGGCGGTGCTAAACCGCTGAGCTACCCAGGCTGCCCAAAGGTCTTTCTTTATAAGATTAAAAAGACAGTTAAAAGATAATTTTAATAAACAATAATTCTGGAATTGGAATTGTATTTGCTGATCATTGTTAATAAACTTGACTATTGATTGATACATTTTTAACATATAGACATCAGCTTATGTGAAGAGGGTTAAGTTTCTATAGATTGATTACAATCAGCCATAGCTACTATGTGTAGCCAGTCATTCTACAATTTTTTATATATATATTTATCTAATTTTATTTTATTTATTATTATTTTTAAAGATTTTATTTATTTACTCATGAGAGACACAGAGAGAGAGAGAGAGAGAGGTAGTGACACAGGCCGAGGGAGAAGCAGGCTCTATGCAGGGAGCCTGATGTGGGACTCGATCCCGGGACTCCAGGATCACGCCCTGGGCCAAAGGCAGGTGTTAAACTGCTGAGCCACCCAGGGATCCCCTATTTATCTAATTTTTAAAAAGACTATTTTTATATATTACACACACAAAAACCTATCTCCAGACTGATAAAGGAATGAACAATGTACAACTACTAGGAAAAAGTAACAGTACAATTTTTAAAAATCATGAAAATCATGTAGACCAATAGAAGCAATTTATAAATAGGAAAAATTAATTCCAATGAATTAACATTGATTTTGCCCAATAGCATAACCTTCACCTTGCATGAGGTGGATGCTTGTAGCTAATCTCCAAAAGTCTCTTCCAACCAATTTATTCTCTTCCTATATTCACAGGACACTTTTTAAATCAAGAGTGAAGTTTATTTCCTCTCCTTTTGTTTGAGGAACACTTTATCTCTTTCGCTTTTGAAGGCTGCTTTCACTTGACATAGAATTTTCCCTTAGCACTCGAAAGATGTCCCTCCATTGTCATCTTTCTTACATTCTTTCTGACAAAAAGTCTGTTAAATCTTATTACTGTGTCTCTATAGGTAAGTATTCATTGATTGATCTTATAATTTTCTTTTGGTTTTCATTCTCCAGCAGTTTGAATAGGATATGCACCTAGGCTTGTTTTTTTTTTTTTTTTTTTTAATGTTTTTTTCTTGGTGTTCTTTGAGGTTGTGATATCTATGGTTTGATGTCTTGACACTAATTCTGAAAATATTCCAATCATTAGTTCTTCAAATATTTATTTTGTCCCGTTCTCTCTTCCTTCCCCTTCTGGAATTCTACTTATGCATGTGTTATACCATTTGATATTATCCCACAAGCTACCAGAAAATTTTTTGATTTTTCACTGTTTTTCCTCTTTGTTTTGCAACTTGAGTAATTTTCTATTGACCTATCTTCCAGTTCACTGATTCTTTTCTAGGCTACGTCAAGGCCACCAATGAAGTAAAAAACACTGTACTAGTCACTCTCTATCTCTGTTACTGTGCTTCTTACTTCTGGCATTTCCATTTGATTCTATCTTATAGTTTCCAACTTTGCTGAAATTGCCTGTCTTCTCTTGCATATTTCTTTTCTATTAGAGCCTTTAACAAATTAATCATAGTTATTCTAAGTTCTCTGTCTGATAGTTTCAGTATCTTTGTCATAACTGAGTCTGGTTCTGAGAACTACTTTATCTTTTCAGATTTTGTTTTCTTTGCCCTTTTGCATATCTCATAATTTTTACTGTTGGAAGCTGGCCATGATGCACAAAATACTAGATAATAAAGTAAATGATGTTTTTAAGTTTAGAGATAAGCCTACCTCTTTTTTCTGTAAGGCTTAAATACTGGAGTTTTATACTAATCTACTCAGAAGTTGACAGGGTTTAAAGTTTGTTGTTGCTGTGATTACCCTCAGTGCACTAATGCTTCAAATTCTTCTAATGATATCTTATGTTTATGATATGGGTTAATTTGTCAGTGGATTTTCTCATTACCTGCTCCCTGGTTTGCACCAGGTCTTCCCTTTGTACTGATTTCCCACTGTACATTCTACTGTTATTTGTACTCAACAATTGTTAATATGGTGGTGGGGAGGGGGACTTGTTTTCTGATATTCTGATTAAGCCTCAGTCATAGGCAGGCACTATGAACTTAGGTGTATGCCCTTTACAAGCGTTCCTGCATCATCTTCAGATATTAATTTGGACATGGCACATATTCCTTCCCTCCATGAGGGGTAAAGTTTTTTTTCTTATTTCCCTCCACGAGTATTGGTGGGTTCCCACCAGTACCCTTAAGCTACAGATGTTGTTGCCCTTTACTTGATGGATTAAGACTTTTGTTCCATAAGGGAGATAAAGTTGGACAAAGCTGTGGCTATGGCTGCTATTCACTGCTCAAATCAGCACCTTGGGGAAGTTTTCTGAAGATTATCTTTGGTCTTCCCTGTGAGATGCAACACTTCTACCCCTACCCCATACTCTGCCATGTCTATAGCCCCCAGGGTTTCTTATTCTCCTTCAAGCTCATACTTGGTCTTTAATAATTCATTAAAAGTTACTAGTTGAATATTCAGACCAGCTTATATGGTGTTTGGTAGTGTCTGTCCAAAGTAACCAAATGCTCAAATTTTATTTCTCCCTGCACGTGCCTATCTCTCTCTACATTTTAAGTAGTTGTTTGTCCAGTGACTTTAGTTCTTGGAAGGGCTCCTTGCTTTTGTCTTATTGCAGAGGTTGGAGAGATGTTTTATCAGCTCTCTAATCTGAGTTGAAACGTTCATTTCCCTCCTTTAAAAATCCTTTGAAAATCGCCTTATCTTGTGAGTGACATTGACCAATAGGACACAGTGAAAGTGACATCCTTTGACTTTGAGATCAGACTTACAGAAGAGTGACAGTTTCCACTAACCACCTCTTATAATCGTGAGCCACTATGTAAGAAATCTAGCTAACCCCACTGGGTTAGAAAGGCCACATGTAGGAGCAACAAGGTAACCAATATTTGAGTAGAAAAGCCATCTTGGGTGATTCAACCCCTGCAATCTCATGTGTGAGACCCCAAGCAAGAACAGCAGAATAACTACCTACCTGAGCCCTAACCAACACACAGCATCATGCAAATTAATGAGATTGTTTTTTTGAGCTACCGAGCTTTGCGTGGTTTGTTATTTAGCAATAACACAAAGTGGTGCTCAGTAAATATCTGTAGCATAAATAAATGAAAATGTTAGACATGTTACCTCAACCATAACCCTCTAAATACAATCTTCCTCCTTCTAAGAGCATTAGATAGCCAAAGGACTATTCAGAGAAAAATCAACCCAGAGAATCTAGCAAATGAAAACTATTGTTATTCTTCTCCATTGGACCTAAAAGGGGATCAAGAGTCAGTCTAGAGATAAGAGTCAGTCAGTGTATTGTCTTGTCCAAAGCATGCATTCAGCAAAATGTAGCCACATTAAGCTCAAAATTAATTTGTTTTTTTTCTTTTTTTCTTTTTTTTTTCATTTTTTAAATTTTTTTTCATTTTTTTTCAAAATTAATTTGAGTGGAACTGAGAAACCATTCTATTTGAATTTAAGGATCTTTCAAAGCCAATCTTTGTAGATCATATTAAGATATTATTAATATTCAAGGAAATTACCCAAAATTCATGAAATCTAAAAAAACTTCTACTTATTCCACTTATGAACTTAGCTGATATACTTTTAAAAATATGTAAAGTTTTAACCACTCTGAAGAATCAGAAAATCACTGAAAATTGTCAGACAATTTCACCAACTCAGACAACGAATTATACAACATACAATCAGTGCTATTTTCTAACCATAGCCTCTCTTAGAACTTAATTAAAGTTTAACAAAGAAGGACTAATGAGATGAATGAGTCAAAGGCTGATCAGCACAAAACAAAAATAAATTCCGGAAATTTAGATAAATAGGGCAAGTTCACAATTGGGATAAATTTAGAAACCTCTCCACAGTATAATATTAGTTCCCTTATCAAGGTTTCCTTAAAACAATTACTCTTATAAATCTTCTATTCTTGATGATAAGAAGAAAATTATAGCCATAATACTATTAATTTTATAAGATGATGTTCCTGTCTGCCCCAGGCCTATGTAGCTGAAAGTTAATGAAGTGTGCCTTCCAACAAAGACTGATTTCTGGGGCAACAAATGAAGGGACTATATATATACACACACACACTTTATGGCACATGGAATAAAACATTTTTTACACTCTAAATCTAACTTCCAGAATTTAATCTTTCACTTCCTAGGTTGCCTAGCTTAATGCAGCCTGGCTAATTAGTTTAAGTATTACAATCATCAAGGCTGGAGAACAACAATAGGACTTTGTTTTAAGGAGGTAAAAATACCATGAAAGTAATGTCTCTCTCTCTCTCTCTCTCTCATTAAAGATTTTATTTATTTATTCATGAGAGACACAGGGATAGAGGCAGAGACATAGGCAGAGGCATAAGCAGGCTCCCTGTGGGGAGCCCCATTCAGGGCTCAATCCCAGGACCCCAGGATCACCAACGAGGGAGAGCCAAAGGCAGACACTCAACCACTGAGCCACCCAAGTGCCCCCCTAATGTCTCTTTCTTGAGCCATAGTTAAAACAATGGTTGAAGCAGTAACAAGTGAACAGAGGCAGCTGTGAGAATTTGTGCTTGGAATTTCCTGTGGAAGTTGTAGATTTTTTCCCCCTTTTCTCTCTTTTTTGATGGTAATCAATGAATAAGGCTTTGTTTGTGTGCTGTAATACTTCCTGCCCAGGTGTAGCTTGAAATTTAGGGAGGGACTTAAAAGAAATGAATCTACAATTTGTTTTATTATTACAGGTGGTTGTGTTGTTGCCGAGATTTTAAATTCTTTCTTAAAGAGAACAATGTAAATGTAAATTTATCATAGGAGTCATTTTTGAGCTAGAGTCATTTTTATAAAAGAAAAATAACATAATGTTCATTACTATCTGCAAGATAATGCATAGAGTCTAGCTATTCTAATTCTTAGCTACTTCCACTAAAAAATGATATTGCTCGCATTTAAAAATACAAACTTTGAGGTTCAATGTTCCTTAAATAAGGAATCTATTGAATTATCTAAAACAAAATTGGAAAAAAAATAAATAAATAAAACAAAATTGGTAGGGATGCCTGGGTGGCTCAGCAGTTTAGCGCTTGTCTTCCGCCCAGGGCATGATCTTAGAGTCGTGGATCCAGTCCCACATCGGGCTCCCTGCATGGAGCCTGCTTCTCCCTCTGCCTGTGTCTCTGCCCCTCTCTCTCCCTCTCTGTATCTCTCATGAATAGATGAATGAAATCTTTTTTAAAAAAATTAAAATAAATAAGATTTGTTAAAAAAAAATTTAAAAAAACAAAATTGGTAGTCAAATTATAATATGAAACCAGTTCCTCATAGCATAATGTTTTGCTTCAGGATACACTGTGATGATAATTAGACTTAAATCATTAGCTAATAAATTAATTAATTCATTAAATAAATATTTATTGTATGGCCACTGTATGCCAGAGCTTTGCAAAGCTCTGAGGAGGCAGAGAATTAGCAAAACTTAGTCTTTTATTTGAGAGCTTATGCGCTAAGATCTCTGATGTTTGTCCTGATGAATTATCTCTTCTCAGTCAGACTATGAAGATTCACTTATTCATTGATTTGATAATAATATATTGAGAAGCTATTCTAGGCAGCACCTATTTTAAATTCTTTATAACTAGTGAATAAAGGGGGAAAAGAACCTACTCTCTTATAACTCTCAAGGTAGTGGAGGAGACAATTAACAAGATACATAAATTAAATGTATAGAACGTTACTTAATAATTACTAAAGAGAAATAAATAAATGATGGAAGTGGGAAGGAATGGGAGGATTGCAGTAACAGAAAAGGTAGCCAGAGAAGCCAGTAGCAAGGGGGTAACAGTATGGGTAAAAGCCTTAAGGAAGTGAAAGGAGGAAGCATGAAGATAGATAGGAATCTGTGCAAAGAGCCTTCTAAGCAGAGGTGGAATGAGTGTCAAGGCCCTGAGGCAGGAGTTAATCTGGAGAGGTTGATGTGACTGAAGTTGGTGATTGGGGACAATGGCAGTAGATGAGGTCATGGGGAAAAGAGGGCCAGTTGGGCAGTGTTATGCAGACTAGAGTGAGGATTTGAGTAGGATGGGATGCTGTTGGGCAGTTTTGAGTAGTGGGATGGCATGCCTGGATTGTTTTACAGTTGACTCAACTGCATACACATATGTCTTGGAGCCCAGCAACAAAGGAATATGTTTCTTTTCACTTAAAACACGACCAATGCAACTTCATATGTAGACCTTCAAGAGTGGTTTAGATTTGGCACAGATGAGGCTGCCTGAAGAAAGGATAAATTAACTACTCTCAAATAAAGTATTTCCTGTATTATTTTCAGTGTGCCCATAGCAAATGAGAGGCTCTGAGCCAAGGGATACAACACCAAGCACTGTTTTTAGCAACTGCTTTAGGGGATGTATGTAGAGCCATGGAACTGTTTTTCAGATTTTGTGAAAATGCATCCTTTCAGCACTTCTCCCACCACCCCAAGGCAATCTATTTTTAAATAGTAAATCACCCAAAAAAATATTACCATGGGATACTTTTCCCGTGAGAATAGATCAGCCTGAAAATGGTTGATATTCTCACGGTAGGGCACTTTGTATATGTCAAGAGCCTCACAACGGTTCCTATCAGAACTTGGAGTCCAGGTTTGTTTAGCAACTTTGGTTTAAGTGGCTTTCCTAAAGTTGCACACGTCATTGCTGACAAGGTGACAGCATACCTACTTAATAATGTGTCTGGTAAAGGAGCATATTCACCATGCTAGGTGTGGTTCTGTTCACTTTCAGTTCACTAACCATGAATAAAATTGTGCTGTAATTCTGTGATAGAGGCATAGTGTTCTCAGTTTGCCGGTGTACAAAGTGGGACTCACAGAGACTGAATAACTGCCTAGGATCAGTCAGTTGTTGGTGGCTCTAGGACTGCCTGGCCACAAAGCCTATCTTTTTTTTTTTTTAACTAGGTAACCCTCCTCTTTAGTAAACTATCAAGGCTCCTCAGAGATCATGATGTTCCACGCTCTCATTCTAGATATAAAGGACAGTGGTTCAATTTCACAATCCTGACACTTAATCATCTAGTTTTTGGAACTTGTTGCATCTATATAAAACATAGAAGCAATCCATCCTTGAAGATGAATAGCTAGTCATCTGACCCATACAGCAAAAGTCTGTATTTTCAATTAGAAATAGCCAGGGCACGTGTCTTTCTAGGAAGTATTTCAATAAGTTGGCTTTATCTTATACCATATGAACTTCAAAAGTAGCTTATAAATTCATCAAGGAAACAATTCTTTCCAGAAAGAAGAGAGTAATACCTTTTAATCCTTTTAAAATCCCCGTGTTCTGACAAATTTATTCTCTCATCCATTGAATACTATATTCCTGAGGCTAAAACTGAATCACTTAAGGGAATACATTTCAATATTCAGTTCTTATGTGCTTCAAGATGTAAGGGAAGTGATTAGTGATATTTGACAGTTTGGGCATTACTAGCAATTCTTTTTTTTTTTTTAAGGTTTTATTTATTCATGAGAGAGAGAGAGAGAGAGAGAAGAGAGAGAGAGGCAGAGACACAGGCAGAAGGAGAAGCAGGCTCCATGCAGGGAGCCCAACGTTGGATTCAATCCCAGGTCTCCAGGATCATGCCCTGGGCGGAAGGTGGCACTAAACCGCTGAGCCACCCGGGCTGCCCTATGAAATACTTTTCAGATCATCTTCACTATCTCTGAAGTACAGTTTTAGAATCTATTCCATAAGCTGGGACCCTGACTCAAGTCATCCAATGATTTTATTAAGCATGAACCTGGAAATTATTTTTTTTTTTTAAATTTTTTTATTTATTTATGATAGTCACACAGAGAGAGAGAGAGAGGCAGAGACACAGGCAGAGGGAGAAGCAGGCTCCATGCACTGGGAGCCTGACGTGGGATTCGATCCCGGGTCTCCAGGATCACGCCCTGGGCCAAAGGCAGGTGCCAAACCGCTGCACCACCCAGGGATCCCGAACCTGGAAATTATTAAGATATAACATACAGACATCTCTGTTTACTCTTTTACCTACCCATGGGGGTGCTAGTTGTGGTAGATTTTCTTTGATAGAAGTCATTCAGTGATTTTAGGGGATTCACTAGCTTTTCATTGTCTGTCAGCATGTTTTTCTTTTTTTTTTTTAGCATTTTTTTTTTTCTGAAATAAATGCTAGTACTTATATGAAAAGACTACAGGCCTGGCAATGGAAGAACATACTTCCAAAATCCAGATAAATAAAAAAAGTCTTCCAAGAAAACTCCAGAACACTTTATATACTATTAATCAGCACACGTTAAAATGCATGAATAAAAATGGATAATAAAAAAAATAAAAATGGATAATGAAAGTTCATTCAAAATTAGGGCAGGTACAGACATCATCCTGGCTACACACCCATCCTCCTCCTGATAATAATCAGTGATGGTAAGCATTTACTGGTACATAATTTCAGGTAATGCTTTGAAATAAAATTCTATGAACAGACAATATTGCTTTAGTATTGTTGAAAGAAAAAGGAGGACATACCAACAAAGTGACCTGTACACTTGAAGATTTTTTCAATCTTTTTTTTTTCAATCTTAAAATCAAACTAAGGAAACATATATTTCATATATATGAATGAAATGACATCAGCGTTCTATTTTTTTTAAGACCTTATTTATTTATTCATGAGAGACACAGAGAGAGGGAGAGAAGCAGAGACACAGGCAGAGGGAGAAGCAGGCTCCATGCAAGGAGCCCAATGTGGGACCCGATCCCGGTCTCCAGGATCACACCCTGAGCCAAAGGCAGGCGCTAAACCGCTGAGCCACCCAGGGATCCGGACATCAGTATTCTAAATGACAATTAGAAGCTGATGTCAAGTGGGCAGCCCTGGTGGCTCAGTGGTTAAGCACCACCTTTAGCCTAAGGTGTGATCCTGGAGACCCAGGATCAAGTCCCATGTCAGTCTCCCTGCATGGAGCCTGCTTCTCCCTCTGCCTGTGTCTCTGCCTTTCTCTGTATCTCTCATGAATAAATAATTTTTTTAAAAAGCTGATGTAAAGCAAATAAGTAACATATTCATTCAGTAAACATTTGTTTCATACTTACATACTAATCTATTTTGCTTCAGGCACTATGCTCACCCGAGAAAAAAGAAATTTCATGAACCATCAGCTTATTGCCCTACTCTTATAGCAATTACAATCTTGAGGGGAGAAGGGAGCATGACAGCAAAATATCAGGCTGTTAGGTGGCAAAGACTAGTATAAGGAAAGCACAGTGCCTGTGTTCTCCTCTAGGATTTTGATGGAATCTTGAAGAAAAAAAAGAAAGAAAGAAAGCACAGATTTTGCATGGGGGGGGCAGGGGCCAGGCAGCCTGGGTGGCTCAGTGGTTTAGCGCCACCTTGGGTCCAGGGTGTGATCCTGGAGACCCGGGATCGAGTCCCACGTCGGGCTCCCTGGATGGAGCCTGCTTTTCTCTCTGCCTCTCTCTCTCTCTCTCCCTCTCTCTGTATCTCTCATGAAAAAAAAAATAAATAAAATCTTTTTTTTTTTTTAAATTTTTATTTATTTATGATAGTCACATAGAGAGAGAGAGAGAGAGGCAGAGACACAGGCAGAGGGAGAAGCAGGCTCCATGCACCGGGAGCCCGATGTGGGACTCGATCCCGGGTCTCCAGGATCGCGCCCTGGGCCAAAGGCAGGCGCCAAACCGCTGCGCCACCCAGGGATCCCAAATAAAATCTTTTAAAAAAGAATTTGCATGGGGACATAAAAAAGGGATGTGGGACCTAGGATGGGGATTTACAGAGGACTTGGATGAGGTTTTGTCTTGTACTGGAGGACAAATAGGAGCTAGCTCAATGAGATGCTGTGGGTAGAGCACCAGGAACTGGATTTGAAGATTGGGAGGCAGAATATTAATTCTGGAAGTGAAAAAGAGAAATTGTGCTTTAGAATTCCAAGTGTTTGGGATGACTGGAGAGGTTCTCAAACTTGATTCTGCTTCAGAATCCCTCAGAGAGTTTGTTAAAACACAGATCATTGGGCTTCATCCCAGTGTTTCTGATTCTGTAGGTATGGGGTGGAAACCTGAAGAATATGCATATCTGACAAGTTCCCAGGTAGTACTGCTGCTGCTGGTCAGAGCATTCCACTATAAAATACCTTGACTAGAACATAGCAGGTGTGGTGAGTCATGGCATGAGCTGTGGCTGGAGCCATAAACGGGGCTTCTTTCCCTTCCCAAAGGAGCTGAGGGGAAAGAGATATCACTAAAGACTGTAAGGCAGAGAATGACAGGTTGAAATTGGGTTTTAAGAAAGATTATTCTGGATTCATTGAAAATAATGGAGAACTGCAAGACTAAAGATTAATTATGGCCTTCACAGTAATTCAAGGGCAAGATGTGTGTTGTTGCAGGAACATAGAGCACTTTCTATTTGAAATTTTTGGGAAACCAGAATCAAAGCAATGTGCAAAGCTGGGTCCAGGAGGCCAGAGAGCAGACTCTAAATGCATCAGCAAACTAAGGTTCCAAAAAGATCAGAATCACAGAGACAAACAAGGACAGAGGACACAAAGGTCCTGGCTATGCCCTGAACAGGCTCTTTTTAAAAAAAATATATATTTTTTTTTATTTATTTATTCATGAGAGACACAGAGAGAAGGAGAGGCAGAGACACAGGCAGAGGGAGAAGCAGGCTCCATGCAGGGAGCCTGATGTAGGACTTGATCCTAGGTCCCCAGGATCACACCTTGGGCTGAAGGCGGCGCTAAACCACTGAGCCACCCAGGCTGCCCTGAACAGGCTCTTTTTATTCCTCCTCAGAAGGGTCAGCCATGTTCAAAATACCAAGGATGAGGGGAGTAAAACCTGGGGAGGTGTTATCTTTTCATCCGTAACTGTTTTTTTTTAAGTTTTTTATTTTACTTATTCATGTGAGACACAGAGAGAGGCAGAGACATAAGCGGAAGGAGAAGCGAACTCCCAATGGGGAGCCCAATGCAGGACTTGATCCCAGTACCCCAGGATCAGGACCTGAGCCAAAGGTAGATGATCAGCCACTGAGTCACTCAGGCGTCCCAAGGGAAGTGTTGTCTTTAAGGAAATTAGTATTAACAAGGGCATTTCGAGATTCTGTCAATTATTGATTTATATGATATGCTTCTCTGGGTTTCAAATAAACTGTAAAACCACCTCAGAGTAATCAATGAAACAGAAACAACAGTAAGATAACAAGATGACTACAGTAATATTTTATTTATACTCTCTAATATCCATTAGGATACTGGCTTGATCAAAACTATAGTTTCCAAGTTCTGTCATAGTCAAGCACAAGAGCTATTTGTGTTACATCTAACTATAATTGGAGCATTTAATCATAAATTGGGCAAAGTGAGGTCTTAAACTAACAGGATACAGTTATTAAGAATGTCAGGGAACCACTGCTCTCATTAATCATACTGAAATAATTTGAACCTCTAAAAAATGAAACAATGGCCAAAGGTACTTTCCAATTAAAGAATTACTATTATCTAAAGGAAATATGCCTTGTTACTCTGTATTGATTTCCAAAAAAGGACAGTTACAGTATATAAAAATAATCTAGGGAGTCTACCACAGATGCAGGAATACACACACACATGCTAAAAGAGTTTGTTGTATATGTGTATTTTTTTCTTAATGAAGAGTGTGTTAAGCATCTCACTAAATAAATTAAATTCTTAATTTAATACATTTTTTCATCACTTATTTACTGTGATATGTGCACTAAGTATGTTGCACAAAGATACAATTTTCAAATATTTGGAAGGTATAGAAGAATAGGCTTTAAAGAACATTTTAAGTACAACCTAAAGGTTTAAGGCTGGAGAAGTTTTAGGAGAGATAGAAGGAAAATATCCATTTTCCAAAAGGAAAAAGAAAGTTGGCAAATTGGGACTAGAGCAATGTGGAATTGTCATTAATGCTAATGAGAACTTCATTCTCATTAAGAGAAAAATACAAACTCCATCAAATGCTATAAGCTAAGATATTCAAACACATTGATCATAGTGAGAAACAAAACAATTTTGGAAGCTCTCAAAAATGAAGATACCAACATTCCTTAAATAACAGGCATTCCAAAAAGTAGCAAATCTCCATTTTCCTTTTTCTCTCCCTTTTATGTTTGCTTGCTTTCCCCTTGGCTCACAGTTGCAAATAAAGGCTGCTAAGGAGGCTCTTTACACCAACAGTGAGCGGTCTCTGATGTTGAGACACCTCTGGTGACTGCATTACCAGGTCCAATCACTGAAGCTTGTTAAAATCAGAACTGTGTTTTCTTGCTGAGCTTCGAGATGAGATACTATGTCAAATTTGTGAACAATGGGGAACAATGTGCAAATTAGAACACTTTTTCAGGACCTCATTTCCTCTTCTAGGGCTGGAAAAGTGCCCAATTCTAGAAACCTCTCACTAATCTTGCAAAGACTGATTCAGTAGATTTGGGCTGGGTTGGGGAGTCAAAGAAATTATTTCTTTGCAACAAATTCTTAGAATCATAGATTTGGAAGAGGCCATAAAGATTATCCAAAGGTCCAAAAGGCTTGTTTTACTTTTCCAAGACTTTGTCAAAACATAGAAGCTTAAAAGTTACCCTGTCCCCATTCTCTCATCCAATATGGAATCTCATGACTTCTTTTGATATTCAGGTTTGCTCTAAGAAATAAACAAATATTTCTGTCCCAAGGTAAGCTTGGGACTAAAAGAGTGAATATTCACAACCTGACTATAATGTTTTTAGGGAGGAAGATCCATTTTCCAAATGTAGGGAGAAACATGTGTTTCAACAGAAAACTATGCACTAAGGCTTCAGAGCACAGCCTTCAGGGTTAATTGACTGATTCCATAGAGGCTCTTTGGCCTCCATTGTCTTTAGGGTATTTTACAACTCTAAGTTGTAGAACACTGATAGCAGTGCAGTGAGTAATGCTTATCTAAGATATACAAAGAAATTCTGTCCAGTGGAGGGAAGCCACACATCCCAGTGTGTCCAGTGAAGGGAGGCCCCACCCCCACATCTCACTCCCAGAGAAGAGAGGAGGAAGAAGGGAGAGGAAGGCTGTGTTGCATCCATTTGCACATTTATTCAGTATTTCTGATCTGTAAATATTTCTGCTTTTTGATGTTTGAACTTGTGGTAACATCTTTTTTGTTTCCTCATTTAATTAATAAGACAAAATCTTTGACATATGTTCATCTTATATTTGTAAGAAAAGCATGATTTCACCTTTCAAAAAATTATTCTCTAGCACAACACTATGATTTTTAAAATAATTCCAGATTATGGCAACTGAATCAAATCCTTTATTTCTACTTGTGTTATTTTCTTCAGACTGCAATAGTAGTTAAAAATAGTGTAGTTAATTAACTGTCTAATTGGTCAAAAAGCTTTTAATTTCAGTTATGTTCTCATATGGTGTATGTACTGAACAAAAAGTTTAAAGCTCCACTAAGTAGTTAAGGAGAAATTAAGGTCTGACTGTGTGTGTGTGTGTGTGTGTGTGTGTGCGCACTGGGGGTAAAAAATAAGAAATAGATTGCACACTAGGTATTAAAAACATTAACATAGGAATAGGATGTGAAGTTGGCATATTGCAATGATCAAAATTCTAAAACACTCCATCTGGAGTATCAGAAATGCTAAGTTAGATTGAAATACTCACACATGAAACATAATATAAAACTCTCTTGGTTATCTTAAAAGAAGTTATTTCCAACTCTAATAAAGTGGTTTAACACTCTAAGTATATTCTAGTTTTTCTTTAGTTTGTATTGCAAATAGGTTTAGTATTTAATTATTTTGACTATCATAAATAAAAAAGTAAAAGAAGTATTAGGTTTCTGCCATACTTTGTAGTATCTCTTGTTGGACTTATTTGAAAATAATGAAAAATGTATTATTTGTAACATATCATGCTGAATATTATTATAGCTTATCTAAGAGTTACTTCATTCTACCTAGGTCTAGCTCTGCCAATACACTGTAAGGTAATGTGATACTCTGATTTTGCCACCTGGCTCTGGCACTAACCTACGAAGACAAGCATGAAGAAAGCATCTAGCAATTCCCACACCCTACCTCTTCATCCAAAATAGGGATAAGTCCTGTCAAGCAGGTGGTTATTTTAAGGAATAAAACTACATAATATATGTACAAAGAGTCTCAAAATCTTGTCCACATTTTAATTATTATAATATCTAACTAGAAATATGTCCATTTCAGAAACACATAGATATCTAGAGGAAGCTTTTGATCCTAACTGGGGACTTAATTATTATTACTATAATTATTATCACTACCAGATATTTTCCATACATTATTTCATCTAATGATCACAATAACCCTATGACATGAGCATAATTAAAACCAATTTATCCAAAACAGAAACCATCAGAACCAGATGGTTTCACTAGTGAACTGTACTAAATAGTTAAGGAAGAAATTATACCAATTTTCTATAACCTTTTTCAGAAGACAGAAGCAGAGGGAATGCTTCCTAACTCATTCTGTGAAGACAGCTTCTTACCTTAACACCAAAATCATATAATACAAGAAAAGAAAACTATGGGGACACCTGGGTGGCTCAGCAGTAGGGTGGCTACCTTTGGCTTGGGTCCTGATCCCCGGATCCAGGATCAAGTCCCACATCAGGCTCCTGCGAGGAGCCTGCTTCTCCCTCTGCCTATATCTCTACCTCTCTCTGTCTCTCCCTCTCTCTCTCTCTCTTTGTGCCTCTCATGAATAAATACATAAATCTTTAAAAAAAAAAAAAAGAAAAGAAAACTACTGACCTTATATCTCTCATGAACATAAATGCAAATTCCTAAAAATAATAGCAAATCCAATCTAAAAAAAGTGAAAACAATTACACACTATGACAAAGTGGGATTGTTCCCAGATATCCAAGGCTGAGTCAACATTTGAAAATCAGTTAATGCAATCCATCACATAAATGGACTAAATTAGAAAAAAATCACATGATCATATCAATAGATGCAGAAAAAGCATTTGACAAAATCCAATACCCATTTGTGAGTTTTAAAAATTTTTTTAAATCTCTCAGGATATTAGGAATAGAGGGATCCCTGGGTGGCTGAGCGGTTCGGCGCCTGCCTTTGGCCCAGGGCGCGATCCTGGAGTCCCAGGATCGAGTCCCACATCGGGCTCCCGGCATGGAGCCCACTTCTCCTTCCTCCTGTGTCTCTGCCTCTCTCTCAATCTCTGTGTCTATCATTCATGAATAAATAAATAAATAAATAAATAAATAAGTCTTTAAAAAAAAAGGAATAGAAAAGAACTTTCTCAACTTGATAAAGACTATCTACAAAAAACAAAACAAAACAAAACAAAACACCTCTGGCTAACATTATACTTAATGGTGAGAAATTAGAAGCTTTCCCATTAAAATCAGGTATGAAGCAAGGATGTCCCTTCTTATCACTCCTTTTCAACTTCATATTGGAAACCTGTTCTTTTTTTTTTTTTTTTTTTTTAATTCATTAGAGAGAAAGAGTACATGCACAGTCAGGGGGGAAGATTATAGGGAGAGGGAGAAGCAGACACCCCACTGAACAGGGAGCCCGACACAGGACTCGATCCCAGGACCCCGGGATCATGACCTAAACTGAAGGCAGCCATTTAATTGACTGAGCCACCCAGGTGCCCCTGGAAACCCTTTCTAATGTAATATAAGAAAAGGAAATAAAACATACATAGATTGGGAAGGAAGACATAAAATTATTGTTGCTCACAAATGACATGATTATCTATACTGAAAATTCAAAAGAATTGACAAAAGTTTCCTGGAACTAGTAAACAATTATAGCAAGGTTGTAGGATACCAGGTCAATGTACAAAAGTCAATTGAATTCCTATATGCCAAAAATGAACAAGTAGAATTTGAAATTAAAAATATAACACCATTTATATTGGCACTCAAGAAAATGAAATACTTCAGTATAAATTTAACAAAATATGTTACATGTCTATATGAGGCAAATGAAAAAAAAAACTTTTTTAAAAAAGCTAAATAAATTCAGAGATATTCCATGTTCATGAATGGGAACAATCAACATTTTCAAAATGTCTGTTCTTCCCAACTTAATCTATGCAATTCAATTCAATGAGATTCAATGCGATCTCATTCAAAATCGCAGCAAATTATTTATGGACATCAACAAACTGATTCTAAAATTTATATGGAGAGGCAAATGATCTGGAATAGCCAACAAAAATACTGAAGGAAATAAGAACAAATATGGAGGACTGATGTTATCCAACTTCAGTAGTTACTCTAAAGTAACAGTAATCAAGACAATGTGGTCTTTTTTTAAAAAATTTTATTTATTTATTTATGAGAGACACAGAGATAGGCAGAGACATAGGCAGAGGGAGAAGCAGGATCCATGCAGGAGTCCGATGCAGGACTCAATCCCGGAACTCCAGGATCATGTCCTGAGCAGAAGGCAGATGCTCAACCACTGAGCCACCCAGGTGTCCCAAGACAATGTGGTATTAAATGGAATATTAAATGGAATGTGAAAAAAAAAGACAATGTGGTATTAGTGAAGCAATAGGCAAATAGATAATGGAAAAGAAAAGAGAGCTCAGAAATATACCAATGTCAAGTCAGCTGGTCTTTGACAAAGGAGCAAAGGCAATAGGATGGAGAAAGTTTCCTCAACAAATGAAGTGGGAAAACTGAACATCCACATGCAAAGAAACTTACCTAGACACAAACTTTTGTACCCTTCACAAAAATTATCACAACATGGATCGCAGACCTAAATGTAAGATGAAAAACTGTGAAGTTTCTAGAAGACAACATAGGAGAAAACCTAAATGACTTTAGTGCCTTTTTAGATATAGTACCAAAGACATGATCCAGGAAAGAAATAATTGATAAGCTGGACTTCATTAAAATTGAAAGCTTCTGCTCTGTGAAAGACAATTTCAAAAGAATTAAAAGACAGTTACCTACTACAAGGAAATTTTTGCAAAAGACACATGTAATAAATGATTATTATAGAAAGTAGGCAAAGAACTCCTAAGACTCAGCAGTAGAAGAACAAACTACCTAACTAGAAATTAGAAAATGGGCCAAAGACCTTAAAAGACACTTCACCAAAGATGATATACAGATGGCAAATAAGTATATGAAAAGATGCTCGTCATCAAGGAAATGCACATTTTTAAAAAATATATTTTATTTATTTATTCATGAGACAGAGAGAGAGAGAGAGGCAGAGACACAGGTAGAGGAAGAAGCAGGCTTTAAGCAGGGAGCCCGATGTGAGACTGGATCCTGAGACTCTGGGACCACACCCTGAGTCAAAGGCAGATGCCCAACCACTGAGCCACCCAGGTGTCCCACAGAAATGGAAATCAAAACAGCAATAAGATATCACTCTAACACTTTAAAATGCCCGTAATCCAGAACACTGACAACACCAAATGCTGGTGAAGGTATGGTGCAACAGGAACTCTTATACATTGTTGTTAGGAGTGCAGAACGGCATAGTCACTTTGGAAGACCATTTGGCAGTATCTTATAACACTAAAGATATTCTTACCATATGATCCAGCAATCATACTCCTCAGTATTTACCCAAAGGGAATTGAAGATACACGCACAAATGTGTAATGGCTAATTATATCAGCTTTGTTCATATTTGATAATACTGGGAAGCAACCCAGATATCCTTCAGTAGGTGAATGGATAAATAAACAGTGATACATCTGTGAAATATTAACAGTGGAATATTATTCTGCACTAAAAATAGTTATCAAGCCATGAAAAAAACACAGAGGAACTTTAAATGCATATTACTAAGTGAAAGAAGCCAATCTGAAAAGGCTTCACACATACTGTTTAATTTAAACTACATGACATTGTAAAAAAAGGCAAAACAATAGAGATAATACAAAGATCAATGGTAATGGTAGCCAGGGAGGGAGAAGGGAGAAGGGGTGGATAGGCAGAGCACAAAGGATTTTTAGGGCAGTGAAAATACTCTGTATGATATTGAAATGATGGATATAAGTCATTATATATTTGATCAATCCCATAGAATATATAACTCCCAGAAGGAATCTTAAAGTAAACTATGGGCTTGATGTGTCAATGTAGGCTCATCCTTGGTAAAATGTGCCATTCTGATGAATGGTATTAGTAATGGGGGGACAGTAGGCTTGTGTAGGGAGAGGAAGTTTATGGGAAATCTCTACATCTTCCCTTGTTTTGTTGTAAACCTAAACATGAAAAAAAGGAAGTCTTAAAAAGAAGCTAATTTATAGGTGATAAAGTGAGAATCAGGAAAGTTAAATAATCTCCTAATAAATATCACAGGTAATGAGTGGCTGAGTCAGCATTTGAACCCAGGCCGGCCTAGTATCAAAACACATACCTTGGGCAGTCTGGGTGGCTCAGCGGTTTAGCACCGCCTTCAGCCCAGGGAGTGATCCTGGAGACCCGGGATCGAGTCCCAAGCCGGGTTCCTTGCATGCAGCCTGCTTCTCCCTCTGCCTGTGTCTCTGCCTCTCTCTCTGTGTCTCTTTTGAATAAATAAATAAAATCTTTAAACAAGCAAACAAACACATACCTTTCTGCTATTCTACATAATTGCTCATTATAATGAAAGATTTTGAGCTAGTTAATTGAGGAAGTCACTATTCCTTAAAGAAATCTCCTGTCAAGGGTTAAATAAGATATATAGTTAGCATTTCATAAAACTAGGACTTTCAGCCTGATTGATTCAGCCTCAAATCGTTCCCATAGAGAAGGACTCTCACTGTGCTGACATTTCTCAATACTCAAATACATAGGGTTCTAAACAAAGTTCCTAGTTAGGTGAAGTTTTCTGAAGTAATTGAAGTAACCATGCTGCCTGAAGTAACCATTTTCCTAGTTCATTCAACTATAAAATATTACACTGTACTAAAAAGGTTTAAGGCATTTTCTAGAGTAAATATTTGAAATAGTTCTTCCAACGGAGAACTAATCTTGATAAAGTTATGTCTGAAAGAAGTAAGATGATTATCAAGTACCATGGTCATAAAAATAAGTCCTATTATCAAAAGCCAAGAAATATGTGCTCTCCTTGGGAGGAAATAAGCAATGATCCGATGTAAGAAATAGCCTTTTTAAAGCTAAAATAAGAACTTTAAAAACAAAGATCCTTTGAGTGTTACCAAACTGAGACCTGAGGAAGGACAGAATTATGGACCTATCAAAATTCCCCAAAGAGCTCATGATCTGTTAAAGAAGTCCTCTTTTAAATTATTTGTTCATGTGGGGATGGCAAAATGTCAGCTTTCACACATACTCATCTCTGTGAATGTTTCCCTAACTTTAGAGAAAAAGAGTCTCCAGAGAAGTAGGAATCACCAGAATCTTCCTTATATTCATTGACATTTAAATTAATATTTTGGAGAAAAGATGGGAAGGGAAACCTTTGCAAATATATGAGCACATGAGGAAGAATGTAGGATTAGGAGGGGAAGAAGTTAGACTAGGCTCTGAGCAGCTGCAACAGTAGTTTAAATAAAAAAGTAGAAGAAAGATCCAGAAAAGGAGGCTGAGAAGCAATGGTCAGAGAAAAGTATAAAATCAGAGGAGTGGGTGGTGATGGAAGCCACAGGTGTCATGTTTTATAGAAGGAAATTTGGGGGATGCCTGGGTGGCTCAGTGGTTGAGCATCTGCCTTTGGATCAGGGCATGATCCTGGAGTCCCAGGACCGAGTCCCACTTTGGGCTTCCTGCATGGAGCCTGCTTCTTCCTCTGCCTATGTCTACCTCTCTTTCTCTCTGTGTCTCTCATGAATGAATAAATAAATAAATAAATAAATAAATAAATAAATAAATAAATAAAATCTTTAAAAAAAAAGAAAAAAGAAGGAAATTTGGTAAACAGTGTCAAGGAGAAACCAGGTGGAATGAAAGGGGCAGACTATGCATTTGTTTATCTTAATAGAAAATGTCTCTGGTGATTTTAGAGAGAGTCATTTTGGTTGGAATCATGGGGCTGGAAGCCAGATGGAGAGTGTGGAGGGACAAAGGGGATGTGACAAAGCTGAGGCAGTGAACATAAAGAAAGTTTTTGAGAAGTTTGGCTGTAAAAAGGAGGAAAAATGCTAAAATGGTTGTGGGAATGGAGTACAAGCTTGAAATTTTGTATAAGGTGGGAGAGATTAGGACATATTTAAGTGCTGAGGGGATAGATCAAAACCAAAAATGTTGTAGGAGGAAATAATCCATAGGGTAAATTTTTTATTTATTTATTTATTTTTTTTTTAGAAAGTGGAAGAGGATGGGATATCAAGTACACCTGGAGATGCTGGCCCTTGAAGAAAGGAAAGCAGCTGGGAACAAGAAGAGGCTGAGTGAAGAGGCTGGCCATTCTAATGGTCACATAGGGAAATGAAGGTGTTTCTTCTGGTGGCTTCAATTTTCTTTTTTAAAGAAAACAGAGTTAAGTGTATTGTTGATGATGCAAGAACTAGAGACGTAGCAGTATTCTTCTTTTTTCTGTATCCTTTCTCATTGATTACCCCAGCAATTTGCAGATTCTAATAATTAACTGTACTATATAACAGCATAACCTGGTAACGGTCTAATGGGATTTTTGTGCCCTGTCTTGCAAACGAACTAAACCTTGAAATAGGAGATTAGAAACTATGCATGACATCGCTCATTCTGCTTTAGGAGTAGATTCACTGTGTTTAATTTTCAAGTTAAGAAGGCAGTCAGGGGGCAGCCCAGGTGACTCAGTGGTTTAGCGTCGCCTTCAGCCCAGGGCGTGATCCTGGAGTCCTGGGATCGAACCCCACGTCAGGCTCCCTGCATGGAGCCTGCTTCTCCCTCTACCTGTCTCTGCCTCTCTCTCTGTCTCTCTCTCTCTGTCTCATAAAATAAATAAAATCTTAAAAAAAAAAAAAAAAAAAAAAAAGAAGGCAGGCAGGGATCCTCCAAATAAATAGTAGGTTAGTCAGGAGCAGATCTCTGTTATCACAAGCATTTTCTGGTAAGTGCAGTACGTATCAACTTGTTAAGAGAACGTGCCCTGATATTAGAATTAAAGAAAAGTAAAATGATGCCTTCTGGTATGTTTAAAAATCAGCTAATTATCAGAGATGAGTTTCATTATGGAGACCGATTTAATCATAAGCACAGGGAAGCGATGTTAGCTATGGAAAATCTTTGAACTTACAGAGAGGAGCCTTTGAAATTAATCTGGGAGGGTCAGCAAAAACGAAAATTCGTCCGGTAGAAGAATGCCAGTGAAGAACAAGTAGGAAAAGGAAATGGAAGATCTGTTAAGCTCTACTTTCACTTCTGTGTTATGAGGGCGAGCTGCCAAGGGGCAAAATTTCTAGCTATGAAGAAGAGAAACTGGATAATGGGCAGGTAATAGGAAAAAGAAATCTATCCATCTATGCAGAGAGGGTTTAGGGGGGACAGAGGAACACATCTGGCACATATGTACAACATCATTACAGGGTTTTTAAAGTAATACTAAGCATCACAAAATAAGGGAAACAATGAACAACTGTACATAATGAGATCAGATTTTTCAAAAACCTTATTTAATAAGAAACTGGCCTCATTTTTGAAGCCTGGGAAACTCACACACACACACACACAAACATACCATTCATTAGATGTAATTAACTTCACACAGGGTTTTCTGAAAGGAGCTAAATGAAAACCAAGCTGTGGCTTGTTTTAGGTTAAAATAATACAAGAGGAAACCAGCCATTAAAGAAAAGAAAGTCACATTTAAGACTGTCAGGATAGTAAGGACTCACTATAGGAATATAATAAACTACCTGCCAGCTGGAGTCGTCTACTCTTGAGATCCAAACAGGTCTAGGCCTGAACTCTCATATTGCACAGTATGAAAATCCAAACTCTTCCCATTTCTTGGAGGTCAGATCCATTTCTGGGCCTGCTGCCTCTATTTATCAAATTGACTGAGGCATAAAAATTATCTCTATCCTCAAGCCAATTTGCCCATCCATTTGTGAGTGGGGTATGCTTTTAGACTTGGTATGGTATGGGCAAGAAAAAGAGTGTCTTTAATTGTAGAAATGCACACAGTTTATGTTGAGTTTTCACAGAAAATCCTTCCGCCACCCTCATTTTTCTGCTAGCTGTTTTACTTCCAATTATCCAGCACATATCACAGTTTCCTCTTTCTACTCTCTGTTCTCCTCCCTCCTTCTTTGCTTCCCTATCTTCCCCACCTCTCCCTCTCAGAAACAAAAGAAATTCCTCTGTAATTCTCATAAGAGCAATTTAACCAGTCTCTTTCGTGGCTTTCATTTTGCCGAACACCACACCCCACAGGGCCCTACCTTCTACCCAGTGGCTAATCAAGTCATTTCCTCAAAGGTAGTTTCCTCCCCAAAAGGCATTCTGGTGCCAATTGTTAAGAAAATAAATCCAATAGCTAAATTACACTAGTACTTCAAAAGAGTGCCTTTGTCACAAAGGCAAACAACCAATTGCTTGAAAAGCACATGTCATATAACATGTAATATTCATTGTAACCTGTAATTATGGGGACTAAAGTCAGTTGTAGAATAGGTAGCCCCTATGAGGGAATCTTCCCACTTTAGGAAATTCTCAATGGAACTGGCGATCACGTATAAGAAACCTTTCAAAAATAAAGACTTGCCAGAAGATTGTATTTCCTGGTTGGGTAACTTCCACTGTGTAGCCTGAGCATACACGTTCATCAGCGTAGAGTCCCCTTCTGTCTGCCTCAGTAGAGATGCAGGAACAAACAGCAGCTGGCCAAAGCCCCTGCACGGGGGGCTAAATCAGGACCAGGCTGATTGCCCATCCTACTGCTGGTCATGAGTTCTCATGCCTTTTAATCCTGTTTACCTCAGATTTCACAGCAATCAAGACTCCTGACACATTCAACATGCTTTCTTTCCTTGCTACACAGCCTCCGTGAAGAGATTTCCCTTGTCATTTGGAAATGCTCTTCATCTTTCCCCTGTGTTGGATGTGCTCTTCCTTAGATCCCAAGGCTTCCCAATGCTGTTCTCAATTCCTGTGAATGACATTCAGAATCTAGCTTTTGTATATGACCTGACTTTTTTTCTCTCTAGAATCTTTTAAGATTTTATTGTTGGGACACCTGGGTGGCTCAGTGGTTGAGTGCCTGCCATCGGCTCAGGTCATGATCCCGGGGTCCTGGAATCGAGTCCCACATCAGGCTCCCTGCATGGAGCCTGCTTCTCCCTCTGCCTGTGTCTCTGCCTCTCTCTCTGCCTCTCATGAATAGATGAGTGAGATCTTTAAAAAAAAAAAAAAAAAGATTTTTTTGGTCTTTATTTACCTCTCTTTATTTGGATGGTTGGATATTCAATAGCTTTTTTTTTTTTTTAAGAGGGGGTGGGGGGGTAGAGGAATAGGGAGAGAGAATCTCAAACAGACTCCATGGCCAGTGCTGAGCCTGACTCAGGGCTCGATCTCATGATCCTGAGATCATGTCCTGAGCTGAAATCAAGAGTTAGACACTTAAGTGACTGAGCCATGCAGATGCTCCCAATAGGTCATTTTAATCTGGAAATCTGTGTCCCTCAGTTCTAGGAATTTTTTCAGTGTAAGGCATTTTAATACTTTCCTCTGTATTTTCTTTCTATAACTCATCATTCAGATATTGGACCTCCTACACAGATCCTTTAAATTTGTTTTAACTTTCTTGTGTTACCCACTTCCATTTTATCCACTTTCAGAATGATTTTCCTGATTTAACCTTTCACCATTCCTATTGATTCTTGAATTTTCATATGATTTCAAGGTCCAAAAGCCCATTCTTAGGCTTGGTAATTCACTTTTTATAAAATTCCTGTTTCTGTTTTGTGGATGCAATATCACCTTGCATCTCTGTGAAGATCCTATTAAAATACTTTTTGAGGTTTCTTGATCCTTGCATTTTCGAATTTTTAAAATTGTTTGCTTTTTTTTCTTGCTGTATTTCATGTTCAGAGCTCTAGTTGTATGAGCAGAATTTGTCATTGGTGGATATCAGTTAACAGTAAGCCGGCTTTTTCATTTAAAGGCACACAAATATCAGTCTCTCTATGGTTGGTTTTTTTTTTTTTTTTTTTTTTTTTGACTGCAGGAATGTTTTACCTTAAGGTGATTCTCTTTCTCCCACCTGGTGTGTACAAATGAAGCTGGGAGAATTCTCATACTGTTTGGAGAAAGATTCAACCTTCCTAGAGAGGGAGGTTTCAGTCTTCTGATGTGAAAAGCTGTTTCATAAACAAATTGCCAACTGATCTTTCAAAGGCCCCCAGTACTTGAGGTTCCCAGGTTCTTCCAGGGTTCTGAGACATGAATCATCTTGTTCTTTGTCTGCTTCACACTATTACCTTCATTTTACCTTTTTCTAGACTGATAAGTCAATTACCCCAGTTCATCCATTTCTCATCTTTCAAAAGCTTGTTGAAATCTCATCATTTAGTTTTTGTGGTCTTCTGGGTTTATCACTTTTAATTAATTAATTAATTAATTAATTTTTAAACTTTATTTATTTATTCATGAGAGACACACAGAGGCAGAGACAGAGGCAGAAGGAGAAGCAGACTCCATGCAGAGAGCCCAACATGGGACTTGATCCCCGGTCTCCAGGATCAGGCCCTGGGATAAAGGTGGCACTAAACCACTGAGCCATCTGGGCTGCCCCAGTTTATCACTTTTTAGAAAAAACTTCTTTCACTATCTTTTAAATTTTTTAAAAAAATTTATTAAAGGAGAGGCAGAAGGAAAGGGAGAAGCAGACTCCTCCCCACTGAGCAAGGAGCCTGATGTGAGGCTCAATTCCAGGACCCTGAGATCATGACCTGAGCCAAAGGCAGACACTTAACCACCTGAGTCTCCCAGATGCCCATTATCTTTTCAATGGTGTTATAAAAGGGACAGAAGTAACCACTTGTGTCCAATATACTTCATTAAGTAGAAATACAATTTTCTCTTCACTCCTTATAATCTTACTTCATTCTTATCATTCCAGTGAAATTACTTCCATAAAGGCCACAACCAACTATATTATATTGCTATATACATTGGGGATTGTCTTGGTCTCACACTCCTTAATATTTTGGCATTTAATACAACTGGTCACTTCTTGAAATTCTCCTTTTAGGGGTTGAATGATACCACATTATCCTGGTTTTTCTCTTACTTCCTCATCTGGTTCTCAGTCTTGCTTGCTCTTCCTCTTTTTGCCATCACCTTTAAATGTTCAAGTACAAGTCACCAGATCTGTAGTCCACAAGTTGGAGACTCAGAAGAGTCTATGGTACAGTTCCAGTGTGAGTCCAGGAGAGCTGATGGTATCCTCTGGTCTGAAATCTGGCACAATGAGACACAATGAAAGAGACACAATGAAAGTTGATGTTTCAGTCTGAGTATAAAGGAAGTAAAAGACTGCTGCTCCAGCTAAAGTAATCATGCAAGAGGAATCTCCTCTTATTCATGGGAGAGTGGGATCCCTGGGTGGCGCAGCGGTTTGGCGCCTGCCTTTGGCCCAGGGCGCGATCCTGGAGACCCGGGATCGAATCCCACATCGGGCTCCTGGTGCGTGGAGCCTGCTTCTCCCTCTGCCTGTGTCTCTGCCTCTCTCTCTTTCTCTCTGTGTGACTATCATAAATAAATAAAAATTAAAAAAAAAAATTCATGGGAGAGTGAGCCTTTTTATTCTATTTAAGCCTTCAACTAATTGGGGAAGGCCCACCCACATTATGAAGGGCAACCTGTTTTCAGTCTACCTAATCAAATACTAATCTCACCCAAAAATGCCCTCACAGTCAGAATAGTGTTTGACCAGATATCTAAGAACTTCATTGCCTAGTCAAATTGACATATAAAATGAACCATCACAGTTGGTTAATCAAAAAATGTCAGTCATATTAGATAATCATAAAAGGTATACATAATAGTGTACTGGAACTTTTATACCAAACATGTAAATTTGCATTTACTTACTTATCTTTAATAGTAGACCTAAGGCTTTTTTTTTAAATTTAGTTTTTTTTTTTTTGTATTAATCTGGTGATTGAAGTTCCAGATGTTCTTTTTCACAAACCATACTCATAATTCATCTACATTTCCTAGTGTATTTCTTTTTTTAAAAACGAAGTATTTATTTATTTATTCATGAGAGACAGACAAAGAGAGAGAAAGGCAGAGACACAGGCAGAGGGAGAAGCAGGCTCCATGCAGGGAGCCGGATGTGGGACTCGATCCCGGGACTCCAGGATCATGCCGTGGGCTGAAGGCAGCGCTAAACCGCTGAGCCACAGGGGCTGCCCTCCCAGTGTATTTCAAAGAAAAAGATCTTAAATCTAAAAACAAATTTTTTCTAGGCCTTTAAAGGTTTTTTTTCCCTAATTCTTTATAATTATTTGATTTGATCTCCTTTTAAAAAGCAATTTGCTTTCTGAAGTATTTAATTTAGTTTTCACGGCAGCACCATTTTTCTTTTACAACCTGTCATCTTGAGTAATATGTAGTTGTCAAATTGTATAACATGTAGTTGTTATATTATTACAATGACAAGGTTTGGGATCAAACACAAGTGAGTCTAGGGAAGCAGACAACTCAGCTGGTGGGAGCAGGTAAAGGGCAGAATGGAAAGTAGTGTGGCAGTGCTGAGGGTCAATTTACTGTGGAATCAGCCAGTGTGATTCATCGAGAGAACAGAGTTAGTTAATCCCAAGAGTCAGCTCAGTGGAAGCCTGCTTAGTGAATTGCTCCCCATATCGTCAGGCTAAAAAGACATTAAACATTAACATCTGTTTGCATCAGATTTATTTAGGAATCCCCAAAGGACACAGGTCACCATGAAAAATAAAATAAACAAGAGGAAGAGAATCTATTTCTAGAATTTTCTAGGAACTTCCTTGAATCTTTTGATTTATTCATCAGCTCCTATTTTCATGATTGCCTTCAAATATGTAATTTAAAATGTTAATTCTCACTCCAGTCTCTCTAAGATACTCCCTTTGGTTTCTCAAGAGTAAAATCATAGGCTGTTTTATTGAAATGTCCACTTGTTTATTGTAACAAGTTTTTTTTTTTTAGAACAAGTAAAATTTGACTCTATTTCATCTAGGTGATAAAATAATTTTATCTGCACAGTGAGGACAACTCAGAAATCAGTACTTTGACTCATACATAATACCATGTAAAGGCAAGTCCTTTTTATACTCCTATGTAATGATAAAACACAATTTAACATTTTCTTACCACAGGTTGATATATTAAAAAAAAATGCTATTCCTTTGCTAATTACTTCTATGACATATTTGTAAATCTAAGTGATAAAAATTTAGCTAAGCTTTGGAAGATGATTAAAAAGTCTAATTATTAATAATTTTATTTCTGAATACCAGAAAAGATAATATTCTGTTATACTAAGCCTTTGGGGACTATGTTAAACACTCTAGTGACCAAGTAGTAACATCTGTGCTAAGTACTTTGTCACATTTTATTTTGCTATTATAGCCTGTTGGAGGCAAAACAGTGTGTTATTTATGAGAGGGCTCCACAGTCAGATGCCTTGGCTTGAATCTCCGTTCCACCTCTTCCTATCTTGAGAATTTCAGGGATTATTTAACTCTATAAATGTTAGTGTTGCCAAATGCTGAATCCTCAAAAATACCACCAAAAAAACCTGTTGAAAAGGTGAATCTGAGTTTATTACTTACCTCAGTAAGAGAGAACACTGCTTTGACCATGAATTAGTAGCATCTTAGAGGGAAGAGAGCAAAGTAGTGAAATGAGGTTTGGGATTTGGTTTAAGATAACTCTTTCAAGGCAAGGGATGAGTCTTAAATAGGATTGAATAAAGATCACAGCAGAACACTTTAGGATTAGTGGGTACAGAAATAGAAGAATCAAAGAAAGCAAAGAATTGTTTGATGCTATCTATTGAAAAGGCAAACAGTCTTATGTTCATTAAAAATGGATTTTTCAGGAAGTTCCTGAAAGGAACATTGAAGTTATTTTTAACTTTTATCTCCCTGGACAAAAATTTCCTGCAATAGTTAAGACATTGTGATAAAGACAGTGGCAGAGTAAAATCATGATAATGTGAACAGTCAGGTATGCTTGTGAGGTGGGGCGAGCAGATGGCTTTGATTCTTAGTTTCTCATTTGCAAAATGGTAGTAATAATAGTAAGTTTATGGATGATTGTCCTAAGTACTAACAAACCTTCTAGAAGGAAACTATATAAAGTGGAAGGAGCAAAGGCTCAGAGTCAGTCAAATCCAGATTTAAATCTAAGTTACAACTTTGCGGTATGATTCTGTTTTGTGATCTTTAGAGTGATAATTCTAACAGTGGCATTGTGAGAATTAAATTAAATCATGGATGAGAGTCCCAAACATCTAATATGCAAGTTGACTCAGTGAAAAGCAGCAGAAGTGACTTAAATTTTCAAGTTCCCAAGTGAGGACTACCTCACATGTAATCTCAGGCTTCAACCATACGTTCTCTAGGCAAATTCTGCTTCCCTGAGGTACTATTTCCTTTGGCTTTCCAGCAACCAATAAAAGCATTTAATAATCATGGCTCTAGTTCTCCCAGTAGCAAAGAAACAACACAGCTCATAGAAACCACCTCCTCACCCAGGCCTCCATGGTCAAGAGCACAGTCACAACAAATCCTCCCAACAATAGCAATAGCATTACTTCAACCAGATTTGCAGAAACAACCACAGTGAGAAGTGGCTTGCCAAGCCCCACTTCCCCTTCTGCTGAGGATATACCAGTGCCTCACAGCATACTTGCATAGCCTTTTTACAGATCCTTGCCCCCTCCTAAAACCCATGGTTGCCTGAAAGAGGACAGTTGGAAGGTTAGCTCAGCAAAAACAAGAATGCAGAGGTCCTCAGCTTCATGGATACCCCTTCACTAAACTAAAAGAGAACTATTTTTTCAATTTAAATTCAATTAGCCAATATACAGTAAGTAGTACACCCTTAGTTTCAGATGTAGTGTTCAATAATTTATCAGTTGTGTATAACACCCAGTGGTCATTACATCACATGCCCTCCTTAATGTCCATCACCCAGTTACTCCATCCATCCACCCACTTCCCTTCCAGCAACCCTCAGTTTTTTTCCTATAGTTAAGAGTCTCTCATGGTTTGTCTCCCTCTCTGATTTCTTCCCATTCAGTTTTCCCTTCCTTCCCCTATGATCCACCACTCAAATTCTTATATTTCACATATGAGTGAAACCATTTGATAATTGTCTTTCTCCCTTTGACTTCTTTCACTAAGCATAATACCCTTCAGTTCCATCCATGTCAGTGTAAATGATAAGTATTTATCCTTTCTGATGACTGAGTAATATTCCATAAAAGACAACTTTTGTATGCAGACTGTTCAGATAAGACTTTTGGAATTTATGAAATCCCAGCCCTTTCTGTCTTAAGTAGCATGAACTGAGAGATGATCAAGAAGCAGGGTTGTTGTTGTTGTTGTTGTTTTTGTTTTAAGATTTTATTTATTTGAGAGAAGAGAGAAAGAGAACAAGAATGAGTTGGGGGGAGAGGGGCAGAGGGAGAAGAAGACTCGTCACTCAGCAGGGAGCCCAATGGGGTGCTGGATCCTAGGATCCTGAGATCATAACTGAGCTACCCAGGGGCCCCAGTCAAGAAATAGCTTTATTAAAAAAATAAAGATAAAAATAAAAAGAAATAGCTTTAATTATTTATTTATTTAATAAATATTTTATTTATTTATTCATGAGAGACACAGAGAGAGAGAGAGAGAGGCAGGCAGAGACACAGGCAGAGGGAGAAGCAGGCCCCAGGCAGGGAGCCTGATGTGGGACTCCATCCCGGGTCTCCAGGATCACGCCCCAGGCTGAAGGTGGCGCTAAACCCCTGAGCCCCCCCGGGCGGCCCTCATTTATTTATTTTTTTAAAAGATTTTATTGATTTATTCATGAGACACACACACGGAGAGGCAGAGACACAGAACGAGAAGCAGGCTCCCTGGGGGAGCCGGATACAAGACTCGAACCCAGGAGTCTTGATCCAGAATCAAGCCCTGAGCCAAAGGCAGAAACTCAACCTCTGAGCCACTCAGGCATCCCAAGAAGCAGGTTTTTTTGTTTGTTTCTTTTGCTTTTTTTAAGATTTTATTTATTTATTCATGAGAGACAGAGAGAGAGAGAGAGAGGCAGAGACACAGGCAGAGGGAGAAGCAGCTCCATGCAGGGAGCCCGACGTGGGACTTGATCCCGGGACTCAAGGATCACGCCCTGCCCTGAAGGCAGGCGCTTAACTGCTGAGCCACCCAGGGATCCCCAAGAAGCAGCTTTAAATAGCATTTAACATCAGATGTTCTTGTTCACCATACAGTCACTGTCCATGAAATCGCTTTTTGTTTTGTTTAATAGAAACTAAGTTGATTTTTAAATATTTGACAGAGGCCAATATCTGGACAAAAACTAATGGACAGCAAAGAGAAATGTTCATTTATAAATAGGAGAATACCTTTATGCACAAACAAATGGTGAATTCAACTTATATAATCATCACATTCAATATAATTTGCTATATATAAATAGTATCAATAAATATTTGTGTTAATGAGAAAAAAATAATGTATGAGAAAATAAACACATGGAAGATATATGTTTCAGGCAGGAAACCACTCAAACGGGGAAATCAAAGAGGGTTTGATGTAGAGATTGATTGAGGATAAGAAACCAACAGAGGATGTTGAGGTGACAGCAGGAAGTCTTGAAGGAGACTGTACTGGAGCATGGTAAGAGCTGTAACCCTGGGAGAGAAGCCACCTGACAAGAGCCGAGGCCATCTGTAAAGGAATGCTGCCAAACCAGGCAGAGAGCAGCGGGAATAAATACCCTGACCTCTTCCTCCTCTTACTCTCCAATATCTTGCATTGCATTTGCCAAACCCAATCAAAAGCCAGAGGGCATATGAGCCTGGATAATGCAGTCCTAAGAGGTCAGCTTCTTGGGGTATGGAGCAGGATGGAGAAGAGCAAAGACTATATCACAAGAAGCATGGAGAGAATAACCAGCATCAGCAGGAACTTTACAAAGTCCGAGTTCCCCTGCTGTGACCCACTTAGGTATGATGATTCTGTTGAAATAGAAGTATCCGTCAGTATAGTGCTAAAGAAACCTCTACATGTCTATTTTGAGGGAAAAAATTTAAGCACCAACTATATACAATCTTTGGTGTCATAATACTTGGTTAATATAAGGATGTTTACTCAACGGCCTGTTCATTCTATAACGGACCAATACTATATCTGCTTGTTATCAAATCAGGATGTTAAAAGTATACAAAGTCTATTTGGGTCAGAAATACAATGTCCATTCAGTTCAAGAATCTCCCTTTAATAAAACCTTTAGGTTTTTTTTTTTTTTTTTTTTAACCTGGGACAAAAAAGAATTGGTTGAACAGAAATAAACTCACATTATGGAATAAACACACCAAAATATGCAAGTTGTATATGAGTGGTTTTGATGGCAGTGATGCTAACTACCAAAGCATTATCATAGGGCAAGTGCTGAAGAGCCTGGTAAGAAGCCTCTAGAATGACTATCAGAAACTTTTTGTGTCCTGATTCAGTGTTACCCTCAATCTCACTTAATTAGAATCTTGACCTGGTTTGTACGGGGTGACTGTTTACTTGTATCAATGCTTATGGTTGATTGCAGACCCCTCCCAGACACACATTAGCTTTACTGCTATTGCCATGTAAATTCCTTTTGAACATTCTTGCATGTCCACGAATATCTTCTGAAAATGCTTGTTTGTTGTTTCTGCTGAATAGGAAGGTATGAGACTATCCCTTACTCCCACCATTGCCCTCTGACAATAGTTTTAAGCAAGAAAAAGAATATCTTCTAGAATGAGTCTATTCACTCATTATTCAAAGTCACATCCTTGTGTGGTTGGTTGTTTCCCATCGCAAAAATATCCACACTGTGGGATTTGAGCTTTACCTACCTTCCTGAACGGGACGTTAGCAGTCGAATGCCCCTTTGTATCAGCTATTCTGAACTTTGTCATTATAGTCTTATATAGAAAATATTGAAGTGCACCTAGTTGGCTTAGTCTATAGAGCATGGGACTCTTGAGCTCAGCATCATGAGTTCAAGCCTCATGGTGGGCATGGAGCCTACTTAAAAAATTTTTTTAAAAACCACATATATAACTTAATTATATATAATTAAAATATATATATATATAAAGAAAATGTTGAAAGGAAAATATTGTTCTTTAAATAGATTAGGTAAAGATCTTTAAGGATACTCAGCCTTTGAGAAAAATCAATTATTTATGTTCTGAGCATTTTACATGCCAGTACTTCTCTGTGACACCATTCCTATTACTTTATCATCACAACTCATCTTTTAATCAAATAAATTTTTGGGAAATGTCAAGGTATACTTTCCAGGGGAAATTTTTAAAGGAGGTAATTGTAGTTTTGGTGTAGAAGCCCAGATATGCTTATTTATTTAAAAATGTGGTCCTATTTCTTTATAGTTTACATGAATTTTTACATACTGCACATTCTTGTATACAGATCTATTCATCTTCTCTAAAAAATTGCAAGTTCTTTCAAAGCTGGGGCTATAATTTACTCATCTCTTTTAGCCCATTAGTGTATTCCTTTGCTTAATGATATTACTTCATTTGTGAAATGCTGCCACCAAGTGAAGAGCCATTAAATGAAAAAAAGAAATCCATTAAATTTATTTTTTTATTTTCAAAGAATGAAGTTTTAATACCTCAGATACTTAATAACTGTTTTAATGCATAAATAAGAGTGATTTATTACTATTTTAAAAGATTTATTTATTCATTTTAGAGAGGTGGGGGAGGGGCAGAGGGCGAGAATCCTCAAGTGGACTTCCCACTGAGCATGGACCCCCTACTTGGGGCACGATCTCATGACCCATGAGATCATGACCTGAGCTGAAACCAAGAGTCAGACACTTAACCAACTGAGCCACCCAGGTGCCTCAAAAGTTGTGTTTATTATTAACACAACATTTACCAGTAAATAAATAAATGGTGCTAAAGTGCTTGAAACTGTTTACTTGTGACATTTATTTATAAATTAAATCATTTATTTATTTAACATTCCCACAGCACCCCCAGGGCCAGTTTTATTAGCCTCACTTTATGACAAGGAAAGGAAGGCTCAGAGAAGTAAAGCAACTTGACTAGTCAATAAAAATCCATTAAATTTAATGAGGAAATTTATGATGCTTTTATCAATACCAAAGCCCAAGGTACCCAAACAATCTTCTTAGAAAAATACATGAATTGAATGATGAAAGCAACTTCTTGTAATTAATAAGTAGTTTGAAGTAAATACAGTTTATACTAAAATGTAATAAAAGACTAGAGTGGACGGTGGGTTGTAGAGGAGGGCTGTAAGAAACATATTCTTTGGAGGGTTTGTTCTTTCTTCATCGTTCTCTTTGCCAATTTTTCAGCCATTCTGGGGTGCATAATTGTCTAGCACTGAAATCTACACTCAAGTTAAAGCACAGACACATACCTTCAGGGCAAAATAAAGACTAAATAACCATGAGAATACTTTAAAACACTTCAGAATAGCCCATGTGGATAAGTAGCTGATGATGCTCCATTTTCATCTCTTTCGCTTGTCATGTGTACACAGAGGAAAACATTTTGGGTGCATCCTTCACAGTGTGCAATTTAAATTTGTTCCACATGCTGTACTCTGACTAAAAACTTGTTTTGAGCGAATTGGTATGCATGTCTTTGCCTGAAATCATAATGTTGAAATATCACTTTTTATATCATGTTTATTCGATGTGCTTTATGGTAAAAAATCTTGCTATTTGGGTGGGGGGAGAGTCATTGTCTGAAAAGTAGTATAACTTTCTAAGATATGTTATGTCAAAAAGTCACCAATTAGGAGTGCCTGGGTGGCTCATTTGGTTAAATGTCCAACTCTTGATTTCAGTTCAGGTCTTGATCTCAGGCTTGTGAGTTTGGGCCCTGCATTGGGCTCTATGCTTGGTATGGAGTCTACTTAAAAAAAAAAAAAAAAAATCGGGATCTCTGGGTGGCGCAGCGGTTTGGTGCCTGCCTTTGGCCCAGGGCGCGATCCCGGAGACCCAGGATCGAATCCTACATCGGGCTCCCGGTGCATGGAGCCTGCTTCTCCCTCTGCCTGTATCTCTGCCTCTCTCTCTCTCTCTCTCTCTGTGACTATCATAAATAAATAATAAATAAAAATTAAAAAAAAAATCACTAACTAAGCACTCATAAGATGAGGTATGGGTACATGGTAGTATCAATGAATGGATGAGTCAGGATAAAACACTATTCCCATAACAGCCTATTAGAAAACCATATAAAGCAGTGGTCAAACTGGTCAGGTGCTTCTGATGGAGAAGTCATTTTGACTGCAACTATAAAAATGTCTTTGAAATATTTAACTTGCTGCAGAGGCTATGTATCCCCAGGTATCTGAGGTGTTTTTCATTTCTTAGAATATGGTGGAGCCCTCACTCTTGTTTTCAACAATTTTGCAGCAGAAGCTTGGACAGCATGAACATGAACACCTATACATTTGAAGGGTGACAAGGCTTCTGAACCTACAGGGGTTGGGCAGCCCCGGTGGCCCAGCGGTTTAGCGCCGCCATCAGCCCGGGGTGTGATCCTGGGGTCCGGGATCGAGTCCCATGTCGGGGTCCCTGCATGGAGCCTGCTTCTGCCTCTGCCTGTGTCTCTGTCTCTGTCTCTCTCTGTGTGTCTCTCATGGATAAATAAATAAAATCTTAAATAAAAAAAAAATGAACCTACAGGGGTAACAGAATGAAGAAACAGTCCCGAAAAGCAAAAGACCCAGGTAATCTAACACTACAACAACCGTGGCCACTTAAAGTGTATGAGAAAGACATCAGTGTCCCCACTCCCATTTGTTTTACGTAGTTCTTCCACGAATTTCCATTTTTTGTACTCATGTTTCTTTACCCATCCTTCTTTTATGGTCACCATAGCTGTCTTCTTTCTCAGACTAATCAAAGTCACTGTGTTCTATTTATCCTCATGCAATTTCTGACCTAATAAATACTTTATCCTTAACTTACTGAAGTATCCTTTGTGTTTAACATATGTCTCCCTCTCCCTCTCTTTCCTTCAGGCCCTTATCATGTCCCCTTCAAAGGCTATAGCAGGAGCACAAGTTTGAGAGAAAATCTGGAATTGTGATGTGCCTATATTTGTTTCTGTGTGTATATTTTTCTCTCTAGTATACCACTTTATATTGTGAAGCTTTTATATGATTACACAGATTTGAGCTTACAAATAATTTTTTACTTCCAGCAAAAATCTTATTGCAAATCCCAGATAAGGTTATATTAACATCAAGAAGTACAATTCTGGAAAATTTTTTAATGTATTGGTCAGTTGCCATGTAAGAGGATAAAAAGTTAGTTATTGGCTACTTATTACTATTTGTCTTTACTTCCGTCATCTTCCTTATCCTCCAAAAAGGTTAAGATTATAAAACAAATTAGAATGGAAATAAGTCAAAAAAAAAAAAAAGAATGGAAATAAGTCCAAAGATTTCAAATTTCCCCCAAAGAAAGGTGTTATACAGTTATGAAGTTTTATTCTTAATCCAAGTGGTCATCCAAGTAGAAACAAAGTATTTAAAGGTATTATTAGATCCTATTACCAACTTCATGCAGGAAAAAATAAGTTGACTAAAGACTTTTTGCCTTTTTGAGAGCTATTATGTTTTGTTGATATTGACAGACTATAAGATTTAGTAACTAAGATAAGCATATATAAAATTTTTAAAGGAAAATTCTTAAATTCCTATGGAAAAACTCACATGAAGTTAATAGAAAGCTCTACCAACCCAAATATCCTCTGATGTAGATGGTCTTAATCAGCTGTCAATGTCAAGGCTCAGTGAACCTTCTGTCCCTCTTTCAGAGAATTCTCTTCTAGAAACAGGAAGTCTATTGAACAAAGGGTGAAATACTTCTTTTCATGGTTCTTATGAAACACTGATGTTTCTACTCTAAATTGCCTTCCTGGAAATAAATATCAATTTTCACTAGCTTCAAACTAATGTTTAAACTCATCTACCAAATTTGGCTTGTCTATTTTAGTATAGGGGAACAAAGCCACGCGTTTATTTATTTATTGCCATTTTAATCATTTTTAAGTTTATGATTTGGCAGTGTTAGTTACATTCACAATGTTATGCAACTATTAGCACCATCTATTTCCAAAACCTTTTCATCACCTCAAATAGAGATTATATAATCTCCTCTCCTCCCAGCTCCTGGTAAACTTTCTGCATATGAATTTGCTTATTGTAGATATTTTGTGTAAATGGAGTCATATAATATTTGTCCTTTTGCATATGCTTTAATGTCACTAAACAGAATATTTTTAAGGTTCACCTATGCTGTATCATGTATCAGAATTTCATTCCTTTTTATGGCTTAATAATATTTCATTTTACGTATGTACTTATTTTGTTGATCCATTTATCTGTTGATAGACACTTGGCTAGTTTCCACCTCTCAGTTATCAGGAATAATGGTCCAATGAACATTGGCATACAAATATCTATTTGAGCCCCTGTTTTCAATGATGTGAGGTATGTACATAGGAGTGTAATTCCTGGATCTTATGTAATTCTATATCTAGCATTTTGAGGAACTATCAAACTCTTTTTCACAGAGCCTGCACCATTTACATTCTCACCAGCAATGGATGAGGGTTTCAATTCCCCCAACACTTGTTATTTTTCCATTTTTTTAAAGTAGTATGCCCTAGTAGGTGTGCAGTGGTATCTGATTATGGTTTTGATTTGCATTTTCCTAATGATTAGTGATGTTTGAGTGTGTGTTCATATGTTTACTGGTTGTTTGTAAATATTCTTTGAAGAAATGTCTATTCAAGCCCTTGCCCATTTTTTAATTGTTCTTTTTTTTTTTTTTTTCTCTTGAGTTTTGGGAGTTCTTTACATATTCTGGATATTAAACCCTTACCAGATAAATGATTGTAAATATTTTCTCCCATTCTAGAGGTTATATTTTTACTTTTAAATAATGTCCTTTGATGCATCAATTTTTGAATTTTGTTGAAGTCCAATTTATCAATTTATCTTTTTTTTTTTTTTTTTTTTTTTACTGTTTGTGCTTTTGGTGTCAGATCTAAGAATCCATTGCCAAAATCTAAGGTCATGAATATTTGTCACTGTGTTTTCTTCTAATACTTTTATGGTTTTAGCTCTTATATTTATGTTGTTGATCTGTTTTGAGTTAATTTTTGCATATGGTGTGAATTACCTATTTATTTGTTTATGTATTTATTTTTTTAAGATTTTATTTATTTATTCATGAAAGACACAGAGAGAGAGAGAGAGAGAGAGAGGCAGAGACACAGGCAGAGGGAGAAGCAGGCTCCATGCAGGGAGCCTGATGTGGGACTCGATCCCAGAACTCCAGGATCACGTCCCAGGCTGAAGCCAGGCACTAAACCATTGTGCCACCTGGGCTGCCCCTACCTATTTATTTTTGAAGAATATATCTTGACATAGACAAGGTGACATGTAGATTATTGTAGGAATTCTCCAAAGACACAAATTCATCTCTGTTCAATGAGCTACCAATGATTGCTCTAAATTGGGAAGAGTAATAAAGGAAATGGGGAAAAAAATTAGCAATATTTCTGGCTATTTAGTGCAGAAATCTAAATTCAGATGAAAAGAAGAAAATAAATTAGAAGTTTCAGTTAGGTAAAGCTTATATTGCCTGTCATCTACAACAAACCATTTCTCCACACTTGATAAAATGCTTCTAAAAAAAAAAAAAAAATGCTTCTAGCTCAATGGAGGAAGGAAATTAAAAGGAGATTTTAGATCAGGGAGGGTCTCAGAGAAGGGAAATCTAAGCTTACCTCCAGGCTAATTCCTAGCCAAAGACAGATAGAATTCTATAATTTGGGCATCTGAAATCAGAGGGATGAGCATTATGCTTCCTATATCACTACTCATTATGGCTACAAAACTCACTGAAATTTCATGCATTTTCATGATGAAAAATAGTAGAGTAGGTGGCTATATAGGGTACCATATATACAGACATGTGGGCCAGAGAAGAACCTCAGAAATATTTGGTGAGCCTCCCTTCCACAGAGTCTGGGTTACTGCTGAACTTCTTATATGAAACATTGCAAATCACACTAAAAATATATAGAGTTTCTATTTCAATGAATGAATTTAAAATCAAGCTCAAAACATATTCAATTACATATAATAAAATTTTATACATCCAACAGAGAGCTATTACATTTTGCAGGAATAGAGAAGACACAGTTGTGAAGTTTGTAATTATCTTGCTTTACCTTGTGGCTGGAAGTTTCTTTTTATTTATTTTTATTTTTTATTTATTTCATTTTTTTTCTTTCTTTTTTTTTAATAAAGATTTTATTTATTTATTCATGAAAGACAGAGAGAGAGAGAGAGAGAGAGAGAGAGGCAGAGACATAGAGAAGCAGGCCCCCTGCAAGGAGCCCGATGTGGGACTCGATCCTGGATCCCGGGATTAGGACCTGAGCTGAAGGCAGACGCTCAATCGCTGAGCCATCCAGGTGTCCCTGGCTGGAAGTTTCTTACCAAATTTCACCATTCCCTAATTTGGAGGATTAGTCCAATTTGAATTATTCTACACCAGTTGCTTACTGGTGTAGAATAATTCAAATTGGACAGTTGAATACATTCACAGAGGATTATATCATGATATTTTAAAAGAACACCAGTATTTTCATATGATGCTTTTACAAAGCTGTAAAATAAAATGGTCTTTTGAGACAATGTAGTATGTAAATAAATTTTCTAATCTGCTTCTGTATCTCCAGTGCAATGTGACACACAGATGCAAGCAAGAGAGAAAAGACTGGAGAATAACAAAAATCTGATAACAGAAGTCTCTCCCCTCACGTCACAGCTTTATAGGTGTCCAGATGAAAGGACAAGACCTGATCTCTGCTGTGACTTCAAAAGGCTCCAGATATTGAATCTCTAAGAGTCTCAGGCCTTTAGCAGAAGGCTCATGAAATACAGGGGAAATGGATGTGTATCCCAGGGGAGGAAAAGGTGATTTTCTCCACAGAACCACAAATCATTCTGATAGTTTCTAACAAGTTCAGTATGAGGGGCAATATGTTGAGATAATGTAGAAAATGCTGCAACATTTTTAAGAAATATTTATTTATTTATTTATTTATTTATTTATTTATTTGAGAGAGAGAGAGAGAGAAAGCAGGGGGAGTGGCAGAGGAAGAGAGAGAATCCTGAAGCCAGCTCCCTGCTCAGCCTGATATGGGGCTTGATTCCAGGATCTTGACCTGAGCTGAAATCAAGAGTCAGGTACTAAACTGAGCCATGTAGGTGCCCCCAAAATGCTGCAGCATATTGAGGAGGAGGATAGAATATGGAGTTGAGCATTCCTTTGTAAGGAATTTAAGGGAAAAGTCAGAGGTGGGATCTGTCCTGCTTGAAGAAAGTAGTTATAGTTTCAAATTCAAAGATTCAATTGACTGGTCTTTAATCATTATTGTTTGTCTTCTTTGTTTTATTTTATTTTTTTAAAGATTTATTTATTTATTTGACAGAGAGAGAGAAAGAGAGCACAAGCAGAGAGAGCAGCAGACAAAGGGGGAGGGAGAAGCAAACTCCCACTGAGCAGGTTGCCCACCACAGGGATCTATCCCAGGACCCCGGAATCATGACCTGAGCCAAAGGCAAATGCTCAACTAACTGAGCCACCCAGGCACCCCGTTTGTCTTCTTTAAAAGTATTGATAAATAACATTATATAGCTTTATAATTAACACTATTTCTCAGCAGTCAAGAGATAAGCAAAAAAAAAATTTAACAAAAGCAAAAACAGTCCCCCCTGTGGGCTCTAACTTGGGAAACTCTCAAGTGCTTCCCTATTAAGTAGCCATGGCTGAGAAAGTAGCTGCATTCAGCTCCGTAAGTGTGCTCAGAGTGTGTACCATGAATGGGGCACTGATCTGTCTCTTTGAAAGGAAAGAGGGACCCACATAGTCATCAAACGCAACCCGTCCATAAGAAACTTCCACCACAGGAGAGGTAACACCAATATATTTGGCAATATAACAAATATGATAACAATTGACCATGATCGGTAATATATTAAATAAAAATCCTTTGTAAGCAAGCAAGAACAGAGAAATATTCTGCTTGGCAAGATACTGCAAAAGCCTCACAGAACCAGGTGGAACCAATCTTGAAGGATGAATAAGACAATAAGGGATGAACACTGTAGGAAGAGAAAGCAAGCACATTTTGGGCACACAAGCTCTGTAAGCAAAAGGACAGTCTTAGAAACTGAGGATGCACTTGGGAGACCACTCTCCTGATAAATGTAACTGGAGTTAGAATAAAAAATTAAAATAAAATTGCTACAATATTAAGTACACAGTATAAATACTATTTTATTATATTTTCCTCCATAATTCCTTGAACTTTCAGAGTTTTATTATTATGAATGAGCTCAATACTCATAATTTTAGATTACAATATGCTCATCTCAAACCACTCTAAGAATCTCCATGCTTTCAACAAACATCATTGGTAATTTCTAAGGCACTTTAGTTAGTTCTTATAAGAGAACTTATGTCTTATGTCTTATAAGAGGCCAATTCCAACTCAGGGATGAACATGCTAGAAATTTATCAGGGCTAATGCCCCTGGGAGAAAATGAGGAGGGAACAGAGGGAGTGTAGGAGAGCCATTAGACTGTGGTGCAAGTCTGACCCCCAAGAGAAGAACAGAAACAAGAAAGGAAGGTCATGTCGAAGTTCACTTGCAAGGGGAGTCCCACAAGGCTGTTGGGACATTCTGAACTAAAGTGACCCAGCAGAAGAGTCCCATATGTCTCAGGAATGGACCTGCTATTGTATTCCTCCAACACTCAGTGACCAAGAGCCGCACCTGAGAAGCATGAGCTTTGTGCCAACATGGTAATGGATTTCAAAGCAAGGTTGTTGGGGCTTTAGGTCAGTGATGCTCCTTGCCATGGGAGATATGAGACACAAAATCTCATGGTGGTCATGCCAATGAGTCTGCTTTCCAGGGAACACCTTCCAAGACACAAAATCAGTACAGCACATATATATTGGTGCATCATTTAGCATTGCAAGTATGTCTGTTTAAATGAGAAGGAACTTAGTTGGTATATTTACTTGATAAAGAAATAAGTGCTTTCCTACCTTAAAAAGATAAGTAACTTATTACTCAGAGAATCTTTGTTAACTGTCAGGCTCCTTTGACAGCCATGTGATAGTTTTTAGTTCAAAGAAAGCTGTCACTTCCCCCTCATAAATGGTAATGAGGGGAGACAAAGATTTGCTATTGAACTAATATAGAGGAGTAGTAGCTCTGTTCCTCCTCCTCCTTCCTCCTCTTCTTCTTCTTCTTCTCCTTCTCCTTCTCCTTCTCCTTCTCCTTCTCCTTCTCCTTCTCCTTCTTCTTCTTCTTCTTCTTCTTCTTCTTTCTTCTTTTACTGAAGTGAGCTTTTCTTCTTCATGGCAAATGACTACTCTGCCCAAGCTGTTTGTCTCTATGGTTGGGACAGAAGGGTGGAGTAACCATGTCTGTGATATTCTCAGCATCTTTCCATTATACCCTAATTCTTCACATCTGTTTCCTACAGAAAAATTTCTCCACAGCATGGTATCATCTACTTTGTGAGTTAGGATGAGTAAGAAGTAAGCAAGGAATGGCATCCTATTATGGCCTTACAAGTTGCCATAATGATATCCTTGTTGTCTTGATATCAAAATTCCACTCCCTCATGGTATAAGTTGATATCATCATGGGCTGTGAATACTTCCTGAATGTATAAGTTTACGAAAAGCAGTAAAAAGAGGTCTCAGACCCTTGATCTCAAAGGGCTTACAATTTGGGGGCAAAAGCACATATATAAAAGCAATCCAGTTTGTATAGACTGTTGGATCTGGATTTGATTTTATTCTACTTATAAGCTGCAAAGTTAGCCTATAACAGTTTTGTGAATACTTAGCAGAAGATCTTGGGTCAGAAACAAAGGCCTTTATTATTCACAGCACAGCAAGCATCAGTGGAGCTTGGGGAATCCATTGCTTCTCTAACAAGAGGCACGCTAACATGGTCTATCCCCAAATATTACCTCACCTCACAGGTTACCAGCTGCATAAAGAAACATGAGAAATGGCCTGGGCGATAGAACCTCGAAGCCTTGGCATACCCAGTAAGACGTGCAGGAACTCAAGAAGCTCAAATAAGACTATCTCCCAACATAGGCAGAAAGTCAAGTGATCAATATAGGTGATAGCACCCTGAAGTTTAGAGATCAGAAGTAACAAGACACTCATGACCTAAGGTGAAGAATTGATACTGACATTGGCAATAAAAAAAAAAAAAGAAACAAAAATGATTGCTGGCTACAGTACCATATTTCTTACCAGCTTAACTCTACAGGCAGCAGGGGGTTGCTTAGAAGGAAAAACAAAGCAGGAAGAGGTTGGAGGAGGAGGAATGGGCCTTTGAGAGTTTTCATACTTAATAACAATAATGAGATTGGGTTAACTACATTGAGATATACAATGTAAAACTATCATTGTGAACAATCGTCCTCAGTTATTTGAGGGAAGGGATGCAGGAATCTGATTATAATCAAGTCAGTTGAAGTGTTATCTCTATCCAGACATTTCTACATATTTTCTATTAAATAGCTGTCCTAAGCAACAATAGGGAAAAAATGCCAGTGTTTTAAGTTTTAATTAGTTGCATAGCACTTGATGGGAGTATGGGGATTTAAAACCCTTTATGCTCCCATTAGATAAAAATCTGTGACATGTAAGTCATTATTATTCATCAGCATGAGGCCAAGTAAATTAATGGCAGGCCAATTCCTGCTCCACACCCATGTCTGCTTGGACCAGTTCCCTCACCGAGTTCCAGAGCCACACAAGAGGTTGTAGCCAATAGTGACCTTTTGTACCAGAAACTCAATTGATTCTAGCAGGAAATGGGGTTTCCTCCACTTGGTTCCAGAGGACACTGTACATGACCTTGAAGTATTTTGTGATCCTGTTGTGAGGCCAACAGCAATGAAGCAGCAAATTTCCCAGAACAAATGTAGCTGATATCAGGCAGACACAAGACCAACAGTTATGAAGCGACCAGTACTCCTTGCTTTGGAGAGATGGAGCCCTGTTTACAATCCCTGCCTGTCTAAACTGTATCAATTCATGAAATATAGTACATTAAAAAGTAGAAATCATTGGCTAGCACTAAAATACTTTTTAATGTGGAAAAGTGGCCCAAATACACTGTGAAAATCAATGCTTTTTTTTTTTTTTTTCCAAAAGTACTGTTGATCAACTTTCTTATTCATAGCATATATGCTAGGTCTTTGATTATGAAAAAAACTCTCCTCTTTTTGTCTCTGTCTCTATCTCTTTGCATGTGTGTGTCTGCCTCTCTCAGGAATTCCAGAATCCATTTGTACGTTTTATATGAAAACCTCACTTTAGGAGAAAAAGAGATAAGTTTCCTATAAGTTTCCATCTATATAGGAAGAATAGAATTTTGAGAAATCTCTGTGTCACTTAATTTGAGTAGCTCTTGCTTATTCCCTGACATTGCTTCTTCTCTCTTCATATTTTTCTCTAATTAACCATTTCCTACTACACAGGTTGCCTAGGCTAAACACCCAACAACCTTTCCTTCCATGATTTGCATGTATATTTGACGAAGTGTTGTCACCACCTCTGCCATATTAGCGTTTTAAGAGAGAGGAAATTTGTATTTTAAAAAAAGAAACTGGTTTATTACTAACAGTGGACTTTTAAGGGATATCTTTTAGTAGGTGAATAAGTCTCGAACTTTTAGAGCTACAAAGCATTTAACAAAATATCTAGTCTGCTTCTGCATAAATCTATTTCTGGTCCACTTCACCAAACAGAGGATTTCTATGCCCAAATTCATATTGCATTATTGACTTTAGTCCTATTTATGGACAGTGCTAAATATCCACTGCAAAACTTTCCAGTTCCAGCAGTCAGCCAGATGTTTTTTCTGATATGAAGGATTCAGATACTATTTGAGAACACATAGATGTTTGATTTAATTTTTCATTTGTCATCTGGCAATTTTTCACTTGGCACTAAATACACATAGTCTTTAGAAATCACAGAAGGAAACCATTCTCCAAGCATTTCATGTAATCTTCTCTACAATGTTGTCTTCTGTTCTAAAAGAAAGCTCCACTGTCCACTGAAAGTGGCAGCATCATGGAAATCTGTCATAATAGAAAACTTGGATATTTAGAAGGCTCTTTTGATCTTTGGGCAAGCCAGTACCAGTAAGGAGCTAAAGTTGCTGCCCCTGTCTTTTGGGATAGGCTAGCTGTGGTAACTGATGGGGAACAGAGGGCTAGCTGAGGACAAAGCACAAGCTGACACCCCACAAAGCTCCCCCCTCCCAGGGTGGGATATGTGTGACATTCCTCAGGAAGTTTCCAACTGTCTTAATATTAATACTTTGCTAGAGGGAAAAAACCAACTTTTAACTTGACAATGGCAAGGCCTACAGTATCTTGTAGGTCCTCTTTAGCATATGAAAATCCTTTTAAAACCTCCTTTTCCTTCCTCTCCCAACTCTGCAAGTATATAATCAGCCCACCTCACACGCTTGGGGCTGCAGCTCTTCCTGCCCTTGAGTCCTGTTCCTGTGCTTTAATAAAACCACTATTTTGCCCTAAAGACGTCTCAAGAATTCTTTCTTGGTCATTAGCTCCAGACCTCACCCCCAGCAAAACTCACCTCCATTCCAAAACTACATCAGTAACTTCTAATGCTCCAAATCTCAGTGACTTAAACAACAAAGGTTTATCTTTGTTTTTTGTTTTTTTTTTAAGATTTTATTTATTTATTCGTAGAGACACACACAGAGAGAGAGGCAGAGACACAGGCAGAGGGAGAAGCAAGCTCCATGCAGGGAGCCTGACATGGGACTCGATCCTGGGTCTCCTGGACCATGCCCAAGGTTTATCTTTCATTTATGTTCACAGGTTCAGCATGGGCCTGGGGTAGAGGCAGTAGGATGGATTGAAGAGTTTCTACTGAGTAGTCCCTCAGGGACCTGAGTTGACGGAGTCTTATGTCAGCATGTATTTCTACATTTGCCTCACAAGGAAGAGTGGAGCTAGTGGGTCTCTTACTGGCATTTCTAAAATCTGAATCAGAAAAGATCCTCAGCACTGGCCAGAACTAGTCTTAGAGATACACCTACCTATAAGAAGTCAGGAAACAATGGTCCCTTGAGTGTGTTCCAGAAAGAGAATGGAACCAGAACATTAGTCATATGTCACATCCATTCTAGCCTCAAAGGAAAAAAAATCACCAAAACTGAATTTCCTTGAAGCTGGATATCTTCCTAAGGTAAAATCAAACATTTTTTCTCAGACAAAATGCTAGGTAATAATTTATTAATTCATTATTACACAGGTAAGACCATTGAAAGCATGTTTTATTTACAATTTTATTTTTTATTAAAAAATTTTTTCCCCTCAATGTTGGCTTTGTGTCCTGCAACTTTATTAAATTTGTTCATTAGTTCTTATTTATTTATTTTCATTTAAATTTTGTTAGTTAACATATAGTATGATATTGGTTTCTGGAGTAAAATTGTTTCCTCACTTATACACAATCCCCAGTGCTCATCACACAAGTACCCTCTTTAATATCCATCACCCTTTTATCCTCTCCTACCTGTCTCCCTCTGTCAACCCTCAGTTTGTTTTCTGTCGTTAAGAGTCACTTTGGCTTGTTTCCCTCTCTCCTTTTATTCTTTTCCCACTTTCCATATGTTCATCTGTTTTCTTTCTCAAATTCCACATATGAGTGAGATCATCTGGTATTTGTCTTTCTCTGACTGACTTATTTCACTTAGCATAATATACTCTAGCTCCATCCACATCATTGCAGATGACAAGATTTCATTTTTTGATGGCTGAGTAATATTCCATTATATATCTACATATATTACATCTTCCTTATCCATTCATCAGTCAGTGGACATTTGGGCTTTCTCCATAGCTTGGCTATTCTTGATAACGCTGCTATAGACCTGTGGTGCATGTACCCCTTTGAATCTGTATTTATAATTTTAAACTTAATTTTCTCAGAGACCTTCACCTTACTCTCACCTCATCAAAACCTAGGAGAAGCAACCAAAAGAGAAAGAATACATGTTAAAACTTTTGTTCCTCATTTAAGCATGCAGAGGCTCTAATTGTAAATTCAAACAATGGAAAAACAAATCTACTTGCCTCCTGGCAAAAACATTACTCTTTAATGAGAACATGCTCTGTTTCAAAATCTCATCACCAGGGATAACAACTGTTCAATGTGGTATATAATCAGCTTTCCTATGCATAGGCAAGCATGCATTTGTTTTTATAAAATAGTGATTATACCCTCAACTTTCATGTCCCACTTTTTAAATATCCAGTGTACTATAGTCATTTTACATTATTTGAAACGAAAATTTCAGTGGCTTCTTAGATCAAATCAAAGGAATATAATTTATTTCACCATTTAGGTTGGCATTTAGGTTGGTCATTTAGGTTGCTTGCCATGTAAATTTATATTTATTTATGTGCTCATTTGCTCATTTGTGTTTGTTTGCCTCCCCAGATTGTAAACCCTTGTCTTTGTTTTCGGACACCATCATATTCTCATTTGTAGCAGTACTTGAAATATAGTAGGTTGGCTCTCATATCTATCAAATTAGTAAGTGAATCTCTTCTTCAGTTCTTGGCTCACAAATCAGCCTCATCCACACAACATTTCTCAGCCTCACCTCAGCTGGACATAGACCATCCCCTTTCTAAAAATTTTTTTTTTGTAAGCCTCTTATAGAAAAAAGAGGAAAAATACTATTTATTAAATCCTATTACATGCCAGACACGGTGTTAGACATATTTGAGAGGAAAATCCATGTCAAAAGGGTTGCTCATTTGTCTAGAAGACATGTGAAAAGAAAATATACCACAAAATTTTCAATCACAGACCCCTCCAGGACTGTTCAGTGACTTCACCAAGCAGTCTGACTCTTGAAAAAGTTCAAAAGTCCCATGCTAAGTGAGATCTCTGTGCCCTACATCTGGGGACTGTCTGAGAGGAGAGAAGCCTGGAACACACTTTAGCTTAGGGGATCTACTGTAGTGGCTGAACTCTGGGCAGGGAAGGTGAGCCAGCAACTCAGGAGTGGATGTCTGCAAGTGACATCTAAACCGCTCTGATTTTCAAAGAGGGGGTGAGTGGAACTTTGTGACATATGCAAAGAAAGGGGAAAATGCAAAGGAGACAGCCCCTAAATGATAAGCCATTAGACTATTCCAGAGAAAAGGAGGAGAAAGTAGTATTCTGAGACTCTCTTGCCTTGTTAACATATTGTACTTATTCTTAGAAGTACATGCCCCAAATAAAGACATTGTTCCCATCCCCTAAAATTACGAGCCAGAAATATATGTGTGAATTATCACTCTCTTAAGTGTGCAGAGTCTCTATTTTCTTCCCCTTTAAATGACACTTGTAAAACTAATGAATGTCTCAGATTCTTTACTTCACATCTGGGAAACACAAAAACTGCAATGCTTCAACACCAAGTTACTTGAAAATAATGCAAGACATTTCTTTATGCCATAAATGCTGAGTAGCTCTGTTTTTTTTTTGTATCTTAATTCACATCTGAGCAAGCAAGGAAGTACCTAATTGATCTTTACTAACAATTCCAGGAAGATGTTACTTTACTTTCAAGGATAACTCAATATATGTGAGGAATTTTAGGGGACAAAGCAGGAAAGGATGGTAGCTGAAGGTTTCAACATCCATTCAGATTTCATTTTAGAGACAATGTGACTTTCACAAGTTAAGCATTTATATGATAGATTTCTAGGTGGATGAAAAATGATGCTAAGAGTATAAGCTAGACATAGCTGACGGCTAGTGCAATGGGTGTGAAATATACATAACATGCTTAATACAAAATTTTGTTCTCTATACATTTTCCTGTGTGAATGTTCTCATTCTATCACTGCTGCACTGTCTTACATAATCTCCTATACATGGAGGTCATGGTCAATCATGAAAGGCAAACACAAGAAAAATTCCCCTTAAGATATCCCATGTATCTCCATCTTTGCCTACCAGTTCCTTCTCTTAAATATAGATCCTCCCCATCCTTGTAGATGCACTATAAAGGCTACTTGTTTTTTTTTTTTAGTTTTTTTTTTTCTTCAAGTTTTATTTATTTATTCATGAGAGACAGAGAGAGAGAGAGAGAGAGAGAGAGGCAGAGACACAGGCAGAGGGAGAAGCAGGCTCCATGCAGGGTGCCTGACGCGGGACTCCATCCCAGGTCTTCAGGATCAGGCCCTGGGCTGAAGGCAGCGCTAAACCCCTGAGCCACCTGGGCTGCCCTAGAAAGGCTGCCCTATAAAGGCTACAAACAATGGAAGAACATAATCAAGCTGAATGCACTATCCTATGTGATCTGTAAAGACCTTTTTAAAGATAGGTCTTTGAGCATAAGAAAAAGTCTATGAGCATAAGAAAAAATATGAAAAGCCTATTGAAATTAACATTTGGGAGATACATACTGATATCAGGAGAGTAAGTGGGGCACTTTATGCAGGTGATCAAGACTAAAGGTTTTGTGGAATGAGGACAAATTTATTACTTTTTTTTCCCTTTGATGTCCAAAAGTAGGTCAGATCCTTTCTAAGAGACCAGACTTTGCCAATTACCCTGATGTTTCCAATATAGATGAGAGATAACTCTTACATAGCTTTCATTTAAAATTTTTAGGTACCTACTTTTGACTCTGATAACTAGAGTTTTGAGAAGACACAATTATCTCAAGTTTTTAGGGACCAAAATAGATCAAATTATTTCCCAATCAAGAATTCCTACTTTCCTATCCCTATCAAGAATTCCTACTTCTCCCAGCTAATAGGTTAGTTATAAAAACAGCTGTTAACTTTAATATCTATGTCACTGTATTGCCTAAAGAGGTCAGAAAAATGAAAAGAAGTGAGAGAAAACAGGAGGAAATGCTTCTTGGCCATAGCAGAAATCTGACACTTTGGAGAGGTGAAGGGCTTAATACTCAGCACACAGTGGATGAGCAGTGGGTTAAGCCAAAAGTCAGTTATCTAGACAACTTTCCACTATGCATTTTTTGGGTCTTCTCATCATTAATGTATCTGCAGCTGCCTCCCTCCAGCCTGTTACTAGCTTGTGTGATCTCAGGAGAGTCAGCATGTCTTCAGGGAGAATGGGATCCATTAGAGTAGCCAGGTAGCATCTATATGCTGAGATGGCATTTTCCAACATGAACTCTGAGAACCAGTTTCTCAAGATGCTCAGGTGGAAAGCTACCTAAACCTTCTGGAAAACTGCAGACTGTGTCCCTTCTTAAGACTGACAATAAACATCCTGTATTCTATAGAACATCTTCTGGAAAGAGTTGAGTTTATGCATTTGAAATCTTTTTTTTTTTTGAAATCTTCTTAATTAGCATCTATATTTTAGATAACTCCATAAAAAGGTGAAATGGGCTTTCTGATTTTATTAGCCCCCAGCAGCTTAGAAATTATGTCTTCTGCTCTACCTTTCTGAATGATAGGCATGTTGTTTTCACCATATACACAGCTGTGTGTTCACTGCCGAAATACACCCCTGAAATGTACTCTGCTGTCTTTCTCAGTTCCAGATCTCTGAAGGTCTAGTTTGCCCTCTTTCCTTAGCCAACTAACTTCCACTTATCTTTTAAGACCATTCAGTCATCACTTCCCTTGGGTCCTGTAGGAAGTCTCACCTTCTTCACTTCCCACCAACCTAAACTCCCTCCTCCCCCAGGATGGATTAAGTGGCCTTCCTCCACACTTATCTCCACCATTCAGCAAATAAATAAAAATGGATACTTCTGTATTACTTGCTTGGATCTAAGTACTTGAAGGTAACAATAAATACTTTGGAATAAATCTCCAACTAATATATTTGCTCCTCAAGGACAAGTATTATATTTTACTCATATTTCTTTTTTAAAAAAAAGATTTTATTTATTTATTCATGAAAGACACAGAGAGATAGGCAGAGACATAGGCAGAGGGAGAATCAGGCTCCTCAAGGGGAGCCTGATGTAGGACTCAATCCCTGAACCCAGGATCATGCCCTGAGCTGAAGGCGGATGCTTAACCACTGAGCCACCCAGGTGTCCCTTTACTCATATTTCTTGTTCTAGCACCATGCAAGAAAATAGTAGCTACCCAATAAATATATTTGTTTTTAAAATACTTTTTGTACATATTACATACATATCCAACTCCTCACATCTGCATAAGAGTCAAAATATTAATTTCCTGGATAAATTAATTTGTATATAATTTTTTTAAAGATTGTATTTATTTATGCATGAAAGACACACACAGAGAGAAAGAGAGAGAGGGAGAGACATGGGCATAGAGAAAAACAGACTTCATGCAGGAAGCCCAATGTGGGACTCAATCCCAGGACCCCAGGATCATGCCTTGAGCCAAAGGCAGATGCTCAACTGCTAAGCCACCCAGACATCCCTTAATTTGTATAATAAATAGGAAAGGATTGGTATAGGGAAAGGGGCATCTTCTAGTATAATAAATGAATTTGAGAATATATAAGAGATGCTCATCCCCCTGATGTTATTTCCACCTTTGCTAATTAAGTCAAAATAAATTGATATGAGGTAGGAGGGAAGCAAGGAGACCATTTTTCTAGTCACCGTCCTCTAGTTTAGATCTGGATTATGCTTCTGCTAACACTGTACTACCAGGAAGGCCAAGTTGTGTGCCAAAGGGCCTCTAAGGTAAGCAATGCGGAGTTGCATACGCTGTAAGCATTTCCAGCACTCTGGACAGCTGCATTTTTTTCCCACATTTTCAAAGTACAATTTGTGCTATGTCCTGCTTGTGCAGAGGATGACTTAGGGGACTACAGGCAAATTAATTCATAAAAAAACACTAAAAATTGCTACACAAGGCAGTTGCCTGTAGACATGACTGTCTCATCTGTCATGTGACTTTGAAGTGTCCATTTAGAGACACGTTATGATTATTAACCTTAAAGGGATACCAAAACAGGACTCTAGAGGTCCCCACACCTGAGTTGAGGGAGACAATATAGCACTGAGGTTGAGAGCACAATCACACATTAAGCTCAGTCACTCACCAGCTGTGATTTTCAATAACCTTCTCAACTTCACTTGGCATTCATTTCTCAGTCTGATAAATGGCCATTTGTGGCTAAAATTAATTGGAATGGTATAGAAATCTTTGAACAATAGTAAATTGTAATTTGTTGATGTTAATACTATTATAAAACCAGCTCAAGAAAGTGATGGCCTCTGTTCTCTGAGACAAATGTAAATGAGAATCAATCAAATCAATAATCACTTCCTACAATCCATCACTTAAAAACAACTCAGAAAATAAGATAGTAAATGCTTTCCTATTAAATATTTTATTGCATTTATTTCTATAAAGCCATCTTCCCTCTCCCATAAACAGGGAAGAAAAGAGAAGACTGGGAGAAAGGAGAAGTACCCTGGGAAAAATAGTCCAGTGTCTGAAGTTTCACCCAAGTGGTGGTGAATGACTGACTTGCAGGTAGGGCTGGCTGTTGTCTTGTCTCCCAAGTAGTTCCTGGTATTTTTTTTTTTTAAGATTAAAAAAAAAATTTAAACTCATGAGAGGCAAAGAGAGAGAGAGGCAGAGAAATAGAGAGATGGAGAAGTGGGCTCCCTTCAGTGAGTCTGATGCAGGACTCAACCCCAGGACCCCAGGATCATGACCTGAGCCAAAGGCAGATGCTCAACCACTGAGCACCCCTGGTGTGCCTCCTGGAAGTTCTTTAAACTTAGGTTTAGCAGTTCTTTGGGAATCAATGCTTTTTTTGTTTTGTTTTGTTTTTAGGATTTATTTATTTAGTTATTCATGATAGACAGAGAGAGAGAGAGGCAGAGACACAGGCAGAGGGAGAGGGAGAAGCAGGCTCCATGCCGGGAGCCCAACGCGAGACTCGATCCTGGAACTGGGATCATGCCCTGGGCCAAAGGCAGGTGCTAAACCGCTGAGCCACCCAGGGATCCCCGGGAATCAATGCTTTTGAATCAATGGTTTGCCAGGTAACTTCTTAATTTGAGCTTCATAGAAAGAAGGCAGCAATTTGCATACCTTCATCCCCCACTGTATGTATCCTATGGAATAATCAAGCCATACACACACAGCAGCATGTACTACTTGCACAGCTCCCATCCACAGTTGTTTGTGTCCAGCACCTATCCAAGGGATAGTCTTGGAATCTAGAGGAGTTCTGATGACTTTTATTAATGATCTTTGTGGCCACTACTTAGCCGGTCAGGATGTGTCCAGCCAACTTCACTTTGGTGAAGGTGACCTTGGCAATGGTCTTCAGGAGCCAGTAGTTGTCAAATAAGGGTCTTCTCTTAAGCAGATATTGGCAAGAGGCCCTTCAGCATGGTGGATTTACTGCTTGTATTACTAACAATAGTAACAGGCTAAATTAAGAGGAAGAATTAGGAAAAAAATAAAGAAAAAATGAGAAAATAAAAATTAAAAGATAAAGGAAAGAAAATAAGGAAAAGGCAAAATAGAGGAAAAGAAAGAATAAGAAAGGGCAGCCCAGGTGGCTCAGCGATTTAGCACCGCCTTCCTCCCAGGGAATGATCCTGGAGACCTGGGATGGAGTCCCACGTCAGGCTCCCTGCATGGAGCCTGTTTCTCCCTCTGCCTGTGTCTCTGCCTCTCTTTCTCTCTGTGTCTCTCATGAATAAATAAACAAAATCTTAAAAATAAAGAACGAATAAGAAAAAGCAAACGAATAAAGAAAAAGAAAAAAAGAAAAAGATAAATAATGTAGAAAAATAAGAGTAAACATTTAAAAATGGGAAAAATGTTTTTAAAAAATAAATAAAAATAAAGATAAATAGAGAAAAGGGGAAAATGAGGAAACAAAAAGAAGAAAAAACAAAAAGAAGAAAGAAATGAGGAAAGTAGGGGTAGAGAAAGGTGGGAAAAAAGAAAATAGAAAAAAAGGCTGACTGTGGTCCAAGTCTCTCAGGTAACCAAAACCATCTTCCAAAGGTAAAAGCACCAAAAATCTGGGCTCACCCAGAGACTTAGGTAGTTGCTTAGAATTCTGTAACAATGGCTTGTTAAGAGATCATAGCAAGAAAAGGACCTGTTACAACTGATGATAAATCAAAGTGGTTTTCTCATTTTTGAGTTTCAAGAATCTTTTACTCTTAAAAGGGTGAAGAGGTGGGGAGAGGACCCAAAGTGCTTTATGTTTATGTGGGTTATAGTGATTAGTATTTATCTTATTAGAAATTAAAACTTGTAGGATAATGCTTCCATGGCCTTTTCATTTCCAGTTTAAAAATATTTTTTTGACTTTTAAAGAGTTCATAATGTATATAGTGCAAATATTCAATTCCTTTGCTTTAAATTCTCAATGATTGTGCAGCTTGGGTGGCTCAGCGGTTTGGTGCCTGCCCAGGGCATGATCCTGGAGACCTGGGATCGAGTCCCGCATTGGGCTCCTTGCATGGAGCCTGCTTCTCCCTCTGCCTGTGTCTCTGCCTCTCTCTGTCTCTCTCTCTCTCTCTCTCTCTCTGTCTCTCTCATGAATAAATAAATAAAATCTTTAAAGTAAATAAATAAATTCTCAATGATCTCAAAATAATGTCACAATTTAACTAGCATTATAATACTATAACAAAATGTTCTGTTGCAAAAAAAACAAAAATTGTTCATATTTATAAAGCTGAGGGGAAAATAACTTTCATTATATTTTCATTTTTTTATTTACAGTTTTACCAAGTTTCTTTGGAGTAGATTCTTCTCTTCCATGAGACAGAGAACTTACCATGTTCATTTTAGTATCTTCCACATGAGTCAAGGGAATGAGTCCTGCGTTTTTTTCTTTTAGTCAACAATCCATGGTGCTCTAGCATATATTAGGAGGGTCCTGGTGTTGGACATGGTACCATTACCTCAGGGAGGAACAGAAAAGCTTCTTCATTTCTTCTCTAATATTCTCTTTTAGGTAGAAAGGAGTTTCTGGGGTGCCTGGGTGGCACAGTTGGCTAAGTGTCCAACTCTTGGTTTTGTGCTCACTTCCTGATCTTAGGGTCATGAGATTGAGCCCTGCGTAAGGCTCTGTGCTCTTTGTGCGGTCTGCTTGACTCTTTCTCCCTCTAACTCTGCTCCTTCTCCCTGTTCTGTCTCAAATAAGTAAATAAATCTTTTAAAAAAGAAAAAAAATCTGACCTGTATCATTTTTATCCTTTCTGAAGAACTTTTCTTAATGATTCTTGCCAAGTAGAACTACTGGCAAAGAATTCCCTCAATTTTGGGGGCCCCTGGGTGGCTCAGTGGTTGAGTAACTGCCTTTGGCTCAGGTCATGATCCTGGGGTCCTGGGATGGAGTCCTTCATCAGGCTCCCTGCAGGGAGCCTGCTTCTCCCTCTCTTTCTGCCTCTCTCTCTCTGTGTCTCTCATGAATAAATAAATAAAACCTAAAAAAAATTCCCTCAATTTTTGTTTGTCTGAAAACATTTTTATTTCTTTTTTACTTTTGAAGAATAATTTTGCTGGAAATAGCTTTCTGTTGGTGGTTTTTTTCATGCTTGCTTGCATTTTTTTAAAGATTTTATTTATTTATCTGACAGAGAGACTGAGCAAGCATGAGCAGGGAAGCAGCAGAGGGAGAGGGAGAAGCAAGGTTCCCTGCCAAGTAGGGAGCCCAACATGGGGCTCCATCCTAAGATCATAACCTGAGCAGAAAGCAGACATTTAACTGCCTGAGCCATTCAGGTGTCTCTGCTTGGATGGTTTCCGAAGTGAAGTCTGATGTAATTCTTATTCTTGTCCCTCTGTGTAAGCATTCCTCCTCACTCCCAGCTTCTTTCAAAATTTACTCTTTGCCTTTGATTTTTTTTTTTAATTTTTATTATTATTTATTTATGATAGGCACACAGTGAGAGAGAGAGGCAGAGACACAGGCAGAGGGAGAAGCAGGCTCCATGCACCGGGAGCCCGACGTAGGATTCAATCCCTGGTCTCCAGGATCGCGCCCTGGGCCAAAGGCAGGCGCCAAACCGCTGAGCCACCCAGGGATCCCTGCCTTTGATTTTCTAAAGTTTGAATAAGATATTCCCAGATGTAGATGTTTTTAGTATTTGCCTACTTAGTGTTCTTCAAGCTTCCTGGGTCTGTGGATTGTTGTGTGTCATTAATTTTGGAAAATTCTGAATCATTACTTCAAGTAATGATTCTGTTCCTTTCTTTCTTCTCCTTTTGGTATTCTCCCATTATACATTTGTTCTATTTCCTTTTTTAATTTCCCACAATTCATGAGTATTCTCTTCCATTTCTTTCACCATTTTTTTCTCTTCGCTTTTTAGTTTGGGAAATTTCTGTTGACATATCTTTGAGTTCACTGACTCTTTCCTTGGTTATGTCTAGTCCAAAGATGAGCCCCTGAAATTTATTCTGCATTCCTGTCACAATGATTTTGATTTCTGCTATTTCCTTTGAATTCTTTTGCAGAATGTCCATCTCTTTACATAAATTCCTTATTTGTTTTTGCATGTTGTCCACTATTCCCCATTAATCCCTTATTATAATAATTATGGCTATTTTAATTTTTTGTAGCTATTTTAAATTTACAGTTTGATAAATCCAAAATCTCTGCCAATCTGAGTCTATTTCCGATGGCTCTGTCTCCTTAGGCGGTGTTTTTTTTGTTATTGTTTTCAGCATACTTTGAAAATCTTTGTTGGAAGTGGGACGTAAAGTAGTGGGTAAAAGGATCTGTGTAAATAGGCCATGAGCAGGAGGTTTTACGTTTCTCTGGCTAGGAGTTGAACTGTATTTGCTATTTGCTGTAGTAGTAAGTGTTAAAGGCCAAAATTTCAGCTGATGTCATTTTTTTTATCCCTCACAGTCTTTGTGTTTTCCTTGAAATTTCTTAAATTAGGACTGAGGCTTATAGTTCTTCCCTTTGTCATCTCTTGTGCAGGAAGCTTATTGATGTGGTAGGAAGAAGTGGGATAAGGAGAAGCATTTTATAGTGTTATGATTAGGTCTCAATCTTTGAGTGATCTGTGCCCCTGACCCTGGACCTTCACAAGTACTTCTCAGCTACTTCCAGTCTCTGCTTAGGTGAGACAGAAAAGCTAGAGGAAGCTGGAGTTGCAAAACTCTCTTCCCCGAGGACTGTTAGTCTCTGGTAAAACCCAAAGTGGTTGGGTTCTGGTGAAATGGCTTCCCTTGCGGGCCAGCTTTTGTTAAGAAGTACAAAATGCCTTGGGCCTATTTCAAAATGGTTACTTCTCCCTTCCCTGAAGGAAGCTCCCTGATCTTCATTCAGAGCTCCTGGTGGGCTCTTAGAGGTAACTTATCAAGGTGTGGGGCCCCCGAAGACTGGCTACTCTTAATTTTTAACTCTCAATCTTTGTGCATATTGATCTTCCAGGAATTTGTTGATTATAGTTTAACTTTTCTTACCATGGTAGACTCCAGCAGGCAGCTTCTCCAGGGCTTTTGCTCCTTGTCAGCTCCTCATCCTGTATGCACCTGTGTCTCCAATTTGGGAGGCATTGGTTGGCATTGTGATGCAACTCTGATGATTCTAAGAAGAAGTTATTGGTTTTCTATTTGTTTAAGCTTTATTCTTCTTGGGAGAATGGAAGTGATGACTTCCAAGTTGGAAAACAGAACTCTCATTTAGTTTTCAAGATACTTTTTCCATAGGACAAATAAGGAGAACACACACATACTTTGTACATGTCTTTTTTTTAAAAGATTTTATTTATTTATTCATAGAGACACACACACACAGAGAGAGAGGGAGAGAGAGAGGCAGAGACACGGGCAGAGGGAAGAGCAGGCTCCATGCAGGGAGCCTGACATGAGACTCCATCCTTGGTCTCCAGGATCACATCCCAGGTTGCAGGCGGCGCTAAACCACTGGCCACAGGGGCTGCCCCACATGTCTTTCGATATGAACATATGCCTGGATTTCCATTGCCAAAAAAGTAGAATAACTGAATACCAGGATATAATTTTCTTTAAATTTTAACTCTTTTTTTTAAAAAAAATATTTTATTTATTTCTTCATGAGAGACAGAGAGAGGCAGAGACACAGGCAAAGGGAGAAGCAGGCTCCATGCAGGGAGCCCAACATGGGACTCGATCCCAGGTCTCTGGGATCATGCCCTGGGCTGAAGGCAGTGCTAAACCACTGAGCCACCCGGGCTGCCCTAAATTTTAATTCCAATGTAGTTAATATACAGTGTCATTTTAGTTTTAGGTGTACAAGACAGTGATTTGACAATTCCATATATCACTCAGTGCTCATCAAAATAAATATACTCTTCAATCCCATGACTTATTTCACCCATCCCCCCAGCCACCTACTGTGTGGTAAACATCTGTTTGTTTTCTGTAGTAAAGAGTCTATTTTTTGTCTCTTTTTTTCCTCCTTTGTTCATTTGTATTATTTCTTAAATTCCACATATGAGTGAAATCAGATGGTATTTGTCTTTCTCTAACTTATTTTGCTTAGTGGTATATGCTTTAGATCTATCCATGTTGTTGCAAATGGCAAGATTTCATTCTTTTTTTAATCCCTGAATAATATTACATTGTGTGTGCACATATATATGTATATATATGTGCACACACAATGTATATACACCATTTCTTTATATATATATTTATATATATGTATGTGTGTATATATATATACAATGTGTGTATATATATATACACAATGTGTGTGTGTATATATATATATATGTATACACACATTGTATATACACCATTTCTTTATCCATTCATTTATTGATGAATACTTTGGTTGCTTCATAGTTTTGCTATTGTAAATAATGTTCCAATAAATATAGGGATACATAAATCCTTTCAAATTAGGATTTTCACATTCTTTTGATAAATATCCAATAGTGGAATTATGGATCATAATCATGGTAGTTCTAGTTTTAACTTTTTAAGGAACTCTCTACTATACTGTCTTCCACAGTGGCTGCCTACACCAGTTTACATTCCTACCAACAGTAGATGAGGCTACTTTTCTCTTCATATCTTCACTAGCACTTATTGTTCCTTATTGTTTTGAGGTTAGCCATGCTGACAAGTGTGAGGTCACATCTCATTGTGATTTTATTTTATTTTTTTATTTTTAAAGATTTTATTTATTTATTCATGAGAGACACATAGAGAAGCAGAGACACAGACAGAGGCAGGCTTCATGCAGGGACCCCGATGTGGGACCCAATCCCGGGACCCCAGGATCACGCCCTGGGCCAAAGGCAGGCGCCAAACCACTGAGCCACCCAGGGATCCCCTCTCACTGTGATTTTAATTTACATTTCCCTGATTATGAGTGATGTTGAGTATCTTTTCATGTGTCTGTTGGCCATTTGGATGTCTTCTTTGGAGAAATGTCTGTTTATTCCTGTCTTCTGCCCATATTTAATTGGATTATTTAGGGGGTTTTGGTGTTGACTGGTATAGTTCTTTATATATTTTGGATACTAAGCCTTTATCATATATGTTATTTGAAAATATCTTTTCTCATTCAGTAGATGGTCTTTTATTGTTTCCTTTGCTGTGTAGAAGTTTTTCTTATTTTGATGCAACCCCAAAAGTTTACTTTGCTTTTTCTTCCCTTGCCTCAGGAGACCTATCTAGAAAAAAAGTAGTCATGGCCACCGTCAGAGAAATTATTGCCTGTGCCCTCTTCTAGGATTTTTATGGTTTCATATCTCACAAACAGGTCTCTACTCCATATTGAGTTTATTTTTGTGTATGGTATAAAAAAGTGGTACAGTTTCATTCTTTTGCATGTAGCTATCCAGTTTTCCCAAAACCATCTGTTGAAGAATTGTCTTTTTCATTGCATATTGTTGCCTCCTTTGTCATAGATTAATTTACTGTATAATCATCGATTTATTTCTGGGCTTTCCCTTCTGTTCTATTGATATATGTATCTGTTTTTGTGTGAGTACCATACTATTTTGATGACTATAGCTTTGTAATATAGCTTGAAATTGGAATTGTATATCTCCAGCTTTGTTTTACTTTTTCATGATTGCTTTAGCTCTTTAGGGTCTGTAGGAATTCCAAACAAATTTTAGGGCTGTTTGCTCTAGTTGTATGAAAAATGCTGTTGGTATTTTGATAGGAATTGCATTAAATCTGTAAATTGCTTTGGGACATTTTAATGATATTTGTTCTTCCAATCCATGAACATGGAATGACTTTCCATTTGTGTGTTTTCTTTGATTTCTTCATCAGTGTTTTTTTGTTTTTGTTTTTTTTTAATTTTTATTTATTTATGATAGTCACAGAGAGAGAGAGAGAGAGAGAGTCAGAGACCCAGGCAGAGGGAGAAGCAGGCTCCATGCACCGGGAGCCCGACGTGGGACTTGATCCCGGGTCTCCAGGATCGCGCCCTGGGCCAAAGGCAGGCACTAAACTGCTGCGCCACCCAGGGATCCCTTCATCAGTGTTTTATAGTTCTCAGATTACATACAGGTCTTTGAACTCCTTAATTAGGTTTATTCCTAGGTATTTTATTATTCCTGGTGCAGTTGTAAATAGGACTGTTTTCTGAGTTTCTATTTCTCTGCTTCATTACCAGGGTATAGAAATGCAGTGGATTTCTGTATATTGTTTATTTTATCCTGTGACCTTACTGAATTCAGTTATCAGTTCCAATAGTTTTCTTGTGAAATATTTAGGGTTTCTATATATACATACTATCATGTCCTCCACAAATGGTGGAAATTCTACTTCTTCCTTACGAATTTGGATGCCTCTTATTTCTCTTTGTTGTCTGATTGCTGTGGGTAGGACTTCCACTACTACGTTGAATAAAAGTGCTAAGAGTGGACATACTTCTCTTGTTCCTGATCTTAGAGGGAAATTTTTCAGTTTTTCACCATTGAGTATGAAGTTAGCTGTATGTTTTTCATATATGGGCTTTATTGAGGTATGTTCCCTCTAAACCTACTTTGTTGAGGGTTTTTATCATGAATGGATGTACTTTTTCAGGGGCTTTTTCTGCATCTATTGACTTAATCATATGGTTTACATCCTTTCTTTGGTTCAAGTGATGTATCACATTGTTTGATTTGCGAGTATTCAAGTACTTGGTAGAATTCACCTATGAATCCCTCTGGTTCTGTAATTTGTTGGGATTTTTTTTTCATTACTGATTTTATTTCATTGCTGGAAATTGATCTGTTCCAATTTTCTATTTCTTCCTGATTCGGTTTTAGGAGGTTGTATTTTTCTAGGAATTTACCCATTTCTTCTAGGTTGTCCAATCTTGGCATGTAATTTTTCTTAGTATTCTCTTACAATCTTTTTTATTTATGTAGTGTTGGGTGTCATTTCTCTTCTTTCATTCTGATTTTCTTTATTTGAGTTCTCTCTTTCCTATCTCTCTGTCTCTGTCTCTCATGTCTCTGTCTGTCTGCCTATCTGTCTTTTCCGGAGTCTGGTTCAAGGCTTATTATTAGTTTTGTTGATCTTTTCAAAGAACCAGCTCCTGATTTCATTGGTGTTTTGTTTTTTTTTTCAGTTTCTATTTTGTTTATTTCTGCTCTAATCTTGTCGATTTGCTTTCTTCTACTGGTTTTCAGTGTTTGTTGTTCTTTCTCTAGATCCTTTATTTTTTTTCATTTTTTAAAATATTTTATTTATTCATAGAGACACACACACACACAGAGAGAGAGAGAGAGAGGCAGAGACACAGGCAGAGAGAGAAGCAGGCTCCATACAGGAAGCCTCACATGGGACTCGATCCCCAGTCTCCAGGATCACACCCCAGGCTGCAAGAGGCGCTAAACCACTGCGCCACCGGGGCTGCCCTCTCTAGATCCTTTAGGTGTAAGATTAGGTTGTTTATTTGACATTTTTCTTGCTTCTTGAAGTATGCCTGTATTGCTATAAAATTCCCTCTCAGAACAGCTTTTGCTGCATCCTAAAGTTTGGAACTATTATGTTTTCATTTTGATTTGTCTCCATGTATTTTTTATTTCCTTTTATGATTTCTTGGTTGACCCATTCTTTGTTTTGTACCATGTTATTTAATCTTGATATATTTGTGCTCTTTCCAGATTTTTTTCTTATGATTGATTTCCAATTTCATAGCATTATAGTCAGTCAGAAAATATACATGATGTGACTGATATTTTTGAATTTTTGAGACTTGTTTTGTGGAATGATATGTGATCTATGCTAGAGAATATTCTCTGTGCACTTGAAAAGAATGTGTATTCTGCTGCTTTAGTATGGAATGTTCTGAATGTATCTTAAATCCATCTGGTCCAATGTGTGATTCAAAACTAGTTTCCTTGTTGATTTTCTGTTTGGATGACCTTTCCAACGATATAAAGTGGAGTGTTAAAGCCTTCTGCTATAATCATTTTACTATTGATTACTATCTTTATGGTTTTTATTAACCATATTACGCATTTGGGTGCTCGTGTGTTGAATGCATAAATATTTACATTTGCTAATTCTTCTCATTGAATTTTCCTCTGTATTATTATATAGTGTCCTACTTTGTCTCTTGTTATCATCTTTCTTTTAAAGTCTATTTCGTTCAATATAAGATTCTTTACCCCTACTTTCTTTTCACATTTACTTCCATGATAAATATTTGTTCATCTCTTACTTTCAAATTGCATGTATCTTTAGGTCTGAAATGAGTCTCTTGCAGGCAGCATATAGATGATTTTTGCTTTGTTATCCATTCCATCACCCTATGTCTTTTGATTGCCACATTTAGTATACTTACATTTAAAGTAATTATTGCCATTTTGTTATCTCTTTATGGTTGTTTTTATAGCTCTTCTTTGTTCCTTTCATCCCTTGTTCTCCTCTCTCACAATAACTTGGCTCTAAAAAGAATGATTTACTTGGATTATTTTCTCCTTAGTTTTTGCATATCTATTGCTGTTTTTTGACTTGTGGTTAGGTTACCATAAGATTTGTGTATAACAGCTGTATATAGCAGTCCAAATTGAGTTGATGGTCACTTAAGTTTGAACCTATTCTTTCCTCATCTCTCTGCCACATTTTAGGTATATGATGCCATAATTTACATCCTTTTATTCTGTGAGTCCTTTGACTGATTTTTACTGATATGCTTACTTTTACTGCTTTTGTGCTTCCTACTTTTTAAACTTATGATCTTGCCTTTCCACTGGAAGAGTCACCTTCAGCATTTCTTGCAGAGTTGGTTTAATGTCATTAACTCATTTAGTTTTTGTTTGGGAAATTCTTTATCTCTCCTTCTATTCTGAATGATAGCTTTGCTAGTATTTGCAGTTGCAGGGTATTTTTTTTTTTTTTTTAGCACATTGAATATATCCCTGCCACTCATTTCTGGCCTGTAAATTTTCTGCTGAAAAATCAGGCTGGCAGCCTTATACGGTTTCTCTCTTATGGAAATATTTTCTTTTCGCTTGCTATATTAAAAATTCTCTCTTTACTACTACTTTTTTTTTGCTATTTTAATTACTGTGTGTCTTGGTGTGGACCTACTTAGGTTGATTTGGTTGGGGGATCTCTATGCCTTCTCAATCTGGATTCCTATTTCCTTCTCCATATTTAGGAAGTTTTCAGCTATTATTTCTTCAAATAAATTTACTGCCCCTTTTTTTCTCTCTTCTTCTTCTGGGATCTCTGTAATGCAAATGTCATTATGCTTAATGGTGACATTGGATTCCCTAAATCTATTCTCATTTTGCATAATTTCTTTTTTCTTTCACCTGCTCAGCTTAATTATTTGACCTCTGTCATGAGGTCATTAATTCATCCTTCTGCTTCCTCTAGTCTGGTATTTATCCCATCTAGTGTATTTTGAACTCCTTTTATTGTGCTTTTCATTTCTGATTGGTTCTTTTTCATCAGGCATATTATTTATTTCCATTTCATTTAGCTCTCTTGTTGTGATTTTTGTCCTGTTCTTTCATATTTTTCTGTCTCCTCATTTTGTCTAACTCTCTGTTTCCATGTATTAGGGAAGTCAGGTAGTCTCTTTCCCTTGAAGGTAGTGTCCTTATGAAAAAGAGGTCCTATGGTGCCCTGCAATGCCCTGTCCCCTGTTCACCAGAACCTGGCACTTCAGGGGTATCTCATATGTGTGCTGCATGTACCCTAATGTTATTACTGAGCCACTTTTTCCTTTAGTCCAGGTATCTGTAATGGCTGTCTTTGCCTGTTGTAGGTAGGGTTTGGTCCTTGCGGTGTTAGTAGGGTAGTCTGGGGCCACCTTGGGCTGGAGTTGAGTTAGCACAGTTGTTTGTCAGAGATGTAGTAGCACCACCTGCAGGGTGTTTTCCCCTGAGAAGCTTCTATTAGTGGGTGGGAGCTACATTCAAACCAGCTGCCTGCCACTAGCGCACCCTTGGGGTGGGCAGTCTTACTGTTGTGTGTAGTTATCTTTCTTGCTCCCCTGGACAGGACTCTGTGAAGTGGTGCTGGCCCTTGTCAAGGCTGTTTGGACATTGCCAGGTTTGAGGTACTGCTTTGGTCGGGATCTGGCCAAGAGCATATTGAAGATGACTGATCTGCAATGTGCATGGGAGCAGGATGATGGTGGTTGCAAGGTTTTCACACATGTTTTCCGGGGAAGGAGATCTGCAGCACTAGGACAGAGGCAGACCTGCCTGGAGGGGGTGGGGCACACGGTTAGCAAGTTAAATAGCAAGGTGACTGTGTGTTTATGCTGGGGGACATGGGAACTGAAATGGTGCCTGCCATCTCCTTTGTTTCAGCAGGATTCCCCCAGTGACTTCATTACTCCAGGACATGCTCTGAGATAAGTAAACTACTCTCCCACCTACATGCCCCACATGTTTTCAAGCTGCTACTTCTATGCTGTATATCGCATGGGGCTATTTATTGGCCATCTCTTGAAGGGTGGGACTATTTCTTACAGCCCTCCTAGCTTTCCCAAAGCCAAGCCTACTGATTTTTTTAAACCAGGGACTTAAAAATTTTTTTTTAAGTCCCTGGTTATAAGTACTCATGAATTTTGACCCCTCTGGTTTTCAAAGTCAAATACTATGGTGAATTGTCTTACCCTTGCAGGCTCTCCAGTGAGAGGACCTGTTTCTCTCCCTTCTCCTTACCCATGGCATCCCTTCCAGGTGTGGATTGTCCCAAGGGACTGTTTAGGAATCTTGCCTCTGCCCTTCCTCCATTCTTCCATTTAGCCTCTCTTCCACATTTAGTTTAGGGGAGTTTGTTCTGCCAGTCTGTGGGTCATTTTCTGGGCAGTTTACATTGATGTGAGTGCTATCTAGTGTTATCTATGGGTCAAGGTGACCTTAGGCCTTCTTACTTTGCCATCTTCCCAGCAATCTCAGGCCATGCTAATTTTTAGATCTAGTATACACCTCCAAACTCAGTGTGCTTCCTCCTGTAGCAAATGAGTTATTGCTCTACGTCTATGTGAACACTGAGAGCTGTCAGTCTTTTTTATTTTATTTTTAAATTTTTAAAAAATATTTTTATTTACTTATTTATTCATGAGAGACACAGAGAGAGACCAAGAGACAGAGACACAGGCAGAGGGAGAAGCAGGCTCCATGCAAGGACCCTGACGTGGGACTCAATCCCGGGTCTCCAGGATCATGCTGTGGACTGAAAGAGGCACTAAACCACTGAGCCACCCAGGATGCCCAGTCTTTTTAATTTTAGCTAGTCTTGGATGTGTTGAGATACCTCACTGTTGTGATTTTCATTTGCATTGACGTATTATTAATGAAAGTAAACACCATTTAGATGCCTTCTTTTGTAAATTACCCATTCAGATCTTCTATTCATTTTTCTCTTGGATCATTTGAGTTTTTCATTCTTTTTTTTAAAAAAGATTTTATTTATTTATTCATGAGAGACACACAGAGCGAGGGGCAGAGACACAGGCTGAGGGAGAAGCAGGCTCCATGCAGGGAGCCCGACATGGGACTGGATCCCAGGTCTCCAGGATCACACCCCTGGCCAAAGGCAGCGCTAAACTGCTGAGCCACCTGGGCTGCCCCTATTTGACTTTTTCTTATTAAGTTATAGAATATTTTTACATATTCTGAATGTGAGTCCTTTGTCAGTTTTATGTGTTGCATATATTTACTCCCAATTTAACTTGCTTCTTCACTCTCACCATGGTGTCTTTAATAAACAAATCCTTGATTTCTTTTTTTTTAAAATAGTTTATTTACTTATTCATGAGAGACGCAGAGAGAGAGGCAGAGAGAGAGGCAGAGGGGGAAGCAGCCTCCCCACAGGGAACCTGACATGGGACCCAATCCTAGGACCTGAGGATCATGACCTGAGCCAAAGGCAGATATTCAACCACTGAGCCACCCAGGTGCCCCCAATCCTTGATTTCAATATAGTCCAATCTGCCGATTTCCTCTATTGCTTTTTATAATCTGTTTAAGAAATCATGTCTAGGGTGCCTGGGTGGCTTAGTTGGTTAAGCATCCCACTCTTGGTTTCAGCTCAGGTCATGATCTCAGGTTGTGAGATCAAACCTTCATGTGACTCTGTGCTCAGCATACAGTCTGCTTGAGATTCTCTTTCTCTTTCTGCCCCTCAACTCTCAGGCTGGCATCTCTCTCTCTCTCTCTCTCTCTCTTTCTCCCTCTTTCTCTATCTCTCAAAATAAAATCATTCAAAAAATCATCCAACAGTGGTTTTTGGCTCTGGTCATGATTTCAGGGTCATGGAATTGAGCCCTGCATGGTTTCCACATGTTCAGCAGAGAATCTGCTCCTGTCCCTCTGCCATTCTATCCCCAACCTGTCCCCACCCCCTTCTCTGTCTCTCAAATAGGTAAATAAATCTTTTTTTAAAAAGAGATCATTTCCTACCTCTTGGTCATAAAAATAATTTATCTTATGAAAGACATTTTTTTACCATCCATATTTAAAGCTAATTCTTTCAGGAATTGATTTTCGTAGATGGTATAAGATAGATCTCAAAATTTACCTTTTACATATAACTGTGCAATTGACCTAGCACCATCACTAATTTTTATCACTAATCTTTAGTATTTCCTCTGTCATAGATCATGTGTCTTCTTATGCATTGGATTTTGTATTCATCTTTTCTATTCGTCTATTTTCTATTCTTATTTCACTCTTACTGCTTTCTTATAGCTTTATATTAAATTTTGGTATCTGTATAGTACTTTCTCTTATTTAGTTCTTCCTTAAGAATGTCTTGGGTTTTCTTTGTTCCTTGCATCTCATACAAATTTTATAGTCAGATTGTCAACTTCCATTTTTAAAACCTTACTGGGATTTTGACTTATTTAGTGTTAATCTTTAACTGGATTTTATTATATTTTCATTCCTATTTTTATTACAGTTATGATGTAACATAGGTGGTAAGAGTAGGATTGCTAAATATGAGAAAGAAGGGGCAGTATTTTATGTAATCTTTCAAATATTAATATATCCTGCAAGAAGAAAGCACTTTCAGTAAATTTTAAAGCTGGTAATTACAAAAGATTTGTAAGCATAAGCATCTAATCAAGATGGTGGATCAATCTGGCATCTTATGGGAATCTCTAAATCCTGGGAAGGACAGATGGAACTCTTGATTGTTTGTACAGAAATGAACTAATGAAAGGTTCTCAACATTTCCAAGGATCTATACATATATTCTCAATGAGCCTAGATATTTCAAAAAGGTTTTTAAATGTTTTATTTAGGTAATAATCTCAAAAAATTGAGATCAGCATATTCTGGATCTTCTACGTTGCTTTTTTTTTTTTTTTCTTTTTTTCTTTTGATAACCAAGTTCTTTGATTTCTATGCACAAAGTTGCATTAAGGAAACCCAGAGGGCAGCCCGGGTGGCTCAGCGGTTTGGCGCTGCCTTCAGCCCAGGGCCTGATCCTGGAGTCCCGGGATCGAGTCCCACATCAGGCTCCCTGCATGAAGCCTGCTTCTCCCTCTGCCTGTGTCTCTGCCTCTCTGTTTCTCATGAGTAAATAAATAAAATCTTAAAAAAAAAAAAAGGAAACCCAGAGAATGACGTGCAAATTTCTTGATGCATTTATTTCAAGAGGCACAAAAACCTGTCAGCCTCAACTCATCTGGTTGTCTTGAAATGATTTCTGGGTGAAGATTTTAAATTGTCTGAGGGCTTACTTTTTCTGTGTCAATAAGCTATAGAATCACTTATCATACTTTAATAGTAATTGACATTGTTATTTTTAAATATGAGGATAAATTACTACAATAAAAATGAGTATGACTTTAGGAAAATCTATCCTAGTTTTATAAATTTACTAGTATGACAAATACTTTAATTTCATTTCAGAATAAATGTATCATCCTGAGACTGAATCCAAGAACCATTTTACCAGAGTAGGCATAAAGCTGCCCAGACACTTAAGGATTCCTGTGAATCAGTGTGTAAAGTTGAACTATCAGGCAGTTGGACACATGTGCAGCTTCTAGGTGAATCTTAATGCTGGTTCATTTTTTAGGAATAGAGGGGATCAGAACATTCTTCTCCCAGTGAAATTACTCTGTGGCCCAATATCTCAGGGTGCTCACATTTGTTCTTTGGGATTGCAATATTATCTAAATTGGGACCATTTAGGGTGGGAGTGGAGGGCAAGGGTATATATACTAATTACACAGAGTAAAGGCTGGGGACCCAAGCATGGGGAGAGACTTTGATTGAGGAAGCAGAGTCTACAAACTATATAAGAACACAGAAGCAGACTTGGGAGATAGCTCAAAGTTATAAATCTGTGTTCTACTTTTTTTTTTAAGATTTTATTTATTTATTTATTCATGAGACACACACACACACACACACACACACACACACACACACAGAGGCAGAGACACAGGCAGAGGGAGAAGCAGGCTCCATGCAGGGATCCCGACATGGGACTTGATCCTGGTTCCCCAGGATCACACCCTGGGCTGAAGGCAGTGCCAAACCTCTAGGCCACCAGGGCTGCCCTGTGTTCCACTTTAAATGAAGTGATATTAAATACGAGCACAGTACAAGTTATGACTTTGGGGCTTAGTATTTTGTTTGTTTGTGGAGGACGTAGTCTGCATCTCTTGACCCTGACCTGAGTTTCAAAGCTCTGAGTGAACAGTGTCTTCCCCCAGGAATCCAGGCATTTTCAGTTCCAAGGGAGAAGTGGTAAATGTAGAGTTACATTAGACTTGCTCTCTGGAAATCTGCTTGAGATTCCACTGCTGGCAACATGTACTTTTTGGTGCTGAGAGTGACAGCAGGAAGGAGTACTCCATGCATGAACCTATACTTTTGGGGTTTTCATGGGTTGCAGGAAACTGCTTTGTGAGCAGTAAGTAATATGCTGGAAATCAGAGCTGGAAGTAGGACAGGTTCTTTCCCGTTGGCCTGGTACTAAATAACTTGGATGGATACTGACTGAAGCAATAATGAGTCTTCAGTGATGTAAACTGGTAACTGTTCAGGGCTATCAGGCCTGAGGTTTATAATCATACATCACTGAGTTTTTTAAAGTTTAAAAATCAAGCCAATAATTAAGATGTTGACTACTAGTATTTGCTGAGAGGTGTTTGGTTTTGTTTTACTATTCCTTTTAATCAGTGGAAATGATAGTAGAGGAAGAGGGAAAAGGAAGAAATCCCAATTAGTATCAAGGTCATTAATTATTAAAAATATCACATGACATTATTCTGACTCACAGTTGCTTAAAATTGGAGTCAAATGGTCATTTTTAAAGTTCAGATTCCTAATTTGGTTGCTTAAGTTTATTCATTTATACTTTAATTAGAAAACCGATGAGGGACTCTATATCACTTAGTTTTAAACCCTCATTCCATCATTTGCCTGCTCTTTTTTCTAAAAAAAAAAGGTAAAATGGGTCTATTGAATATATACCATTTATAATCTGTGAGAGCAGGGACTATGTTTTCCTTTTGCACTGCTGTTTTTCTAAAGCTGAGCACAGTATCTGACGCATACTTGGTTCTCAATAAATATCAATTAAATGAATTTCTACTTTCCATATTACCTTGCTTCAAAGTTCTTTTTTTTTTAAGATTTTATTTTTTTATTCATGAGAGACACAGAGAGAGACAGGCGGAGACACAGGCAGAGGGAGCAGCAGGCTCCATGCAGGGAGCCCGATGTGGGACTTGATCCTGGGACTCCAGGATCATGCCCTGGGCTAAAGGCAGGCGCTCAGCCACTAAGCCACCCAGGCGTCCCTTTGCTTCAAACTTCTAAAACAAAACCACACTAGGAGCTTCTATGTAGCAGCAGCTCCAGTAAGTTTCATACCAGTTTTCCTTGTGGTACGCCATATTTATTTTTAGGCACCAACTCATTTATTTAGATTAAAATTAATGAAAATAACTGCAATGACAAATGAAAATAAAGTGTTGTGGATGCACTTGAATAATGTTCCAGTGTCATCAGACATTCTTATTTTGTTAAAGACTATTTTTAGGACAGTTTTAGGTTTAAAGCAAATATGAGAGAAAGATACAGAGATTTCTCTTATACCCCTTGCCCTCCCTACATTATCAACAACCTCCCACTCAGAGTAGTACATTGGCTACAGCTGAGGATCCCACATTAGTACCACCCAAAGTCCACAGCTTACATTACAGTTCACTCTTGGTGTACATTCTGTGGGTTTGGGCAAATGTATAATGACATGTATTTACCACTGTATATCATACAACATAGTTTCACTGCCCTAAAATCCTCAATGATCCACCTATTTATCCATCCCCCAAACCCTAGCAACCATTGATCTTTTTTACTGTCTCCATAATTTTGCTTATTCCAAAATATACTTACGGTCATACAGTATATAGTCTTTTCATATTGTTTTTTTTTTCACTTAGTAATATGCATTTAACTTTCCCCTGTGATTTTTATTTTTTTATTTTTATTTTTTTTTTATTTTTTTTATTTTTATTTTTTTTTAATTTATTTATGATAGGCAAACAGTGAGAGAGAGAGAGGCAGAGACACAGGCAGAGGGAGAAGCAGGCTCCATGCACCGGGAGCCCGATGTGGGATTCGATCCCAGGTCTCCAGGATCGCGCCCTGGGCCAAAGGCAGGCGCCAAACCACTGCGCCACCCAGGGATCCCCTCCCCTGTGATTTTTATAGCTTGATTATCAGCTCATTGTTTTTAGTGCTGAACAATATTCCATTGTTTGGATGTATCATACTTTATCCATTTACCTAATGAAGAACACCTTAGTTGCTTCTAAGTTTTTGGTAATTATGAATAACGCTGCTATAAACATCTAAATGTGGTGTTTTGTGTGGCTGTAAGTTTCCAAATCCTTTGAGTAAATATGAAGTAGTGTAATGACTAGGTTGTGTCATGTTTAGACCATGTTTAGTTCATAAAAACACCACCTGAAAGTGAATCCACTGTTTTGTATTCCCACCAGAATAAATGAGAGTTCCTGTTGCTCCACAGCCTTGACAGTCTTTGATGTTGTCAGTGTTCCAGATTTTGGCCTTTCTAGTAGGTGTATAGTGGTATCTTATTGTTGCAATTTGCATTTTCTGATGACATATGATGTCAGGCATTTTTTCCATATGCTTATTTGCCATTTGTATAGTTTCTTTGGTGAGGTGTCTGTTAAGATCATTGGCCTATTTTTTATTTTTTTTGTTATCCTGTTGAGTTTTAAGAGTTCTTTATATATTTTGGATAATAGTGCTTTATCAGGTATTTATTTTATAAATATTTTCTCTACTGCAGCTTCTTTTTTCATTTTCTCAAAATTATCTTTCACAGATAGAGCAGAAATTTTTAATTTTAATGAAGTCCAATTTATTAATTCTTTCTTTCACTGATTGCACCTTTGGTATTATTTCTATGTTATCACCAAATCCAAAGTTGTCTAGGTTTTTCTCCTATGTTATCTTCCAGGAGTTTTATAGTTTTGAGTCTTACATTAGGTCTATGATCCATTTTGAGTTAATTTGTGAAGGATGTTATGTCTGTGATTTTTTTTCTTTTGCATGTGGATGTTTAGCTGTTCCAGTACCATTTGTTGAAGAGACTGTCTTTTCTTCACCATATTGCCTTTGCTTCTTTGCCAGAGACCAGTCGATTATGTTTGTGTGATCCGTTCTCTGTTCTGTTCTATTGATCTATATCTCTTTTCTTTCACCAGTACCATACTGTCTTGATTATGGTAGCATTATACTAAGTCTTAAATTCAAGTAGTGTCAGTCTTTGACTTTTTGTTTTTTCTCCTTCAGAAAGGCTATTCTGAATCTTTTGCCATTCTAAATAAACTTTAGAATTAGTTTGTTGATATCCACAAAATATCTTGGAACTTTTATTGTGATTGCATTGACTCTGTAGATCAATTTGGGAAGAACTGACATTGTGAAAATGTTGAGTCTTCTTATTCATGAACGTGGAATCTCTCCATTAATTTATTTCATCTTTGATTCCTTTCATCAATTTTTTTTCATTTATTGATATAGATTTTGTACTTTTTATATTTATAGCTAAGTATTTCATTTTAGAGGGTTCTAATATAAATGGTATTGTATTTTGTTTCAAAATTTACATGTTAATCGCTGGTATATAGGAATGCTATTGACTTATATATGTCAGCCTTATATCTTAGAACAATTAATCATTTTTTAGTTCCAGATTTTTTTTTTGTGGATTCTTTTGGATTTTCTACATAGATAATAATGTCAAATACATTTTTATTTCTTCCTTTTATTTCTTCCTTCCCGGTGTGTACACTTTTAATTTCCATTTTTTAAAGATTTTATTATTTATTTATGAGAGACACAGAGAGAGAGAGAGAGGCAGAGACACAGGCAGGGGGAGAAGCAGGTTCCCCACAGGGGTCCCAATGTGGGATTCAATCCCCCAGACCAAGGACCAAGCCCTGAGCACTCAACCACTCAGCTCCTAGGCGTCCCACTGAGAGTTTTTTTTTTTAATTTTAAGATTTTATTTATTTATTCATGAGAGACACACACACACACACAAAGGCAAAGACACAGGCAGAGGGAGAAGCAGGTTCCATGCAGGGAGCCCCACATGGGACTGGATCCCAGGTCTCCAGGATCTCGCCCTGGACCGAAGGTGGCGCTAAACCACTGAGCCACCGGGGCTGCCTTTTTTTTTTTCCCACTGAGAGTTTTGATCATGAATGGGTATTGGATTTTGTCAAATGCGTTTTTTGCATCTATTTCTTTTTAAGATTTTTAAAATTTATTTATTCATGACAGACACACAGAGAGAGAGGCAGAGACACAGGCAGAGGGAGAAGCAGGCTCCATGCTGGGAGCCCATCGTGGGACTCTATCCCGGGTCTCCAGGATCACACCCTGGGCTGAAGGCGGTGCTAAACCTCTGAGCCGCCCAGGCTGCCCTTCTTGTGTCATTTTGATTTTAAATAAGCATTTTTCTTTTATTCCAAGTTATCTCCTTTCTTAACATATTGCCTATACTTTCTTTTAACTGTTTTTAGTGATTGCCATAGAATTTGTAATATACATTTACAACCAACCAAAGGCCACTTTCGAATAACACCGTTACAGCTTCACAGATAGTATAAGTAACATAATAACAAAATAAACCTAATTTGTTCCTCCTGTCTTGTGTCAGTGCTTTCATTAATTTTACTTTGTATAAGCATACATAAACATATATTTTGTTAGATATATAAAGAAGTATATATTATCAAATGCATTGTTGTATTTTGAACAAACTGTTATCTATTTGATCATATAATGAGTAATAAATAAGCCATAGAAATCCAGTGCACAATATAATGAATATAGACAGCAATATTGTACTCAAGTAATCTAAGTGACATTTATGTCACTACAATGACAATTGTATTATAATCTGTGAGTGTATCAAGTAACCTGCTGTAGACCTTAAATTTGCACAATGTTATATGCAAAATTTATTTTTAAAAATTTACTTCATTATTCCTTCTGTAATACTCTTCCTTTCTTTATGTAGCTCTGAGTTTCTGATCTTTATAATTTTCCTTCTTTCTAAAGAATTTATTTTTTTTCATTTAAAAAAATCATTTATTTATTCATGAGAGAGAGAGAGAGAGAGTGAGAGAGAGAGAGAGAGAGAGAGAGAGGGGCAGAGACACAGGCAGAGGGAGAAGTAGGCTCCATGCAGGGAGCCTGACATGAGACTCTATCCTGGGTCTCCAGGATCACGCCCTGGACTGAAGGTGGCGCTAAACCCCTGAGCCACCCGGGCTGCCCTAAAGAATTTATTTTAATGTTTCTTGAAATGTAGTCTGTGGGCAACAAAGTCCCTCAATTTTTGTTGGGAAAGTATTTTTCACTTATGAAGTATAATTTTGCAATGTGCAGAATCCTAAGTTGGTGGTATTTTCTTTCATCACTTTAAATGTTTCATTTCACCCTCTTCTAACTTTTGTGGTTTCTGAAAAAAAGTTCGATATAATTATCTTTGTCTTCAGTAGGCAAATTGCTTTTATCTCTGGCTTCTTTCAGGATTTTACCTTTTTCTTTTTTTAGTTTAAAAATGATATGCCTGGGTATAATGTGGGGGTTTTGGGTGGTTTGTATTTATCTTGATTGGTGTTCTCTGAGCTTCTTGGATATGCGGTTTGGTGTGTAACATTAATTTGGAGAAGTTCTTAGTCATTATTGTTTCAGTTTCATTTCTGTTCCTTTCTCTTTTCTCCCTTTGGTATTCCTATTGCATATATGTTACACCTTTTATAGATGTTCTACATTCTTGGATATTCTGTTCTGTTTTTTCAATCTGTTCCCGTACTTTTTACTTTTGGTTTCTATTGATAGTCCTCAAGCGCTGAGATTCTTTCCATTTCTGTCTACTAATGAGCCCAAAAAGTCACTCTTTGTTTCTGTCAGTGTTGTTTCTGGCATTGGTTCTTTCTTAGGATTTCCATATCTCTGCTTACATTGCCCATTTGTTCTTGAATGCTGTCTATTTTATCCACTGGAGCCCTTGGCATATTACTCATACTTTTTTTTATTACATTAAAAAAATTCTAGTATATTTAACATACATGTTATATTAGTTCTAGGTATCTGTATAATGATTTAACAATTCTATACATTACTCAGTGCTCATCATGATAACTGCACTTTTAATCCCCATCATCAATTCCACCCATCCCCCACCCACCTCCCTTCTGGTAACCATCACTTTGTTCTATGTTAGGAGTCTGTTGTTTGCTTGTTTGTTTTTTAAAGATTTTATTCACTTATCCATGAAAGACACACACACACACAGAGGCAGAGACACAGGCAAAGGGAGAAGCAGGTTCCATGCAGAGACCCCAATGTGGGACTCGATTCCGGGTCTCCAGGATCACACCCTGGACTGAAGGCGGAGCTAAACCGCTGAGTCACCCAGGCAGCCCAAGAGTCTGTTTTTTGGTTTCTGTCTTTTTATTTCTTTCATTCTGGTTTCTTAAATTCTACATATGAGTGTAATCATATGGTATTTGTCTTTCTCTGACTTATTTCATTTAGTACTATACCTGTTAGATCCATCTGTGTTATTGTAAATGGCAAGATTTCTGTTTTTTTAAGCTGAATAATATTACATTGTATATGTATACCACTTCTCTATCCATTCATCTATTGATGAATACTTGGGTTGCTTCCATAATTTGGTTATTATAAATAATGCTGCTATAAACATAGGAGTGCATATATCTTAGCAAATTAATGTTTTCGTATTCTTTAGGGAAAATACCCAGTACTGGATTATATGGTAATTCTATTTTTAATTTTTTTGAGGAAATTTCATACTGTTTTCCACAGTAGCTGCACCAGTTTGCATTGCCATCAACAGTGCATGAGTGTTCTTTTTTCTCATCTTTGCCAACACTTATTTCTTATGTTTTTTTTTTCTTATGTTTTTTTATGTGAGCCATTCTGACAGGTATGAGGTGATATCTCATTGTAGTTTTAATTTGCATTTCCCTGACGATAAGTGATAATGAAACATTTTTTCATGTGTCTGTTGGTCATCTGGGTGTCTTCTTTGGAAAAATGTCTGTTCGTGTCTTCTGCCCTTTTTTAAATTGGATTATTTGTTTTTTGGGTGTTGAGTCTTAAAAGTTTCTTATATATTTTGGATACTAACCCTTTATCAGATATGTCATTTGCAAATATGTTCTCCCATTCACTAGGTTGCCCTTTAGTTTTGTTGATTGTTTCCTTCACCGTGCAGAAGCTTTTTATTTTGATGTAGTCCCAATAGTTTATTTTCGCTTTTGTTTCCCTTATCTCAGCATACATATCTAGAAAAAAAGTTGCTATGATCAATGTCAAAGGAGTTACTGCCCATGTTTACTGTAGGATTTTCATAGTTTCAAATCTCACATGTAGGTATTTTAGCCATTTTAAATGTATTTTTGTGCATGGTGTAAGAAAGTGGTCCAGTTTTATTGTTTTGCATGTACGTGGCCAGTTTTCCCAAACCATTTTTTGAAGAGACTTTTTCCCATTGCTTAGTCTTGCCTCCTTTGTTGAAGATTAGTTGACCATATAATTATGGGTTTATTTCAGGGCTTTCTATTGTGTTCCATCAGTCTATTTTGGACCAGTACCATATTGTTTTGATGACTACAACTTTGTAATATAGCTTGAAATCTGAAATTGTGATAACTCCAGCTTTGTTTTACTTTTTCAGAATTGCTTTGGCTATTTCGGGTCTGTTGTAGTTCTAAACAAATTTTAGGATTGTTTGTTCCAGTTCTTTTTCTTTAAGATTTTATTTATTTATTCATGAGAGACACACAGAGAGAGGCAGAGACACAGGTAGAGGGAGAAGCAGGCTCCATGCAGGGAACCCAATGTGGGACTCAATTCCGGGTCTCCAGGATCACACCCTGGGCTGAAGGTGGCACCAAATCGCTCAGCCACCCAGGCTGCCCATTTGTTCTAGTTCTAGGAAAAATGTTGTTGGTACTTTGGTAGGAATTGTATTGAATCTGCAGGTTACTTTGGGTAGTATGGACATTTTAATAATATTTGATTCTCCTAATCCATGAACATGGAATGAATTTCCTTTTGTGTCTTCAATCTTTTTCATCAATGTTTTATAGTTTTCAGAGTACAAGTCTTTCACCTCCTTGCTTAGGTTTATTTCTAGATATTTTCTTATTTGAGGGGCAATTACAAATTGGATTTTTTTCTTAATGTCTATTTATTCAATTTCATTGAATTTAATTGCTGGTAATCAGCCCCTTCAAATTTTTGACTTCCTTCTGCTTTAGTTTCAGGAGGTTATATGTTTCTGGGGATTAATCTTTTTCTTTTAGGTTGTCCAATTTATTGGCATATAATTTCTCATAATATTCTCATCTAATCCTTCTTTTTAATTTTTTTAAATTTATTATTCATGAGAGACACAAAGAAAGGCAAAGACATTGGCAGAGGGAGAAGCAGGCTCCCTGCGGGGAGGCTGATGCAGAACTCAATCCCAGGAGCCCAAGATCATGACCTGAGCCAAAGGCAGCCGCTCAGTCACTGAGCCACCCAGATGCCCCTCATACAATCCTTTGTGTTTCTGTGGTATTGGTTATTTCTTCTTGTTCCTTTCAAATTTGTTTATCTCCTGATTTCATTAATCTGTTCTATTGGGTTTTTGTAGTTTTTACTTTGTTTATTTCTGCTTTAATCTTTATTATTTCCTTCTTTCTACTGGTTTGGGTTTTGTTTGGTCTTCTTTACTTAAGCCATGTAGGTGTAAAGTAAGGTGGGAGTTTTTTAGTTTTTCTTGCTGCTTGAGCTATGCCTGTATTGCTATCCTCTTCCCTCTTACAACAGCTTTTGCTATATCCCAAAGAGTTTAGATCATTGTGCTTTTATTTTTATTTGTCCCTATGTATTTTTAAATTTCCCCTTTGATTTCTTGGTTGACCCATTCACTGTGTAGTAGCATATTTTTAAATTTTGACGTATTTGTATTCTTTCCAGAGCTTTTCTTGTGGTTGATTCTAGGTACATAGCATTTTGGTCAGAAAAAATGCATGGTATGACTTCAGTTTTTTCTAATTTGTTGAGACTTTTTTTGTGATCTAATATGTGATTTATTCTGGAGACTATTCCATGTGCACTTGAAAAGAATATGTATTCTGTTATGTTAGGATGGCATGTTCTGAATATATCAGTTAGATACATCTGGTCAAATGTGTAATTCAAAGCCACTGTTTCCTTGTTTATTTTCTTTTAAAAAAAACCATTTATTTATTCATGAAAGACACACAGAGAGAGAGGCAGAGACATAGACAGAGGGAGAAGCAGCCTCCATGCGGGAAGCCCGATGTGGGACTCCATCCCTGGACTCCAGGATCATGCCCTGAGCCAAAGGCAGACACTCAACCACTGAGCCACCCAGGCATCCCTCCTTGTTGATTTTGTTTGGATAATCTATCCATCGATGTAAGTAGGGTGTTAAAGTCCTATACTATTGTTGTATTACTATTGATTACTTCCTTTATGTTTGTTATTAGCTGCTTTATGTATTTGGGTGCTCCCATGTTGAGTGCATTAATACTTAACAATTGTTATATCTTCTTGTTGGATTGTTCCCTTGTTGGATTATATAGTGTCCTTCTTTGTCTCTTGTTACAGCCTTTGTCTTAAAGTCTGTTTTGTCTGATGTAAGTTTGCTACCCTGGCTTTTACTTCGTTTCCATTTGCATGATAGTTGCTTTCCCTTCCTTTCAGTGTCAGTCAGCATGTGTTCTGAAATGAGACTCTTATAGGCAGCATAGAGATGGGTTTTACTTTGTTATCCATTCCACCACCCTATATCTTTTGATTAGAGTGGGTTTTTTTTAATGATTTTATTTATTTATTCATGAGAGACACACAGAGAGAGGCAGAGACACAGGCAGAGGGAGAAGCAGGCTCCATACAGGGAGCCCAACGCAGAACTCGATCCTGGGTCTCTAGGATCATGCCTTGAGCTGAAGGCGGCACTAAAATGCTGAGCCATCCAGGCTGCCCCTGTATTACCAGTTTTTGATTCTTGGTTATCATTAGGTTTATACATAATATCTCATGCGTACAACAGTCTATATTAAGTTCATAGTCATTTATGATTGAACCAATTCTTTACTTCTTTCCTCACCCCCCACATTTTAGGTATATGATGTTATATTTTATATCCTTTTAATTGGCGAATCCCTTGGCTGATATTTACAGATTCACTTAATTTTACTGTTTTTGTGCTTTCTACTTTTCTTATTCTTACTTTTGGTCTTTCCTTTCCAGTCATAATCCCCTTTAATATTTCTTATAGGGTAAGTTTAATGGTGATGAATTCCTTTAACTCTGTTTATTTATAGCTCTCCTTTTATTCTGAACGATGGACTTATTGGATAGAGGATTTTTGGTTGCAGGTTTTTTTCCTGTTAGCACTTTGAAAATATATCATGCCATTTTCTTCTGGCCTTTAAAATTTCTGCTGAAGAATCATTGATACCCTTATGAGATTTCCTTGTATATAATTGTTTTCTTTTCTCTTACTGATTTAAAAATTCTCTCTTTATCTCTACTTTTTGTCATTTTAATTACTATGTGTCTTGGTGTGGACCTCCTTGGGTTGATTTAATTGGTGATCCTCTGTGCCTCCTTGATCTGGTTTCTATTTCTTTCTCTATATTCAGTAAATTTTCAACTATTATTTCTTCAAATACATTTTCTGCCCCCTTTTTTCTCTCTTTTCTTGGACCTCTATAATGCTAATGCTGATACACTTGACATGGTGTCACTTAGTTCCCTTAGTCTCTTTTAATTTATTATAATTCTTTTTTCTCTTTCCTGTTCGGCTTGGTTCTTTTCCATTACTCTGTCCTCCAGATCACTGACCCATTCCTCTACTTCCTCTAGTCTATTTTTATCCCCTTTAGTATACTTTTGATTTCTGTTATTGAGTTGTTCATCTGATTCTTTTTTTGTTTTGTTTCCTATCTCTTTTTTTGACGATCTCACTGAGGTTCTCTACTTTTTTCTCTTTTGGTGACCATTACTTTAAATTCTGTATCAGGTATATTATTTATCTCCATTTTATTTAGCTCTTTTGCTGTGATTTTGTCATGTTCTTTCATTTGGACATTTTTTTCCTGTCTCTTCATTTTATTTCATTTTTTTAAGATTTTATTTATTTATTCACGAGAGACACACACAGAGAGAGAGAGAGAGAGAGAGAGAGAGAGGCAGAGACACAGGCAGAGGGAGAAGCAGGCTCCATGCAGGGAGCCTGACATGGGACTCAATCCTGGGTCTCCAGGATCATGCCCTGGCTGAAGGCAGCGCTAAACCTCTGAGCCACCCGGGCTTCCATCTGTCTCTTCATTTTTTCTAACTCTCAGTATCTATTTCCATGGATTAGAAAAATCAGCAATATCTCCTGCTCTTGAAAGTAACGGCCTTATTAAAAAAAGGTTCTGTCATGTCCTGTGATGCCCTGTCACTTGTTCACGAGAACCTGGCACTTCAGGGTTGTCTCCTATGTCTCCTTATGGCTGAGTCATGTTTGCCCTCAGTCCAGTCATCTGTAATGGCTCTTTTTGCTTGTTGATGCAGTGTTTGGTCCCTGTGTTGGTAGTCACTTAGTGTGGAGCTGCCTTGAAGTTGAGTTGAGTCCTGCCAGGCATTTGCCAGAGATGCAGTAGCACCAAACTGCAGGGTGGTTTGTCTATGTTTTCCCCTGAGGTGGATGGGACCTGTAATCATACCAGATATCTGTCCCTAGCTCTGCTGGGGCCACAGTGGAATTGATGTGTATGGTTATCTTCACCTCTTCCCAGGGCAGGAGTCACAATTGAGTGGTGCTGGCTTCTGTTGGGCTGCTTGCACACTGCTAGGCTTATAACACTGCTTTGGGTGGCCTCCAGCCATTGAAGAGGGCAGGTCTACCGAATGTGGGGGCAGGGCACATGGTGCTAGTATGATTAGAGCTGGTCTGCTTCAGGACAGGACCTGCAGCTGCCTGGGAAAACTCTTGGGGAGTCAGGCTGGGATGCAGGGCATGGTTTCATGGAAGTGTGTGGGGACAGGGCATACTGTTTACAAGCTAGTCTAAAGTGTCAATAATGTGCTAGTTCCCTCAGGTGTCCATGTATCTAGGCTGGGGAGTAGGGGAGCAAAATGGTACCTGATAGCTGTTTTGTTCTTAGAAAAGTCTCCCAAAGATCCTTGCCCCTCCAGCATATGCTCTGAGATTAATAAATAAATCTTTCTGTGTACTTCAGGCATTTTTCAAACTACTACTTCTAAGCTGTATCTCAGCAGGGGTGTTTATTATACTATCTCTTTAAGGGTGAAAACTCAGTTTCCTCTCACCCTCAGGCTCTCCTAGAACCAAGCTGCTGATTTTTAAAGTTCCAAGTGATAAGCCCCACTGATTTTTAGGCCCCTCTGGTTTTCAAAGCCAAATATAATGGTGACTTGTCTTCACAATCTGGGTCCCCCATGCATGGGATGCCTGGCATGGGGTGTGCTCCTTTCCTCTCCCTGTGTCCACAGCATCATTCCCTCTTGCAGACAGTCTCATGGTTGTTCTGCTTGGCTCCTGACTATGCCTCTGTCTATCCTACCCTCCTGGATGTGGGATCTTCTCTACATTTAGCTATGGCCAGTCTCTTTTGCCAGTCTTCAGTCATTTTCTGGGTTATTTACACTAATGTTGGTGTTATCTAGGTATACCACAGCATCAAGAGTGAGGTTAGCAACCTCTACTCTGCCATCTTCCCCTGATGTCCAATCATGGTTGTTTTAAATTCCCTGTCTGACAATTCCAACATCCCTGCCATGTCTAGTTCTGGTACTTGCTTTTTCTCTTCAGATTGTTTATTGCCTTTTAATGTGGCTTGTAATTTTCTCTTCATTGCTAGATACAATGTGCTGGGGGAAATGAACAGTAGTAAATAGGCCTTAGGTAATGTAGTGGTAAGGT